>NC_136059.1:1012674789-1013874789 GCF_964261635.1 Lissotriton helveticus
TATCCTTCCGCATCAAGCTTACTTTCTCCTCTAGCATCCCTGTCCGAGCTGCAACATCATCTAGTTTTTGTGCAGGAAGCTTGAATATCTGCTAAATTTGCCTCTGATGTTTTAAACTGACTTCTAAGTTCTTTCTTAAGATCAAGAAGGATAGAGGCCAGTGGCACTTCTGGGATAGACCGGGGTGCCACTAAAGGCTCAAGTTGTACTGGCAGACTCAAGGGAGCTAACAGAGTTTCTGGTAGTAAATTGGGGGCCCTTCTTTCATCAGCGTGCTGTGACACCTCTTCACTCGTTTCTTCATCCCAGAGTGTCAAGACGCTAAACCTGTTCTGAGATGTAACCTGGAAATGGGTCTCATCTACTCCATAGTTCTTTTCTATTTCTGGACCCCTTCTTACCTCTTGTCCTACGCTGATTTCAGGTGTAGTAGGGTTTACCTCCATTCTCGCAAGCTCTGTCAGTGAATTCTGGGGATCGGCTGCCGTTTTACCACCCGTCTCTCCTGATGCCATTACGTGCGTCAAAACTTTGTAGTATGATTTAAGAGACTTTAACTTGCAAGGGTGCGATTTTTTACCCCTTTCCGCGTAGGCTCTTCGCAAGCTGCCTAGTGGCTTTTCCTGTCCTCACAACCTTTGGGGAATGGTACCAGCAGTGATATCCCCGGGAACCGCCTTAGCTGGAAGTAATTTATGGCAGTGACTTACCCCAGTAGATTTCCCCAGAGTGCCGAGAGCCCTGGTTCATGCCTTGATATCTTGTCAGAAATTGCACCAGTAATCACACCAACCTTCTCTGCAGGCATCAAGCTCTTCTTCTCCATAAGGGGGTAATACCTAGTTGGTAGTTCCTCTCTAAAGCCCTTCCAGTCGTCAACGTCATGCTGAGGACCCAGGAGGGGGTGAAGTCGAGTAGAACCCCCTCTCCAACAATCCAGAACTGCTGTGCGCTCCTCCAGAAAACTTGTGACTCTTCCCCTCAGCACACGCGCTGTCCGGAGACGCTGCAGCAGTCCTGCTGTCCTCTGCCATGTCAGCGTTCTCCCTGCGTTACTGGAACCGGAGCCACTCTCAGGTATCACCCGGCACAGATTCATTCCATTGCAGTGAGCCAAAATACCTTCTTTAACCTATGATCTTTAATATGCAGACGCAGTTATGCTTAGAGTGGGGGGCGAGGACGGGAGACGCTCAAAACTTCATTACACTCTTCTCCCTCTCCCTGCGATATGTGGCTGTTTACCTCGCGGCTGCCATATTCCCCATATCTATATTATATAAAATTTGATATTGTGCAGAGACATGTACACAGACAATCATAGAAGGCATTGGCAAAGCCAAAAGGTTTTGGCAGTTAAAAATATTGGGCCTGATTCACAAAGGTAAAGTCAGACAAAAGTTTAACTTTACGACTTTCAGTTTTCACAAAGGGCATTTACTAGTCCCTTTGTGACTACTAAAAGTCGTAAAGCTAGACGTTCGGTATTCACAAAGTATATTTACGAGTAATGAATGCCCTTTGTGAATACCAAAAGCTGCAAAGTTAGACTTTCATCTAACTTTACCTTTGTGAATTGGGCCCATTGGCTTTGCTGGCTAGTTCTTGGGCTTAAAAATGTCATGCGCATCGGCTGTGACCATATTGGAACAGCTTTTCAAACAAACCAAAGTAAATTAATAGATGGTCACTGTGGATGCAAACATATCCACAGTTTCTATCTTTGAATGCATTTGGCTTGTCTAAGCAAATGCCATTCAGAGACTGCCAGTGTGGACGTGTGTGCATCCACTGTGGTCTTCTTTGAACGCACTTCGGTACATTTTATTTAAGCATGTTAAAAAGTGAGTGGTGTGGACATTGAGCATCAGCAGCAGTCAACTTTGATCAGAATTTGATCACATGTAACAAAATGATTCAAAGGTGACCCTCATATGTGTACATATGCATGTGTGCTGCCATCTTGAAATTGAAGAAAAACATTTTAAGCTGGGCATCCACCAATAATGGGAGGACAGCAAAAGTATAAAACAAATTAAAGGCCCTGGGTAAACAGGATGCTTGGGGACAAGGAGGAATAGAGAGCAAAGAGAAAGTGGAAAAGGGAGAACTAATAATCCCTACCTGGCACTTCAAAGTCTGACATCAGAAGTAGAAGATACGTGAACCAATCCAATCACTGTGAGCCCAAAATGCTCCTGGGCAGAAAAAAGCAGTAGTGTAGGGACGAATGTCACTGCATCAGGAGTAAGACAGTATGGAAAGACAATAAAGCCACCCAAGAATCAGAAAAGGGTGATCCAAAACTCACTCAAGTATGTTTAGTGTCTTGGAAACAATAGGCCTTGCCAATAGAGAGATAAAAACATTTAAAGCCAAGATTGATAGAGAAGTGGAGACGTGGTTGAATGATGACATTATAGAACAGGGTTCATGGAATGTCTATAATGCCAATATCTGAATTCAGAGCTAATTTCAAATGGATTGAAAGTCCCACATGTGATGCACTCTAAAATGTGTTGAAATGCAATTGCAGAACATGATGCGGTTCTCTCCACTGCCCAAAATTGCAACAATTTTAATAGTGATCCATGCTTGTAGGAGTTAAGACTGATAGAGGACTATAAGTGTCAGTGAGAATCAAAAAAGGACAACTTTAAATGGAATGGGATGGGGTGAAGGAATTGAATATGGCTCACACTCCAAATTGAAACGAGGAAATGGCATACTTTGTCAGTTTGGAAACAGTCGAATAATTCTCGTATATTTACTATGTTTCATCATTTTTGTATATAAACCGCATAACGTACTTGAATTAGGAGAATGCCCCATTTATATTTAAAACTAGAGGGTTTGATATAGAGTTTGACGGGTGGGCTGCTGTCCATAAGCGTAGCAGAGGACATTACGTCCACTACCCTGATGGACCACTAACCTGCCAAATTTAGAGATCACATTGGACCAGCGGTGATCTCTGTGCCTTTAGAGGAAGCACTATCACAGTGGTTCCTCTGAAGACACCAACTGTTTGGTGGACATCTGTTGTTAGTTTTGCTGTTATAAACAAGCTCCAAAAGAGAGAGTTTGTTTTTGATAAATATATTAGTAGTAAACTCATCACCCAAAATTATTTTCTCGGATGTGGGGATCATTATATTTATTTTTCTGTTCATCATTGCCAAGTTTTCCTGATGGTGATGGATGGAAAACAGGGGCTATCACCCCTATCACCCCTAAACATTGCAGTTGGCCTGATCTCCTTATTCAAGTGGCCAGCACGTTTTCACGTAGTCAGAGTAAACGTTCTCTTTATAGAGCCAATCAGTGCACTACTGTTGGAAATCAAACAGTAGGCCTGACTATAAATAATAGAATGGACAAACTGAAGGTTTGGAAGAGAGGGCACTCCATCATGTTTGTGGCAGAGTACCTTCTCTAACAAACTCTAAATAGGGACCTGAGTCTGTTTATGAGGAGGAAACTAAAATAGTCCATCATTATAGTATGGTCTGTTATGCATAAGGTGTCTGTAGAAAGATACATCATATAGAGCTGTTGAAAACCCATTAAAGAGAGAGACCTTATTAAAAACAAAATATTATAAATTTGACTAAACTAGCAAAAACAATATTATTTTTAGGTACAAAGCTCTGACAAAGTTACCAGTGTTTCAGAAAGAGATGGGAACTATATTAAACACTGTCAACCACGACATCTTGGTGGAACATGTTGAGGTCGCAGGGTTGCAGGGCACAGCTATCAATTGGATCATCTCCTTCTTGAGAGACAACTCTCAGTCAGTCAGACTGACCCCCTTTAGCTCATCCAAGGTTCAGTTGAAATGTGTAGTACCCCAGGGATTCTACCTGTCCCCTCACCTGTTCAACATGTACATTTGCCCTCTAATACACCCTTTAAAACAAAGGAGTGTTAAAATCTACTGCTACTCAGATGAGATGCAGTTTTTCTTCACTATCAACAACTCATCTGAATCACAGGAAAGCTTTCAAAGCACAATGCTGTTCATCGTTAATGTGGATGAACACCAATCAGCTAAAGCAAATTCTGGGGCAAAAAATGTTATCACCAGAAACAAGCTCGACCTTTGTTGTCCCTGGCCACCGGCGATTAGTGCCTCCGCCCAACCTAAGAAATCAGTAAAACGTTGCGGGGTCCTCATTGATTGAGGATTGCTCTATGAAGCCCCAGCTAGGAGCGGACACTTCTTCTTGAAGAATCGGGAAAATTAGTAGATTCCTCACCGCTAAAGTTCTTGTCCAAGCAGTCATGGTCCTTGTCATCTCTAGTTTTGACTATGCCAACTCACTCTATCTAGGCCTCCCTACAGGCCTTAAATCAGACTTGCATAGAACCATGCAGCCAGACACATATTCCATCAACTCAGACACTGCCACATAACCCCTCTAATGAGAAAGTTGCACTGGCTTCCTGTAGAACAAAGGACCATCTTCAAGAGGAGCTTCACCATTTTCAAATTCCTTAATGGAAGAATTCCAGCTTTCATATCAGCAAGTATTCAAAAATACACTCTAGATCAAAACAATAGATCCACCCACATGAACCTTCTCACTATCCTCAAATTCAACGAGAAGAAAATGGGAGGCTCCAGATTCTCAGTGCTGGTTCCCCGCATCTAGAAAGCCCTACCTCTTGTGATAAGAGCCACCCCCAGCTACAAGAGTTGTGGACAATCACTAAAAACATGGCTTTTTAAACAATCATATGACTAAGTCCTGATATGCAGCGGGCAATACCTCTGTTACCCAAGCGCCAAGAAACTGTCCCGGTGTACATGTACTCTACAAATACTAGTAACATACCAACATAAAATACCAGATATATAATTTGGAATAAAGAGAATTAGTAAGGCTGAAGTTTATGGATATTTTACAGGTTTTGTTATAAATGCAGATGACAATGGCATTTAAAAAAATTGATTAGCATCCTCTTGTTTTGCTTTCTAATGAAAAATACTTTCTGTCCTTTGATGCACAAAAAGTTCAGGAAGAAAAGTATTCAACTTTAAAAATAGCAACTGTCTGTGAGGAAACCTCACCTTTTAAATAAGTAAAGATTTTATGTTGATATTTAGCAGTAACGTAGCAAATTAATATGGAACAAAAAACGATGACGTCTTCTAGAACGGCACAGTAACACCACCATGCACACAACGTACCGCTGTGACTGGTGTTCCAAAGAGGTAAGTGGTAGCATGCCATGCACGCCTTTCACTAGCATGTGCCATTGAAATAACCTGATGTATGCAGAGACACTCGATTTTGATAGGTTTGAAGACACTTTCGGTAAAATTGTGATTGCTTCTACTAAATCATATTCAGTAATATTGCTGTGGGGTTTATGAATATTCAGATGCACATTTTTGCGCTGCATGGGGTTTGCATATTTTAGTATATTTTGTCCAAAGCTGATCGTCTTCAATTTTATTGTGCAATATATTTTTTCTGAAAATAAATGGCCTTTGTATCAATGTGTCAAGAGTAGTCCTGCTTTAACACTGCTTTATAGATAAATTGCAATGCGTTGCTTCAGCAAAGTTTTCCTGAAACCCGCCAGAAATTACATTAATTGCAGTAATACTGATATTATGTTTCATAAAAACACAATTTCTAATTGTTAATATCTATTTCTTAAGAGCAAGCAGTAAATGTTCCTAGTAGAAGTGCTTCAAAATAATTGGCTCTTTCTAGACATTGTGAGATCTCGAATTCACAATTTCCAGACGTGGCAAGTAGAAGCATGCAAGAATACAAGGTGCAGCTGTGTAATTCAGAAGCATAACTATAATAATATTGAAAAAATAATTGTTGGATCGTTCCATGTCTCGGCCACAAACCAACTTATATTTTTGTCAACATCTGCAGTGGTAATTAAGTTTCAGGAGACCACTAATGAATTGACTATAGGTTCACTGCAGCTAAAGGGAAAGGACATGTTCACTTGTTTCTAAGACACATGTCTCGTACTTGCTTCGATTTTCCACAATTCCCCATCCATTCGTTGCCTACGAACATATATATGCCAGTGACCACTGGAAACTATAGTATTGTAACTTATGTGAATCTAGCACAACATTAGGTTCTGGTATCCTACTCCTTATTCCCCTCCCCTATCATGCAGGTGTAAAATATCCATAAATTGTTGGCCATACATTGAGCCTTTTTAACTTTAATTGTCTGTTCTCCTTGAGTTCCATGCAAGAAAGGGCCCCTTCCACTGTGTCACTACAACCTCCTGATCTGGTAGCTGAAACATAATGGATCCAAAGCATAATTATGAGCTCCTCTCTATCCACAGCCACCCTGTCCTCCATATTTATCATATTAAGACTTGAAGCCTTATTTAGAGTTTGGCCCCAGACCTGCCATCCACTGGGAGGGGGCGCAGGTAAAAATCTTCACTGCCCTGGTGGTCACTACCCATTGTATTTAGAAAACTTCACATGGTTGGCGGAGATCTCTGCGCCTTCAGAGGGGCCTCTGTCACTGCAGGGGGACAGTAAACATATAAAAAAAATGACTCCCACACCACTTGAGAAAATTCTGAGGTATTGGGGTCATTTGTTTTTACTTTTCCCAGAACAAACTGCTGCTTTGTGAGTTTCTTTTTGGAAAAAGTAAAAAGATTTAAAAGCGTGATGTAGTCATTCATCACCAATGACAGACACACGCTATACACTGTACATGGGTATGTATACATCGCTGGGATGGCAGTTCATACTAACCACAGGGTCAGTGACTACATTTGGCAGGAAGGGTAAGGAAAGATTGGCAAACATAACGTTCTCTGCCAACCTGACTGCCTTTACTCTGTCAGCAAAACTCTAAACTGGGCCCTAAAATATGGAATTTCTCAGCTCTTGTATTTGCTGAAGATTGCTAACACCTATCCAGTTTCAAAGTCATATTAAAAATTGCTCCAAAGCTAATTTGTAAGAACATGGTACATTCATCTATTTGTATCACCTTCTAGCACTAACAAGGAAATATTGTTGGATTCTACCGAAAAATAACACCAGGGCACAAACTAAGGGTAGGCCAGTAATTAGGATCAATGCAAAACTTTGCTCATGTAATAAAAAACGTTGCACACCCCTACCTGTTACATGCATTTTCTAATGTTTTCTTTTTCTGATAAGATACATTTGATGTAAGAGATGGGAAATGGGAAGGTTTCTGACTTGTGCTATGGTTTTATGTACAACAGGCTGTAAACCATTATAAGGCATTGGTCGTCAGCCAGATACAAGTGCCGTACGATTCGTTCACAAAGGTGCAGTGCCACAAGCTGTGTCTAGATTTCCTTTGGGAGTCAGCTATAAGTCCTCGAAGAATCTTTGACACAGGTGTAGTATTTGCAAGTTGTGACTCTTTTTTTTCAGTTCAAAAGTAAGTTTATTGAGAAAATTCAAAATGACAATACAATGGATAATAAAAAACAACAAAGTATGTCATACATGAGAATAAAATTAAGAGACAAAAATATTAGATGTATAAAACATGGTAACATATCCTAAAATAGAGAACAGATGACAAGGGTATGCAAGGTAATCAGTGCAAAGAAAGGAAGATTATAATTCATTTACAAATGTTAATAAGCAAGTTATGACTCTAGAGGGATTCACAATTGTAAGCTGTACCGTAGGAATATAGGTTCAGTAGATGACCTCAGGTAAAATAAAAACTACATTTAAGGACTCAGAAAATTATGACTAGAGCAGACCCCTTTCAATACCACCTTTTTTAAAAAGTGGAACAATGATAAAATCTCAATTGTAGCTTGAGCATGATAGATCATAATGTGGGTCTGGATTCAACACATAAAAGTCCATTATCTCTTTAGCTAGTTGAACAGTATTTTTCCTGCCTATTGTCTGAGTAAATTTGCAATTACTAGGTTAATATTGTGATATTCATTATCATGGCTCAAAGTGTAGGGCAGTTGTGAATTTGCACAGACAGGTTGTATATGTGTTTCAAAGTATGGAAGAATGCATGTCTTTGTGCTTGCCACAGGCAAATGTGTGTGGTAATATCAGGGAAGTCAACAGTAAAAAGTGTCCCACCAGCCTGTAAAACAGGTTCACACAATGACGTGTCAGATTAACCCCTTCGGCACTGTCTGGTTGCCCTACAGGCCAGTTCGGCACTGGTAACGCCTCCCACTTTGAAATGTAATGCAATGCAGTGCAAGCGACTGTGTTGTGTTACATTATCTCAAATGATAGTGAGAAGTGGGATAGTTAATGAGCATGAAGAAAAAACTGAAGAGGATGGAATTTCATGCTGATTTTTTTATTGATTATTGCTAAATATGTGTGACACTATTGCGTTTCAGAAAAAAACAATAGCCAGAATTAATCATTGACAAGCAGAAATGTATACAGACATGGACCCTTATTGCAAATCAGTGCAGTAAGGATTGGATGTTATCAATTATTGAAACAGTGCAGGAAGCAAATCTTATTGAGAAGAAGGAGCTAGAGGAGGTAGAACAAAGTCTAAAGGAGAATGCAGCATTGGAGAAAGCTAAAAAGAAATTAGAAGATATGAATAAACAAACAGGAATTTAGGGAATATTTGGTAAATAAGAAAAGAATTAAATTGATGAAGGACATTTAGTAAACTTAGCTATTTAACAATGTACCCATATTTGAATTAGGAGAACTATGAAGATCAAAGATAGGAATGCACATGGGACAGACAATATAGGAGTAAACCATTCCAGTATAGACTGAGAAATCATGTCTCATTTTCAGAATCTTCATGCGACCAGTAGGAGGGAAGATAGGGAGGGTCCTGCTCACAATGGTGATCATCATGTTATTTTATAACAGAGTCAGAAAAGAAATCAGAGGAACAATTGAAAGAGAGGGATAGGACAACCAATGTGGAATCCACCTCCACAAGAGTATATACAAAATAGAGCCAGAGATTCTGGTGTTAGAAGGGGCCCAATTACAAACTTGGGCAGGGCAATTAGTTTAGTGGAAAGAGATATATTGGAGTTGGGATTCAGATTTGTTCCAACAGGGATTAGTAGATTTGATATAGAGAGACTTTTTAGGACAATTAGGTTGAATAATTTTTTTTAAGGAGAGAAGGAGCACCCTTAACAAATAGATCAGGGTTGAGGCCCAAATCTACATTCACTCTGACATTAACACAAGTGGGGAACGAAATTGAAATATTTGAAAGAGTGGTGGAGATTGAAGTTCAGAAGATTTTAGAAGATTAGTGATACCAATTTAATAATCTATGTAGAAAACATAGGGCAGCTCTGAATTCTATGATGGATGACCATTAGATTATAATCAAGCCCACTCATGGAGTGGAGAGGTGTGGTGCAGCGGCCAGGGCATCTGACTCTGAAGCACTGGATTCACGGTTCCATCTCCGGCGGCAGCTCAGCTCAGCACCATGTGACTCTGGGCAATAGCTCACTTAATTTCCAAGACGGCCCCCAGCACCTTGAGACCTGTAAGGGTGAGTAGTTTGTGCTTTACAAATACGGATTTACATATTACTGATAAGGGTGGAGGAGTGGTAACATCTGATTCCTTTGATTATTAATCCAGATCCATTATAAAGTTCAAGTTCAGGTATTTATAAAGCGCACTACTCACCCTGAGGGTCTCAAGGCGCTGGAGGGAGGGGTTTACTTTTTATCGAATAGCCATGTTTTCAGTTCTTTTCTGAAGGAGATGTGATTCTGAGTAAGGCGGAGGTGGGTGGGGAGTGAGTTCCAGGTCTTGGCAGCCAGGAAGGAGAAGGATCTGCCACCCATGGTGGTTTTTCGGATGCGCGGGACTGCGGCGAGGGCTTGATTGGATGATCTTAGTTGGCGGGTGGGATAGTAGAAGGACAGTCGGGTGTTGAGGCATTCGGGTCCTAGATTATAAAGGGCCTTGTGTGCGTGGGTAAGAAGGCGGAAAGTAATTCTTTTGTTGACGGGAAGCCAGTGGAGGTTTTTTAAGTGACCGGTGATGTGCTCTTGGCGCGGGATGTCTAATATGAGTCTCGCTGATGCGTTTTGGATGCGCTGGAGTTTTTTCTGCAATTTTGTTGTAATTCCGGCGTAGAGTGTGTTGCCATAGTCCAGTCGACTCGTGACCAGTGCATGGGTGACAGTCTTTCTTGTTTCTAGGGGGATCCAGCGGAAGATCTTTTTGAGAATGCGAAGGACGTTGAAGCAGGAGGACGATACGGCGTTGACTTGTCTGGACATTGAGAGGGAGGAGTCTAGAATGAAGCCAAGGTTACGTGCATGGTCTGTGGGTGTGGGCGCAGATCCCAAAGCGGAAGGCCACCAGGAGTCGTCCCAAGCTGAGGGGGAGGATCCTAGGATGAGCACCTCCGTCTTGTCTGAGTTGAGTTTTAAGCGGCTCTGTTTCATCCATTCGGCTACTTCTTTCATACCTTCGTGAAGGTTGTTTTTGGCGGTGTTGGGGTCTTTGGTGAGGGAAAGGATTAGCTGGGTGTCGTCGGCGTAGGAGATGATGTTGAGGTTGTGTTGACGTGCGATGGAGGCGAGGGGACTCATGTAGACGTTGAAGAGGGTGGGACTGAGTGAGGAGCCTTGAGGTACGCCGCAGATGACTTCGGTGGGCTCTGAGTAGAATGGGGGGAGTCGGACTCTCTGTGTTCTCCCGGCTAGGAATGAGATGATCCAGTCCAAGGCTTTTCCTTGTATGCCGATGTTGTTGAGGCGTTGTATGAGGGTGTTGTGACAGACAGTGTCGAAGGCGGCGGAGAGGTCGAGTAGAATGAGGGCCACTGTTTCACCGTTGTCCAGGAGTGCTCGGATGTCGTCGATCGCCGCAATGAGGGCGGTTTCGGTGCTGTGTTTGGCTCGAAAGCCGTTCTGTGAGGGATCCAGGGAGTTGTTGGATTCAAGGAAGGCTGCTAGTTGGCTATTGACGGCTTTCTCAATGACTTTGGCCGGGAAAGGGAGTAGGGAAATGGGTCGGTAGTTTTTCAGATCTGAGGGGTCTGCTGTTGGTTTTTTCAGAAGGGCGCTGAGTTCGGCGTGTTTCCATATTTCTGGAAAGGTGGCGGAGTCGAAGGAGCAGTTGATGACATCGCGGAGTTGGGGAGCGATGATGGAGTCAGCTTTGTTGAAGATGAAGTGGGGGCAGGGGTCAGAAGGTGAGCCAGAGTGGATTGAGTTCATGAGGCGAATGGTGTCTTCAATGGTGATTGGGTTCCAGGAGTTGAGGTAGTTAGTTGGAGGGGTGGGATCTGAAGTGGGTGGGGTGAGTTGGTCATTGGGAGTATTCTTGAAGCTGTTGTGGATGTCGGCAATTTTGTTGTAGAAGAAGGAGGATAGCGCATCGCAGAGGTCTTGGGAGTTAGTGATGTCGTTGGATGCTGCGGGAGGGTTGGTGAATTCTTTGACGATATTGAAGAGTTCCTTGCTGTTATGAGAATTGTTGTTGAGACGGTTCTTAAGTGCTGATTTCTTGGCGGATCGGATCAGTTGGTGGTGTTTGCGGGTGGCTGTCTTGAGGGAGTCCATGTTGTCTGAAGTTGGTTCTTTTCTCCAATTCTTCTCCAGGGTGCGGCATGTCTTCTTGGATTTTTTAAGGTCATCATTGAACCAGGGAGCTTTTTTGCTGGATGATTTCGACTGGTGTTTTTTCAGGGGTGCTAGTTCGTCCGCACTGTGGGTAATCCATTGCCTGAGGTTGGTGGCCGCTAGGTCTGGGTCCGTTGCCAGGGTGGGAGTGTTTTGGCTGAGTGATGTGAGGAGTTGTTCGGTGGAGATTTTGTTCCATTTTCTTCGGGGAATGGGTTGTAGACGGTTGTGGGTCAGGGTTGTTTTGTAGCTGAAGTGAACACAGCTATGATCCGTCCAGTGGAGGGCTGTAGTATGATCGAAGGAGATGTGCTTGCTGGAGGTGAAGATAGGGTCGAGCGTGTGTCCGGCTATGTGAGTGGGGGTGTCAACAAGTTGTTTGAGTCCGAGATTGGACAGGTTGTCCAGAAGGGTGGTGGTGTTGTTGTCGTGAATGTTGTCAAGGTGGTAGTTGAGGTCTCCTAGAAGAATGTAGTTCTCGGAGGCGAGGGCGTGCGGGCTGACGAAGTCAGTGATGTCGTCACTGAATTGAGATCGGGTGCCTGGGGGCCTGTAAATGAGTGTTCCTCTAAGTATGGTCCTGGGGTCGGTGTGGATCTGAAAGTGGAGGTGTTCGGCGGTTGCAAGATTGACGTCAGAGCTGGTTGTAATTTTGATGGTGTTTCTATGGACGATGGCGATGCCTCCTCCAGTTTTTTTATTGGTGCGGTCTTTTCGAATGATCTTGTAAGTGTCCGGTATGGCTATGGCGATGTCGGGGGCAGAAGATGCATTCATCCATGTTTCAGTAAGGAAGGCGATGTCAGGTGACGCAGTGTCGATTAGGTCCCAGAGTTCGGTTGCATGTCTGTGGACCGAGCGGGTGTTCAGTAGGATGCATTTCAAGTCGTTGGGTTCGGAGCTGTGTGTGGAGGAAGTGTGTTTGGTGAGGGTCCTGACGCAGTTGAACTTACAGGAGAGGCAGGAGAATGGGCCGTGGGTACGTCCTGGGGTAGCTTCGCAGCAAAGTGGGGTGCGTCCGGCGTTGAGGGCGAGGAGAGTAGCGGCATCATAAGTTACTCTGGGGGGTTTGGAGTGGCATAGAGCAGGGGGACGGGCGCTGGGCGCGGTCCAGGCGCGGACGGGCGCAGACGGGCTTACCTTTGGCGCACCTTCGGCGCGGCCGCAGCGCGTGGACGCTGCGCGTTGGGACATCTGTCTAACATGGAAAGTGGGGTGGGCGGAGCGTGGGAGGGGCAGCAGCTGGGAGGCGGTAGCGGGGAGGAGAGGCGGCCCAGGGAACACCGACACAAACAAAATGGAGGGTCAAAGGGAGAGTGAGGCAGGGGCAGCAAATGGAACCAAAGCGCCTACAGTAAAGCCAAAGCGCTAGCAAGCACAGAGAGCCACAGCAAATGTCGCGCTGCAATGCAGAGTGGAGCGAGCAGCGCAAAGGCTAATCCAGGTCAGTTTAAAGCTCTCAAAAACGAGCTGCGATGTAATGCACACACAGCGCTATCACAGAACACACACAGCGCTAACAACGATACCCAAATGCGATCAGTAGCATCCACAAAGCGTGGGACCAGGGAGTGAGGGAGGGAGCGACCGTTCTGGAGCAAGTCCGGGCGGTCACAGTTGGTCAGAGGAGGTGGGGAGCCCTCTATTCGTGTGTGGGAGGGGCAGCAGCTGGGAGGCGGTAGCGGGGAGGAGGGGCGGCCTAGGGAACACCAACACAAACAAAATGGAGGGTCAAAGGGAGAGTGAGGCAGGGGCAGCAAATGGAACCAAAGCGCCTACAGTAAAGCCAAAGCGCTAGCAAGCACAGAGAGCCACAGCAAATGTCGTGCTGCAATGCAGAGTGGAGCGAGCAGCGCCAAAGGCTAATCCAGGTCAGTTTAAAGCTCTCAAAAACGAGCTGCGATGTAATGCACACACAGCGCTATCACAGAACACACACAGCGCTATACAAAACGAGCTACAATGTAATGCAGACACAGCGCTATCACAGAACACACACAGCGCTAACAACGATACCCAAATGCGATCAGTAGCATCTACAAAGCGTGGGACCAGGGAGTGAGGGAGGGAGCGACCGTTCTGGAGCAAGTCCGGGCGGTCACCATTATACCGTTGTGGTAAAAGAATATTACCAAATGGTATTTAAAGTAAGATTGAATGGTTTAGAAAGAGAGGTGTTAATTCTAATTGAGGGAGGTAAGGTAGGAGGATGGGTGTGTGAGGAGGGTTATAGATTCCTCAGACAAGAAGATGCAGTGACTCCAGCTTCATATGGATTACCAAAAATCTACAAAAGTTTAAGGGACCCTTCTCACCCCCCATTGAGACCAGTTGATTCTTGCTTAGGCTCTCTTATGGAACCATTGAGTAAATATGTGGATTCCATTTTAAAACCACAAGTAAATATACAGAGATCTTATATCAAGTACTCAGCACATAAGATTTTGATTGTTGAAGGATTAGAGTTCGACAAAGAGTGGGAGTTTCTTGTCGCTCTTTCCATTAAAGCTCTCTATACAAATATTCCACAGGATAATATAATTGAGGTCATTTAAAGAGTGTTATTTGCAGCATGTTAATATAGATGTTGTTATTAAAAGCGTTATTATGAATATTAAAAATAAAAAAAATTTGTTTAAGGTTGCTTTATTCCTAGAATTGAAAGGGACCAGCATGGGAGCCACATGAGCTCCAAGGTTGGCCTGCCTGTATGTGGGAGCATTCCAGTGGAAACATATCTATAATGAGATAGCCCTGTTCTATGAGAATGAGCAAAATGTACATCATTTAAGAGATGATTTTTTTTTATCTGGAGGGGTCCTGGTGAACAATTGGATGTATTCATTACTTGACTAAATCTAGGGGATACAAATTTGAAATTCACAGTGACTAAGAGCTGCTGTCACTGTGACTTCCTTGATATATCAAGGAAGTTTCAGGTCATCCTGAAGTCGAACTATTAAGCAAACCTACTGATAAAAACACCTTGCTACATTATTCGAGTTATCACCCGAATAGCCAAAAAGATACAATTCCTGTTGTACAATTTCTCCATCTTCAGATATTGTACTTCTATTGATGATTTTGACAGGTATTCAGAGACCCTTTAAAAAAAACGAAAGTAGAGGGAATATCCTAAAAAACATATTAGCTATTCATTCAAGAGTGTGAGATTTTTTGACAGGACAGTATATTACAATGAAAGAATGGTGGGTTAAAGAAAGGGAGGATTGTTTTCATGAGCACATTTTTGCAATTGGATAATAAACGCCCCCAACCGAAATTGGATCATTATAAATATTGATCACAATGTGAGATTGGAGAAACCTCTTTTTGATTTTAAACAGAATAGAAACTTTAGGAATACCTTGGTACACACATATAGGGAGAAAAATCCATAATACAAATTAATATGGGTAAAGAGAGTATTGTTGAAAACTATATGAGTGGTGGTTGCAGTGTTTGCAACCAATGTATTAGGGACTAGCTGCCCGTCCCGATGTTGTCGGGTATGAAATAGAATGTGTGTAATGTGTGTATTTGGCAAGGGCAATTTATTTTAAAATCTCACGGTAGACAAAAAATTTTGTTTCATTAGAATAGGGACGGAGAAGGCCCAGCTGCAGCCCTGGTTGATGTTAGCAGGCGCGTGTAATTGGTGTAGTGATCCGCCGCCTGAGCCCGGCTACAGCCCTGGTTGATGTTAGCAGGCGCGTGTAATTTCGTTGAATGAGAGAGTTCAGAAACAGCGCGCAGGAGAGGCTGCAGTAACGTTACTTACCAGGCCTCCAGGTGAACGCGTTTGTCACGCCCCCAGCACACGGCCACAGCTGATTAATGTATGACCCACATAGCATGAAGGGAGGAACGTAGCACACATCCCCAGTGTTTCTCATGCCCCCAGCGTGCCCCTTGATGCGGCGCAATTGCATTCACATGGCATGAAGGCCAGACACATGCCCCCCAGCATTTCTCACGCCCCCAGTGTGTCACGCCCCCAGCGTGCCCCTTGATGCTGCGCAGCAATGTAATTGGCGCTTGTATGTACGACTCACAGGGCATGAAGGGCGGACACACGCCCCCAGCATTTGTCACGCCCCCGCGTTTGTCATGCCCCCAGCACACGCCCACAGCCCACGATGTGATGGCTGTACCACACGCCCCCAGTGTTAGTCACGCCCCCAGCCCACGCCCACAGCACAAGGCAGACACGCCCACAAGGGACTACTTTGCTGGCATGGTTCTTTTACCTTTTAAATGTATAGAGGAGTTGGCCTAATGGTTAAGGCGCTCGACCTCAGACCTGGGGATCTGGGTTCGAGTCTTGGTAACAACGCCAACATCCTGTGATTCTGTGCATATCACTTAATCTCCCCGTGCCTAACAAAAATGAATGTGTGTCCTCATGTAATGTAACTGGTGCTATGTAAAGCGCTCTGATACCTGATTCAGTTCGTGTGAAGTTCGCACTATATAAAACTGTGCAAAAAAAAATAAAAAAATATGGTGGCCGTCTGCATAGCCTATGTACTTCTGCTGCAACTGCCCTTTCCAACGCTGTATTGGGTGTTGTGATTGGTGCTGTGGTTACTGAGATTACCCGCCTCAAAGGTTTGGGCTCTCTCTTTATAATATTAGTAGGGATATATTGATACCCCTCTGTTCCTTTTTGCCAGAATTTGAAGCGCTCTCTCGCCAGTTCGTAAATCCCTGCATCAGAACCACACCGCATTTAAATCCACAACCAATTCCCCCAGCTGGGAGAAAAACGGGACGAACTTGCATTTGTCTTCACTTATTTGCTTTTTTATTTAATCCTCACAGCATGGAGTTTCTCAAGCAGGCAGGCACAAATCTACGTGTTTCAGGATAGCACATCCTTTGTTCATGATCAATTTGACTCCATGCTCTCAGTCTCAATATAGTGAGTCATATTATTACATCATTTCCTGTTTGATGTTATTTTGGCCCTCGGCCTTCTGGATGATGTAGTTTTTTGCAATTTTTTAATAATTTTTTTTATCCGTCTACATAGCCTATGTCCTTCTGCTGCAACTGCCCTTTCCAACGCTGTATTGGGTGTTGTGATTTGTGCTGTGGTTACTGAGATTACCCGCCTCAAAGGTTTGGGCTCTCTCTTTATTATATTATTATGGATGTAAAAGGTTTCCTGCCAGGGTGTCCCAAACACGACGAATACTTTCAGCAATTGTCGGACTAAGAATGTTGTTTATCTACTTTTCTGTCCAAGTGGATTAGGATATGTAGGTGACACTAGAAGAGAACTATGAGTGAGGCTGAATAAACATAAATCAGCCATTGGGACAAAGAAAAATAAGGCTACCCGTTTGGATTAATTTCTTGAGAAACAACATGGATATGTGATTTCTGCTGGTTTATTTCAGAGAGAGTAATAAGCACTACACATGTCACTTTGGGCTGGACCCCGACCGAAATTGCCACAAAGCACTTTTCTGCCCGGTCCCTGAGTGGAGGATGGGCGTAGCATGCCTCAAAAGGACGCCGGAGGTCCCGCAGCGCGGGAAGCACTACACAACTCACTTTGGGCTGGACCAAGACTGCAATTGCCACAAAGCACTTTCCGCCCATTCCCTGAGTGGAGGAGGGGCGTAGGATGCCTCAAAAAGACACCAGAGGTCCCGTAGGACGGGAAGCACTACACAACTTACTTTGGGATGGACCCTGGCTGCAATTGCCCCAAAGCACTTCCCGCCCCGTCCCTGAGTGGAAGAGAGACATATGATGCCTCAAAAGGATGCCTGAGGTCCTGCAGCGCGGGAAGCACTACACAAGTCACTTTGGGTTGGACCCTGACTGCAATTCCCACAAATCACTTTCTGCCCCGTCCCTGAGTGGAGGAGGGGCGTAGGATGCCTCAAAAGTACAGCAGAGGTCCCGCAGCTTCTGGAGGAGGCTGGGCTAGGCCACCCCCTGAAAAGAACGTTAAAATGTGGACTGAAGTTTGTGGGGGGGAGTCCCTTGATCTACTTTTGGCCAATCATAGACAATATTTACTAATTGAGAGAGGCTGCTTGAGACTTTATATAATAGGATGAAGCCACGCTATATACACTAGCTTGTACATTCAAACATGGTCGTGACTTGACATTGTGTAGATCTGATTTGAATTATTGGAATCAGTACTAAAGAGGGTTCATTATTTCAGGCGTATGCCATATTGAGGACCCCCCATCTTACAAAAACTGTGTATGCAAAGAATTGTATTTTTAATCACTTGTTGATTACCCACGTGAGAGGGAGCGGGATGGGTAAGAGAAAGATGGGGAATATCGCTAAATTAGCAGGGGTGGATAGCAATCACTAATGAATTATTTGACTGGGCAATGGGGGATATCGAAAAACAAAGAAATTCTGTTGAAGAGTCACTGACACAAGGGAAGGTTTGTGGCAGGGTAGATAGGAGCCCTAGGGTTAACATACACAAAGCCTCCTCATATAGTCAGCCAGAGGTGGCAATAGATCACCTGCCTCTGAACGGGTGCATTCAAGAAACATGCGGACATATTTATGTGAGCAATTTATATTGTGACCCACAGTCACTGTATAAGCAACCTAGAACCCAGATGCTCCATATAAGGAGCTAAATTAACCCTAACCATCTATTAGGAAAGAAATAAAGAAGAAACTGAAAAAGTGAGTAGACTGGGCAAACTTGAAGAAGGTAGGAAGATCCCATCCTCTATCAGATTTCAGGACAGTCATCCGTTCTTTGTAAGACTGTAAACACAATAAATGAACTGTACAAAAATGTTACTGACTCATTAACAAAATTAATGGACATAGTGGGGACAATTGCGGGCATACTAAAAAAACAAGGAAGTAAAGTAATATCCCTTGGTACTTGTCCATTAGGGGACTTGTTGCTACAGCCAGTTGGCCAATTTTCACGCGTGCCCCACAAGAAATGGTTGATGCTAATCCATCCATGAGCTCAAACCCTCTGGCTATGCACCCAAATTCCTCCTTTCATAATAGGACCCCAGCAACTCATGTCGCTGACCTCAATCCGAGGGTTTCTGCCCGTTTAATATTAGGGGTCATGAGCAGCAGGTCCCAATACTTCAGATAAAATCGAATATGGAAGTAAGCATGCTTAACCTACCCCCACAGCCACACCTTATACTATAGTTTTTGCCAATGTCCCAGTTCTTTTGTCACAGACGAGTGAGGCATGGGAGGCCTTGAGAACTAAATCCTTACTCTGGTGTGGCACAAAAACTGGCTAACTGAGGCTTTATTTGCTAAATTTAAAATGGCTAGAAGGGTCTCCTGGGTTGGTAGATATCATAAATCACTGGCGGGAGATTGTGTAGTATTGTCATTGAGTGTCCCACACTTAACACAGGCTATTCTATCTAGAGCTGGAAACTTAAATATTCAAATGGGTATTAACATTCTGTCTTTGGGGTACTTTTACCAACCACATTGTGTTACTCAATTGAGAACCCACAGTAGGGGTTTCTAGGCCATTCCTTCTTGTTTCTATAACGTTTTGTTAACGTTCAACCATTTTGATATTTTACCCACTCTTGAGGATAATGATTGACCAACTGCCTCTGGGGTACCCGGAGTTCAAACAATGGGATGTGTTGTGTCTGCTTCTTTTGAAACACCTGGTATCTCTAAAAATATGTCGGCTACCTTGCCCATGGGACTTGGTGCTTCTGTTCCAACTAAGTTCTTTAGACACACCTGCTCAGACAATTCATCAAAATGAAATTGACTTTCTTGCCATGGCTGAAACACAGGGGGAAGATGCAGCGATTAGGCTGCCTGTTTGTAATATACTATTCTGGAATGTTGCCCAGTTTGCGAATGAAAGTTAGTGATTTTTTGTGGTTAAACTTCATTGAAGATTTTTCCATACTGTTTGCAAGAAACTTGGCTGGAGAATGTGCTGCATATCAATGGTTATAAAACATTCCACTCACCATTGGCAACTACAGCCCATGGAAGAAACAAGGGAGGTTTGTGTACCTACATACCTAATTGTGTAAACATCAATAGGATAATATTTAAGATTTTGTCCACTTACTAACAGCCTGTACTGTTGAATGTGGAAATAAAGTACTGTGTTGCACTGTTGAAATTCTACAATATTCCTCAATAGCAGATTGTGGGTGTGCTGAACACATTTCAGAATGATCTCTCCCACCTACAGGATGATACGGCCAAAGATATGTGTATTATCTTGGGAGGGGACTTTAAACACATGTTGTGTCAACATGCTATGGGGGGCACCTGTGGTTTAGTGCATGAAAAATTTGCTGAACAGGCTCATTTCCCACACACAACATCTGGGGACTTACTGAATTCTCTTTTGCTCCTATTTGACTTGGGGTTTGCTAATGAATTATGTACTCCAATAGTTCCATTGAGGTGTACATTTAATGGCAGAAGTTGTGATTCTATCATTTCTTTCATTATGCTCTCAAATCGCCACTCAAGTAGGGTGTTAAATTTCAAAATTCATTCAAACGCAATGAGTGACCATTTCCCACTGAGTATTACTTTCCCCTTACCAAGCAGTGTGTTAAGTAAGGGGGCACATCAGAGCATTTGGCATTTAATATTGCCCTCAATAGAATTAATGGGTATTCCCAGAGCTGGCCTAAAGTTGATCCGAATGAGTTTATTAAACTATTCATAACCAAATGTAATCAAGCCTTTTCAGTCTGCCTTAATGAGTCTGCTTCTTATGTGGAGTTTTTAACTCCTTTTGCTCTATTTCTACGGAGGTTAAGAATAGTCTAACTATGGAATTCAAGAGGAGCCAGCTCAAGAAGCAGGGGTGGTTCGACTCTGAATGCACAAAGCCCATAGAAATGTTCAAAAGTTCTACACAAGCAGGATAGAGACCAGCTGGAAATATATCTAGCTAGAAGTGCCTACAGATGTGTGCTAAAAGAACGTAAGGAGACATTAAGAGCTGAATCATGGCGGGCCCTACATAAAGCATCCTTACGTAAAGATAATACTAGCTTTTGGAAGGCTGTCAATGCCCCTTTCCTAGCTCCTAGAGATCTACTAGCAATTGAATTAGCTATTATTGAGGATATATGGGTGGATAATTTTACTACTTTTTATAATGATTCTGGCCAGGCTCTTTATCCAATAGAATCTGAACCTTCCTTAGAGACTGAACTTTTTAATATGTTCCCACTGGATTTACATTTTTCTCTAGATGAAGTTACTCGTGCCATAAATGCTAGTGCAGGGGGACAAGCTCCCGGCCTGGACGGAGTCCCTGTAGGCCCACTATTAACTCATGTTTCAATAGCTTGCTTTCACCAGGGTCTTATACCATATTTGATCTGATTCGATCATAGTCCTGATATTCAAAAAGGGTGATTGCAATAAGCCTACATGCTACGTCCGATTTCCCTTTTGGACTCTTTTCTTGAAGTGACAGGTTGTGTTATTTTAAATAGATTACAGACTTGGGAGGAAGATACAGGTGTTATGTCTAATCTGCAATATGGCTTCCGCCAGGATTTAGGGACAATCAAACAGGGGTTAAATTTAAGCCTTGTGATAGGTAAATATATGCAGGCTAAGCCAGGAAGGATATTTCTAGAATTTGTGGACCTCAGCTCTGCGTTCAATTGCGTGAGACATGATAGACTTTGGAGCATAATTGCGGAAATGGTGGTGGACTCACCACTTATAAATTTTATGAGGCAGCTTTATTGAGATGCGGGTTCAAGGGTCCGATATGGAAACCTGGGTGAATGTACAGCTAAATTCCCAATCAGAAAAGAAGGGAAACATGGCTGCGTGCTCGCCCCTTTTCTTTTTACTTTATATATTGATGGCCTTGGCAAGTTTTATTCGATCAATGCCAGGACCTCCCCATTATTAACAAGCACCCTATTCCCGCATTACTATACACAGATGATGCTGTTTTAATGGCCCGTACCCAATGAGGGTTGCAAAGAGTTGTGAACAGTTATTCCACATTTATGCGAACATCTCAAAAACTGACATACTGATATGTGGCAAGAATAGTGCTAAATGTCATGATATCTTTATTAGCAACACTAAGGTGGAATGTATCAATAGATTTCCATATCTGGGCAACCACTTTGACTATAGGGGGACATGGTCCTTTGCAGTTTTAGCTAGGAAATTGCTATTCTATCGGTGCTCTGTTCAACTCTGCTAGAAGGTTGGGCAGAAGACCTGTGCTGGAACTGATACAAATGTATAAAGCCAAGAGTATCACTACAGCTATGTATAGTGCAGGCATTTGGGGACATACGGATGCCCAGCCCCTACAATTAATTGAGAATGCATTTACAAGATACTTATTGGCGGTCCCCAACAGCACTGCTACTTTTATCTGTCACTCTGAGCTCGGGATTTCATATATTTCGGATATGATTAAAATGTAACCAATTTTGTTATGGCACAAGATATGGATGACGACACACACACGTTTTAATCGGGACATTATTAACAACTGTTGAAGGCTTGATAGGGTATCTTCTATCCCCTAGCTAAACTACATCAGAAAATTCATGAGTGATATCGGTCATCTGAATTTTTGCTAGGCCGGATAGTATTACATCAATTTCAAGAAAAACATTAAAAATAGACTTTTTAGTTCACTTACAGTCAATTAGAGTTTCACAAGAAATTGTTAAACCTACTGTCATGGAAAATCAGTTGTTGATGCCATGTCACGGTCTTCAGCCCTACCTTGTACACATATCTGGGAGTTATGATAGGTGTTGCTGACTCGTATCCACCTGGGGTCTTTTCACAGACTTACAACTTTCCCAGACAAAAACGACTGGTCCCAAAACCTGGGTGCTTGCCCATTCAATGCGATACCTCATCACAACAATCTACGATGAACATCCTTTTATTTTGTAAGTTTTATTCTGTACCAAGAAAAAGATTAATAGTGCTGATTTAAAAAATTATGGGCTTGAGACACGGTCACTTAGCATTTTTGGCCTTACAACATTTAGAAAATTAAATGTTTACGACTTCTGTGGTTACATACTTGAAATACATTATTAACTCAAGGAAAACAACGTGGAACATGAGTCCTGGTTTTTAAACTTGCTCGAATCTCTTTTTAACCCTTTTAATCTCTTATGTTTATTTGCTTGTAAATGTATGTAATTGTATGTTATATACTGTGCTTTTATGATTTACATTTTAAATCGAATAAAGCTATTTTTGACTTGATGGTTGACTTTAATTTGTACTGCATACTTGCTCCTAATTTACCTGTTGTAAAGCACTCTGATACCCTTGGGTCCAGCTAGCGCTATATAAAACTCCTAGAATAAATAAATAAAAACTTGAATAAGCAGCAAAAGAGGTCGTAATACTGATCTAAAAAGGAAACTTAGGGAGCAATATTTTATTCCCAAATTTGAAACATTTAGGTGGGGAACACTTAATTGGTACCTAAAAGTTAAATTGGGGACACACTGATTTGGGAAGTCTTTCTTCTATTAGTGATAGAGTATAATAGGGTGCAATGTAAGCATCAGAGACAATTTAGGGACGCTGGAGTGAGGATTGTTTTGGTTTATTTGAATTTGGGAGGTATCCAAGATGACAGACGTGGAGCTATTAAGGTGTGATTCATTAGTGGATGAAGCTTGAATAAGATTCTAATTTCTAAATTTCCATTATTGTCAGTTAGCCGTCCTTTTGTTGTATAAGTATGAACATCTGGCACTGGGGAACTGGACAGAGTAAGTGTTGAGGAAATGTGCAACTTAGAAATAGCTCAAAAAAAGAGAGTTTCCCAGGTTATACCAAAAGGGACCGGGTTATTATAATCAGAAAAAATATGAATTTCCCTTTTGATGTTAAATCCTACTCCTCCACAGAAATTATGAATATATTACAATAAACCATGGAAAAAGAGAATAAATGTTCCTTTATATAGCAACACGTAATATGGATTTATATCCTTGATATTTTTATTATTATTTGCATTTTGATCAAAACATCGGAAAGTATCATGTTTAAAAACATGTCATATTTCATAAAGCACATTTATGCAAAGATAAAAATAGACATTTGGAAAGATACTATCATTTACAATAATTTTTAACAATGACTAAACATAGTCAAATAGATGTCATGTCTTATCTGGTACATAACACAATTTTAAAAACATTAAAACATAACAATTTTATTAAAAGAAAACTAATGTGTCCTCTTGTCGACGCGTTTCAGTGTGTCATGTAGTTAAAAAAACACCTTCTTCAGGACCCACAAAATGTAATCATAAAGTGCTCAATCTTGTCAACCCAATAAATATAAAAACAAAAGATACATACAGTTAGATACAGAACGTGTGCTCAAAATCAACGTATCTTTTCTTTGGTCCAATGTATTACTCAATATGTTGACACTTCTCTATCATTTGAAGGTGCAATTGCTATATGCAAGTCCAAGATTAATTCTACTACTTTTAGACAAAGTATTACTTTTGTCTGTTGGGTGTTGCTCCATGTAAGGTTTCACTAGTCCCAGCTAATGCAATTGCTTAATTTTAAGTCTAAGCATTATTATTGGCCTTCTAATTAATTTTATAAGAAAATTATACCTCTATTGTCCAAACTGTTAATAACCTTCACTGTAGATCTTTATCATCTCATGGTAACCATTAAAATCTCCATCACCGCAGTCTCATTTGCTTACCCTAGGTTGGAATTTGGTAGATAGTATGGTATAATCGTCGTGTTCTTTCTAATGTCCCTCTACACATTACTTCATCGAATTAGCGAGACTAAAGGGGTTTATAATTTAAATGGTTTTAATTTACACAATTATGGCAAATATAATTGTTGTATTTTTTTTATCATGATATACTCACAATCAATATATATATTCCTTTTCTTATATTCTTAGAAGGAATGGAGGACATTTGAACATCAATCCGCCCTGTTGGATGAAGGATTAAATAGTATCAATTTGTATGTCGGAATTAACTACTAGCCTGTCCTTTACTAACAGATAGTTCTATACTCACTCACCCGTTATTGGCCAATGCTTAAATCAGTTTTCAAAACCTTGTCTTTTCCAGTTCAGGCACCGGTGCTGGCGAATAATGGGATACACTTTCCCCGCCCTGTTTAATCAATACATTAATGCATGGTTTTAATAAGTTTGTTCAATTTCACAGTTGGACCGATGCATAAACTTGAGGTATTAATCAAATAGCTCACCCTTAAGAGGCCTGTATTCAGACAGAACCTTTTTAGACCAATGGTGATGCAGTGTTCCACCATAAAGTTATGTATATACGCCTGCCTTTTTTTTCAATTAGATCAGGAGTATGTTCCTGGAATTAAAACCAAAAACAGCCAAGAAATTGTTTGGATTAGTAAATTAGTTCCTTTGGTTTCCACGTTATACTTCTAACTTTTGAACAGCAGTTTTATAACCGGTTGGTCCTAACTCTATAAATACTCGGAAGCCCTAAGACCACCTAAATGGTTCAATTTAATATATCTCATTTTAAATGTAATATCTATTTCTAGAGGATGGGACTTAAGAAACCAATATCCTTGGTTATGTTATTTAAAACCACAAGAATCTCGTTTTCAATGTTTGTTCTTTAAATGCTGCATACATATAGCCATAAATCAATTTAAAGCCAAAGAAGGGAGGTATATTTAACACCTTCGTATATTACAATGCCAAGCAATCACTGTTAACATTATTAAAACTTCTTGAATGTGTTTCACATCTTGCATCTCTGTTAGCGGCATTAGTATTAAGTAGGCACAAAAGCAGTACCGTTACTCGTATTTAGATACTATGCGGGTATAGCCAATGTCACAAGTTAGAAGTCATTTTAAGAACAATTTCAGTTCAAACAGAAGACAGGGGATTCATTTCCCACCTACGTATATTAAAATGCCCAAAAATCACTATCAAGTTTATCAAGCTCTTGATTTTATTTGGCACCTCTACTGATGGCATTGCTGTACAATAGGCAGAGAAGCAGCACCATTCAGTTACTCGCATTTAGATACTATGCGTGTGTAACCATTATTGCAAGTTGAAATTCAAATCAAAGATAATTTTATTGTGCCACTCCCTTGGCTTACAGCCGTAACTTATTTAAGCACATCTAGCCATCCGTTTAGATCTAATATTTTCAATGTCCTTTCTTGTCTATTCATTGTACATTTTTTAATCAAATACAGCGAATACATTTATACCCTACGTGTGTTAACGTGCACAATAGACACCATTACCAGCTCTGAAAACTCCTATATGTATTAACCGCCTCGCGTCTCCAATGACGGCATACTTGTTTGATATGCAGAGAAGCGGCACCACCACGTGCCTCACATTTTAATTGCTATACATGCATAGTTGATTTTACAAGGGCAGTTTACGTGTGCCAAACATTCTACTAGCGGTTTAGACTCTTCTAAGCCCTTCTAATCCCACATATAAGCAAGCTATTTAAATTATCAATCAATCAATCAATTTGTAAAGCGCACTACCTACCCTTGAGGGTCTCAAGACGCTGTGGGAAGGGGGTGCTGCTACTGCTCGAAGAGCCAGGTCTTGAGGAGTCTTCTGAAGGCGAGTAGATCTTGGGTCTGCCGTAGGTGGGTAGGGAGGGTGTTCCAGGTTTTGACGGCGAGGAAGGAGAAGGATCTACCGCCCGAGGTCGTTCGTTAGATGCGGGGGACAGCGGGGAGGTCGAGGCAAGCGGAGCGGAGCTGGATGGTGGGGGTGTAGAAGTTGAGTCTGCTGTTGAGGTAGGCTGGTCCAGTATTGTGGAGTGCCTTGTGTGCGTGGGTGAGGAGCTTGAAGGTGATCCTCTTGTCAACAGGGAGCCAGTGTAAGTCTTTCAGGTGAGGGATGATGTGGCTGCGGCGAGGGACGTTGAGGATCATTCGGGCGGAGGCGTTTTGGATGCGTTGCAGTCGTTGCAGGTGTTTGGCCGGGATTCCTGCATAGCGTGGGTTGCCGTAGACTAGCCTGCTGCTGACGAGGGCCTGTGTCACCGTTCTTCTTGTTTCGGTGGGGATCCATTTGTAGATCCTGCGGAGCATGTGGAGGGTGTTGTAGCAGGAGGAGGAGGCGGCGTTGACCTGCCTTGACATGGAGAGGGAGGAGTCGAGGATGATCCCCAGGTTGCGTGCATGGTCAGTGGGTGTCGGTGCTCTTTCCAGGAATTATCCTAGTTCTAATGTAACTATAACAGCCAGTTTCATGCAAACACCTAGGGATTTGCAAACACTTCTTACCGTGTAAGACGCTACGCGTCTCTGCTACCGGGATTCTGGTTTGTTTAGCCGAAAAAAACAAATTTATATATTGCGCACTTTTAAATATTATGCGTATGCGTCAATATATGTGTTGACGTTACGTGTGGCCATTTTTGTAGTTTCTTATCAATCCCGGGTCATATTTATTTAAAAATTAAGTCGCTTCTAAAAACTTTATTGAGATCATAGTCTCACACAATCAGACATTCCATCTTGAGTGTTCTTGGACCGCTTTCTACAGTCTTACTAGTTTATTATAACTTTCTATGTGCTTCTAAGTATTATAAAGCTGGGCACATCTGTAGGTGATAAACCTGTTTCAATAAACATATTCACAGGTCGCATCACCCTGAGGCATGTGTTTAATTCTAATCCCCAATGTATTAAGCCCCTTTGGGCAGCTAGATTATTCTATATGTTTATGTTCTGTGTACATTTCAGTAATATGAATATAGAACTTATTTTTCATGGTATTACATACCCTTTATTCAGAATTCTATTAATGCTTGCATTATGACCCAACAATGGAGACCTATCTGTTAATGATTTTCTATGTCCATTGTCAGCGTCCTTATCTAATAAATCGTTCCCATTCTTCTCTATTATTTAATCCCTGATGGTACATTTTAAACTTAGACATAAAGAACTGCTCACGCTGTTTCCTATTCTTAGCTAAATCTCCGTCTCGTGCTGATGGTTTAATTTTTTCTTAGATGAACCACTTAAGGTCTTCCTCCTTGTGATTCATCTCAGCCCAATGATCTACAAGTGTGGCATTTTTCCTATTATTTTTTAAAGCTGATCTATGTTCAGTTAAGCGGAGTCACATTCTCTACTTGTTTCCCCTACATATCCCTTTTGGCAAGGGCAAACAATCAGGTACACAACATTTCTCGTTCTACAATTAACCATATCATTCATCCAATGCGAAATGCCGTTAAGTATCACTTACTGCTCTTTAATAATAGTTTTGCACTGTGTACATGCATTGCATGGGAACTTCCTTTTCAGTTTTGTGCCATCCTGGATGTCAGTTTGAATACTGGTCTTTCGGTTCCCTATACATTTTCACTAAATGATTTTGAATTGTTTTGTTACGTCTATAGGAGAACGTAGGGGAGCCTCCTTAAGGACCCAGTGAAGTGTTAACAAAGGATTAGAACATTTGTTGTTTATAAGGGCATTGGATTGAGGTTTATTAAGCTTTGATTATTACATCTTGTAGGTACTGGTGAGTGTTTTATTAGAGCATACCATATCCATCAAATAACTAGGAAAAGTTAAATATTTGTCTCTGATTCATAGGTAAGGGTTAATAGCGAGGCAGGGATTTTTTTGTAACGGTTTTACCACTTCTTTTTGCGACAGTGCTATATTAATACATTTATTTATGATTGTTTTAGAAATGTGGTTTGACATTTGAAAGAACTCCCTCATATGAGGTCCTGGCTCGGGGGCTTGCCTCTATTCTTATCCAGCAGCTAACTATCCACAAATTACTGAAGGCAGTGACTTAGCGACCAGCTGAGGTTTTATTAAAACGATAAGGTTACTGAACTTATAAATGGACAGGAAAGGATGATATGGTCATGGTTTGACCTTTCCTTCCAGTGGAAGATGGAAGCTGAACTCATAGATAAGAACAGAAAGGTTCCCAATAGTGTCCTTGTTGTAGGTGAGTCAATAGGAGGCTGTTTGCCCTGGAGACATCACCTTTGGGCGAGTGAGTGTGGTTTAAGTGATTTGAAAGTTTGAAGTTGTAAGATGTGAAAGATTATGGTGCATGGATATTGGTGGATGGATTGGTTGTTTTTATTGTACAATATAAGAGTGCCATTCGAGATAGTGGTTTGCATGTTGTTTTAATGAGGCAATTGTTTGGATTTTATGTAGTGGAAGAAATAATATTTTTTTCCATTATATTGTGTTAATGGATTGTGTTTGTCCTTTTTTATAGATATTTTATGAATTTGTATGGCAGATTAAAAAACCTTTGTATAGTCCTGAAGAAGCTGACTTGTCACAGGAGTGCCTTCCAAAAAGCATCAACGGAACAGTAGAGCAGAATGTGCTGTGCACTGGGAGGCTTTGTATGCGATATGCAAATTATCATGGATCCCTATTGATACATATGGCAGATTTGTGGACTTCTAATAGACCAATTGGTGTGCCTTAACAATTCTGCCTTAAGTTGTTAGTTTTTTAAAATACATTTTGTTTGTTTTGATGTTTTTAACTAACCTTAATATTGGAATGTTGAGCATAAATCTAAAAATCATTTTATAATTGTTTAAATAAGATAATTGAAAAGATATAGTTTCCTAAATTCTTGTGGTACTCGCTGATGATAAAAGAATTGTTTTTGAAAGCAGTATGCATGCTGGGTAAAATTGTAGCGTTGCGTTTGGCTCATGTTTTGGTCCTGAGGAGAATTTTGTGAATCTACCTTTTTTGTTACAAAGCAACGCAAGGCAGTGCAAATACCCTCTTGCGTGGTTTTTTAATACATTCGGAAGACTTTGAGTTGTCCCTGCATCACCTTGTGCCACACAAGGGCAACACAAAGACTTGATCGATCTAGGCCTTAATTGTGACTAACATCCTATGAAAAATGTAATGAGAAAACTTTTGAAGATTCTTTTATAAATGTTCATTTCTAAAAGATGTTACTAGATGTTCCTTTTGAGTAAGGTACAATTTTTTTTTTTTAATTCATTCACAAAAATGAAGTGAGCCCAGCCATTGCTATATGTTCTCCTTGGAGTTTAACTCAAGTGTATGCAGCACCGGCGGCACTCCCGTGACTTGTTACTAAAGGTCGCTTTAGCATCTCCAATTAAAATAAACCACACTACCCTAGTAATTTCAGAACGCCAAAAATGTATGACAACTTTTTCTAAAGTGGTTCGGAACAATGAAAAAAACTGACCTACGCTTTTAAGCACAGTTGTGGCATCAGCTCATACATTTACATATACACTCGTTAGTCCAAGTATTTTTGTTTGCTTTCTATGAGATAACTCAATAAGGGAATGATGGGTTAGGGTTAATAATGAGTGACATTCCATATTTGTTTTGCAAAATTTCAGTACATTTCAGTAAAAAAATGCAAAATGTTGTTCAATTGTAACTTAAGCAAGAAATTCACGTGAGAGCATATCCCCCAGAAAACCCAAGTTCAAACTGAAAATTACGCTTGTGGGAGATTCTCTGCAAACCAGTCTCATGGGCAACAGATGGCCTAGCTATAATGATGACAGCTATTACTAAGGCTGTGGTGCACCTCCTGAATGTTCTGAAAGAGATAGTTGAATATCATTAATTTCGAAAAGATGCTAAGAGCCTAAAGGAAAAGATTCACATTCTGCCAATGAACATGGAATCTGTTAGGAGTTGACGTTATGTCATTACCTCTTCTGTTATGCCATTGTTGTCTGAGTGCACCTATGCTTTAGAAAATCACCTGTTTTGTACAATGGAGAATAACGGTTAATTGACATGGTGGAATAAAAAAAGCAAGGGACACATTGGAGAAACATTGGCTGGAGAGGGCAAACATAAACAAGCCAATGGCTGAAAACGATTGTATTGTACCAAAGCCCATTTCTCTGTATTTCGTTTTATATTCGGTTTATGTTGAGGATATCAGTTTGGTTGAAACTAATTGTAGCCAACCCTATTAAAGCTGAAATTAGCTGAAGACGCCTCAGTGCAAATGAAACTCATGACAAACCACTTGCAAAGAAAGATAACTAATGGGCTTCATATTAGATTTCGAAAAAACTGTCATTTCTAATTTTGGCAGTCACCACTTTGGTTATTACTTGAATGACATGTCTATGTGTTTACAGATGAAGCTGCGATATTCTGTGAGGCATCTCTAGGTGTCAATTCATACTGTAGCGCCTCGCCATTTTAAGGATTACTCACAGCTATCTTAATGTTAAAGCGCGAACAAGTATTAATGTGAGCAACGCGGCCTGAATCAGAACATCGCTAAATTCTACATTAAAACACGCATTGTTTAAGCGGACACATTATCATAATTTTCGATTGGTTGGCTAATTCCTTACATTTCTGACTTACATGTGCAAAATATCCCGTGGCATAGCAAGTGTATTAACCTCCCCTCCCCTCATGCACGGAATGAACTTGCCTGCCTTCACGGTTGGGAGTAAAGCATCATAATAATCAGGTTAAGTGGGCCCTTCAGGCCCCATGGTGCCACTGCACCTGCTGCACCCCTATAGCTACGCCTTGAGATTAGCCACAGGTAATACATGTTTGTTGACTTAAGTATTTTGCCCGGCACTAGGAATGACTTAATTCTCTAATTACTGACGAGAGAACGGCTGTTTGCACAGGAAGGTTGATTCTTTTTATGTATTTGTTGTTTCTAGAGAAGCCGTTTTTTCCTTAAAAGCCTGACCTTATTACGTTTTTAGAGAGAGAGAAGCATAAGGTATTGTATTTATCACAGTTAAACCAGAATGTGTGAGGTTAAGGTTGCATGCATATAAAAGTACAGGAAATCACTGCAAAAAGTTTCTAGGCAGATTTAGAATTAAGACTTGTTGTCCACTTTGTTCATATCTAATTCCAAAGGTCATTCAGTATTTTGTAATAAATCCAAAATTGTACGTGTGTGTGCCATATAGGATATGGTTGTATAACAAAATATCGAGTACAACAATACAGAAATGTTGGCAAAAAATAATCAATCACAAAAATATTGTCATGCTATACTTATAAAAAGAACACACAAATATCAACTACAAAATATTTGCTTTAAAAAATAACTAAAATGTACATGTAAAAAAGTAGATTTTTAGTAGCGGTGGATGGTAGTCCACCACAAATAGTAATGGCACTGTCCTTGTTAGGTCTAGTAAAGGTTTCAAAAATTTGAACCTGAGCTCAACCCCTGGCAGCTATAACACAGAGTAGACAGGCTTGCCTTAAGAAAATGTGCAAAGCATTTAAAAGTACAAAAACAGATAAATAGTTGAAAATACAACACAATAAAAATCGCCACTCCAATTTAATAAAAATAGAGAATATTTTAAGGAACTAAATTACACAAAAACAACAACAAATCCAAAAAGGGAAACTTTTAAGTTTTAAATCAATTAGAGTCAAAACGCACAAAGCGCCAACCATGGGCAACTGGTCTCACTCGACCAGGACAAGGGTACGGTTTATGGCAAACCATGATGGAGTGTGGATCGTATACGGACTAGAGATCAGGGGCCAGATTTACTATCCTTTCACTCAATGAAATGCAGCAAGGTACCTTGTTGGGCTGTGTTGCGTGAAAGAGAGAGAGCAGAAATGTGTCATATCTGTTAAGATATGGTACACTTCTGCTTTCTCGTAGAGCTGGCACATTTCAGGCAGCCTAGCGCCAACACAGGCACACTTGCACCAAGGTGCAAGGCTACCTTTGGTACAAGGAGAATTGAATGCAGCACCCATAGAAAGAGGAAATGACGAGGAGAAAAAAATGATTTTTCTCCTCGCAATGGCTTCCTCTGGGAGGCATAGCGATTTCACACAATCCAAGGTTTACAAACCTTTGTAAGTCTGGGATTGTGTGACATCCATAGGTGGGTGCACAGAGTGGGCCATGCTCCACCCATGGACCGGCTGCCAGACCGAAATGTATTGCAATGCAGCTGAAAATGCTGTAATGTGTTACATTCCCTTGTGTGGCCTTTTAAATATCTACTTAAAATGTGCGCCAAGAGAGAAAAGAGAAAATGGTGCTGCACACTCCAAATGAGCTCAAATAACCTGAAATTATCACAGAATGACCTTCATATATGTACTAATGTGAATCACCTGAAACAACTTTAGTTATTAGAGATTTGAAATGAACGTACATGTTGGTACTTTGAAAATGCAGTAATGCATCATAGTTACACTATTTAAAATGACAATTAAATTGCTCTCTCTATGTGCAATTAAGCTGAAACAATATCTGAATGTCGTATTTCTCAATGAAAATTTATATTTTGTGTTCTGGAGGCAAGATGGCGGCGGCTCCCTAGACCGCTGTGAGACGCCCTCTGACCAGTGCCTCATTCTATGGGCTAGGAGGTGTTCAGCAGAAATGGGACCGGCATAGCGCAAAGAGACGCTTTACAGAATAGAACAAGTTTGAAAAAAACGCGCGGTGAACACTAAAGAACATGAAGATACCACTACATGTGGGGTAGCGGATACAGATAATACTTGGAACCTACCCGACAGGAACAGCCGATTTATCATCTGCAACAGATCCTGTGCTGAATTGTGTGAATCCTGTGCTGAATTGTTCCTTGACCAGCCGCGTTGTTCCTGGTTTTTGGAAAGAGGCGAGGGTGGTTCCGCTTCTCAAAAAACCGGGCCTCGATCCTGACCTTCATGCTAACTATCGCCCGATCTCTCTCCTACCTGCTTTTGCTAAAATCGTTGAGAAGCATGTCCATAAGGTCCTCTCTGCCTTTCTTGAGTCACATAGCCTGCTGCATGCCACCCAGTCTGGCTTCCGTACCAACTTTAGCACTGAAACTGTGCTTCTCGAAGTCAGTGAGGCTATCAAGGATGTGCTGGATTCAGGGGGTAGGGCCATGTTGGTCATGCTTGATCTGTCGGCGGCCTTCGACACCGTCCCTCATGAAGGTCTTCTCCGCAGACTGTATGAGATTGGTCTACGTGGGACGGTGTTGAGGTGGTTTCAATCTTACCTGTCTGGTCGCCGGCAGGTGGTCTGGGCCCCCCCTTACTCAGCCGAAGTGCCGCCGCTGGAGGTTGGAGTACCGCAGGGCTCCGTGTTGAGCCCCACACTCTTTAATATCTTTCTGACCCCTTTGGCGGTGCTGGCTGAGTCCCTTGGGGCCCAGATAATATCATACGCCGACGACACCCAGCTCCTTTTCACATGTGCAAAGGGGGCTGAGTTCGATGGAGAGAGTATTCGTGGTTGCCTGGGAGCGGTATTTGAATGGTTTCAGGGTAATAGTCTTAAGTGTAACCCTGGAAAATCTGAGGTGCTCTTTTTTGGGTGCCAATCTGACCCGAGTTGGCAGGAATGGTGGCCGCATGACATGTTTCCACCGGTATCTTCCTCCACCGTGGCGAAAAATCTGGGGGTCAAAATTGATAATGGCCTGACGATGAAAGCCCAAGTTCTTGACCTTGTGGGCGTTTGCTTTGGCCTGCTTAGGATGCTGCGGAGGTTTCTCCCTCTGCTCTCAATTGACCATCGCAAAATTACCGTCCATGCCCTCATTGGCTCGAGGCTGGACTACTCCAATGTTCTCTACCTGGGTTTGCCCGACTACCTGCTGCAGCGTCTTCAGGTAGTCCAGAACTCGGCGGCCCGCGCCATTTATGGTCTTCCCCACCGTGCCAGTGCCTCTGACCTTTTATCCACCTTGCACTGGCTCCCTGTCAGAAAGCGCATTGCCTTTAAGACCCTTACTTTGGCCCACAAGGCGCTCTATTCTACGGGAGCAACCTATATTCGGAAAAGGCTAGCCTTTTACAAACCTACTAGGGCTCTGAGATCAGAAACTCTCTCTCTTGCGGTGGTGCCAGCGGTGAAGAAAGCCCGTACTGGTGGACGCTCCTTCAAACGGCTTGCTCCTCAGCTCTGGAACACTCTTCCCTTATCACTCCGCAGCACTGCCAATTTGCTTGCTTTTAGAAAGGGACTTAAAACCTGGTTGTTCTGTCTTTAGTTTTCTGTTTTCTTTTTGCCGGTCTTATTTCCTGTTGTGTTATGTGTTAGCTGCTGACCTGTTGGTCTGAAAGCGCCGGGACACTCCTTTGGAGTAGCTGAGCGCTATACAAAACCTCCCTATAACATATAACATAACAGGGTGGTCCCGCTCGCATCTGCATCTGGTGGCCTCGGTTCTCGGTTTTGCGGTGCTGAGACTTTTTTCGCGGCTCTGAACGTCCAATGAACTTGTCAGTGACCAGGGCGAAAATAATAAAATACAGAAGCAATTTACCATCGCTTCGGGAGCGGACTCTGCTTGTCTCACTGAACAGATGGCCCCAAAAAATGCAGCGGCGATTGCAGCCGCTTCCAAAACTCGAGCGGCTAAACAGGCTCTCCGCGACCTCAAGCTGGCAGCAAGACGCGCTGGGGGCTCGTTGACAGATTAAGCTACCGGCCCCGACGGTGCGCAATTGCAGACACACCAGAAACATTCTAAGGCGGCAAAAACACCCACCACACCGGGACCGGGTCCCTCGGTGGTAGATCTACTCCGAAAAACGCCTGCTGGTCCCGCTTCTGCAGTGGTTGTTCCCTCCCCTATCGCTCACCATGCAACAAGCGGGACGCTGATTGCAGCGGCTCCTGCGGCTTCCTCAGCTCTCACCACGGTGGATTCGCCGTCGGCTCCTCCTGCAGCCTCAACCTCTGATGCGGGAGTCTCAACAGAAGCTGACCCAGCCAACCCAGCCGCACTAACTCAGGTGACTGCAGACACTCGGAAGGATGGGGCGCCAAAGGACATACCTGGAGTGCCTGGCACAGCAATATTTCCAGCAAAGGCAATAACGCAAGCAACGCTAGCGGATGGGCATGGGCCAGCTCAGGGAGACCAGGATCTGATCCAGAAGGAAGGTAGGCCTGCAGCTGAATCACACCAAGCACAGACTACTGCTACACCCACCCTCCCTAATACCATATCTTCTTTGAATCTCAATACCACAGCACTAAGTCAAATGCAGCCCCAAAAGAGTATTTCGCCCCCTGAAGAGACTTTCTCTCCTAGCCTGATTAACGAGGATGCCAACTCTCAGCTGTATTTAGCAACCCTCATCCAGACCCAGTCGCATAAAGACCCAATAACGGCACTAGACAATGAGCATGTTATAGCAGTCTCTTCGTTCGATCTTAAGGGGGGGACGGGCATAGCTTCGGATACAGACAAGGAAACGTCTGAGTTTTTTACCATCTCTGAGGGGCTTGAGGATCCCAGATGGTCTCATGATCTGGATACAGACTCTGACTCCTACTCTGATCTCTATACTGGCTCTAACATTAGCTCACAGAACAGCGATCATGATGATGCCTTAGGCGTATCCAGAGATGGGAGGCATACAGTGTTAAGAAAGAAAAGGAGCCATCATGGCGCCGTTGGATTACTCAGGGACTACTCTCCAGCAGTCGCTTCTAGCTTGCAGGATCCCCCCTCTAGAGTCCATATCGAAGGTACTCCCTCTCTTGAGCAGCAAAATGCCACTCTAACATATTTTATGGACACGGTGCTTCAAGCGATAGCTTCCCATAGAGAACAGACTTCAAAGGATGGGCGTAAGGCTCAACATGCACTACACAAAGTTCAAGGCGTAGTGCGTAAACTCTCCAAATCAGTTGCAGCCTCCAACACAAGATTGGTCGATATGGAGGATCGTATAGTAATTAATGAAGCCGAAGCCACTGTTGTTAAGGAGCAAGTAGATGCTCATGATGCAGAACTTAAGGACGTAAAATGGAAACTGGAGGAGATGGAAAATCGTATGCGACGTAATAACCTCCGAATACTGGGCATTCCAGAAAAAATCGAGGGTGACAATATACGTGTATTTGTGATCCAGTTACTCAAGGATACATTTCCCGAGTTGGCCACATGGAACTGGGAGCTAGAAGTCCAACGAGTTCACAGAACACCATTTACACTAAGGGCCTCAGCCTCGCAGGGCAAATATCCTAGGGCGATCTTAGTATATTTTGGAAATTTTCTTCTCTGCCAAGCTATTGCTGAGAAAGCAAGACCAGATGCCCATCAGATTAGAGGTGATATCTCATATTTTGTTAGGCCTGATTTCTGGCACACTACAGTGGAGCGGAGGTGGCGACTCCGTCAACTGATCAAGCCCTTTCTGGAGAAAAAAACTCAGGTTTATCTGAATAATCCAGCCACGCTAAAAGTTATCTATAAGGGCCAGGCCAAGTTTTTCACCTCGGAAATCAAAGCAAAGGAGTTTCTAGACAGTTTGACCTAAAGCTGTATCTAATCTCTATGACACTAGGTCCTAATGTGCGAAACTTGGTGGAAATTAACTCAACCGACTAATATACAAGTCTAGGCTCTTGAAATCCATTTGATTGCGGGAATAACTGTAAAAGTATCTACAGTGGTAGTACATTACGATATTTTCTAATTGTTTTGGGGACTATTTTGTCTCTTAGATTCAGAGGTAGTTGATGCCTCATCTGTACTGACAGTTTCTGATAGGGTCTTTAATACTCTCTATAAGGTCCTATATAAGGTTCCATTGTCTATTTTTTTTTGTATTTGTTTTCACTTGTTTTGCACCTCTTTCTTAGCCCAACCAAGGGCTGTTAGAAAATATAAGTTTTATATGTGTGGCACTGGATAGGGGTGTCTCTCCATCACAACAGACTCTTGCTAGAGTCTAAATGCCTCAATGGGTGGCATGTGGGGGAGGGGACTGGGGAGGGGGGCGGTGGGAAAGGGGGGGAAAGGGGGGGAAGGGGGGGAAATGTATAAAAAAGAGCAAATTCATTCAAGAGTTAAAAAATGCGCAAAGATTCTACTTTGATCGGTGCCAGTGTGGCAGAAGGCAAAGAACCAATATAAAATACAAAGCTAACTGCTGCTTACGTAATCAGAATATTAAAACCGGGATAGGCTTTTATCATGTTAAATGGGGAGAGTGAGCCTTTGTACGTGGAATGTGGCAGGCCTCAATGATAGAAGCAAAAGGGCCCAGTTATTTCAATTAACACGTCAGAACCCAGTAGATATACTGTGCCTGCAAGAAACACACATCGCAGATGCTGACAGAGAATTACTTAAATTACCTGGGTATAACCTTATGGTGACCACATCCCAATCATCTAAAACTAGAGGAGTAGCTATTTTAGCTAAACCTATAATGGGTCACCCGACTCGCAGATTGGCTGATAAACATGGTAGATGGGCCATAGTTCAGTTAAAACTCGGTCTCACTATATGTGCGATATATGGCTCAAACCTCGATGATCCTACTATTTTTCAGGAGTTAGAAATTGAATTGGCCTCCTGGACAGGATCTCTTATTTTTTGTGGGGATTTTAATATTGATGTAGGAATGCTTGTTGATAACCGCCTATCTCTAAGCTACAAAGGGCGTAAACCAAAGGTATTTAAAGCATTAAGGCAGCTGATGGAAAATCATAACTTATTGGATGTGTGGGATCTGTCCGGAAAAAATGTTGATGGTTACACATACTTTTCTCATCCTCACAATAAATATGTCCGAATTGACTACGTTATGTCATCTTTAGAGGGTCTGGCTATCATTGATATAATTAAATCCCCCAAAACAATCTCGGACCATAATGCACTTACCTTCATCTTTGACACTACTAAAATGGTAAAACCAAAGACCCAATGGACCTTTGATAGAAGACTCTTGGTCAACCAGGAATACATAACATACATTAAATTATGGGCTCAGGATTTTTTCGACTGCAATCGGTTTAGTGCATCAAGAACAACTGTCTGGGATAGTTTTAAAGCGCCATTAAGGGGAGAAACTATCTCATTTGTAGCTAATAAAAGGAAGAAGGAGGATAATATCAATGTACAGCTCATGAAAGAACTCTCCAATCTTGAGACCCACCATGCCACTCAGATAGGTCAGGGTGATTCAACCTCAGAAACCCTCAAAAAAATACTGATTCTAAAGAATGAAATCAATAATTCTTTAATTCAGAAAGCTGCCGAAACCTATCAAGCAAATAAAACCAGTCTATACGAATCAGGGGAAAATGTGGGTAGGCAGCTGGCACTACGAACACGCCAAAAACAATCATACAGTAACATTAAGATGATTGAATTTGAGGGTAAGAATACTCATCCACGCAGGATATAGTAAATGTATTCCAAAAATACTATCAGAAACTTTATCACAGTGATGTTTCATACTCTGATGCCGATATTACAAAATTTTTGAACAGCTGGCTCCCAGATCAAGACTCAAACACTATGATTGACGATAGGGTCAAAGCAACTCTGGACAGAGAAATTACGGTCACGGAGGTAGAGATTGCCTTATCCGAACTCGCCAATGGTAAAGCAGCGGGCCCAGACAAAATTCCTCTGGATTTATATAAAATCCTAGGTAATCAAATAATTCCCTTTTTACTGGATTTGTTTCTTGGAGTACAGTATCACTCAACTCCACCGGACTCTTGGAAACAAACAAACATAATAATTTTCCACAAAAAGGGAAAACCATCTCATCTTCCCTCATCATATAGGCCGATATCCTTGATAAACTCTGACTCAAAGCTTTACGCCAAAATACTAGCTAATCTGCTGAGCGGGGTCATCGAACATCTCGTATCCCCTTGGCAACACGGCTTTATTCCCGGGAAGGGCACTACAGATCATACCCGGAGAGCTATTACCCTTTTTGATATCATGAGTGCCACGGGTGGCGAGATCTCGATGATCCTCCTCGATGCCGAAAAGGCTTTTGATCGTGTATCATGGCAGTTTCTTTGGAACATCTTGGAACGTAAGAATTTCGGAAACAACTTTATCAAAGCCATTAAAGCCATATATACCAACCCCAGGGCAAAAATCTCTATATGTAGCGCTGAGTCAGAGTTCATCGAGGTACAAAGAGACACAAGACAGGGGTGTCCATGCTCCCCGATATTATTTGCATTGTACATAGACCCCCTTATTCAGAAGCTTTTTTTGACACCCTCAATTCAACCAGTTAATGTAGGCTCATATTCCACCAAAGTCATGGCATATGCCGATGATGTTGCCGTCATAACCACTAATCCTGCCGAGGCAATTCTGGAAATCAAAATAGTTACCAAGGCCTTTGGCACTTACTCAGGATATTCCCTAAACAGGGATAAAACTATGGTACGCGCTACTAAAAATATTCAAAATGAAAGCCCTCTTAATGTTAAAGAGGCTACATACTTAGGTGTATGCCTCTCTGTTGAGGTGGATAAAATTAGTCATCTGAACTACACTCCCCTTATTGATAAAATTAAAAATGACCTTAAAAGAATAGATAACTTACACTTACAATTAAAAATGACCTTAAAAGAATAGATAACTTACACCTATCTATAATCGGAAGAGCAAACTATATAAAAATGAATATTTTTCCACGGATTCTCTATCTTTTTAGAGCAATTCCGTTGCTGGCTGGTGTAAACTTTATTAAGACTATCGACTCTACCATTTCTAAATTTATGTGGAGTTATGGTAAGATAAGAAGAGCCCTCCCTCTGATGTCGTTACCTCAAGACAGAGGAGGGCCAGCTATTCCTAACCTAAAATTATATCTATGGGCAACATTAATACAATCTATGGATCCCCTGCTGACTGATAAAAAAATTACCTCATTACTCCCAGATTCATACATTCCTTCGATTTACGAACTCAGCCTTGGTGATAAGTGTAAAGGGTTATTTTAAAGGCAGATAGAGTCCTCGTATTATTAAAAAATTAAACTGAAGACAGTTCTAGATGCATGGGCTGTGTGGAAAGCAATTTCTAAATATCTATCTATCCCCACTTTTACAAAATATACCCCCTTGTGGCACAGCAAGATTATCTCCCCCTCTCTTAATGATACTACTTCGCAAAGGTGGGAGCGTCTAGGTATCAACACAGTCGGTGACTTTCTAGGACATAATACCCCCATCTCTTTTGAATCTTTCCAAGAAAAATATTCTATTCCCGCTTGTGACTTTCTCAAATATTATCAAATATTGTCGAGTATCCGTAACGCTATACCAACAACTTCATTGGATAATTTGCTGCTTTTTGAGGTTATAGGTAAAAAATCTACAAGAATAGGGGCTCTTTATCAGATGTTGATGGTAAAAACCCCTGACGATCTTGAGCGAATCGAACAATCTTGGGCTGTAAAACTAGCAAACCCCAATGTTGACATTGATCTCTCAATTGCTCTTTCGGCAAAATACTTTATAGCCTCCAACTTAAAAGCACAATACTACAGAGTTATATACAACTTGTATTACACACCGGCAAAATTATTTGCTTGGGGTCTCCGTGCCGACGACAACTGCCCAAGATGCAAGCAATTTATTACATATGTTTTCAGAATGCTCGGAACTGGCAACGTTAAAGGCCATGATATTGGAGTTTTGGGCCCAAGTCTTCGGACATCAGATAAGAGACTCATTAACTCTGTATATATTAGGCCACGATGACTCTTTGGGTCACAATAGTGAGGAACAAGCGGTTATTTTCGTGGGGTATGCCGTTTTTCGTATCATTCTGGCTGCTCGATGGAAAGATCCGGAACCCCCTACTTTTCGGATGTGGCTAAGTCGATTCCTCGCAATTTATAAACAAGAAATTGCTATATATGCTACCAGAGGTAGAAAAGCAAGAGCAGTTGGAGCACGGATTTGGGATCCTATCTCTAGGTGGTATACTAATGAGAGGGGACTCTCAGAGTCTGTCATTGACTAAATAATTTATTAGGCTGTATTCCTTTTTTCTTCTTCTCTTTTCTCTATTGCTGTTATGCCATTGTTATGTTATATGTTTTTCTACTATTCCTGGTACTCAGGTTATGATGTGAAATGATACATTTTGTATTTTTTATTTTCTCATTTTTCTTTTCTTTTCTCCTCTGGGAATTTGTATTTTGTCTGAATTTGCCAAATAAATATATAAAAAAAAAAAAGAAAATTTATATTTTGTTATTTATAGTCTTTGCTTATATTAGCTTAAATTCAATGCAGGCCTGCCTGTTTACATGTATTTTTTCCATGCTTTGCTCGACTTTATTCTCATAGGAAATTGCCCTAAAATTGCAAAGTGAATTGAAACTGTTTTATTTTGAGAGTTGCCACTTGCATACAAGGACTATTTGACACAATTGCTGTTACTTTGGGAACATCTGCCTGAGATACTGTCTTTTCGAACTTGCTCATGTGCCTTCGTTAAAGGATCTTTGTTTAAGATTATACAACTACTGTATAGAATGACAAGTTACGTTTTCAAACTGCCTATATTCCTAGAAAATGTGTCCTCTTTATGACCCATGACAATCTCCCCCAATGCAAACTGACCAATCGACTGAGAGATCTGACCAAGTTAAGATCTTGCATCTGAACCTGCCATTGCAGACTCCGGCTGATGCATACGCTGTGTGCGCCCTGGTGGTCTCTTTATCCATAGGAGACTGCATTGAATTGGCATCACTTATTTCCGTTTTTGAAATTTTCACTGCTTTGGTCATTTTATGGCAAACCTGATTTAGCTTGATTATTTTTTTAGAATTGAATCAAGTTAAGTGCTAATGTACTTAACATTAAATCTACATAAAGCTGACTAAATCACTTGCCTCTGTCTCACCATGTTTTTTATCCATTTAATTGTGCATTTCAATTGATTTATTGATGACTAGTTGTGTTCTCCAAAGTATACACCTGTGCCACAATACGGGATTCACAATACAAACAAATCACTTGTCATTTTCAATCCTTTTACTAAAACAGATGTCTTAGTTTACCAGAATTGAACCATTAGTAAAGGAGAAGTCTAGAACAAGAAGAACTGCAAATGACAGTTCAGATACAAAAAGCAAACAGTGAGGTCGATGACCCATTATGTCATAGGGTGCCACCATGAAGGACATGGAAAGCTGTCTGATTTCGCCGACATCGAGGGGAGAGGATGTCATGGATGACCTGTGAGTGCCCAAGGCCCCAACTGAGGATCAGAACTGAGTTATAGTTCCCTCCACCTGTGAGGAGGAGCAGAAGAACTTATCAGGAGCATGTGAGATGTATCCCAGGGCTAGGAGGCATCTGGGGGGACCCTCTATTGTAACAAAGCGCTTTGGGCACTGGGACACTTTTACATTTTGAAAGATTTGAACAGGGATTCCAGAGATAAAGACTACCAGTGGGGCTTAACCTGAATGTTGCTTATGGAGAAGAGGGACTAACCGCTATCATTAGAGAGAGGGAAGTGGGACTCGGACCTACCTATTGAACACTAGAGCCCCTGACCTCAGGGGATTGGGTGTATTGTTTGCGTGTGTTGTGCCTTACTTTCTGTTTGTATATACATACTTTTATTTTCATATATGCAACTATTTCACTGGACTATCACTTAATGCTGATACTGAATGTATTTTGAATTGTGAGCCTGCATTCACCCCCTGCATCTACCTCCCCCCTGAGAAGCCTTGGACTGTTTGACCCACACTACTAATAGGAGTCGACATGTGAAGGGGTACTCGGGCCAATTGTTGAGGACCCATAGTACGGCAGGCTCGGGAACACCAGGATTAAAAGGCTTAAACCCCCAGAATTTGTTCCTGTGATCCTGGTTGCCTCATGGAACTTTGAAAGGGTTTCTGACAATAACACAAACACCAGTTAGCATCCACCAAAGATGGACTAAATGGAATACCAAAAAAAATCAATGTAATTAAACTTAAAACAAGCTAACCAATACATATATCTTACTAATTAAATAACCACTATAAAAAGGGCACAAAAACATATGTTAATTTACAGCAAAAATGCCAAGACTTCAAGAAAGTGCCACTTTGCCAGATTTTACAAAGGAAAAAAAACACCTCCAAGAAAAAGAAAGTCAACGTTAAAAGTAAGTAACATGATCTAAATAAATATTAAATAAAAACCACCAACTGCCAAATTTTTAATTTAAACGCAATAATTAATATTATTGTTTCTATTTCTATTTATATAATATAGCAAACATCATCAAAGCAAAGTAAAAAATTAGAAGATGAAAATAAAAATATCACCTTTCTAAACTCACAACTCGACAAACAAACTTTGACAAGTGTGAAAATGTCATCCTTCCTGCCCTGTACACCCCCATTTTTGACTGATGCTGGCGATAACTGCCTCTGACTGTGCCCTGGACTCTCCTAACCAGGCCCAGGGCTAGCGCTCTGATTATAAAGGTATATGGTATTTAGCTATGATTAGAATTGGAAATGACAGACCTCTAAAAGTCCCTAGAAAATAATAGACAAGGAGAATTCAAACTGCCTTAAGTCCCTAGTATATAATAGAGCAGAGGGGGTTAGAGGCCCAGTAGATTTCTTGCACTAGAGTGTGTGCTGCTGTGTTGCCTGCTGTGATCCTGCAAAGTCAGCCCTACTTTGCAGACTGTCTTTAAAAGTAAATTATACACTTTGAAATTAAAGGTAATTTTACATTATTTTTACATGTAAGCCACCCCCAGGTGCCCTGGGTGGTTTGCCATGTAACTATAAGCAGGGACATTATAAAATATGTGTTAAATATCGTGATGAGGGACAGACTGTCAATTTCATGTTCCCCCATTGTAGATACTTAGCTCCATAGGCTAAAATTAGAATCTTTTATTTAAGTATAAATATTGCTAGGAAGGAGCTGCAATGTCATTCAAGTACTTAAAAGATTTGTAATGGGGGCGTGGCCAAGATGGCGACGGAGTGAGACGTTCTCTGCGTTCCCTCCGGCGCCGAATTTAACAAAGCACCGAATAGCACCCCCGGAACCGTGCTTTGACCGGTGGTTCTATTGCCAAAGGACACCGGAGCGTTGTGGCTGAGTGCTGGTGGCGGCGCTGGTCCCTCGAAGCGTCCCGAGAGGAGAGGCGCGCTCTTGGAGCGGAGGCGGCGGAGGGCCTGTCCGACGCCGGGCTGCAGTAGAAGGGAGGCCGACAGGAAGTGCAGGCAGAGCGGTCGCAGAGAGGAACTGCAGGTCGGCCCGAGGCCTGGAGAGGCACCTCGAGAGCTTCAGCAGCCGACGGGATCCCCGGAGGTCGGCGTTTGCCCCGCTACCCCCTTCCCGTGTGTCGAGCTGTGTGAGCGGCGGCGGAGCCGGAGGCTGACTGCGGACCGGCGGAGCAGAGTCCCTGCAGACCGGAGGGAGGTGAGCGCCTGGAGGCGGCCGGGGGGCTCGGGGCCGCGATCTGGCCCGTGAAGGGCGCCGATTGAGCCGGACTGCTGGGCCGGCCTTACGAGGGGGCGACATTGAGCTCTGGCCGGAAGTGAAGACGGCCTGGTGCGGGCTAGGCGGCCCCCTTGAGTGGGACGATTGAGGATTGCGGCCGCAAGTAGCTTCCGCTTACAAGGCGACAGGGACGGCGGCGGTCTGTAGTGGAGGGGGAGGCGAGGCATCTGGAGCCTCTGCTGCGTCCTACAACTTGAGTGAAGCTTGACCTGGAGGGCCTGACCGTGCAGCGCCCCGGGCGCCATTACCTCGCGGAGCAGTGGCCCGAGCGTGTGAGACGTTCCCTGGTCTTTGGGGGCACGCGCACAACTGACCTGTGGCCTGGTGGGGGCTGCCGCAAGATCTGGAGGGCTGGCCGTGCAGAGGAGCGGACCTGCGATAGCGGCCCTAACACATCGAAGAAGGTCCCAAGGGGGCCCCGCCTCGGTCGCCCCATCTCGTGGCCGGCGATTGACGCTGTGGGTTGTGGTCGCCGGCGATTGGTGGTCGGACTGGGGAGACGCACACGGCCGGTCTTGATATGGCGAACAACCAGAGGAGGGGGAAGACTAACAAGGATGGCCTGTCCAGGGGCTCCCATCTTCCGCCATCGCCTGGGGGGAGCTCCTCCTCCGCGTCGGGAGACGGCGAGGCGCCGGTCACAAAAGCGTTCATGACGGAGCTATTTGCTTCCATTAAAGATGACATCTCAGAGCTGCGGTCCCAGCTCGCGTCGGACCTTAGGGAGGTGAGGAGAGACCTGGATGGAGTTGGCGAGAGGGTAGCCACCCTCGAGGACCATGATCTTACCTTGGCTAATGATGTACATCAGCTGCAACAGGATGTGCTGCGTCTTAGGGAACAGAATCTGGACCTGCAGTCCCACGCGGAGGACCTGGAGAATCGCTCCAGACGGAACAACATCCGTATTAAGTCGGTGCCTTGGGACGGGGAGTCCGGCGATCTGAGAGGCTATGTACTGGAGCTGTTCCGGCAGATCTTGGGTGACGAAGAACTAACGGATGTTAAGATGGACAGGGCCCATAGGGTTGGTCTTCCTAGGCGTGGGGGGGGCCCTCCGCCTGACATCCTTGTTTGCGTCCACGATTTTCAGTTGAAAGAGCGCATTCTGAAGAAGGCCCGGGAGGCTACGTCTATCCAGTTTCGTGGGCACCACCCGCAGCTGTACCAGGATTTGGCGGCTTCTACTCTACAGAAACGGCGTGAGTTTAGACCAGTGACTGCCTTCCTGCGGGACCGCAACATTGCTTACTCCTGGGGCCACCCGTTCCGCATCATATTTCGTTGGAACAACAGGCTTGAACAGATCAGGTCCCTTCAAGTGGCCATGGATCTACTGGGGATCGACGGCCCGGATGCTTCACCTGGCGATAGGAGTCCCTCTGCTAGGGGCCGGCGAAGGTCCCCCTCCTGGCACAGGGTGGGCGGGGAGGGGGGGAGGAGGGTGCCTGACAGGCCCACCAGCATGCAGGAACGGGTCGACGCGGTGGCCTCGGTTGCCACTGTCACGCTGTCAGCCTCTCAACTTGGTTCCGGGGCGGCATGATTTCTGACGAGGATTCTGGCTGGCGCCGGAGGGGCGCACCCCTGCAGGTACCGTGGGTTCGTGTGTACTTTGTGAGAAGACACCCAGGTACGAGATTCGTGGGGGACATCGGCCGATGTCTCCTAGCCCTCCCAAGGAGGGCCCCTTTGGACTTCTGATGGTTTGTGAGGGGGTTTCCGGGGGGGGAGGGTCTTGGGGGGGTTGTTTGGGGTGTTGGGGTTGGGGGGGGGGTTGGTGGTGACGCAGTCGTGCTGTGGATGGTGTTGTGTGGTGCTGAGAGGGAGAATGGGAGGTGCTGTTGGTATGGGGGATGCGAGGCGGGTGGGCCTGGGACTCGAGGTTGGGACAGTGGGGCGGAGGGTTGGCGGGACCCTGTTCTTACCATGGGTTGTAACCAGGGCATCTTACGGCAGGGGTGGAGGGCCTGCCCCCGAGTTATACAGGATTCTGGTTTTTTGTCTCCCGATGCCTGTTAGCATAGGAACCTGGAACGTTAAGGGACTGAACTCTCCACAGAAACGGCAAAGGGTGTGGAAATATATAACGGACCACCAGTTAGATATAGTGGGTCTGCAGGAAACTCACCTTACACGCGCAGATGAGCTGCGTCTTAAGCATAAGGCATACCCTCTGATATACAGATCCTCTGCGTCCACAAAGCACAAGGGGGTGGCCCTTCTCTTCCGTGCTTCGCTGCGTTTCCAGCCTGAGGCGATTCGCACAGACAGGGAGGGCCGCTGGTTGATGGTGAGGGGGCTGGTTCAGGGGCGGCTCTGTACCTTTATTGTGCTGTATGCTCCTAATACTGGCCAGAATAAGTTTTTGCAAGGTTTGTTGCGTAAAGTGGGTGAGTTTGTTGAAGGGCAGTTGTTCATCATGGGGGACTGTAATTTGGTGTGGGACGGAGAGCTGGACTGTTCTGGCTCTCGCAGGGCGGATACTGGTGTGTTCTCAGAGGTGTCACGGCAAACGGTTGAGGGCATGGGGTTAGTTGATGGGTGGTGGTCTCTACATCCAACGTCCAGGGATTACACGTTTTTTTCTCATGTGCATCGCACGTATTCACGACTGGACCATATATTCCTTAGCCAGGCTCTTAGAGGAGATGTCCTTGACTCCACCATACTGCCCCTCTCGGTCTCGGACCACAGCATGCTGGTGCTTACACTGCGCTGGTCGCCGACAGGCTCCGGGCAACGGAAGTGGTACTTCCCGGCATCGGTGCTTCGGGACGAAACTTCTAACAAGGCGCTGCGGGTGGCCATTAGGGAGTTCTTTGCTCTCAATCCACCGTCTGATACCTCGGTGCCCAACACGTGGGATGCCTTTAAGGCGTCCATCAGGGGCACTTGCTTGGGCCTTAACGCTCAGCTCAATAGGATGCGACGCAAGGAGAGGGAGGCCCTGGAGGCTGAACTGGCTACTCTCGAGCAGGCACATAAACTCAACCCCTCGAGGGTGACCCTCCGGCCTCTCACGGCGGTACGGGGGAAACTGAGGGCCCATTACAGTAACAGGGCGGAGTTCACCCTTCTGAGGTTGGGCCGTCAGTCCTACTCTTGTGGCAACAAGGTGGGGAGGCACTTGGCCCGACAGCTTCGTGACAGGCGAGAGCGTGAGTACATTGGAGGGATCCGCGACTCTGCTGGACTACTGCAGCATCGGGACGAGACGAAGGCGGCCATCTTTGGTCGCTTTTACTCGGACCTATACAAGGGGGAGCAAATAGGAACGGCTGCCCAAGAAGATTACCTGGGGCGCCTAACCCTTCCGCAGGTGTCTAAGGAGTGGAATGAGCTCTTAGGGGCACCGATTACCAGGGAGGAGGTGCTAGCGGCTATTAAGAACTTGAAGCTTCACAAGGCGCCTGGCCCGGACGGGTACACTGCTGTGTTTTATAAATCTTACGCCTCCGAGCTCTGTGACTTCTTGGTCGCTCTTTTTAATGACATGGCCGCCTCTGGTTCCTCCACTGGCTCCCTGGCGGAGGCGATGATTACGGTCTTGCCAAAGCCGGGGAAGGATCCGACACAGTGTGCCTCCTTTCGCCCGATAGCGCTTCTTAATCTGGACGCTAAACTGTATTCGGCGATCCTGGCAGGTAGGCTACAAGACCTTATGCCGGCGCTGATCCACCCGGACCAGTCTGGCTTTATCAAGGGGCGCCAGACGCATGATAACACACGTCGGGTGGTGCATCTGATAGAAAAAGCGGAACGCTTTCGTATACCGGCGGTCCTAGTAGGCCTGGACGCCGAGAAGGCCTTCGATAGGGTGGATTGGGGGTTCCTCTTCAATACTATGACTGCCTTTGGTTTTTCGGAGACCTTCATCGCTATGGTGAGGGCTAATTACTGCTGCCCCCGGTCCCGGGTTGCGGTGAATGGTCATATGTCAGCATTGTTTGCTCACACTCGCGGCACTAGACAGGGTTGCCCTCTGTCCCCCCTGCTATTCGCGCTGAGCATCGAGCCGCTGGCGGTGGCGGTGCGGGAGCATGAGGGGATCCGAGGTTTACCATTCGCGGGGGAGCAGCATAAGATTTCGCTCTTCGCGGACGATGTCTTGCTCTCTATTGCGGATCCGGAGAGCTCGCTTCCTTACGTCAGGGAGGCATTGCTGGAATTTGAGGAAGTGGCGGGCTTTAAGGTCAACTATAGCAAGTCGCACATCCTGAACCTTACCCTGTCGCAGGTTGAGAGGGACCGGGTGCGGCCGCTGACTCCGTTAGCCTGGGCCGCAGGTTCGATTGTCTACCTGGGGGTCCATCTGACACCGACGGTGGGCGGGCTGTTCCAGGCCAATTTCCCATCCTTGCTGGCGAAATCTCGGGCCGAATTGGACAGGTGGAAGCCGAAATTTCTGTCGTGGCTGGGCAGAATCCATGCCGTGAAGATGGTCCTCCTCCCTAAATTCTTATATTTATTCCAAGCCTTGCCTATCCCCATGGGCAGCGATTTCTTTCGGCACCTCAAGACTTCCTTACTGCGTTTCGTGTGGCAGGGGGGTCAGGCACGGGTGTCTTATGCAGTTCTCCGTCGACCGAGATCGGAGGGTGGGGTTGGGCTCCCAGACCTGCAGTTATATTACAAAGCGGCGCAACTGAGAGTTTTGGTAGAGTGGTCGCAACAGACCTCCGAGAAACACTGGCTCCATATGGACCGATGCGTTGCCGGTAGGTCAATTTGGGACTTGGCCTGGAAACCAAAGAAGGACCGCCCCCTCAATGCATATATCAGCACCCCCACCAGCACGGTGTTGAAGGTGTGGGACTCACTGGCGGGAGATGACCGTTGGACCACATTCCCTTCGCCGTTTACGCCCTTGCATTACAACCCGGCTTTCCCGCCGGCGCTACATGAAGGACCGTTTGCGGTGTGGAGGGAGGGGGGGTGTCGGGCGTTGACCCATTTGTTCCATGGCCGGGACACCCTCACTTTCGCTAATTGTATGAGAGATTATGGGGTCCCCCAGACTGAGCAATTCCGGCATGTTCAGCTGCTTCACTGGGCTACGTCACCTGGAGTGGTGGAGGCGGCTACAAGACCGCCGACGCCGTTTGAAGCCTTTATTTTGCGGACGTCTGCCATGAAAGGGGCCATCTCCTTCATTTACCAGCTGTTGCTTCAATCGACGATATCTCCTCGACCTCGTTACATGGGGCAATGGGAGGAAATGCTGGGGCGAGAGGTCTCGGACGCGGAATGGTCGGCGCTGTGGCGCGATTTGACGTCCTTTAACCATTCCTTGCACTTGAGGGAAGCCCACCTCAAAACGGTCATGCAATGGTATATGTGCCCGACTAGGCTTCACCGCATTTTCCCGGGGACCTCGGATAAGTGCTGGAGGGGTTGCGGACTTCTGGGGGATTTCCGCCATATCTGGTGGGACTGCCCGGTGATCCGTCCGTATTGGGAGGAAATCCTTTCCCATATGAAGGACATTTTGACTTATCCCATTGATGACTCTATGGCTTGCGTCCTGCTAGGACTGCGTGATCCTGGCCTAGTCTATCAGACCAGGGCAGATAAAAAGATTTTGTGGCTGTGCCTCGGCGCAGCGAAGCTCACACTAGCAGCGGCCTGGAAGAAGAAGGAGGCCCCGGCGGTCTCACTGTGGCATGCGCGGTTGTGGAGGTTGCTCAGTTTGGAGAGAGTGGCGGACATCTTCTTGGGCCAGTATAAGAATTTCCGGTATCAGTGGGGTCCTCTGGTTACGTTTCTTTCTAAGGGGTTGCCCTCGGCCGTATGTCCGGCCTCGGTGAGGTCGATGCACCTCTTTCAAGTGTGATGTGGATCTGTTTGAGTGTTGAGTGAATGGCGTCACCACCGGGGGGGAGGGAGGGGGTGGGAAGGGGATGTTGGTTGTTTGGGTTTTTTTGGGCTGTGGAGGATCCACGACTTGACTATCTGCATTGCTTGTATGGAACCTGGAGGTCTGGGGTCCGGCACATTGCGGCACTGGTCGTCTTAGCTGGCCCGGCCTAATGATAAGCTGATAGCGCACTGTGTACGGTGGTCCTAATTGCTCTGTTGTCTTGAGCCTGGTCTGGATATGCGTTTGCTATGGCTTGGGTCACTGCTGATGTGCGTACAAGGCTCTTACCTTGCTTTTGGGTACTGTGCGGTTCCCCCGCAGCCCTTTGTTTATTTTTCTATGTAACTCAAAATAAAATAAAAATTTTACAAAAAAAAAAGATTTGTAATGATACATCTAACAAGTTGCCACCGTTGAATTTATCATAACTACTACAGAAGAGAAGTTATAGGACTTTATTTTCTGTGAGCCAAAATCCAGCCTTCCAGCGGCTTCTCCAGATTAGTCAGTCTTAGCAGGCTTAGCCAAGCTGCTTTGGTGAGGTGATAAGTGTTCTGCATAGAGCAGAGGTTATCTGGTGTGGGGAGCTCTGCAGCTGCAGAGAATTGAGCAGAAAGGGGGTTGGATAAATTAAACTGGGCTTCAAAGCGAGCAGGACAGTAAGAAATTCCAGCCAGGCCTACCTCCTCTTCCTGCATCTCCAGCTAGATGGCAGGCCCATAAATGGAATTTGCAAAAGGTCTGGATGAGAAGTGTTAATGAAATTGAGCCACACCACTTGGTTGGTTTAGCCAGGTCTTACTCTCCTGGAAAGGAATTCTCCATCTTAAAGTGCCAAGCTTCAAAACGGATTAAGGAGTGGACTCCCAAAAAACAACAGGTTAACAGAGCTTCCCTACACCATCGCCCTCAAGAAATCCCCAGCCTTGAGTCCAGTGGACTTTTAAGGTTTTGACCAGGTGCTTTGTGCTAATTGTAGTTCCATACTTCTAAGGCCCATATCACTGCAAGTTTGGAGCAACGTTTGGAAAAAGCTCAATAAGTGGGTCGACCCGAACATCGAGAGTCATGCCGACTACTTTCAGTCGTGACCCAGACTGGATTTTAGGTTCATCTCGTGAAAGCTCTGGAGCCAAAGTCTTCCAGGGCTCAACTGGGGCCTTAAGGAGTAGCAATCCAACGACATTCCATCAAAATCAGCCTGCTGGAGAGGACCACAGGACCTTGAGAGAAAATCCACCAAAAAGATTACTAAGTCTGAAGGTGAAATTTTGAAGGGGTCTCCTCCTTTTCATTTCCGACCAGGGCTATATGTTTTTATGCACCAGAAAGTGTTTAATCTTTAAAAATTCATGTCTACAGTTTCAAATATTGGATTTGTGTCATTTGATGTCATGTTAAAGATACAAATATTTCCTATTTTTTTTAATTGGTGTGGGATTTTTATTGTGCGTTGTGTCTTACTTATTTACTGTATTAGTGATTTTAAATGCTTTACATACATGTCTCCTAAGTTAAGCCTACCTGCTCGCAGCCGGCTACCAAGGTTTGAGCCAGGGGAAATCTTGATTGGACTTTATATTGCATTAGTGGCCTTATTGCTAGTGATAGGTGCATACTTACCCCTTCTAATAATCCACCGTCAAACAGCAAGTAAGTAAATAAAGCTTCATGTCAAACAACACAAAACAGGCTATAGTTAGAACTTAAAGTAACATAAAATTAAGGCTAAAGAATATTAAATTATTTTTCAAACATATAACACTTACTAATGTTGTTATTTTAAACAGGCATACAATTATTCACCTGTCCCATAATGATCCCAAAAAATTAGGACCTCAACTGCTAAATCGATAAATATAAAATGTTAACAAATGTAATGGATTGTGTCATCGGAGGAACATGGTGGCCGCCGTGTGAACGGCCACGGACGCACCTCTCCAGGCTCCAGATGGAGGCAGGGGTTTGAGGCTTGGATGACCCTGCATCAGCGACCCTGTACTCTCTAGGCTATGAGAGTTAACTTTACAGTGTTGATCTGATCAGATTAGTACCTTCTGTGTGCTTTCCTCTTTCAGCGGTCAGTCCGTGTTGGTTACTCTCTCAGCTTCTCGGCGTCCGGCGATTGGAATGCGGGAGGTGCCTTCAGAGAGCTCGGCAGTCACGGTTGACGTGCTGGTCTTTTCTAGGCAGGAGTCGCCATTGGCCTCTGTCTTGGTTTTCGTTCTAGTGCATTGGAGTCAGGCTGGATATGGAAGATCGCCGCCAGTGAGTGGAGGCGAAGTGGGCTTTTTTTCCGGTCGCTGTGCAGCACGGGAGGGAGAACGCATAGGAAGAAAAACGCATTTTTTCCGGAACAGGTAGGAGGGGAGAGGTTGAATGTTGGCGTGGTGCCTTTGGGGGTAATCGTCGAGAATATGAACTTGTAGAAGATGGGTTACTCCCGGGCAGCTCCCGCATTCAGATTCAGACTTTAATGCTGTACCGTCCACGGAGGCAGGGGGCATTTGTTGTGAGGTTTCACCAGACTTTATGGAGAAGGGGGTTGAACTGCAAGTGGGAACATCTCCCCACCAATTAACAAGATATTCGCTGCGGGCAAGGGCAACCCACTTCGCTTCTAATACCTTGATTATTCACTCCAGCCAACCACAGTGAGTATCTCCCCCAGTGGCTGAAGTAAAATCTTCGGCAAAACAGCTCAAACAGGTGGGGGTACAAGTCCAACAACCACTCCGGCTAAACCCAAGGCCCAGAGAGGTAAGGGGAAAATACGGGATAAAAAAAACATCTTTACCAAGTCTAAAATTACTCCCTCGCTGAAAACTTTCTATCGGGTCATGTCCCTTTCTCCCACTAAAGTACTGTCTTCGACCCCCCCCCTGCCTACTGAAGTGGAAGGGAATATGGAAAGCATGTCAGAGTTAAATCCCAACCTATCATGGCTCCGGTAGTCTCCTTAAAACCCGTGGCAACTTCTAAGACCTCAAAAGTGAAGAGCTCAGGGACAAGCCAGGTCAAGCAAAATAGTCTCCTGGAGAGTGCCACCATATCGAACTTTGCTGAGCTAGCGGATTCCACAGACCTCATTATGACATCAGAGACCGAGTTAGAGGTCCAACCAGATATAGTTCTCTCAAATAGGTACTTGGTATTAGACCAAAAGAAGTGGTCAGATATAAAAGCAGTTGCAGCCCGTTCCTGTTCCTGTTCTTGTTTCTGCCCCAGATCATAGAGAAGAGTCGGGAAATGTTCAAGAGCAAAAAGGTCTTAAAGGCAGGGTTGTGCAAGAGACCCATGAGAAGGGCAAAGAACGGCATAAGGGGCTGACGGAAGACAGTTTGTGTAGTAAAATCCTACCTCTCTTACCTTTGAATGGTCAGAAGACTTTGACATCGAGCTCTGATTCTCGCTCTGATTCTCGCTCTCACTCTCTTGCAGACATTCTCCTCGCTCTGAAAGACGAAATGGAAAGTAGATTTACTGTTTCAGAGGCAAATCAAGCAGAGTTGGCACACAGGTTTTTAGTCTCCGAGGCCAATCAGGCTGCCATCAAATCCTCATGAGAGATCCTTGCTAAGAAGCTTGAAGAGGTTACTGCAAGGACAGAGGCAATTGAGGAGGAGATCCCAAAGTGCAATAGAGAGCTCCTCTTTCCAGTTGGATAAGTTAGCTATTCAAAACAAAGAGCTTAAAGATGATTTGGAAAGACTGGAGAATCACTCGCGGAAAAATAATTTGAAATTTCTGAATATTCCAGAAGCGATTGAGGGAGAGGATATAAAGGGGATTGTAATCTCATTACTGAAAGGAACGGTTTCCGAGAGTCTTTCTAATGTTGACTTAAAGCATGAAATTCAGAGGGTACATAGAGACCCCTTTAAAAGGAACCCAGAAAGACAGAAACCACGGAAGATAATGGTGAACTTTCTTTTATATTCAGTCAAAAAACAGATCCTATCGGCAGCCTTAAAAGCAGGGGTTACATCTTCTCCTTTCACCGATCTGTCTCCTTTTACTTTTTCCATCAGGTCTGATGTCTCACACATAACAGCCGAAAGACAGTGGGAGTTGGGCAAAAGACTGGTAGAACTAAATAGTCTATTGGCGAAGGCCCAATTAAGGTTCCCAGCTACACTGCGAGTCATGTGGAATAATCATATGCATATGATCCGGACTACTAACTAAGCAGACACAGTCATAGCAAAGATCCAGTTCGAGAAAGAGGGAGGGATGTAAGGATAGAGGCCATCTTGAGAGTTTGTTTCCCCATCATAATGATTTAGTAGTTCTTATATATATTCACGGAGCCTGGAGGAGGGATGGGTCTGTATAGATTTGACCTATTGGAAGGTAGGGTTCCTCAGGGTAGCAGAGGTTCAGGGGGTCATGGGGATTGGGAGTGGAAGTGGGGGATGGTGGGGGGTGGGGGGTGGGGGTGCACAGAGGGAGGCACAGGGTGGGAGCAAAATAGGTAAAACATTCTCCTCATCTCACAAATTAAATGATTTCCTTATGATTAGATTATTCAGAGAACAACTCCAAAACCTTGATAAGAGGCACTTAAGCTGTGTAAAGATAAAATGAAGGGGTATCGGAACATTCAATTTATTTCCTGGAACCTGAATGGCCTGAGATGTCCAAGAGACAAAGATTGATTTTTAAATACTTAGAGTTGTCTCCTGCGCATGTGTGTTTGTTGCAAGAGACCCACCTGAACAGGACAGAGTCTGAATCTATTTTTTCAAACGTTTCTTGGCTTCAATGTTTCTGCTACTCCCACCAATTACTAAGTATCCGTGGAGTCGCTATTTTGGTAAAAAAGGGAATCACCTGTGCAAAAGATCAGTCCACACAGATCAAACAAACAGATGGATTATTGCGCTACTAGATTTTGACGGGGAGAAGTTGATTTGCTCTTCTTACTACGGTCCCAACATGAATGACTCATCTTTTCTCGTTAAACTGCAGGTTAGGTTAATTATGATAAACCCCCCACTTATTATCGGTGGGGATTTTAATGTTCGGCTTGACCCTGTGAAGGACAGATCCAATACAAGTCGCTTGGAAGGGACCCACAGATCTCGCAGGGTTATGAAAAATTTACTATCTAATATTAACCTAGTAGATCTATGGAGAGCAAAGATGGGAAGTGTGGATGGGTTCACATTTCATTGTAAGAAAAATCACCATTCCTCAAGAATCGATTATGTTTTGGTAAATAAAGAGAACATAGATATTGTTATCAGTATATCTGCATTTCCAAGTCATCTATCTGACCATGCACCTCTAGTTTTTTTATATTCCATGAATATTATTCCTCAACAAGTCAGATGGACTCTGAATAGGACAATGTTATTGGACTCCGGAATTATCCAGGCAATTAAAAAGTTCTCTCTGGAGTTTATTTCTTTTAATCTAGGTTCTACTTCAGTAGAGGTTGTCTGGGATACCTATAATGCAAATCTAAGAGGGTTCTTACGTAGTCTAATAAGCTTGAGGAATAGGAATAATGCTTTAGAACTACAGAATCTGGAGGGCAGAATTTCTTCATTTGAAGAAGAAAGGAGTCACATCACCCAGGAGAGTTCAAGAGAACTGGAACAGATAGAGGAAACTTGAGGAGGCAAGACGAGATCTACGGTCCTATTTGGATCAGAAATGTAAGGCCCAGTGGCAGGTACGGAATATGGAAAACTTTGAATATGGGGAGAGAGCAGGTGCCTTATTGGCCTGGAAGGCAAGGATAGACAGGGCGAAAAACACAATTAGGGAACTCATTATTGATAATGTGGGAACGAAATCTAGTAAGCCCGCAGCTATGCAGAACTGTCTACTGTCTCGCTTTGCGAATCTTTATAAGGAGGATATTGATCCCACACAAGATGTAATAGGATCGTGGTTGAGAGATAAAACTATTTCTGCCCTAACAGAATCAGCTAGGTATCTCTTAGATTCGCCTTTTTCCACGGAGGAGTTCAGGGAGTAAATAAAGAGGGCAGAAAACAAGAAGGCAGCGGGCCTTGATGCTCTTCCAAATGAAATCTATAAAGTGTTGCTTGATGAACTTTTGCCTTCACTCCACTCTTTATTTAATATGGTCTACAGCCCCACAGGGAAAATCCCTAGTTATTGGAACAAGGCCACCAATCTCCCTGCTGAATGCTGATTACAAGATCTTTATGGGCATTTTGACAGGGGGGTAAACTAGCATCAAGCCTGATTAACACCGACCAGAAGGGTTTTATAGCTGGGAGAATTATCCAGGAGCAAACCCAACTGCTAATTCGCAACATCAATCTTGCTGAAATAAGGGGGGATCCCTTGGCAGTAGTGGCATTAGACGCTTCTAATGCCTTTGATCGGGTCCGTTGGAAATATCCATGGGCGGTGTTGGAGTGCATGGGTATGGGTCCAATCTTTGTCCACACTTTAAAGAACTGTTATTGTGGAGCATCGGCAAGGATTTTATTGAATGGCTCTCTGACCCCTAGCTTTGTAATCCAGAGTGGGACAAGACAGAGGGTGTCCCCTGTCACCCCCTCTTGTTTAACATTTATATCGAGCCCCTTGCGCAGGCGATTAGGCAGGATAATATCATAAGACCTTTTAAGTCAGAAAACTACCACTGTATGCGGATGATGTTATAATTTATACCGCTTATCCAGACATCTCCATTCCTCAACTTGAAATCTTGTTGCTGGAGTTTGGCTTGATTTCAGGATATTTAGCCAACTCGGATAAAACCGAGATTATGTGCTGGAATTCAGTGTATAGTCAAGGCTCCAAAGGTAAAGAGTTTAGGTATCTAGGAATAAAAATAGTTAAGGATTTAAATAAAATCCCCTAGATAGATTTGAAAAAAATTGAAAAAGATATAGACTTCCTCTTTGCCAGGTGGAAAAACCTCCCTTTAACGATCTATGGGAGGGTCAATCTGGTGAAGATGTTGGTACTACCCAAACTGACCTTCCTTTTTAGTGCGGTGCCTCTTACTTTTCCTCAGGATAGCATCAAAAAGATTCAGGGTATGATCGGCAGTTTTATATGGGGACAGAAAAGTGCCAGGCTATCCTGGAAGAAGCTGAGAAGGAAACTTCCAAAAGGTGGCCTGGCACTGCTTGATATAAATTTATATTTATTGGCTTTCCAATTTAAGGGCATAAGAATGCTTGTCTCCACTCCGGAGGAAACTTCTTGGGGTAGACTTTTTAGCGAACTTGCCTTAGTAGAGGATGGTAGTGGGCAGGCTGTATATATATAGATTTGGGGCCCCCAGATTTTTCAAGCAGGTACTCCTCAAGGTTTTGAAAGCTGCATTGCAGATATGGTACAAATTAAGACGTATCTGGGGTATCAGCTACTTTTCACCTTTTGCACCAATCTGGGATTCACCGGGGACCCCTATTTGTTTAGCCGAGAGCTTAGCGATCCCGATCAGAAGAGCAGGATTGGAGAGGTGGTTGGATCTGTTGGACTCAGATGGGGTTCTCCCTTGGGAGATACTGTTAGACAAGATCGGCCCTGCATTCTCTAGGTTTAAGTACCTTCAGCTAAGGTCATGGTTTGAGGCAGAGGCCCGAGGTACAGTAGGGAATTAGGAACTTGAGCAGCTATTTCAAGATTCACATCCGAGGAAAAAAAGAAATATCACTGTGGTACACAAGCCTTCCACAAGCAGTAGACCACGAGGCCCTCCCCACAGTCATTGGTATGGAACTCCACCCCACTCGCCCAAGATATTGAATTTTTTTTTTAATCTCTATTAAGTTATTGTATAAATACATTAAGCCTGCTAAACTAAAGAAAAACAATTTATTTGTATTAAACAGTCTTTATTATACTCCGGCTAAAATCGCCAAATTTGTATCTCCCTCCGCTCCTGCTCCAGTTTGCCTGAGGTGTTTTATTAATAAGGTGCACGATATCCATATGTTCTTTGATTGTGCAGAATTAGCTGGATTTTGGAAAGATGTGGGAGACACCCTGACAGATATTTTCTGAACGCACGTAGAGATGGATCTCCGCCTGATGTTTTTTGGCTTAAACATCCATGGTACCAGGTCACTTCTACAGTCCAATTTGGGTTTGTTTCTCTATCTTGTGATCCCGGCCAGCAGGGAAATCTGCATCAGATGGAATGATCCGGCCCCCCCACTAGAGAAAGTTGGCTTAAAGCCGCTCTACGTATGGCAAGTTTAGATCAAGAGGAAACGCCTGATAACATCTGGTCTCCTCTGCTGACTTGGGGGAGTCGTCTGCACATGATAAACAGTTAAGATCCTGGAATCTGTGTTATGTCCAATGATTACACCAGTCCTCAGGATCAAGAGGAAGGCCGTGGTCGGCTAGACAAATGCAGTGAGTCGAGTGGCGCCCAGTTAAGTATAAATCGACTTGTCAAAACTGCTGGAGTCTGTGGTGAGATGAGGACAAAATAAATAAATAAATAAATAAAAACAAATGTAATGGATGTTTAAATACTGAGATTAGTTAAAAAATGTAGTTCCGACAAACATAATTAAAATATATAATTTTTAAACCCACACATTTATTGTCAGTGAGAGTCACTTTGATCAAATCTCAAAAAAGCAAACTTATACTGACATGATATACTTTACAGTCAAGAGAGCACAGAAAAGAAGCATAGGAAAAGTGCAAAGCATTATTTGAATGTATGTTTGGGAAGGCTATAACAAGTAAGAACATTATATAAAACATTAGAGAGCATTATCACCTGCCAAATATGACAGAAATTAAAGTTAGAAATGTGTTACAAGACCTTAGGAAAGTTAACACTTGTTCACATTAACCTACATGAATTAGCTAAGGAAAAGAATATGACACCTAACACCCTTACTATACCAGAAAATCCTCAAAAGAAACTACTGCTGTTCTAAAAAATTAAAATACTTAAATATCTCAGATAATTTGGCTGCAACAGATTGAGGAGCCTTTTCTTATGGATGATAAGACTAACATAGTAATGTATGCTACAGGAAACAACCTGCTCAAATGAACACAAAGCAACACATGAATGATGGATGCCACAATTAATTCATGCTCTCTACCATTAATTCAAACAAATATACATCACATCCAGTATCCATCTGCACAGGAAGTAGCATTACTGGATTTTCTGTCATTCATCTGCATGGAGCTTGGAAGTGCAGTGGACGCTGTCAGACAGCGCCAAATAACAGAAACTTTTTTATCTATTTATTTTTTGGGGTAAACCTTTTTTAAACTATGGGGCTCAATGTACTAAATACTGGTTGCAAAAAAATGGTTGCAATTTGCATTCAGTGTTTTTTTTCTAATGGTACAACATTTTACAAACCTTCCTATGTACTAACAGAATGGTTCATAAATTAGGATTTTGTGTGAGTTGTAATCCAAACTACCTTTTGAATAGTATTGAGGTAGGTTGCAAATTGTGACTTATTCCCATGTGTGGCCTGCTAGGGTGCGCAGATCACCAAGGGCCTGTTTAGGATAGCAGATGGACTCAGTCCGCCCGAAACCCTAATGGAGATGGGGACATCCCGACATAGTGTCGAGGGTCCCACAGACCAAATTACAATGCAACTGCCACTGTGGCGGTCGCATTGTACAGGCTTTCCATTGCGGGTGGTGCTGCTGGCTGCATTTAGAAATATTAATAATATACTTGCATTAGAAAAATATAAAAAGCATAAACTTATACAATTAATTTACCTCTTTTTAAAATTCTTTCCTCCTTCCGTCGACATACATCCAACTCCTCTGGAGAGAGCATAACATTTTATATATTACAATATATACATTAACTTTATGTTCCCTCTGAGGAAATGGACGATAAAATGAAGATGAATCCGACGATTGTAAACTTTATCTTGCTCGTAGTTTGTTCACCCGTAATTAAATCACAGAAACTAAAGTAATCATCCTACGGGTGTGGTTTATATGCGTTTTGGTTATTGAAGTCACTATGGAACCAATTTAGTGCGCCTCCCATTTTTCTATCTACAATTTTAATACACTTCCTCATCCAAAACCCCTTTTATTCTTATTTTTTTTAAAAGGTGCTATTTGTTTTTCTTTATTCATTCAAGTATTGAAATAAACACATTATTGTTGATGTGTGAGTTACTTTCCTTATACACAGTTGATTGCCACATCTCTAAAAATCTGGAGGTAGCTGGTGGGCTAGTTGGCCCCCAGGTACCCACAGGATTGAAGAGGAATTTATTCTCTAACTTAAAACACGCCACAGGGCGTGTTTGCAGGCATGTCACCTCAGGCCATGTCCCCTTCCTTCACCACTGTACCCCGTTGCGGGTTTTAGGTTGAGCAAATAATTCTCTTTCGATATTGAGGGTCCCTGATGACATTTGAGATGTCATCAGTGATGTCATCAGTTTTGTCACTGACCATGTCATTAATGATGTAATATGTGACATCATCAGCAGTGGATTGCGGGCACGCTAACTATAGTTAGCAGAACTAACTATAATGGAGGAATTTCAATGGTTTTGTAAGAGTGAAATGTCCAGCTAACTATAACACCCCTAAAACCTAAGTTTTTTTCAGTGAATTTCTAAGGTTTTTTAAATGCTAATTCCTAACTATAACATGTTTATGTTTTTTTCAGTATATATATATATATATATATATATATATATATATATATATATATATATATATATATATATATATATATATATATATATATATATTACCTACTGGCGGTCCCCAGTAGGTAGTTATAGTTAGGAACTACTTTCCATAAGAAATCCACAACATTCTATTTGGAATAACTTTGGCGCCCGTGCACAAATCTTCGTGAATTTCTCCAAGAAAGTGGCTTGTTCGGTTCCGCTCCTTCCCTGAAAGTTTGGGGGTGATTCGTCAAGTGGGGGCCAAGAAAAAAGGAGGTCCCAAAATGTGTTTTCCCCATGCAATTTTCCATAGGGACCTTTAGCCAGGGCTACAGCCCGAACGGCTGAACGGAATTACACGAAATTTGGCAGAGAGGTAAAGTCCTGTTCGCAGATTGTGCTTTCTGTTAAATTGTGTAAATCCGTTCAGTAGTTTCTGAGAAAATTGCAAGTAAAATCATAGCGATATCTAGAGACGGAGTTCGGCACGAGTACTGAAATCTGTTCAATTACGAGCGCGACCTGCATGCTGATTGGCTGTGAACTTTCTGTCAACACTCGAAACCAGGAAGCGTTGGCGGCCATCTTGTGCCTCGCTAGAACCGAGTCACAAGAAAACAGTAAAGCAAAGTTCAGAAATAAGGGAAGGGGGTCGGGTAGAGACATTCTGACCCTCTAGGCTTGCTCAGAGGATCGTACATGGATGTTTAGGCTCTATTTGTTTTAAAGAAAAATTGTGGCGTATGCATATGGAATAACATACAATTACGAGCAGGAGCTGCATGCTGATTGGCTGGCAATACTCCAAACCAGGAAGTGTTGGTAGCCATGTTGTTTGTCGGGAGAGCAGAGTCAGACGAAAACAGTAAAACAAAGTTGAGAAATAAGGAAACGGGGCAGGGTAGAAACATTCTGAGCCTATAGTCTTGGCCAGGGGGTGGTACAGGGATCGTTAGGCTCAATTTTTATTAAAAATAAATAAATAAAAAATGGCGGGGTACTCGTGCAGTACTTGTACGCGGTGGAAAAGGTGAAAAAAAGTAGGAGTCAGTTTTATTCATTAGGTTCCGCGGGGGCAAATTATGGGGGCAATTTTTCGGCATAATGGGGGCTTGTAAGGTGCCCTGAGCACTGGGGAACGGCACTCCACTGGTTTTAATTTTGAAGTATGTGGGGGGGTTACGGCCCTACTCCCCGCAGTCTCGGTGAGCGGCACCCCTCGTGTCTTTTTAAAAAAAAAATATGTTTTGAGCTCTCTCTCTCCCCGTACATGTTGCGGGGAACGCCACATTTCTGGGGCAGTGATATGTAAAATGACCTTCCAGCTCCGGGTACCTGCATTGTCTGGATTTTTTATTAATGTTGCGAGGGTGGGCTTGATAATACGTCCTTGTAAATTCACATAGAAGCCTATGTTCTGGTGTTAACATGGGCTTCTATGGGAAATAACAAGGCCGTATTATGAAGATCATTATCGCCATTTTATCGGCAGTTTCCTGCCAATGAAACGGCGATAATTTTAACACCGGTCCTTGATAATATGCACCTAAGTTTACTGGTCAAAAAAAAGAGCAATGGGCCATATTATCAACAAAAGACGATACATTATCATCGCTTTTATTGGCAGGAAACAGCCGACAAAGCGGCGATAATGGGCTTGATAATATGCCCTTGTGAATAACCATAGGAGCCCAAGTAAACACCAGAACCTGGGCTGCTATGGGAAGTTACATGGGCCTATTATCAAGTGCATTATCGCCGCTTTATCGGCAGTTTCCTGTCGATAAAAGCGGTGATAATGTATCGCCTTTTGTTGATAATATACTCCTTCATTTCTATGATAGTATGTAAAGCTTTCCTTTTTTTTGGTGTAGCAGTTGTACTCTCTTTGCATGCTCATCGTCGTTTCGAAGCCCACGTTTTCTTTTTCTTCAAGTTCAACAAGCAAACCCTTCTTTATATCAGTTAGTAAACTGTCGCTTTTTTTCCCCGGTTCGTGTGTGCCATCCGCTGCTGTACTTTTGCATAGTATTAATAGTCAGATTTTTTATATATTTATTAGAAAGGTAGTGCCGAGGCGCCAAACGTTGATTACGTACTCCGTCCACCGCCATTTTAGTAGATTCTCACCGTTGTTTTATTTATATCTGTTAGTTAGAACTCTGTAGTTTTCATTCCTAGTCTTGAATATCTTACTATAGTATTTCAACATTATTTTTATTGTGGGCCGTCATACCGCTCCCCCACAAAGTAAAAGAAGTATGTAGTTTTCTTTATTAACTTTTATTAAACAATAAATATAAACGAAACTCAATTATAACTATATTAGAACTGGAAAAATAACTTAAACAATATTATAAACAAATTGTGAAATGGATTCCAAAAGGTGTCCGATTGGTAATCTGCAAAAGAAAAAAGAAAATTAGAGTTTAGAATTATGTAGATGTGAGTAAATCAGCTGAAGCATTACGGGGCATATTATCAAGAAAAGCGATAAAATTATCGCCATTTCAGCGGCAGGAAACTGCAGCTAAAGCGGCGATAATAGGCTTGATAATATGGTGTTGTGAATTCCCATAGCAGTCCAGGTTCTGGTGTTAACAAGGGCATATTATTAAGCCCATTATCGCCGCTTTAGCGGCAGTTTCCTGCCGCTGAAATGGCGATAATTTTATCGCTGTTCTTGATACTATGCCCCCACAAGTTTTGGTAACTCTACGGTTTTACGTGTGCAGTGTGACTCGTACATTCCAGTTCTGTTATAGTGCCACGTTCAAGTGGTGTCTATATGGAAGTGCCTACTGCGTTACTGATGCCCGTTATGGCGACTTATTTCTAATGCATTCCTATGAAGGCTTTGTAGATCTAGGCCTATGTGCTTACTGTTGTATAAACCTTGCGGGTAAACATTTCAGGCAGTTGGTGTCACAACTTATTCTGAACAATTCTTCTACACATCTACACATCGAAGACAGCAGTGTCTAAGTTTAAGAGAGAAAGAGAAATGATGTCACAGAGAGTGAGAGAGAGAGAAAACAACATTAAAACTTTGTCGCAGAGTCTGGAGTTGAGATTTTTACTTGAAAAGTTAGACGTATATTTACTAGCTCCTTGCATCACTTTACCCATGTTAAAAGTGACTCAAAAGTGGCGTAGTAAGGTTGTGGATCTGTTTGTCAGACTGTTGTAAGCTATCTGTTGTCACTGCTCGGAGGTAATTATAGATTTTACAGAGAAGCTACTGTACACTACGCACTCTGGGCCATAATATCAAGCCTGGGCAACAAAATTATTGCCACTTTATTGACAGGAAAGTGTCGCTAAAGTGGCAATAATGGGTTTGATAATATGCTCTAAGGAATTCCAATCGAAGCTCATGTTAGATATCCTTCACATCTAACATGAGCTTCGATTGGAATTCAATAGAGCATATTATCAAACCTATTATGGCCACTTTAGCGGCAGTTTGCTGCCGATAAAGTGGCGATAATTTTGTTGCCAAGGTTTGATAATATGGTCCTCTCTACTTTCATGAATAAAATTTAAACTACAGTTTTACGAGTGCAGTGTACCTGGTACATTTTACTTGTTATAGTGCAGCAGTCAAGTGGTGTCTATATGGAAGTACCTACTGCGTTACTAATGCCCGTTATGCCGAATTATTTCTAATGCATTCCTATGGAGGATTTGTAGATATCGGCCTCTGTGCTTACCGTTGTATAAACCTTGCGGCCAAACACTTCAGCCAGTTGGATTGACAACTTCATTTCAACAATTCTTCTACACGTCCAAGCAGACAGCAGTGTCTAAGTTTAAGAGAGAAAGAGAAATGATGTCAGTGAGAGAGAGAGAAAGAGAGAGAAAACAAAATTAAAACTGTGTCGCAGAGTCTGGAGTTGAGATTTTTTCTTGAAAAGTAAGACGTATATTTACTAGCTCCTTGCATCACTTTACCCATGTTAAAAGTGACTCAAAAGTGGCGTAATAAGGTTGTGGATCTGTTTGTCAGACTGTTGTAATCTATCTGTTGTCACTGCTCGGAGGTAATTATAGATTTTACAGAGAAGCTACTGTACACTATGCACTCTGGGCCATAATATCAAGCCTGGGCGACAAAATTATCGCCACTTTATCGGCAGGAAAGTGTTGCTAAAGTGGCGATAATGGGTTTGATAATATGCTCTATGGAATTCCAATCGAAGCTCATGTTAGCTGTCCTTCACATCTAACATGAGCTTCGATTGGAATTCAATAGAGCATATTATCAAATCTATTTTGGCCACTTTAGCTGCAGTTTGCTGCGGATAAAGTGGCGATAATTTTGTTGCCAAGGTTTGATAATATGGCCCTCTCTCGTTTCACAAATAAAGCTAACACTACAGTTTTACGATTGCAGTGTACCTGGTATATTTCAGTTGTTATAGTGCCGCGTTCAAGTGGTGTCTATATGGAAGTGCCTACTGCGTTACTGACGCCCGTTATGGCGACTTATTTCTAATGCATTGCTATGAAGGCTTTGTGGATCTAGGCTGCTGTGCTTACCTTGTATAAAGAGTGCGGCCACCGGAGTTCACCATTCGACTTGAACTCTGCTTCTATACGTCAAAGTATATTCAATAAGTTGCAGAGAATCCCATTGCTGTTGCTCGATAGGCCGTGGTTGCTTCTGATCGATGTTTGGTGAAGGAAACAAAAGGATGTTTTGATTAGTCATCGTAAACTGAGTTGCGTAACTACTATCAAAAGGGAATTTTAATGTGGGTTCTTAATATTCCGTAGTTAGACTGTTGCAGCTCCAGCAAACAAAGGAAGATGAATAAGTTAATAGAGGCCTGGGACGGCCTCGTGACGCAGAAAAAAAAATACTATCATGGACGCACAATTAATAATAATAGAGGCCTAAGCACGTGGCATAGTACAGAAATACGTCACAGAAATGTATGCACGCACAATTTTTAAGATTAGAGGTGTATAGGACCTCGTGACTTATAAAGAAATATTTCAATTATGTAAGTAAAATTTAAAACCATTGAGGGGTAGGAAAGCCATATGAGGGATAAAAAAATAGCATTCTGCATATACAATTTACAGTGGAGGCTGATGTTGTGACGTCTTCTCTTACCTTTGCTTCTGTCGTCTTTTGTCGTGTCTTGAAAGGCTGCGGTTTCGCTGAGTCTGGGGTGTTTTGGACAGTCTATCTGTCACCGCAGCGGAGGCAGGCAAAAGAGAGCGTGCTCACGTCAGTGCCCGTATTATATGGGAACCGCGGGGGCTGACCAAACCAAGCCCAGGGCCGTCATTGGTAGCGTTTTCACGTTCTGTAAGAATGATGGCCCTGGGGGACATGCCATTGGATAATGAATTGGTTTCCAGGCTAAATGATAGCAAGCATGCTAGGTGGTGGCATGTGGGTAGTGTGGGCGTACATGCACCGCGCATGTGCAAGTATGAGTGTGTGCACTAACAATTAACAACAGTGAGAGGTGGGGGTGGTGTTATAATGTGCGCAGAGGCAGGCCCAGAATCGGATCTGCAATGAGTCAGCACTTCTAATCATTCTCTTTAGCGCGCCCTAAGCTCTGATTTGTCACTGAGAGGGTGATCGCACCATAGTTTGTACTGCTTATCTTACTCAGCGCATACGGTACAAATATGCTTTGACGTTACGCGCCGCATTAAAGCTTCGGTGTGACGTCATGTACGGCGTTCTGTACGCGAAAGGGGGCAATGTTTCAACTTGGTTTAAAACATGTCTGTATTTAATGTACATACTAAGGGCAGATATTTGGGATAACTATGAATTTTTTTAATACTTGTAATAATCATATATTACTTTTAAAAGGAATTACACAAATCGCGGTAGAACATCATGTGTACTCGTATTGAAAGAACTGTGCAAGCGCATCATAAGCGTACGCAAAGCCATGTGACTTTGAAAGTAGAGATTTTATTGGTTCATAACTTTTCCTATTGCAACTGTTGAACGTTCCGTCCCATTATAATTTTTCGACTTTGACTTTCTAAGAAGAAGCATTTGTTTTGAGAATCTTCTCAAATAGAAGGAAGATCACAATAATAAGAGCAATGGAGTCATCTTCCAGCAGTTCTTCAGAGGGAGATTTCATTCCTGAAGAACATCCAAAGAAGAGGAAAGAAGCTCTAATTTGAAAGTTTTTCACTTTTCCAGTAGATCAAAAAAAGGTTAATGCTCCAAAGGTAACCTGTAAAATTTTCCAAACAACTATTTCAAGGGGTGATCCATGTAAAAAATACTCCTTTGGCACAGCAAATATGGTGCGACACGTGAAGAACTTGCACCCCAAGAACTTTGCTTGTGCTGCAAGACGGAGGTTGCACGAGAACCCACCTGCTGCTACACCAAGCACATCAACTGCAGCAGCAGAATTTTCAGCAAGCAGTCTACACCCACATATTGATTCTGACTTTGCTAAAGTTAAAATTCTATGCATTTATTGCGATAAACGTATTCGTTATGGGGAACAGTCTATAGACTTGATGAAACGCAGGATGCAGGATCATTGCTGTCCTCGACATTAGTTGTTCTTTTTTCATTCTTTTGTTCCGCTTGGAATTTGTTGAGAAAGCACAAAAAAATACAAAACAAATAAACAGTTCTCTTTAGAACTACCTTCACTGGTCAAAGAAAGAACTATATTTCTATGGTAGTGTGTAAATGTTTGTCAGAATGAATGTGTAGTTCATAAATGAATGAATGAATATGTTACTAGTGTATGGAGAATGTGAAAGTGAAGAACTATAAGGAACTGCTACAGCATAAATCTATAAGGTGTTTATCTATAGTATACTGTATTATGTCCGAAGCACTTGAATGTATCATATGTACATAAATATGTTACAAGTGTATGCTTCAATTTGCGCTGCTGGTGAAAGTGCCTGGGTGGATTTGTATTTGTTAGGGGCGGATTTACAATCCCCTTGTGCCTATTTCACTTTTGTGACACAGCGGTGGTGCAAAAGATGTGCCATGGTGTGTGCTATTAACAATCTGATGCATCTGGAGGGTGTATTACATTGTAAAGCGCTGCGCCAGAAGAGGCTTTCTTGTGCAGAAGGGGGTGCAGCAAGGCCTCGTAAAAGTGACTGAGTGAAATGTATAACATTTTATTCAGTGACTTTTGAGCTTATGCTGCATCAAAACCTTGCACATGCTTGAAGCAGGTGTAAGGATTGATACAGCATTGTGAGCATAGGGCCCCAAGAGAATTGCTAGAGCTGTGTTATACTTGCAACCGACGTCAAGCAATAATTCATGCAAAAATGACTTTGCAATTTAGTTTTGTTATTATTTTATAATAAGAATATGAAATATAATCTAAAAAATAAAATAAATATACATATTTATATTAAAAATATAAAAAATTAGTATAAAAAGAAAAACATAATAATTAATACATTCATAAATTATCAATTACAAAACTTTTGAAATTCACTGAAAAAACCATAGGTTTCACACAGGTTAAAGTTAGGAATTAGCATTTAAAAAACCTAGCAAATTCATTGAAAAAAACATAGGTTTCACGCACGTTATAGTTAGGAATTAGCATTTAAAAAACTATGCAAATTCATTGAAAAAACCATAGGTTTCACACGTTATAGTTAGCTGAACATTTCTCTCATACAAAACCTTTGAAATTCCTCCGTTATAGTTAGCTCAGCTAACTATAAGTTGCGTGCCCACAATGCACTGCTGATGACGTCACATATTACATCACTCATGACATGGTCAGTGACATCACTCATGACATCACTGATGACATCTCAAATGACATCCCTGATGACATCACTGATGACATCATCCTTGTGGCAGACCTCCTCTTACCGTAATATAACCTTTGATACACACGATCAAAAATAGAAACTAAAATTTTCAAAAAAATGGAGATACCAATTCCAGTTAGAATAACCTATTGAGTAATCCCAAAATCTACATACACATCCACTCATTCACCAACAGTTCTATATAGTCACTCATACATGTACTCACTCATCATATTTACTCATACACCTATATATCCTGTTATACACCGACACTCATCTATAGAGTTACTCACACACATACTCACACATGCAAATAAACTATCAAATATCCATTTACTTGCATATACAGCTATACACCAACCACTACACTAATTTCTACAGAATCGTAGACATACTTACTCTCTTAAATAATCACTTATAGAAACACATACTTATTTATACAGGAAGTATTAGAATCTCTTGCTCTCAGATATACTCACTTATATACATCAATATTCACATATACTAGTTTAAAACATATGTAGTTACTCATAAAGATACTATTGAGACAGTCATTCACTCACTAACACACCCATACACACACTCATCCACCCATACAGTCCTGCACACATACTGTCTTCAAAACACATACAAACAGTGAGTCAGTCATTCATGCATCTGTGCGCTAAGTAATACTCCCCACCGAACCGTACAAACACTCATTTTGATACTCAAAAAACCAACTAATAACCCATATACACACTCATGTAGCTACTCACCAACCCATGCAGCCACTTATATACAAAGTGAGACACTGATACAGATATTGAAATATTTAAAGATTACTCGCTAGTACACCTATTCACTAATATATTCTTAATAAGTCAGTTATACAATCAATTTTACAAAAGAAACATCCATTTAGACACTTATTTACCCATTTATTCTTCCATCTACCTTAAGATATACATATATATAAAAAAATATATTTTTCAGAAAGACACACATTCACTGGATGATGTCATCAGGGATGTCATTTGAGATGCCATCAGTGATGTCATGAGGGATGTCACTGACCATGTCATGAGTGATGTAATATGTGACGTCATCAGCAGTGCATTGCGGGCGCGCATAACGGAGGAATTTCAAAGGTTTTGTATGAGAGAAATGTTCAGCTAACTATAACATGTGAAACCTATGGTTTTTTCAATGAATATATATATATATAGATATATATGAGACTGCAAAGGAGAGAGAAAGCGAGAGGCCTATTTTAGTATGGATTTCTATAGGAAGAACTTTAGTGAACACATTTCTGAAAACTGTCCCAAGCAAATCTATCCACTCTTCAGAAGCACACATAAACTATTTGGACCAGTTATACATTAAAATTGGCAAACAAATGCCTCAGGAGTTCAACAAAGAGAACTTTCAGTTTAGCCAAGATCTTTCCATAGTAGGAATGGGTGCTTAAAGAACGAAGATTACAATTAAGGCTACTGGTTTTTCATTTTTACTGATATTTAAAGATAAATACAAACAGAAAACAATGTGGTTCCTGTCTGTATTTATTTTAAAAAGCTGCAAAATACTGTAAATGGTGCTTATTGTGAGAGACTCTCAATGCTGTCTTTCATGATTTCCAGGCAACAGCTGAGCTGATAGACATCACGGAGAGTTAAAAAACATGATGTGATTTCCTTAAATACCAGCATATGTTAACATATATTTGTAGTATAACACTAATATGTACCTGTGAGTGTAGTGTGTTGTTATAAATGGCTGCTTAATTTGTCAAATCATGGAAGGCATCCATGTATGAGTGCAGATTCAAAAGTTAAAGAAACATGGAAATAAGCCATAATTTGGCTCCATTTCACCTTAATACACAAAATAAATATGGATAAATACCAATAAGATGGTCAAAAAATAAATATAGATAAATACTGACGGAAATGTTCAAGAAATAAATACCATAAAACCGGGAGCCCTAATTATGATGTGTGCAGTACTCTACGAAGCCATTTTCAATGCAAACTTTGTTACTAACCAATGAACATCAAACAAGTATAATATAAAGATGCCATCAGGAAGTTGCCTTCATTATCTGGAACATACAAAAGTGTTGCTAATTGAATTTATGGATGTACATTCAGTCAAAGATATCAAAATTCAATCTCACTCCTTAAGCAAAAGAGTTCTTTTCAGTTGTAAGTCTACAATCACTTCAAAGTGTCTTGATTTGGACCAATGATTGTACATTCACAGACTGCCATGTACATTTGTACTGTGTCCACACAATGTCACACCTAATGTAGTAAACTAAACATGTCTGAAGTGAACATTATATAAAAGCCAAGTTAATTCCCAATTCTTCATGCGCATTCTGCCTATGAAGAAACTTTAAGAGTTACATATTAAACCTGGATTAATCTGTCCTGTGAACTACATAATGCTACTTAGTCATAGGCATTAATTAATCCAAAAGTTTCCAACTGGAATTAATGGGTACAATGGTTGCATAAATGAACATTGCAAGGGTTATCTACACCACATGCAAGAAACAACTATATATCAGTAAAGGTGTTTTCCAACAAAATTCACTAAAGTGGTATTGAAGCCACTTAACCTATTCTCAGTGATCACCAAATCTCCACAACAAACCTTGTGAGTCTATGCATTGTTCAGAAAACTTTAAGAACAATGTGCAGTACAATACTGATTTTTAAGCATCTTAACTGATATTTTGGTGCTTTTGAAACCTCAATTTTTAGGTGTTGCTGTCTGTATACATTGTAGCCTTAACATGCATTGTCAACTTTTTTTATTTAACAAAGTGTAATACCTTGTGGCAGATTAACTAAAAATCGTGTATCCCAGCGCAGGAACCTTAGTTACTATTCTTTGTTCGGCTGTGGTGTCAGAGCAGAGCATAGCCTGCTGTTGCTCTCTGCCCCTGCACTGATGCTCTTTTTACCATAGTACAAATGTTTGTGTATGATAGATACATTGTGCTAGTTGTCTTCCATCTTATCAGCGCCACCTGCTTTTCCCTTGATGGCTCACTCGGACTGTGCTTTATTTGTGGTGCAGGATTCTTGCTCCAGGTACAGTGCCTGTGTTCATGAGGACCAAGGCTATGATAGTGTTGCCTTCACTGCCTGACATGAGAAATGGATTAATGTAACTTTAAATGTGTTGGAATAAATGCGTGACATTGTTTGCAATTATCAATCTTAAATGTTAACAATTTCCAAAACTATGGGGTCAATTAGGATGGCGGAGGGATATCAATCTTAAATGTTAACGATTACCAAAACTATGGGGTAAATTAGGATGGCGGACGGACAAAGTCCGTCTGCCATCCTGTTGGAGGACAGGACCGTTGGCCACAGGGGTGGATGTCCCGTGCCTCGAATTAGGATGCACCTGCCACAATGGCGGGTGCATCCCGCATTTTTTACATTGCGGTGGGCGCGCCCGCCTCAATGCAAAAAATGCATGTTGTGCTTTTCAAAGCACAACATGACAGGCACCGCGCGGTGCCTGCCATGTTGTATTTTAAAATGCAGGGGGGTACCATAGGTACCCCCCATGTGCACCCCCCACCCCACCCTTCACCCTGGGGGCCCACAATGGGCCCCCAAAGCAAGGACCATATGCCTTTACGTGCCACCACGGAAAGGCATTCCCCTCAGCCCATACTAATATGGCTGGCGGTGTCTGATAGACACCGCCACCATATTAGACCTTTTCCGCCGCGGTCGCAAGGAAAAGCGGCGGACGCTCTTCCCATCCGCCACGGTCCCCCCGCCATTATAATATGGCGGGGGAAATAGGTGGCGGACGGGCAAGGATGGCGGACGGATCGCCACCGCCTGCATGGCGGTGGCGAACCGTCCGCCATCATAATTGACCACGTAGTTAGGCCAATTATTTGGCTCAGATCCTTTGCTTATGGTACGGGCGCGGTGATTGGCCCCACAATCAGGCGTATTTGCCTGGAAGGCCATGACAAGAAGAGGGAAACTTATTTTTAACCAGAATCTTCAATTCCATTTAGTTCCTCATCAAATATAATTCATGTGAGTAGATAATTAGATAGTTGTACCTCTAAAATTCATTTTGTGTGTAACCTGTTTCTTTATCATCCTCCAGAGTCCAATGAAGAATTTCAAAGTGCTCTATTAGAGGTTTGTTTAACCTGATCATGTCATAAATCAAATCTGCTTGTTTGTAGTGGTTTCCCGTGTTGGTTTGGAGATGTCTGAACAAAGCCATTGGGAACTTAATGGCCACCCTTCAGGGGCTGCTGTTTCAACATCATTTGTGATCCTCCCCTTTTGGTGAAGGCCATACTCTAGATTGGGTACTCGGATGGGGATTGATATGGGAAAATTACACTTGCGGAATTATCAGACCATTATCTAATTTCGTTTCACATTTTAGCATGCGATGTGATCAAGAATCATGACAAACCTCATATAATAGCGTTTCCTAATTACAGAGAACTATGGACAGCAAATCTGGCAAAAACTATTAATGGAAAACGGTTCATATGGCCATACTCTATCAGCTCTCATCTATTGATAGATTGGTATAACAACCAACTTACCTTCTTTTATTGGACATACTTGTCAACGAAGGTGGTACTTCATTGACAAGTTTGTCAAATAAAACATATCAGACATAGTAGGGCTAAGACTCAGAGTTGCTTTATTTATGAACAAAGGAGACTACAGAGGTAAGTATGGGAAAAATGAAGCATATCCGGAAGAAATATCTGATTGACGCTCATAGAATACAGCTACAGGCCATTAAGAAGACCTACTGAGAGCACCAAGAAAAATGGCTTTACAAACCACATACGGAAAACCTCCAATTCTTCGAAGGTACTCCTTTAAGCTCTGAAATAAGCGGCAAGTCATACATTTCTGTTTATGACACTTGAAACTGCTTAGTACTCCAAGAACAATATGAAGAAGACTGGGCCAGATCTTTTCAGGCCAAATCTTATCAAGCCAGCTCATGATGAAACTCCCTTCCAGATGATATTAGACTTCTGCAACTGTTCCTGCCATTTTGGAACGTTTTAAGAATTATCCTGTATAGGCACCCTTTATTGGTATAGTTGCTCAGTAGGGTTTTGGCTCTGTATAAATACATGTATTGATATTCATTCCTGTGCTAGGTGCAGCCTGATGAAATCTTAAACTGAGGGCTGAGCATACCTTCCATTCTTCTGGTTGGTGAAGTTTCATGCCCATGCCACAGCCAATTCATTAGTATCCTTGATGTATTCGACCGTTGCTGATTCGGAGAAGCATATTTGTCATGTGCTGAAATTGGAATTCCCTCCATTGTTCCCTGTGCATGAATAGGCTTGGTTTTGATGCATAGAAACATGTTAGTAACGGTAACATCATTTAGAATGCTAACATCTACACAATGGGTACTCACAAACATGTTACCAGGGGCTAAAAAGTATGGTCTCTATTTTGTCTGAGGGCTTTATTAATGCCACAGGGCGGGAGGGGGCTTTGCTGCAGGGGTTGGCAAGGTTGATGTTTAGGAAGAGCAGCATGTACTTGGTGCCGTCAGTGAGTCATGGAGCTATTTTGTGGCTTTTATTCCATATTGCCCTCTAAATTAGGCCCCATGTCTCTAAAAACAGTTATTTATTTGACAATACTGTGTAATGCTATATTTGAACGGCTATCCCTCTACCTCACCTTAAGGCAAGCATTATCTACTTACTAGCACTACCATGGAAGATTCAAGTGTAAAAAAGAAGTGACTTCATTATTGATTAGAATGAAATAGAATTGTCCAATGTGAAACTAGAAATCCTAGAATCATTCTTGGTTTCCCCACCTGGCCAAATTGTGTGATCCTTGGTAATTGTTTTATTTCATTTTGTCTCTTTTTTCCTCATTATCACATATAAGACCACCTTAAAATACATGTGCTCAGGTTATGTAATGTGCACAAATTTCTCTTGTGTTTGATTTATGAAACTATAATGTTGTGCATGTATAATAACAATCCAAGCCACCCAGAGGGTTCGACGTCACAACTGACTTCACTCTAAATTCACTATTGTCATTCTTGTATGGTGGGAGTAGGCATGAGTGTTTCTTGGTTCAATTTTTAAAACTATCCCTTTAAAAACAAATACTTCTCAATACACTACTATCATCCGAGCATGTGTATTTAATGGCACATTACAAACATGATAGTGCACCAGTGGATTACAGTGTACAGTGTAATGCTTAAGGGTTAGTTTTGGACTGGTGCCCATTTAGCTCTTAGGTGGAAGGCTTGTGGTAGTAGTTCAATGCATACATTCTCAAGTTTGCTGCAGGCAGCCAGATCCTTTGGCCAGTTGGCATAGGTTAGTACTAACCCGTAGTGCCTCTACGCGTAGTTCCACAGAGTTGGAAAACAACTCTGTGGAACTTCGCTCTGCTCGGAGCCCTCCCCCCTCACAAGACGTACAATGTAGGGGTTATCACTGAAGAAGGACTGCGAGGAGGAGGCAGGAGAGCGACCATGGTGAGGAGGAGGCAGCCAGGGCAGGTAAGTGCCTTTTAAATTACTTTTAATTACTTTGGGAGGGTGGAGGGACTGGCTAACTACGCTCTGCCACAGAGTCGTAGTTTTGCCTGAACTCCACATTCGTAACGGAACGCGGAGTAAGCAAAACTAAGTAAACTACGCTGCCGGAGTGTAGTTATCCGCCCGGGCTTAGTTAGTACAGTCTTATGTCGCCATTTCATGGTAATGTTACACTTGCCTAGCAGGAGAGCAGGAGCCATCAATTTATGGATTTAGGGATATCCTTTACATATCATTGAGTGACGTAATTGGAGATCTGTTGTTCCATAATCATGCTATCTCATATAGTTGCTCATATTTCTTTCCATTATGCCTAAAGCTCCTGATTGGATTTTACTGACACTGAATTCGATTTTCTTCGATACTCAATGTGAACGTCAGTTGGGATAAGGAACTCAACTATTTTCCTTCCAATGTGAACATCTTCACTTCTTTTATACTGCTATTTAAAATTTTCTGTCTGTTTGCGAGTAATTGTATGATACATTTCTGTCATTTATTGGGGTCTCGAGGTAGTAGCTAATGGGCTACTATCCTTAGGGTGACTACACCGTTAGGGGTAGATTTACAAGGAACTGACACATCTGCATAGGTGCGTCAGTTTCCTTGCGCCAGTGCGAAATGTCCTTACGCCACCATGGATGCACTGTATTTACAATACAGTGCTCCATGGCGCAAGGATTAACAGATGTGCCAGAACCATTGACACATCTGTTGGCATAAAAGTGACGCATTGCTGGAGTTGCTCATGAAAGTGACACAACTCCAGCAATGTGCCTTAACAGATAGGTGAGTCCCATTTAAAAAGCCCTGTGTCATTCCTTACGCCTGGTCTGAGCAGGCATAGGGATGTTGACGCAGTGAAGGCATAGAGTGACGCAGTGAAATGTAAATTTCACTGCGTCAGTTCTGCAAGGCTTTTTGCGTGGGAACGCCTAGCCTGAATACATTATACCTGGTGCAGGTATAAAGTGATGCAGGGCTTCACAACGTGACACATTGCCCTTGATGTGTCACGTTGTATATTGGTCACATTGTTTGCGCCGCCGTTGCATCAAAAAAAGTGACGCAATGGCAATGCAAGGAGGCGCAAGAGGCTTGTAAATCTGCCCCCTAGTGTGCTCAGTCAACAAAGGGGCGCAGGCATAATCCATGACCCAGATTGGAGGGTACCTCCCACCTGCAAGATGGCGGGCACTAAAGAGTGAGCTTCACCTCGCCTTCCTCACCTGAGGAGTGGGATTGGAGGTGGGTAGAAACACCTACTGGGCTGTTCTGATTTTTCCCACCGAAAAGGGGGTGAGACAGGAAGGGGGCCTTCTCCTGATAGCAGGAGAGGCTGGGAGTCACATTGCAAAGGCGGCAAGGCCTTTGAAGCTCCCCTGTCACAGATGTATCTACCTGACCTAGGGCCAGATGTAGGAGCCCTAACACCGGTCGGAAACGGCCGATTTCGGTCGTTTCCGACCGGTAGTAGGGTTTTCAGATGTAGGGTGCTTAAAATTACAGAATCGGTATATTTACCGATTTGGTATAATTACCGATTCGGTAAATTACCGAATCGGTAAATATACCGATTCTGTAATTACAAATGTAGGTGGCACACTTTACAGTGCCACAGGCCCTTAAGAGTCGGTATTTTACCACACAATCCTATTGTGTGGTAAAATACCGAATTCAGGTGTGCATGCACATCTGTGCATGCACACCTGTGCAATGTGACACACAGACATGCCCTTAGGGCATGTATGTGTGCCACATGGCACACAAGCCTGTACTTGGGGTGCTAGAGGGTGTCAAAGTGACACCCCCTGCACCCTTGCAGGATTCGGTATTTACCGATTCAGTAAATACAGAATCGGTATTTCCCATTGATTCCTATGGGCTTCAAAGCCCATAGGAATCAATGGGAAATACCGATTCTGTATTTACAGAATCGGTAAATACCGAATTTTACAGATTCGGTAATTCAGATTTTAAAATTACCTACATCTGCCCCCTTCCCATTTACAGACTCTTAAATACTGAATCGGTAAAATTAGGTATTTAAGAGTCAGTAAATGGGAATTACCTACATCTAGCCCCAAGGGAGATGTGAACACCTCCACCCAGGAAAGGATTTGTTTCTGGGCCCAAGGAGGGAAGGCTCCCACCCAGGGGTCCAGAATCGTGTCTTGTGGTGGCAGGTTAGCATTCATCAGTCAGGACCCCACCAGCAGTTGGTTTGCTTAGGGGGTCCCCTTTAGAAGGGACCTCTGAGTGCATGGAATACTAAATCTGACAATGGAATTAGTGCAGGTTAATTATTCTGAGATGTTTGATACCAAACATCCCAGGATCAGTAAAGCAATTATAGTGCTAGGAAACTTGTAATGACCAGTTTCTAGAACAGATACTCAGGATGGCTTTACTAGGCACCTATAATATCTAAGAATGACCGTAGATATTATAGGGACCTGTCTGCTCATGCACATATGTCCTGACATGAGGTATAGGGCAGCCTACCTCAAGGGTGACTTACCTATCCCTCATGCAGTGCTTGGCAGGCATGGCACACACGGATGTGTTCCATGCTGATTCTTCACTTTTATCTGCACCACAACACACAGCCTACGATGACAGTGGTGCTTGTTTGGGGTGAGAGGTCTTGGAGGGTGGCATTATACATGCTGCAGCCCTCAGTGGCATTTCTCTGGCTACCATACCCTTGATACCATAGGTACCCCTTACAAGGGGCTTGCAGGTAGGCCAGAGTTGTGCCAATTGAGGAAACAATGGTACAGGTTAGGGAAAGAACACACACCCTAGAAACGTGATTGGCAGGGTCCCAGGGCACACTCAGTCAAATTGCATGAGGTAGCTGGCAAAAAGTTAGGGGGCAACCATGCACTAAGGGCACTTTCCTGCACATTGTGATTCATTATCCAGAGACCGTGGTGTACCAGATAGTCATTACCTGCCATTAGTTCCCTTTTAGCCATAAAAAATAACATTCTAAACATGCCTCATTTTAAAACTGTGTTTGTCCATGCTACTCATATTTGGCAGTGTGCCTGCCTCAAACTACTCATCAAAAGATAAAGGAGCAAAGGCATTAAGATAACTAAGGGCCAGGTGTGCTAATACATCACATAAAGTAGTTTCAATTTGTGACCAGTGTTTTCCCTAACCTTGTAGACCCAAACTATGTACAAATTCCAAATCTGAATGAGTCACAATTAATATTCATGAAGAAGGTCACAAATTGCAACTCAGTTCGAGTGGACATAATCACAGGGATAATGATCTGCAAGGATCAGCAGACCACCATGTCTTTGGTAGTTTTTCAAATGAAGATTATTAGTATTCTTATTTTAATCAGCCCATTTTTCTTAAAGTAAACAGAGCTGAACTCATATCAATTGGGCTTTTGAAAGGGATCTCCCCCTCCAAGTACAGAATCGATATGGAGTCCAAACCCATTTTAGAAGCTGTTAAAATATTACTGATTCCTAAAATGTGTTCAGTAAATAGCAAAAAACATTTCTGTGGGCGTACACAGCTATTTGGACTGTTTTCGACCATAAAAACATTTATACTACTTGCTTCATATCTGCACAAGATCAGACAGTTTGGTGAAGCTGAAGAACCAAAACTACAATTGTTACTTGTTCCCTGGATCTTGGCTTTCCCACTACATTTTTATGATTGAACCAAAAGACTGGGTTCCGTCCCAAAGACATAATATCCAATGAGCATGTGTTGGGCTCCAATCCAGTTTCATTATCACGCACTTCTACAAACTCCAAGCCGAATTCTAAATTTGTCCAATCTTGTATAGATAACCAAAGACAGAAAATGAATGTCTAAGATTACACAACTTTGTCCCATTTGGAGGCCGGGATTAAAAAACATTATTCCTGGTTCCACAGTTTCCAAAATGCCCACTAGATTACTCATCTGGGTGTGGTTCTGAAAGCGAGGTGCAAAGAAGGCTGCCCCCTGGGGTATAACACTGTTGGCGGCCAAGTCAAGATTTAAATGTAGTGTTAATTATCAGCATATTTTGTTAAAGTGGCAAAGGAGTGGTTAGACATCAACAAAAAAATCTTTCTAGACCCTTTCCTCTTCTATCCTTCCACTTTCCTTTGCAATCCAAATAACGGACTAACATGGCCTCCACTCAAATTCATTATATATTTCCCCAGACTAATCCACCACTAATTCTTTTTTGGTTCCGGAGTAGTGTGATACTCGCCTAAAAGCACTTCAACACCTCATCAGGGGTACAAAGCACTATATAAATACAAAAAATTTCCCTCTTCTATCCCTCCACTCTCCTTGTCAATCCAAATAACAGACTAACGTATACCACAGCTGAAATTAATTTCATATTTCAGTATACTAATTCACCACTAATACTTTATGGGTTCCGGAGTAGCCTGCTACTCGCTGAAAAAGGGCTCTGACGCATCATCAGCGGTAGTACTTGCTATAAAAGCAAGTACAATACAATTATAATATATGGCATAGGATTTATACTGGAAGAGTATAGAGATTATCTGCGCTACCAGGGCGAAAACCCCCATGCTGCAGTATGGTCTCCAATCCACGGAACCAGCAAGCTTCACAGGCTTGGTGCCATGGGGCCTATTTAGGCCTATTGTAGGCTCCACTTCTACTGGAACTTAATATTCTACACATATCCTATGCTTAGACACTTTTTAAAAAACATTTCACACATTCAATGTGTGGTGTAGAGTCTAGCACACATACACATGAGTAATGTATGGAAAAATAACATTTATCCTACTTTGTGCCTACCTCAATGAGGCTTTATTTGTTATGCAAAGCCTGATCTAACAATTTTAGTATGTAGGGCTTTGCATAACAAAACAGTTATTAATCCTGGAACACCAAATTCTACCCTTGGAATTTTCTCTATTGTACAAAGAAGCACAAGCAGCAAAAAGTGCTATATGTGCTATAAAAATTGCACTTTTCCAGCGAAAACATTTTTTGCACTGCAAAGTAAATGCTATATCAAGACTTTACAGTGCTTTACGTCACTCTGCGCGAGTTTGTTGTGACTTAAAGTCTTGTCAAATCTGTCTATTTGTGTTTTATGCAGATTTTAAAATATTGTAATTAAGAGTTACAACAATTTTATCAGTGTCAGAAGGATGCAAGCCTGAAATACCCCTGCTGAGATTCAAACCATGCCAAGCCAATTGGACATCGATCCCTGCAGAAGGTGTAATATTAACACATATACCAAAGTAAATACACATGCATAATATGTGCATTACAGGGAATGATTGATGGAAGCGTGAGTTGAATGCTTGCTGCTAAAAGATGCAGTGAGTGATCAGTAGGCCACAAATTTGCATGGCAGACTCAACTTTCAATTCTCTTGTATCAATACATTCGATAGTATTACATTTAGGAATAGGAGAACCTGATGTATACTGTACTTACAACCAGTAGAAGTGGAATATAAACTCTGGCACAGTCTATACATTAGCAGAATAACTCTATCATCCCTTTTGCTAAAATTCTTGGACAGCTATATTGGGGAATGTTGACTTTAAGATATTCTTAAAGATTATAGCCTAATTTAGAGTTTGGCAAAAAGGGAATTCCACCACACTGTGGTGGACTACTCTGCCACCAAACTGACAGTCGGTTTGGTTCTTTTTGCTCTTGCCATTCCTCATTGGAAAAGGGCCCATTTTGAGGCTGGTGGATTGTCATGTTTTTATTAATGGTGGTGCCCCTGCTGGCTTTGCAGGTAGAATAAGGGCCAAACGGAATTGGGGCCATTGATGTATGGTGAATCGTGACAGCCCCAAAATGAATTTTTTAAATGATCCCCACACTTTGGGAGAAATCATGATGGCCACTCAGCAAGGTTTTAGTGTCTTCCAAGAAGCCACCTGGCTGCAGCTCCTCTTGAGGCACAGAGATCTCCGCAGGGTCTGTGGAGCTCTCAAAATATGGTGGGCGGTAGTCCAGCCAGGGTGACAGAGGTATGCCATATTCAAAATCAGGCCTTAAGTAGATCATTTTGCCCATTGTTAATGCATGTCAGGTTAATTATAGTGATTGTAATTCAATTTACAATAATTATAAATCTGAATCAAATAAAATACAAATATTATTTACCCCAACGTCAGAATGGAAAATGTATTTTGTTAGGTTCATACTGCATTTGAAATAAATCGCACTTAGAGCACAAAGGGAATAAACAAATAAGAGCAAACAAACGCCTATAATGTGTTGTTTGTTGTAGTTGGACAGGAGTTTCATATGATATTCCTGCTATCTTTGTAGGAATGAGCATGCAGGGGAATAACACAGTTCAATGCAGCCCTTGTGGTGCAGGGGGGGCAACCCCCACCCACCCTTCAGGGTGTCGCAAACAGAGTAAGGCCTTTGAACATCCATGAGATTTGAGAGCCTTAGGGGCCCCTTGCCACATTCTGCGGGGTAACCCCATCATTTTGCATTACGCTATTGTGACAATGGGATTGGTTAACAGCGGTTTTCGCAGGTAGTCTCAGATTCTTACCTCACATTGGGGCATATGTCTCTAGCCATTTTCCCGTTCGCAAATAGGCCGATTCTCAGAATCGGCCTGTTTGCGAACGGGAATAGGCCTTTTGGGATGTATCATCCCAAAAGGACATCGCAAATTAGAGAATAGCGAAATTTGTGATTCTCTATTTAAAGATTGCATTTAAGGAATCGCAAACTGCGATTCCTTAAATGCAATATAGGAAGCACAGAAAAATTGCGATTTGGTCTCAAGGAATCACAAATTACCACCAACTTCAAGTTGGTGGTAATTTGCGATTTCTTAGAAAAATGCACTTTTGTGCATTTTTCAAAGTGCCATGTGGCATGTGTCTCACATGTGCACACATACATAATTCAGGGATTTGGCACCCTTGCAATCTTGAAATTGCATTCTCAATTTGCGATTCTCTAATTGGTAATCGCAAATTGAGAAGGTTTTCCCATTCATTCCTATGGGCCTCCTAACACATAGAAATGAATGGGAAGGTATTCCTTATTTGCGAATCTCAATTTGCGATTCGCAAATAAGGAATATGTAAGATTCGCAAAATATTTAGCGAATCCTACATACATTGCATTTAGCGATTCTCTAATTGCGAGTCTCTAAAAATCGCAATTTGAGAATCACAAAGATCTTTTTTGATAAATATGCCCCATTATCTCATATTTTCATGCAAGCAGATTACTAGGAAGACATCAGGTCTGCAGAGGGAGCTGGAAACAATGTGAAAAGTAACCCTATACATGCGCAGCTTTAGGCGGGCCTTGGAGGAGGATGAGGCTGTGAGATATTTGGATGAGACTGAACAATCTGGCAGACAGCACCAACCACGGCTTCTGATGCAGAGCTGAAGGAAGGTCTCAACAGTTCAGTGGCTGTTACCAGGGCCGGACTGGGAACCAAAACCGGCTCTGGCAAAGTGCTCGGCCGGCCCCCCGCCCCCAGGGCGGGAGGAGGGCGAGCGCTTTGCCAGGGCCGCTTTTCAGACGATTTTGTTACAGGGCCGATTTTGCAGCTATGCTGCAAAAACGGCTCTGCAACAAAAACGGCCCCCAGGGCCCAAAACCGGCCCCCACCCTTGCAGCCGACCGGGGAATTGCCCGGTGCCCACAACGGCCAGTCCGGGCCTGGCTGTTACAGTACTTAATTTGTAAAATAATAAGTCCCAACCCCTTGAAGCCAAATGCCAGGGTTCGAAATACCAAGGTTGCCTAGTCTGGTCTGGATTGCATCTCATGCCTCTTTCATCCACCCCCAGACACTCCTTCCCCTTTATCTCTCGCTTCCCAGGTTTTTTTCCTCCCTGCGCTCTCCCTTTCTCCCTTTATCACTGTTTTTCCATCATTATCTTTCAACTTCTTTCCCCTTTTTCTATTTTTTTCTCAATTGTTCTGGATCAAAGTCTGTTGAGGAGAAATAAGTGCCATCCCCAACAAAGAGTGCTGGTGGGCCCCACCTGCAACCACCGGTTCAAATTCAGCACTGCACGCCTTGCAAGAGCCTACCTTGATTGACAATTAGTCATCCTTCCCATCCATAAAAAACCTCGCACACGCTCTGATTTATACCCAATTATTGAATCTGGTTGCTAAAACGAATGGCTAGTGCTCCGAAGTGGCCGAAATGGGCCATGTGCCGCAAAAAGAAAACACTTTAAAAGGAAGCATGGTGCATTTCTTTTCATTGGCTACAGCCTGCGATCACAGAAGACTTCGCCGATGGAATGTGTGCTTCAGTGGAATATGTCGCTGAAAAAATGCAGAGGTCATGTGTTTGCAGTCACCTCTTATACATTAGCATAAATATAAAATGCGCCAGTTCACAACTTCCTTTAACGCTTCTGACTTCACACATCTGCTGGAAACGGAATCAGCGTTATTCTATGTGATTTCATAATTCTAAGCAGGGGAAGTGTGAAAACCCTCCTTCGATTCTTTCAGCATGGACACACTTTTCAAAAAAACTTTACAGAGACCTGTGTGTACAAATAATATTAATACAGTTCTCCGCTGTGAGCTGTGGCAACACTCATAAAACTCAACGCCCATGAACTAGAGCTTCGACAGCGAGTAATTGTATACGTCTGCATCTTTCAGGATAATTTCCAAAGGTGCATTCAGACAATTCTACAAAGCTCGCTCAGTGAATCCAAGCCTTTTAGTTGACTTTTATGACATCCATTAAATATGATTAAACTCAGTTGTATAGATGGTAGCCACTTTCATAGCAATGCAAATATTAGTAATGTATTTCGAGTTAATAAAAATATATGGTTCGATCCATGTGTGCTGATTATATCAGGAGTGAAAGTTATTCCAAATGTGTTGAAATGGCCTCGAGCCGTCAAGCAGAAACAAGTTTATCATACCGTAACTGGCCAATAACTAACTGTTTGCCTGTCGAGCCTGGGTATTCCTGTTCGAATTGAAAGGAGCAGCAGTTTAACAAAGATGTCGTAGAAAACACAAGCCGGCGGAATCTAATTTTTAACTGCATTTTGTTTTTGTGTTCGATTGAAACGATGTCTTTTTTTCTTTCCCAAATGATTCTTCTCGTAATAAGGCGGAGAGGAGTCCCAGACCTGCGCTCAGGAGTCTTCCAAGTATTGATACAGGGGTCCACCTGCCCCTTCTGTGTGCATTTGCCGACTCTCCTCTTTTTATCTCCCTGCCTCGGACTGGGAGTCAGATGTGGCTCTCACAAGGTAAAGACAGAACTGACAGCGCCTAATAAATCATGTGTAACGCTGTGTGGAAAACCCGCGGACAGCTTGAACATTGACGAATATAGCTGACAGCCTGAGTCCTCACCTGGTGTTGGGAGGAGGGGGCATTCCAAGAAAGGGAAGGACCATTAAGATAGTGAGATTTCCAGGAGTTCGTAAAAAGACCTGGGGCAAACAGAGAAAAGTATCAGAGAGGCTTGCCAAGTACATCAACCAATAAGCCCTTCTTCTTGCATGAAGCAAAAAAATGCACATGTAGAGTTGCAAGAGAGGAAATACATCTACGCAGATTGGTCCAGGTTTACTATTTAATGGTGGCAAAATACATGTCTCAATTTGCGAGCAGTATTTTTGAAACCAGTAAAAAAAACAGAAGCAGACTGAGGTGCGATATAAGCCAGCTAATTAATATTAATTAGGTAGGCTGCAAATTGAGGCTCAAGCACATTGGCCACTATCACAGATATGGAGTCCTGCAAGGGCCGGCAGGCCACATTGTATGTGACTGACTTTCAATAACATTTACTTTTCTTTTTTGGAAGTAGACCATTTTCCTTAATAAATACAGTCCTGTGTTAAAAAAAATGTTTTCTTTTTGTAAAGTTATTGAAGAGTAACTAAAAAGACATCAAAGAGGAGGTTGTCCCTTCAGTTTGTGAATAATTTACCACTTCCTGTGAGGTGCTAGTACATTTTGAATTTTTTGTGAATACATTTACTTCACAAAACATTGAAATATAAGATAATGATTTGGTATTTCGAACACACGCCTATAACTGACCCCTTCTAGTAACAAAATCTATCCATTTGTACTTTCATTTTAGGAGTATGAAAGACTTTTCTGCCTCCTAAAAAACATGGTAAGACAAATTTTAAGAGTCACAAACGTGGAATCGGAGCATTTCCAAATTTAAAATGCTAATGCATCTGACCCATTGAAATGTATTTCTTTGAACCAGTTATTTGCAAATTAAACATTTGACTGAACTTTCTAGAAGTATATTGGCTCATGAATCACTGGGCTTCTAGCACATTGTGACAGCTAGAGTTTTAAGAAACGTTAGATCTATCAGAGAGATACAGTGTACAGTAGAAAGGGTATAAAGCCATGGCAAATAGCAAAAGCTTGCATATTACTCAAGGAAAGACTGCAGTGTATTTCTGGATTGTGCTGTGCATCTAACATATCTCAATTGCACAATGACTGAACATACAGTTGTATATTTTAATATTTGAAACTGATGTGTAGATGTGGGTTACCAGGAAATTCAAATAACCAGCCTAGCCAGAGTAAAGACAGGAGTCAGACTTGACTCAAAGAGACAAAGCATGATCCGAGCTATCACAAGATTTAGAATATAAACCATGGAGCACATGCCTTGGAAAAAAATGATAAAGACTCTAGAAAATAAAAAACTTTTTTTTCACATTTCTAAGGGTTTCCATTTACTACACATTATTGTATTACTGCTTTGAGTGTAAAAATCGTAATTCCCTTGGAACCAATGTAATCCTCAGTCACACTTAATTGTTAACAATTCACACTCCATCCATACTCAGTACCACAAGGGGGGGAATCCCATAGCTATCAACACAAACACATCAATTTCATCAATATAAAAATGGGCGCAATCGTTGCAAATGGTATACATTTATTATCAATTGATATTAAGGTAAAAACATTACAATTTCATGGGTACAAATTATACATATAATCACTGCATTAAAAACCTAAAGCAAAAGATTGCATTAAATAAAAAAATATAAACAATACACGAAAGAGACTGAAACAAGTGATATTTTACAAAATCATCAATTTGTTAGAATCTATTGCAACTAGTCAGAATCGCATCGGTGAATGCTGACAAAATAGTTCCTTGAATTTAACTTAGACTGTGGCGTTGTTAATAACCTTACTGCTTTGAGTGACATTAATTGAAACATGAACCATTTACAAATCTTCTAATGCCCTGTAAATGTTTACCCAATACATGTCAGGTAAGCAGTGGTTTCTGTGGGAGGGAGTCAGGACTCCGCCCCTTTCCATTTACCTTAAAAAGAAATGCTCAATCTGCTTTTATTTTTAAGAAAACATGTATACACACATGCCTGCTGTAGAACAGTAAAACTGTCTGCCACTCACCGTTGTATTGTTGTGACACTGACACTAGTATGTCATGAAGCTTTCCCCTAACTTGCTCCCCTCGGCCGGCCAAAAGTCTAGAGTATTTGCCGGGTTCACAATCTCATAGCCCTGAGGGCTCTGAGGTCATCAGTCGGCAAAGACCTAGCGTCAAGGGCCAGTCCTCACCCCTGATGACGTGAGGTTAAGTTAGCTCTGGGCTTTTCAGATTCAAGCCCTGTAGTGCTAAGCCTTCACGTCAGTCAGAGATTGGGGAACACTGAGGCCAGTAAATCAACTCTGCGTAGCTTGTCATTGGGACTTTAAGACATACTCAACTTGCTTTTCACGCAGTGTGAGTTAATGCTGGAGCTGGATGCCATTTCAGCTCCAGTGTTCGTCTGTAGTCTTCAGACACATGAATCTATTTACTACCAGCTAATAGTGAGGTAGACTTGTGGCGACGCTGGGGGATCGAAGGGAAATGTGTTGCAATGTGCAAGGCAGTTTTTATTGTGACGAAGTCGGCGTCACCTAGGCTGGCTTGAAGGCAGCTTCCCTCCAGTTCACCAGGTAAGGTAAAAAAAAGAGTGCCAGATGCCAGGAGCTGCCAGGCCGGCCAATTGAATTAGTTGTAATTGGGCCCGCCGTTAAAAATTATAGCTTGCCAGTTTCTTTGCAGAGTAATTTATGGCACAGCAGTGAGGAGTTATAATAAGAGGCAGGGGACGGCATGTCATGTCGGTGTATGCGTTTAGTTGCTGTTGTTAACGTAGTTAGGAAGTCTGAACAATTCACAAAGTTCAGGGTAAAGTTGTTGATTTCGAATTTAAACTTTGTGAAAGGCCTGCTTTTGTCTTCTTTTTCCAAGTGAGCTCTGCATTGAGTGACAGCTGATGGTTTCCACGTGTGGTCATCCTCGCTCCTAACTAGCAAGTGAGAATACAAATGTTGATTCCCTGCTTCCCTATGAATCAGTGCCCAGAAGACACCACCATATGATGAAATTGTAAAATGTACTCGAACTACCATTGTGCCATACCTATGTCCCATTCCTCTCTAATGGCTTATATGTCCACGATTCTTTAATGGTAGCTGTTTGGAGTACATGATTTGCACGTGTTTCAATGGCTTAAATGTCTCCACTTGTAAGTATGTAACATTTTAAAGTGTCTAGATTAAAGTACTGCCTGACCATTCATTTATTCGGGACATAAAGACTTTTGGCCATTTATGTTTTTTGTGTGCTTTGCGATCATTTGACTCAGTCGAGTGTGGCTGTTTCAGTTTGAATGGACTGAATACGGCCCTTTTGAAGAGCTGGGACTCCCAACACCTCTGCGGCACCTCAGGGATCTTTATTATGCCCCTGCATTCATTGGTACCTTTGGCTCTGTAAGATTGATAGAGCCTCTCTACCTTCCAACCCTTGCCCGGGGAAATGACTCCCTGTGGTGCTGGAGAAGTCACAGGCAGTCACGCATGTATTTCGATGTTTTGCATCTTGTTTCCAACATGTGCACATGTGGTGGAAAAGAAGAATCCCTCTCCTAGGGATAAAAGGAATATGTTACTATGAGAGACATTTCCTCCGATGCCTCTGGAAGATCAACATTAATATTGATAGAGGGAACCAGAGGAAATTCCAGATTTATGAAAGGTCCATTTTGTTTGTCGAGTAAAACTGGAGAGAGGCAAGCAGTCAACCGTTTGTTAGCGCCAGAAGGCTTCAGTTTATGCTTTTAAACAACCCAGTCTCAGACTATTCTTCAGTGCAAAGATCTGGTTTATCAAGCTTCGCATCTGTGAGCAGTGAGGGGCTCCGCCAGGTACCAGAACCATCTGCTTATGTAGGAGGATGAGGGCTCTGCTGCTTTAAGGCTGAATCTGTTCTATCTGTGCATGTGTGGTTCTCGAGTTTTCTAAGTCCAAGTGTGATTCGACCACCCACTCCACATATGTTTATTGCATTTCGGGATTTTAGTCCGGGTCAATAATGGGATAAAAAGGACTACAAGTACCAGAAGTCAAAGCAAGCAACTGGAGAGTGAGATACTGATGCAAAGACCCTGAAATCGTGGCACATCTATGTACCTTGACTGATAGTTCTGTTGTCTAAGTCTAAAGTTTCATGGTCACTTAAGAGATACATTTGCTGTATGAGACAAAAGGTCCAGTATCCCTCTGTCACCTTGGGTGTGACTATCGTGTATGAAGTCTTGACATGTGAAAACTAAATTGAGTGAAGCTGAAGACCTTAAAAGGTGTGTAAATAGTCATGTTCAAAGTAGTTGCAGATCGATGAGTTAGAAACCTTAAAATGTTTGTGTGAAAAAGAAAGTAACATTGACTATTAAAGTATTACCCTATCAATCATATAGGGTAGCTGTTCATATGGTGTATAATTGCAGGTTGGAAAAGTGTTAGGAAGGCCGTATGGGCACTTCCTTATTAGGAACTGGTGCCCTCACACACTCGTTAGGGTGTCATGTTTCATCATCAGGCTCTGCGCCTCATGGGGTCGGCGCTGCAATACCTTACGGGAGCCACAAGGGGGCACTTTCACAGAGATCTTTTTATAATAGGTCGTGATGGTGAGTGCAGGTGTATGGGGAAGGGTGGGTTTCTTGTAGTGAGTTAGAACAATCTGTGGACTCTCTCAGTGTTATATTTTAATCCGAGATCCCCACAGTAGGATTGAAGAGTGTTGTGTGTAGATTGTGAATTTCTCGTAATGACTAAGAACAATCTACTCATCTGTGTGGGATCTGGTTCGACATGTTTCAAGCCTAGTGGTCCAGGAGGGATCTGTGGCATTTCATCAGGATCATAACTGGGGATAGAAACAGTCCCTACCATAACTCTGGTTTATGTAGAGGAAGTCTGTGTCTTGTGGGGTATTCACTGTTACCACCAAATATATGTTCACTGGTCACGTAGGTACCTAGTGGTCAGATTAGCTCAATGTGTTTGGATTTCGAACATGTAAGAGAAACATCAATAAAATAAAAATAATATTGGTTGATTAGCATATGCCCAGGTGCATTTCCCCGGGTCTAATCACCATATTGTCGTCTACAAAGCATGACGTGCATGGAGCAAAAATAATTTGTGGCACTCCTACTGTGCAATGTGTCACGCATCCCATGAAAATGTAGGTTAGTGACTCATATAGCCAACATTGTGAATAAGGACAACAACACACAAACACATGTAAGAATTTTTACTCATGTGTATAGTCACGGTATGTTGAGCGTTGACCTACCCTCCCCTCTGCCTGCCCCAAGGTAAATGCCCGCTGTGTGCTGTTTCGTTAAATACCCATTCGGGGAAGCAGCTGCGGGTTGTAGCCCTCTATTGATGACGTGGCGGGCCCACTGGTCTACCATATGTGTGTGCCTGCCGGGACTCATAGGCACATCTAAAACCAGGGCTGCCATATTTGAGTGTGTTCTTTATAATGAAAAACCCTTCTGGTGGTATCGAAAAACTGCTCCGGTCTGTGTCAGGGCGTCCGGTATTTCTGAATGTTATTTATTTATTTAGTGGTGTAGTATTAAGGATATAAGTGAGGTCATTGGTCAATAAAAAGACTCAGGGCCACATGTATGAAGCTTTTTTGAGGTCACAAATGGGCCAATTATCAGAATCGTCCCGTTTGCAAATGCAAAAAACGCTTTTCACATGTATCAAACCCAAATTGCAATTCGATAACATTTTAAAACATCGCCATTTGGGTTTGTGATTCAGTATTAGGAAGGGGGCGTGTTTAGGGCATACCTTCCTAATACCGAAGTGCATCAGTATCTATGAATGTTTTGTGAATGAAATGCGATCACAAAACATTCACATTTTATCATCTAATTTGAGTAGGATGTAACCTATTCGGAAATGGGGATAGGTCCCCAAGGGACCGCTTTCCCTTTGTGAATGTTTGTAGTACTTTTTTTAAGAGCAAGCAGTGGTCCCATGGACCACTGCCTGCTCTTAAAAAATGAAAGGTAATCTTAACATTTTTCTTTTTGTAAATTATCCTGGGATGCTTTACAAAAAAAAGATTGCTTTATTTAAAAGCAATCACTGACATAGTGCTCTGCTGACCCAGCAGGCCAACATCCCCGTGATTTTAGTGATTCCTAAAGGGTCGGAAATTTGAACCTACCTCATTAATATTAATAAGGTAGGTCGATTTGTGACCCCCTACAAATCGCTATATGAAACTCATGGAGTTTCACACGTTTGTAATAGCGATTACCTAATTGCGATTAGCAGAAAGTCGCAATAGGGTCATTGCTATTACAAATGTTGATATATGTGGCCCTATGACCCTAATTAAGAAAGATGGGAAAGGGGGTTTTGAAAAAATGTGTTTGGGGGTTCGTTTTCCACTCCAAATGTAAGTCTATCCGATTTGAAACAAAAGTCTGGGGAAAATGAAAGGAAAAATTACCTGACAGTATTCAAAGGGCGGTTCTCGTAAAAGAGCGAGAGTGAAAGACTACCCTAGGGTGTCTCTCCTTTTCACTAAATGTACTTCGTAGTGCCAGAAGTACCCAAAGTACTTTCTGAAGTCAGTCTGTATTGTTACAGTCATCCCAGAGATGTTGTACTGGTGTTCAACTTGGTATATCGGTGTATACCTACATGTGTAAACATATGGGGGCCCACAGGTCCTCTACTCTGACATATCAGTGTTCTAAAGGTATTCACAATGTGCTGGTGTATGTTGGGTTGTTTCAATGTAACAATGTACCAAATACTGATTAGTTTGGAGGGATTTGTCATGTTCACCACGAGGGAGAACACCCCCACCTATGGGGTTTATGGTCTGGAGCATTCGTTCCAGGGTATTTTGTTGTTCAGGTCCTTTATGCATGTTTTTAAATGAAACACCCAACGTTGTTCCCTATTCAATAAGGATTCACTGTTCCGGTTGTCATTGGCTTCAAGAATAGTCCACATGATGTTGTCAGCTGTGTGATTCTTGTTCACGAAGTGGGCCACCATTTTTGTTGTGGCTTTCCTGCACCGGATGTTGCTACAGTGTTCAGCCACTCTTGTTTTTATCATGCAAGTCTTCATTCCCACATAGCTTAACGAGCACAGACAGGTAATGAGGTAAGTGTCATTTTTTGTATTGCAGTTGGTGTGTCTCCTCTGTTGCCTTGGCCTGTTCTCTTTCAGGTCAATCTCTTTTGTAGCCTTTGTGAAAGCACAAACTGTGCATTCCCTAAAGGGGTAGTGGACTGTGACCGGTGGTATTCCCCACAGTGTCTATTGTGTCTCTCCTCGTATGATTTGAGGATGAGAATGTACCGAGAGATCTTTTGAGGTTCTTCGCTTACTTAAAGGAAAACAGTGGATCTGGAACATTTAGTGACCCTGTTTTAAAATGGATCAGTTCATTTTTATAATTTTCTGGATCTGGTTCGAAGATGGTGTGAAGTCGTTACACAGGTGAGGTTGTGGATGCGTGCCACCACTCTGGGTTCCAACATAGATTCTTAGTGATTATTGCTCGCCCTCTTATATGCTTGTTTGATATTTCTTGGTGGACAGCGGCGTGCCGCTAGGTTGTTCCTGAGGTCTCTAACTTGTGAGACGTATTCTCTCAGGGTGTCGCAGTTCTGATGTAGTCATAGGAATTGACCAACTGGAAGATTGTCCCTGAGGGCTTTAGGATGGTGGCTGTCATATATTAGGAGACTATTCCAATCTATTGGTTTGTTGTAGTTTGTCGCGGTTAGGGTTCCAGCTTGTCTCAAGATCAAAAGACCAGGAATGGTACAGACTCTGTTGAAACAGTGCTGGTGAAATTCAAGTATGGGTTCAGGTTGTTAATCTATGTGCAGAACATGTGTTAGCGCCTCCATGCCATAGGATGAGGATGTCATCAATGAATCTCCTCCAAGTGATGATGTTCTCCTTGTATTGGTTAGTGGTTGAAAGGATATGCTGTTCCTCAAAGGAGGCCATGTAAATGCAGGCCAAGCAGGGCACAAAAGTACTGCCCATTGAAGTTCCTTGTACTTGGTGATCCAGCTGGTCAGTAAATTAAAAAAAATCTCCTTGAGGGCAATTGACAAACACTACACTATAAAGCTAATAGGGGTGGGAGACTCCTAGACAGCCTTTGCCATCCACATACTCTCCAATACTTCAATAGTCGCATCTTGCAGTATACTGGTGTATAGTACTTCAACTTCAAGCAGAGTAGTAGATCAGTCTGGTCCTGATGAGTGAGGTTCTGTAATTGGTTGAGTACGTACGTGTCTTGATGACCAATGGCCTACGGAAAAAAATCACAGAACTTACTTAAGGGTTCCAGGAGGGAGTTGATGGCAGAAACATTCGGTCTCACAGGTGGTGGTAGGGTTCCTTTGTGAATTTTGGGTAGGGTGTAGAAGTAGGGAATTATTGGTCTAGTGTTGACCAGGAAGTCTGCCTCATTCTTTGATATCCAGCCTTCCGTCTCTGCGACATGGACCAGTTGTTTGATCCTTGTTGTGAGGCTTTTGTGGGATCTATATCGATGGGACAATAATATTGGTAATTGGAAAGCTTTCACAGGCATTCTTGGTCACAAAGTGTTATATCCTAGAGTACAATTGCACCACTCTTGTTGGCTGGTGTGATGATGCAAGATGAATCTTATGTGATGTTACTTATGGTGCTTCTTTCCTGATTGGATAGATTGTTGAAAGAGGCATGGGAGGTCATCCTATCCACGTCCCTAAGTGCCGCCTGTTCGAAGGTCGGGACTTCACTTGGTATCATTGCCGCGGTTGGAGTAAACCTCAACGGGTTGCGGAGGCTGAGTCCTCAGGGTCCTGAGTCGGTTTTTCTGGAAAAAGGCTTGTAGGTGAATTTTCCTGAAGAATTGTTAGAGTTCTGTTTTTAGTTGGAAAGGGTCCTCTTTTGGGTTGGGAATGAAGCCTCAGCCTTTTTCATAGACTGTGGCCTCTTCTGTGGTAAGAGTGCGAGAGGATAGAAGGACAATTAGGTCATTGTTGTTGTTGTGGTGTTGCTCCTGAGGTACAGCTGGGGTTTGGGGTCTTGCCACTGCATTCTCCTGTTGTTTCTTCTTCTGCCTCTTCCTCTGCCCCGTCCTCTCTTGAAAAAAGGAGGCTGAGGGAATTGTTGTTGGAACATCGGAAATTGTGGTTGCAATGGTAGTTGATAAAGGGGTTGCCACATCAGGGCGTGTTCCAAATAGGTTACTCTGTATTGGTTCCCTGGGAAGGGGATTTTAGGATATTTCATTGGAAAATTAGGTTGATTAACTCTACGATTGAGGCAATTGCCCATACTAGCATCGCTCAATGTGCTGCTAACGAGACCGTCTTACTGCAAAAGCCAGACAGTCCATCCTCTGATGATGTATCCCTCAATTGTGGCTGGTAATCTTCTCTTATGTAAGGATCTCCACTGGAGAGCCCTCTGACGGGCTCATGGTGTATTGCAGTGCCGACCCCATGAGGAGAAGAGCCAAATGATGAAGCATGACACCCTCATGGTTGTGTGAAGGAACCACTTACTCATAAGGAATTGCCCATCCGGCCTTTCTAACACTTTTCCAACCTATGATTATGCACCATAGGAACAGCTACTCTATAGGATTGATACATTTAATCTTGGGAGCAAGGGTTCTGGACCGCTTTTGGGCTCCTCGTCCCCTCTACTTTTTGATCTTTATATTAAGGTTTTATAGCCACCTACTCTGATCATTAACAACAGTCAATGACTTGAATAAAAGCATTACCTGCTAATAATTATTAGTTTTAGGTAAGGGTGAGGGCACATATCGAAAGGAAGGGCTATTGCTTTATTTAAATTTAAAAAAAAGAAATGCATAATTTTATCCCATTTTTGTTAAATAAGATTTGGACAGGAAATTGAGACTAGCCTCCCAAAAAAAGTCATGCACCTTTAACCAATTCCACCCTCAAAACCCATAAACTTCACCAGCCGCCACTGTGTCAAGTTCTATATAGAGATGGCTTACATTGTTATCAATTGTAAAAACGGTTATTTAATAATAAGATACACAAATGAACTTTTATATTTTTTAATTATCTATCTATCTATCTATCTATCTATCTATCTATCTATCTATCTATCTATCTATCTATCTATCTATCTATCTATCTATCTATCTATCTATCTATCTATCTATCTATCTATCTATCTATCTATCTATGTACCTATCTTACATGGGACATGGGAAAGTAGACACTGACGGATTAAATTGCAGAGGATAACGAAGGAGTTTGTCAGGGCTCAGCACAACATGTCCAGTGCAGCCGCCGTCTTGGTCCCTCCCCCAAAATTGAGCATTAATATTGCGCAGATCCTGTATGGAATTTCTTCAATGGGCTCTCAAATTAATTGGTAAAGGAACGTGTAACATTGTAAAGTAAGGTGGTTTGCCCTGGATCACACAATTTGATCAAATGGGGAAGCCGGAATTTGAGCACAGGATTCTTTGAACCCCTACAGACTAACTCCTCGGTTAATAGCTCTTCAAGCAGATGTATGCAAGGGGACATCATCTGGCAGAGCCCAAGATATTTGGAAACAAATTTGGAAAGGGGATGTGGTGTGCGGCTTTCCTCCCCGAGCAACAGAGGGTCCAGAGATCACATCCTCTGGAGTCTTTAAGGAGAAAGGAAACAAAGCCCTCCTCCCGAGCCAATACTGGCCCTGGAGAACCCATCCATGTGGACTTAGGGGTTGCTGGGTGGGTGCCTCAGTGCCCACCCAGGACGCTGATCAAACTATATGTTGGGGGCCATGCGTGGCATCCCAGGGCCCCAGCGTCCCTGCTGGCTCCCCACACACATCCATCTTGAGTGCTGTGGGAGCTGCCATTGCTCCCACCCTACAGGTGCAGCTGTTTTTGTTTATTGCCACTGGCCAGGAATAATGTCAGTTTTCCTGGCTCCAAGAGCTCTGGCAGAAAAACAAAAGGCTACTCCCACCCTGCAGGAGCTTTTCTAAAGGTCCCACCAAATGGAAACAGGCATGCCTTCTCAGCCCAAGTACCTGCAAACACAGACGACATGTTTGCTCCCACGAAGCAGGAGCATTTAAAATTCTCCTGTCAGTGTAGAGCAAATATTTGTTTCTCTTGCCACGTTCATGAGGGCAGGGAAGCTTCTATATTCTGATGTGGGCTCCCCAGGACACAGTAATTGAGCCAGCCCTGAGTGATTGGCTTCCTTGGGCCCTTACAGCTCAGGGAGGTGACTGTGTGCTCACCTCCCCTTTAATTTTACATTGACCCCATGAGATGGGGACACTGAGGCCAATTGAGACTCTAGGAAGGGGTCCACAAACCCCCTCTTCTTTTTAATCATATTTACCCTATTGGATGGTGTCTCCAGGGCCTATTGTGGCGAGGGTGATGAGGTCTGGGGGCCTCCCAGTAGCTTGGGGAAGGGGGCCATGTGCCCCCACCCCTAAATATTGTTTTGTGTCACCCCCTATGCCCTGACCCTCATCTGGTGTGTTTTTTGCGTAGTAGTGCTTTTTTAAAATTTGGGTTTGGATTTGCAGATCCTCCATGAATTCAAAGCAACATTCCCCAAAAATGTTTTTGGCCTGAGGCAGGGTCCCTATGTGCTTCCCTCCCAGACCTATGGGGTAGGGGTATTCCTGCCCTGGTCACTTCTGTCTATTTTGTATCTTTATTGTAGAGATCACAAATGAGTCCCCAAGTCCTAAAAAGGTTTGTGGAGCCTCGGCGTCATATTATTTATAAAGTAAATGAGCCTTAATTACTTAAAACTACTAAACAGATGTACACCAGATCACAAAAAGTACTCTTCCTAGACAAAGATCTAGCTTTCTGCCAAATTTGTTGTAAATTGGTTCAGGCGTTTGGGCTATTACTAAGTCTAAAGTTTCTTTGGAAAATTGAATGGGGAAAAGGCAATCACTCTGAAACATTTCATTCTCAAATTAGGAAAATAAAGCCCTTTTTGGAAGGTTTTTTTGAAGATTCATCAAACAGAACCAAAGTTATTAGAGAAACAAAAAAAAAGACATTTCCTATGAAAACACAATCTTAACTATAAATACCCAGTGGTGACTGGCTCTGGTTAATATGTGTGTGTGTGTGTGTGCACATATGTGTGTGTGTTATGTTATGTAATGTTAAAGGAGCTTGTAAAGCGCACGTACACCAGACGGTTTCATAGCACTGAGGAAGGAGGGATACTACTCCTTGAGTGGCTTAATCATATGCCTGGCGGAACAGCCAGGTCTTTAAGAGTGTCCTGAACTGGGCTTAGGAGGGCAGTGATCTGATGTCCAGAGGGAGGGAACTCCAGAATTGGGAGGATTGGACTGAAAATATTAGTCCCCCTAGTTTCTTGTGTTTGAAGGATGGGATGACAAGAAGATTCCAGACCTAAGATTAAGTGTGGGCGAATTTTAGCGAATTCGCAAAAACAATTCGGATTTTTGGGCAATTGCACTATACTCGACTGGAATACTTTCTAATCAGTAAGTGCTACCTCGTTGGGTAAATGTATCGTGCTTTTCCGGCACTACAGCTGCTTAAAGGCCCAGAAGAGTTGTCTCCAGTGACCCCGTGTGTGTGTAACTTTGCCACCGCGCCCATAGGCGCCGAGGTCCCTCGAGTGAGCTGTCCATCACAGTAGGGGAAAGGGCGGGAAGAGGTTGCATAGCCTAGTGTGTGTAGGGCCGGGCTTCTGTGCGAGTCCCCATGCCTCTTCTTTATAAAGGGTCAGACACAGATCAGAGCAGCAGATGAGGAAAAAGCAGTAAGTGCTACCTCGTTGGGTAAATGTATCGTGCTTTTCCGACACTACAGCTGCTTAAAGGCCCACCAGTGACCCCGTTTGTCTGTAACTTTGCCACAGCGCCCATAGGCACCGAGGTCCCTCGAGTGAGGTGTCCATCACAGTGGGGGAAAGGGCAGGAAGAGGTTGCATAGCCTAGTGTGTGTGGGGCCGGGCTTCTTTGTGAGTTCACTTGCCTCTTGTTTATGAAGGGTCAGACACCGATCAGAGCAGCAGATGAGGAAAAAGCAGTAAGTGCTACCTCGTTGGGTAAATGTATTGTGCTTTTCCGACACTACAGCTGCTTAAAGGCCCAGAAGAGTTGTGTTCAGTGACCCCTTGTGTCTGTAACTTTGCCACCGCGCCCATAGGCGCCGAGGTCCCTCGAGTGAGCTGTCCATCACAGTGGGGGAAAGGGCGGGAAGAGGTTGCATAGCCTAGTGTGTGTAGGGCCGGGCTTCTGTGTGAGTTCACATGCCTCTTGTTTATAAAGGGTCCGACACCGATCAGAGCAGCAGATTAGGAAAAAGCAGTAAGTGCTACCTCGTTGGGTAAATGTATTGTGCTTTTCCGACACTACAGCTGCTTAAAGGCCCACCAGTGACCCCGTGTGTCTGTAACTTTGCCATCGCGCCCATAGGCGCCGAGGTCCCTCGAGTGAGCTGTCCATCACAGTGGGGGAAAGGGAGGGAAGAGGTTGCATAGCCTAGTGCGTGTGGGGCCGGGCTTCTGTGCGAGTTCACATGCCTCTTGTTTATAAAGGTCAAAGGCCGATCAGCGCAGCAGATGAGGAGAAAGCAGCCTCCTGGTCACTGGAAGTACAGGGGGATTGCACTCAAGAAACTCGTGGATGCCTAGACCCCCATCACGGATTAAAGCTAATTGTAGACGGTAGATCTGGGGAGAAAGCACACCTGCCTAGCATCGGTGCTCACTAGATTCTTGGACTGATTATAATGCGTTAATGAATTTTAGCTTCAACCCGGGCACCTGCTTTTTTTATCTGTAAGTGCTTCCTGCTGAGGTTTAATTGTTGGGACAGGCGCCTCGTTGCCTAATTGTAACTAATCTCTGACCCTGCTTCGAGGGTCAGAGCAGGGTCAGAGAATGTAAATGGTTACAAAGAAATTAGCTTCAACTTGGGCACCTGCTGTAACCCTGTAAGTGCTTCCTTAGCAAAATTCGTCCTGCTCGCGGATTCGCGGATTTTGCCGCGATTTCGCGGGATTCACGGATCGCGAAATAGCGGAAAATCCGCAAATTCCACGAGCGGAACGAATTTTTCGCCCATACTTACCTAAGATCCAGAGAGGGGATGTAATGCTGCACCTGAAAGGAAACAAACACCGGACTGTTGCAATGGAGAGCTTTAAAGATGATGCAGCCTAGCTTAAAAGCGCTGCGTTTGGCTACTGGTAGCCAGTGTAATTTTTTCATTAGCGGGATAATGTGGTGCCAAAAAGCTGGTAGTAGATTAGTCTGGTGGCCGGGTTTTGCACCAGTTGCAATTGATTGAATTGATATGCTGGGATACCGACGAAGAGTACGTTGGCATAGTCAATGTTGCAGACGACTAGGGCCAATACCACTTGGGTCAGGGCTTCAGTGGTAGGAAATTTGCTGATCTTCCTGATCCTTCGAAGCTGAAAGAAGCAGGAAGAGACCACTGTCCTAATTTGGGCTTTCATATAAAGATCACTGTCGATAGTGATGCCCAGACTTTTGATTGAGCTTGAGGGAAGTTGGGGTTTCCCAATTCATTTGGCCAGAATTGGAATTTCGATTAGAATCAGCTCCATTTTGTCAAGGTTCAATTTCACATGGTTGCTGTTAATCCAATCGCTTATGAATCGCAAGGTAGATTGGAAGTTGGAGACAGAAGATGCAGACTAATCTATATAAAATATTCATTGAAGGTCATCAGCTTAGTTGAAGGTGCAGACCTTCCTTTCTCCAAGGGAGTGAGTGAGGGTCTGTATGTACAGGTTAAAAAGAAACGGAGAGGGAGCAGAACCCTGCGGTACCCCACAGGTCACTTTAACCTTGGAGGAGAAAAGGTTGGTGAGGCGAACAGCTTGATAGCGCTCCAGAAAGGATAATAACCACTTAAGACCAGGCCCCGGATCCCCGCGTTGCTGACATGGTTTGCCAGAAGTTCATGGTTGATCGTGTCAACTGCTGCAGAGAGATCAAGGAGTACCAGGGCCTGAATAATGCCCTTGTTGGCCCCCTTTCTAAGTTTGTCTAGGACCCTGAGGATGATGGCCTCTGTGGAATTAGCCAGACGGAAGCCTGCCTGGTGGGGGTCCTTTTGTTTGTCCCTGAATAAATACAAGCCAAGTGATCAGCACATTAAGCCTTCACGATTCTTTTTCTGATCGTCTCTCCCACAAGAATCCACATCAGCCTGACGTTCAGCTGCAGCTAGTAACAGAAAATGCTGCAACTGCCAGCCAATCATACATAAACATGCATCAGCGCACAAAGAAGTGCAGCTGCACGCATGTGCTTCTCAAAAGAACACATTCTACAGAAGTATAAGACTACCGCTCTTGTGTACCTAATAACACAAAGATGCGCGAGAGCTGCAGAGAATGCCAGAAGTTAAAGGTACAGTACAACACCTGGTGCCACTAAATGATGTCCCTGGCCCTTGATGCACTTGTGGGACTGAGCCTTAACGGAATGTTGCTTGCACTATGTGTCATAACATAAAAGGATGGCACCTCCATGCAGAATGTAGGGAGGGCCACCAGAAACTCTCATATCACAGAAATTCGTACAACTTATTTATTTATTAGTATTTATAAAGCGCAGCATATACCCTAGGGTGTCTTGGCGCTGATAAATTTGCCAGCTTGATGTTGAGTAAGCTGCCATGCTCAGACCTCTGTTCTATACCTTGATCTTATTTATTGAACAGCCAGGTTTTCAGTTTTTTGCGGAATTGGAGTAGTGTGGGACATGCTCTGATGTCCTGGGGTAGAGTATTCCAGAGCTTGGAAGCTGCTACCACAAACCGTCGGTCTCCCCACATCACTGTTCTGGTGCGAGGTACCGTTAGTTGGTTGCTGTTGGTAGAGCGCAACTGGCGTATAGGTTGGTAAGGACATAGGTGGTCTTGAAGAAACTGCGGGCCCTGTTTATTTAGTGCCTTGTAAACAATGCACTGTGATTTAAATCTGGCTCTGTTCTGAATCGTCAGCCAGTGTAGTTTTGGAATAGCATCAGAGAGTGGGGCAAACTTAGGAATTCCCAGAATAAGACGTGCTGCCGCATTCTGTATGGTCTGCAGTTTTTTTATAACTCTAACTTGGGAGTTAATAAAAAGCCCATTGCAATAGTCTAGGGATGTCAAGACTAATGAGCTCACCAGAGTTTTGATGGCAGTAGTAGGGAGATAAGGACTTATTTTCCGGATCATGCGTAGTTTATAATGGGCTGTTGAGGCCACTTTGCTAGCATGATCCATGAAATTTAGATGGTCATCAAAAAGTATTCCTAGGTTTCTTACTTTGGTCACCGGATTGGGGGGGGCACCAAAAATTTGGGGCCACCACGAGGCGGGCCATTCTGGTGAGAGTTGTCCAAAAATCATTACCTCGGTTTTTTCCGAGTTAAGTTTTAGGCAGTTCACTGCCATCCACTCGCCTATTTCCGTCAAACCTCTCTGGAATCTTTTAGCTACCTCTTCTCCATCACCTCTTATTGCCATCACCAATTGAGTGTCATCCGCGTAGGAGGTTAGGCTCATCCCATGGGCTTTGATGACATTGGCCAGGTCCGACACATAGATATTAAAAAGTGTCGGACTCAGGGATGAGCCTTGAGGTACCCCACACGGTTGTGACAACTTAGCGGATTGGTAAGGGCCCAGAGTGACGGCCTGCGTTCTCTCAGAGAGAAATGAAGCGAGAAGAGCTCTAGCCGTGGACGAGATGCCCATTTTTCCGACACGGTCGACCAAAGTGCTATGGTCGACCGTGTCGAAAGCTGCTGAAAGGTCCAGCAGTACCAACACCGCTGTACCGCCTTGATCTCTTATTATTCTTACATCTTCAGATGCTTTAATAAGGGCGGTTTCAGTCCCATGGTATTTCCGGAAACCATACTGAGTGTCGTCCAACTTTTTATGGGTTTCTATATACTCAGTCAGTTGTATGTTCATGGCCTTTTCCACCACCTTGGCCATGAACGGGAGACTGGCAATGGGTCGATAGTTCTTTAATTCTAACTTATCGGCTCCAGGTTTTTTTAACTGTGGTTTGAGCAGTGTGGTTTTTAGGTTAAGTGGATATATCCCTGATTGCAGGATGGAGTTACAGACTTGTGTCAGGACTGGTATGATCGAGTCCATCACCGGTAAGAGCGCTGACAATGGACAAGGATCCAGCTTGGATCCAGCTTTGATTGTCGATACAATTTTTAATACCTGATCTTCTGTAAGTGGTGTGAAATTAGTGAAAGATGATGTTTCTGTAGATTTAGGGGCCTCCAGAATAATGTTGGGAACCTTGGTATGCATGGTTTTAGCCAAAAAAGATTGATAAATATCATCCACCTTAGAGAAGAAGAAGTTAGCCAGGGCATTACACATGTCTTGGGTTTGAGGTGGGGCCAAATCGGGGGTGTTGCCCGAAAGCGCTTTAGTTATGTCATACAGTTTTTTGCTAGAGTTCTTTGCCTGCTCAATTTGCATCATGTAATACTCTTTTTTTGCCTTTATAATCATGGCTTTGTATGTTGTCAAAGCATCCTTATATTTGGTTTTATTTATTGGATCATAAGACTTTCTCCATTGTCTTTCCCAGTATCTATTCTGTTGTTTTTGTATTTTTAGTTCATCCGTGTACCATGGTGCGGTAGGGGTGGACCTGTTCTTAGATAGTTTCTTAATGGGGGCTAATGAGTTCATGGCATGTCCCAACCAGTCATGGAATTGTTGTATGGCCAGGTTGGGATTAGCCGAGATTAGCGGGCAAGTATTATCCAGGTGGTTTTTTAGGTCCAACTTGTTGACATTGTGCCATGCTTTAAAGGATATAGACTGGGGGAGAGAAGTAACTGTTGCTGGTCTTTTTTCCATAGCCAAGGTACAGAAAACCGCATAGTGGTCTGTCCATGGAAGCGGAAGGATGTCACGTACATGGAGCCCCTGGACACTTGAGAATATAGCATCTAGAATGTGTCCAGCTTGATGAGTAGGTGATGTCACCAACTGCTGTAACCCCAGGACCTCCATATCCGCAATGAGAGCTTGAGTTTCCTTATGGTTAGTATCATCTAGGTGGAAGTTCAGATCACCTAATACTGTGATCGAGTCCTCTAGTGCTAATGATTCCAAGTGTGTACTAATATTCGTTAAGAAGCCAGTTTTGCCTCCTGGGGGCCTATATATAAGAAGCCCTTTAAAGTTGAATTGTGGGCTTAGTTTGATTGAAAACATCAAGGCCTCGCACGAAATGTCCTGTATTTGAGTCACTATTACCTCCAGATTTTCTCTAGCTATGATCGCGATCCCTCCACCTTTCTGTCTAGGTCTATCTTGTCTATAGGCTTTGTAGCCTGTAGGTGTGGCAATGACCACGTCCGGATCGGACGAGTCATCTGTCCAGGTCTCAGTAATAAAAAGTAAGTCAAGTTTTGAATCTGTTATCAGGTCAGCGATTTCCTGGCTATGTTTGCATAAGGACCGTGCATTAATGAGGGCTATGGCAACATTATTCGAAATAGGTTTCAGTTTTAGGGGGTTATTCTTGCCTTGACGCAATGTCGTGAAAAGGCAGTGAGGACAACATTGTTCGATTTCATTATGCGTTTTACAGAAATCGAATATAGTGCAGGCATGATTCCTCGGAATTCTTAAATTGAGGAGAGCGTCCTCTGGATATACCATAATGGAATCTTTAAGAGTTGGGCCAGGGGTCGTGGCCCTCGGCCCGGTCCCGGCGCGGACGGGCGCAGACGGGCTTGCCTTTGGCGCGCCTTCGGCGCGCCGCCGGCGCGCCCGCTGCGCCCGCCCGCTGCGCGGACGGGATGGTGCCATGTTTTTATTCGTGATTGGGCAGAGGAGGGTGGGAGGGTTCTATCCACTGCAGCGCTGACCTTCCCTCACCAAGATGGCGCCTCGGGAGGGTCAGGTGAGGTCAGGGCGCCTTCTAGCAGCGCGCTTTGCCTGGCAACTACACGGAGACCTCTGGTGAAGTAATCTCACCCACGAGGTAATGTCAGGTTAAAAAAGCACTTTTTAAAATATTTTACACTTTTTAAAATCGTCGTTTGTGAGTCAGCGACTAGATGTGAAATTAGCAGTAATTACAGGTATAGGAAGATTCCCCCGGCTTTCCGCCTCAGGGGAGAGCAAAATAGCAAATTACCTTCACCAACCCTGTCCCTGCCTTAAGTACATGAGAGGGCGGGAGGGTTCTATCCACTGCAGCGCTGACCTTCCCTCACCAAGATGGCGCCTCGGGAGGGTCAGGTGAGGTCAGGGCGCCTTCTAGCAGCGCGCTTTGCCTGGCAACTACACGGAGACCTCTGGTGAAGTAATCTCACCCACGAGGTAATGTCAGGTTAAAAAAGCACTTTTTAAAATATTTTACACTTTTTAAAATCGTCGTTTGTGAGTCAGCGACTAGATGTGAAATTAGCAGTAATTATCAATCAATCAATCAATCAAGGAATTTGTAAAGCGCACTACATACCCATGAGGGTCTCAAGGTGCTGGGGGGGGGGAGCTGCTACTGATCGAAAAGCCAGATCTCGAGTAGTCTTCTGAAGGCCAGCAGGTCTTGGGTCTGTCGTAGGTTGGTGGAGAGGGTGTTCCAGGTCTTGACGGCGAGGTGGGAGAAGGATCTGCCACCGGCGGTCGTTTTTCGGATGCGTGGGACCATGGCTAGGGTGAGGCTGGCTATGGGGAGGCTGTGGGTGGGGGTGTAGAAGCTGAGTCGTCCATCGAGGTATGCTGGTCCGGCATTGTGTAGGGCTTTGTGTGCGTGGATGAGTAGTTTGAAGGTTATCCTCTTGTTAACGGGGAGCCAGTGTAAGTCTCTCAGGTGGGGGGTGATGTGGCTGCATTGGGGGATATCGAGGACCAGTCGTGCCGTGGCGTTCTGGATGCGTTGCAGCCGTCTTAGGAGCTTGGTTGTTGTTCCTGCTTAGAGGGTGTTTCCGTAGTTCAGCCTGTCTGGTGACGAGGGTCTGGGTGATGGTTTTTCTCATTTGGGAGGGGATCCACTTGAAGATCCTGCAGAGCATACGGAGTGTGTTGAAGCAGGATACGGAGACGGCGTTGACCTGCTTGGTCATGGAGAGGGTGGAGTCGAGGATCACCCCCAGGTTGAGTGCGTGGTCGGTGGATGCTGGGGCTGTTCCCAGCGAGGTAGGCCACCAGGAGTCATCCCATGCTAAGGGGGTGGAGCTGAGGATGAGGACCTCCGTCTTGTCAGAATTCAGCTTCAGCCTGCTGTCCTTCATCCATTCGACGGCAGCCTTCATTCCCCTGTGGAGGTTGGCTTTGGTGGTGAGAGGGTTTTTGGCGAGGGAGATGATCAGCTGGGTGTCGTCGGCGTAGGAGATGATGTTGAGATTGTGCTGTCGGGCGACGTGGGCGAGTGGAGCCATGTAGATATTGAACAGTGTCGGGCTGAGGGAGGATCCTTGTGGTACGCTGCAGATGATCTCTGTGGTCTTGGAGCGGAAGGGTGGGAGGCGGATCCTCTGGGTTCTGCCGGAGAGGAAGGATGTGGTCCAGGCCAGGGCCTCCTCTTGCATTCCGGCATCGTAGAGGCGTGCTGTTAGGGTGCGGTGGCAGACCCTGTCGAAAGCAGCTGAAAGGTCCAGAAGGATGAGGGCAGCTTTTTCTCCTTTCTCCATCATCCTGATGTCGTCGGTGGCGGCGATGAGGGCGATTTCGGTGCTGTGGTTGCTGCGGAAGCCGGACTGGGATGGGTCCAGGATGTTGTTGTCTTCGAGGTATCGGGTCAGTTGTCTGTTGACGATTTTCTCTGTGACTTTCGCCGGGAAAAGGAGCAGGGAGATGGGGAGGAAGTACTTGAGGTCCTTGGGGTATGCCTTCGGTTTCTTCAGTAAGGCGTTGATCTTGGCGTGCTTCCAGCTCTCCGGGAAGGTTGCTGTCTCGAAGGAGATGTTGATCGCTTTCCGGAGATGAGGGGCGATGGCTGTGCTGGCTTTGTTGAAAACGTGGGGTGGGCATGGGTCAGACGGGGATCTGGAGTGGATGGAGTTCATGGTCTTGATGGTGTCTTCGTCGCTGATGTTGGACCAGGCGATCAGGCGGCGGGTGTGGATGGTGGTCACAGGGATGGTGGGCTCGGCGGTGGACGTGGGGGTCGTGGCATTGAAGCTGTTGTGGATGTCGGTGATCTTACGGTGGAAGAAGTTGGCCAGCGAGTCGCACAGGTCTTGAGAAGGGGGAATGTCGTTAGTGTTGGAGCTGAGGTTGGAGAGTTCTTTCACGATGCTGAAGAGCTCTTTGCTGTTGTGTGTGTTGTTGTCCAGGCTGTCCTTGAAACTAGTTCTCTTGGTGGTCCTGATGAGTTGTTGGTGTCTGCGGGTGGCATTCTTGTGGGCTGTGTAGCTGTCTGGTGTTTGTTCGCAGAGCCAGTTCTTCTCCAGTTTCTGACAGGTGCGCTTGGAGGCCTGGAGGTCTTCGGTGAACCATGTAGCTTTCTTGCTGGAGTGGTTGGCGGCGGGGGTTCTGAGTGGGGCGAGGTTGTCGGCGCAGTCGTTGATCCACTGTTTGAGGTTGAGGGTGGCGGTGTCGGGGTCGTTGGGGTCGGAGGGTGGTCTCAGGGCGAGGGTGGTGGTCAGTTGGTCTTCGGTGACCTTGCCCCAGCAGCGGCGTGGCATCTGTTGGGTGCAGTGGTGCGTGGTGGGTTTCCTGAAGGTGAAGTGGATGCAACTGTGGTCAGTCCAGTGGAGTTCGGTGGTGTGGTAGAAGGAGACGTGGGGACTTATGGAGAAGATGGGATCAAGCGTGTGTCCAGCGGCGTGGGTGGGTTTTGTCACGAGCTGTCTGAGTCCGAGGTTGGGGAGGTTGTCCATCAGGGCGGTGGTGTTGGCATCGTGGTTGTTCTCGAGGTGGAAGTTCAGGTTCCTGAGGAGGATGTAGTCTGTGGAGGCGAGGGCGTGGGTGCTGATGAGGTCAACGATGGAGTTGCTGAACTGTGGTCGGGGTCCGGGTAATCTGTAGACGAGGGTTCCTCTGAGGGTGGTGTTGGGGTCGGTGTGGATCTGGAAGTGCAGGTGCTCGGCGGTGTTGAGGGTGTCGTCGTTGTTGGTTGAGACTCTAATGGGGTTCTTGTGGACGATGGCGATTCCTCCTCCCACTCCGTTGATGCGGTCTCTGCGGGAGATCTTGTAGCCTTGTGGGATGGCTATGGCGATGTCTGGTGCTGAGGTGGTGTTCAGCCAGGTCTCCGTCAGGAAGGCGACGTCGGGGTCGGGGGGTTCTGGCGCTGGGCCCCATCCAGGCGCGGATAGGCGCAGACGGGCAGCCGCCATAAGAAGGGGCGGTGGGAGGGAGGAGCAGCTGGGTGGGAGGAGTGGACAAGTGGGGGCAGGGGGGGCGGGGCCTCAGGGGACGCAGCAGCGGGTGGCGGGATCGGCGAGGGAACTGGCACAGAGAAAGGAAACAAGCACAGGCAAAGGCAGGGAAAGAGTAGCACAAAGCAAGTACAGTCACTAAGCATTCACAAAAACAACAGTCACAAGCAAAATGCTAGCGGCCACAAAGCAAATCTAAGGCCTACCACTGGCCACCAGGGATGAGGCTCAGGTGGTAGCCTGTGGTTGGAGACGGGCCTCTAACACCCTCAGAAGCAGCAGCTGGTCACAGGAGCATGGGCACAGTCAGGTGGAGCTGCGCGGCGTGGGGAGCGACCTGCCTGGAACAGGGTCAAGGGTCGCTCTCACTGACGTGCAGCGGCTGCCATAAGAAGGGGAGGTAGGAGGGAGGAGCAGCTGGGTGGGGGAAGTGGACAAGTGGAGGTGGGGGGCGGGGCCTCAGGGGACGCAGCGGCGGGAGGCGGGATCGGCGAGGGAACTGGCACAGAAGAAGGAAACAAGCACAGGCAAAGGCAGGGAACGAGTAGCACAAAGCAAACACAGTCACAAAGAAATCACAAAACCAACGGTCAGAAGCAAAATGCGAGCGGGCACAAAGAAAACCTAAGGCCTACCACTGCCCACCAGGGATGAGGAGCAGGTGGTAGCCTACGGGTCGAGGCGGGCCTCGAACACCCTCAGAAGCAGCAGCTGTTCACAGGAGCACGGGCACAGTCAAGTGGACATGCGCAGCGTGGGGAGCGACCTGCCTGGAGCTTATGATGAAATTAAGCCCCGCTCCGCATAGGATGCAGGGTATGTGTTTGTATTGTGACACATCTACTTTGCCCAACTCTCTAACTATATCTCTCTTTGTTTTCTTCCTTAAATAGTACACTTATATAAAAATGAAAAACACTTATAACACAAAAAGACAGCCAAGCCCATTCTGCCTAAGCATTTGCTGGAGTGCGCAGCATTTTAACTATGTATTTACTCTTATGCTGTAGTTACTCTTCTGTGTCGGTACAAGCAATTTCATTTATTTTATTTTATTCCCATCACTCTTGCTACACTGTGCTCGTAACAAATACTGTTTAAGTGGCATTTGTCATTTTATTTTTAAATGAACTGAAGTGAGGATTACCCTATGAATCAAAACAAAGCACTTGATCAGATGAGCCCCCTCCACGTTAGCAAAGTTGATTTTAAAAGCAATACTTTTCAAATATTGTTTAGGTTCAGGAGACTGTTTGGGGTGGCACTGGGGCTCCCGCCAGGGCAGGATTGGGAAAACAAAAGAAGCCCAGGGAAGGTTCTGAAACCAGGCCCGTTCTTTTCGTCTCCTCTCGCTGTTTCTCTCCTTCCATCTATCCATTCTCTGTCTCTCTTTCTCTCCTCTTTTGCTTCTCCCTGTCTGAGAGCTTTCTCTCCACCTTTTCTCTCATTCCTATCTTTCTGTTAATCTAGAAGCTTCCCAGTATACGCTGTGATTACCCACGTGGAGCTGGGAAACTAGACAAGATGGTTAAACATTGTTGGTAAGCAGGAGAGAAGAAATTATAGAGCATAAACTAGGCAGAATTTTTATTACCTAACCGTGGTTAGGTGAAGTGGCATTACAACACTTTAGGTACAGTGCATGGAGGGTGCCCCTTCACACCGTACCCATTCACTAGCTCCCAGGCCTGCTTTTGCACAGAGCCGAAGGGGACCCCTTGGAGCTCGGGCCCCCACTTAGCAGGGGCTGCGCTGGCTATTGTTACGCCACTGTTAGGTGATTGTTCCAATTCAGGCCTAGAATGAGACTTTATTGGCTAAACTGGAAATGTTTATCTTAGAGTAATATGTTACTGTCCAGACACACAAGGAAAGACATGCTCTAGACCTCATTTTTGATCATCTAGATATGCGACTAGGCCTGGAAACAATGTCAGTGGTATTTTCTGCCCATCACCTCCTTACCTTTACATTCAAGAATCAGAGAATGAGGCAGCATGATTCTTTTTCCAAAAATTGATTTTTAAAATGTGTAGAAATCTCAAAAGAAAGACAGCACTCATAGATCTTGAGATTAAAAGAGCGGTTGTATAACAGAGACACACGTGGTTTAGCCATGTACCATGAATTTGTCTTAATAACGCATTCCTTTACCACACATGTCTTTACCAAGCAATTGTATGGTAAAGGCATTATTGTTAAGGGATATGCGTGGTTGAGTTTGCCACTACCCCGATCTCCCCTTCCTCCCTAAGCCCTAAACTTCTATCCCCCTCTCTCGCCACCCTGCCCTGAGGCCTAAAACCTACCCCATCCTATCCTTAAAACACCTTCCCCCGCCGCGCCCTGAGGCCTAAAACCCTGCGCACTTTAAAAACCTCATCCTGCCCTTAAAAGTACCCCTTCCACTCCCCCACCCTGTGGCCTAAAACCCTTCCCCCTATAAAAAACTACACCAACTCCCCTCATTCTGAGCCTTGAATACCTACCCTCACCCCTTAACCCCTTCAAACTCAGCCCCAGCCCTTAAAATTACCCCAAACCCCTCCCCCTGCACTGAGCCCTAAATCCAGGCCCCAAAATTCTAGCCCAAAAACACTGTCCCATTCCAAAAATTACCCGAGCCCCCCAACCGGAGCCCTAAAACCACACCCTAAACCTTTCAAACTGACCCCTCCCCAGCCCCACGTACCTGTCTGCTTCCGTAGCTTACTGTTCCAACGTTTCCTCTCCCACCGCTTCCTCTCCATCTTCCAGCCCATTCGGACAGCTAGACTGCACACTGCCTTAACCAGGCATTTGCGCGGTTAAGGCAAATGCGTGGTTAAGGTAAGCGTAGTATAGCTTGCAGGGAAACGGCACGCGTGGCTCAGAACGCTTAGTAAAGGTTGTTTCCCTAAAAGTGCATTTAACAATAATAGTTCAATGATGCAGCTTGTGAAGGTATTTGTTCCTACTGCTAATCATCCCACATGTTCCACCACAAATGACTATCCAAAGGCATGGTGCACTGAGAGCTAAAGGCTTTGAGCCTCTGTGCCTGACAAGTAGAAATGTAATGAAGGGATCACTATATCTAGGGGTGGGAGGAACTGGCAGAGCTTCACTCCGTGTGATTCTGCGGAGTTACATGAAAACTCTGCGAGATGCCACAAAGTTCTGCCAGTGGGCGGAATTGGCACTTCGTGCTGCTCACCCAGAGTACTTGCATCAGGAGTTTATTCTATGCTGCAAAATCAGCATGATCAGCACCACATGGTGCACAAGAGGGAGCTGCTGCTTTTCTGCTGCTTGAGTGCATTTTTAACTCGAGTGACATTGTTCTCACTGCGAATGGTCACCCCACCCTGCGTTGAGTAAATCTAGTTGTGTGGCTTCCCAGCATCTCAAAACCGTGCTAGGGGTTGCCAATTCGCACTCGTATTCACCAACTTACCATTGGCAAGCCGCTGGCAAGTAAAACTTCACTGCATGGTGGTTGGCAGAGTTTTGCCAGAACTCTGTGTTACAAGAGTAGCACAGATTGGGTAAAATGCTGCGAACTATGCTGGCGAAGCAGAATTTATTGTCCACCCATAAGTATTAATCAGTTTTGGATGTCAAAATGTTGATTCAGGAATGGTGTTGAAACATCTAATATTGTGGGCGAAATATTGAGGAATGAAATACAGAGAAGGTAAATGTAATTTACTTTTCTAAACTCCACATCTATGTACCCATCTTGAAACTACATATCTATTTTGAAATATTATTCTGGTGGAACAGTTTAGACAAAGGGCACAGCTGACACTGCACTAATCAGATGAGAAAACAGACTTTGCAAACCAAACTTCATCGCAGAAAGGCTCCTCAATATTAAATCTGTGTCACATTAACTCTTTTCTGCAAGGATTCCATTCTCAGGACTAACTTGTGGTATGGCCAAAACCATCTTTCTTAATCCCTTCATGACAATACTGCTGAATTTTGCCACAGATAAAGTCACAGATTAATGTGAAGAGTTTGATCTATGCTATTATATAAAAGATGTGACATTACATACATGTAGGGATCCAATAAGATGATGCTCTGAACCCAATGGAGATGATGGGTGTGCATGTTGCTCACTTTTAGCTCAGGCCAGTGCCCCCCAATGATCCTTGTCCAGTGGCCATTCTATGCTCCTGGGCCTCTGGTATAGCAACCACTTAAACTACTTCGCTTGGTTGTCAACTCATCCCTAAAAGAAGGATGGTCCACCACTTTTGAAAAAATATGATCCCAATGTAGTGGTCTCAAACTTTATAGACCTCTACAGTGCTGCTCGTCTTGGCAGAAATGATGGGCCATATCCGGCGGACTGGTTGTCATCCATGCTAAACACTCTAGATGCTCAAGATTGGTCTAAAGCAGGTTTCAGACCAAAAGAAAGCACAGGAGGGGATGTGATTCACCTTAAACTAGGGAATACAAACAGGTTTGTGGGTTACTCAATATATGGGTTGTATTCCATATGGTGCAGCATGACGTCTTATCAACCAACTAAGAGCTGATGGGTAGGCAGACCTTGCTTTGGGTTGGTCCAAGCAATTTATGACAGATCATACTCAGATAGTGGCATTACCATAAAACTGAAATGGGGAGGTGCCTGTTAATATAGGACTATCACAAAACTAAGCTGTGCCGCCAATTTTGTTTAACCTATTTGCAAAACCACTATGGTAATTTACCTATAGCTTTGTTTTTAAGGTGCTCATCTATTCGATTGGCACACAGATGTTAATGAAATTTGTTCAAAACCCTCAATCAAAATAGACCAGCTAAAAATATCTTTTTGGTCATTCAGAAGTGGCTTTCAACCTATTTGAGGATGAGGCAAGCTATCCATTGTAGCTGCTGTGTTGGAAGATGGTATGGTACCAGAATATGGTCACCAAAATATCGTCTGACACAACAACATTTCCTAACTATATCACCCCGTGGAAGTTATTAATGGAAAATCTACATCCATTGGAGTGGGATTTTTGTAAACATTATTTAGAACATAATATTTCTGTCACACATTATTTTTGCAAATAATATTCTGATACACAACATGAACATGAGGCCCTCATACATTCTTTTTTGATAGTGTAATCAGTTAATCTCAACAGAAAGTGCCAGTTATGTCCCGTGAGGCATAGGCAGCAGCGAAAGATTGGGTTGAAGGAGGTTTCAGTTTTAGAAAACCTTTATTATGACATTATTGACCTGAGGGATCTTATTGCAGACATTTTCATGATATGTTGGGGGAGAACCATAGATGGTGTAACAAAAAAAACATAACTAAAATAAAGATTACTATAATACCAAAAATAAAAATATGATTATTCTAACAACAAATAAATAAAACTAAGTACATCATTTTCTGTAGGGGCCAGATGTACGACCCTTACATTTACGACTCGCAAATTGAGTAGCTTTGCAACTCATAAAATGCAATTTACAACAGTATATTGGACACTGTTAGCGATTCCTAATGGGGTTGCAAATTGCCTGCCTCGTTAATATTCATGAGGCAGGTGCTATTTGCGACCCCATTAAGAATGACTAGCACTCACAGGGATGGTGGCCTGCTGGAGTCAGTAGACCACCATGTATGTGACTGCTTTTTTAATAAAGCAGTTAAAAAAAAAATGCAGCCTGTTTTCCTTAAAGAAAAATAGGATGCATTTGAAAAAGAAAAAATTAAATGTTTCTGTTTCATTCTTTAAGAATGGGCAGTAGTCCGTGGGACCACTGTCTGCTCTTAAAAAAATATTTTGGCACACACTCACAAAGGTGAAGGGGTCCCCTGGGGACTCCTTCCTGTTTGCGAGTGGTTTACCTCCTACTTGAAGCAGGTGTTAAACTGCTTGTGTTTGGCAGCCGCAAATGCGGTCGCAAAACAATGCTACATTCCATTGTGATTCGCTATTAGGAAGGGATGCCTCTTCCGAATGGCGTGAATCGCAAACGCTATTTTGCAAGTCACCGACTCGCAAAATAGCATTCGTACATGCCAGGATCCTTGCGAATGCAAAAAATGGTCATACATCTGGCCCTAAATATATAAAATTGTCACACAAATTAATGCCAATACAAAACAAAATACAATGCAATATGTATACAAATTGTAGAGATAGATATTTTAATACATCACTACAAAAACAAATAACAGAAACAATAAACCATCAAATAGATTAATAACACCATAGCTAAATATAACAACAATTATCTATCTATCTATCTGTCTATCTATCTATCTATCTATCTATCTATCTATCTATCTATCTATCTATCTATCTATCTATCTATCTATCTATCTCTCTCTCTCTCTCTCTATCTATCTATCTATCTATCTATCTATCTATCTATCTATCTATCTATCTATCTATCTATCTATCTATCCATTTATCTATCTATTGCTCTATCCATCTATCAATCTATCTATCTATCTTTCTATCTATCTATCTATCTATCTATCTATCTATCTATCTATAACATACATATTTATACAGCAGTATATAAAATGCATGCATTTATCATCTTAAAATAAAACACTGAGAGAGAAGAACCAAACAAACACAAATTAGCATTCACCAAAAAAGGTTAAAAAAATCATAAAAGCAAAGAAACAAGTGAACATTATTAAACCTTCAAACAGTTATCATATCACAATGCCTTAATAATTACAAAAGAGCATAAAAAGGCCACACAAATGTTCAAAACGTGTTTCACTAAAACTCTTCACTTCAATATTGGATTGCTGAAAGATACCAAAAGAAATAGATAAATCCTGAGAAAACAAACAACGTATTTGGAAGCAAGTTGAATAATAACTTAAACTTAAAATAAGTTAAGTAAACAAAAGCTACATTCACTTATTTTAAGTAAGTATTTCATATTTCTTTCTGTTTTCATGTTTCCTCAACCCAGTTAAACAAAAAGCATAAGATCCGAAAAGAAAACATCACTGAAAATATAGTTACATGGGGCCATATTATCAAGCAAGTGCGATACATTATCGCCGCTTTTATCTGCAGGAAACTGCCGCTAAAGCGGCGATAATGGGCTTGATATTATGCCCTTGTGAATTTCCATAGAAGCCCAGGTTAACACCAGAACCTGCGCTTCTATGGGAATTCACAAGGGCATATTATCAAGCCCATTATCGCTGCTTTAGCGTCAGTTTCCCGCCGATAAAAGCGGCGATAATGTATCGCCCTTGCTTGATAATATGGCCCTTACATACTTAAAAATCTAACAACATAATGGCAAATACAAAGTAAAATGTAAAAATTATAAAAAAATTATTAACTACTTCTCTTTTAAGAGTAAAATAAACAATAGTTAAAAGGTCTAACAAAATTAATTATTTATCACATAAAACGAATACTACCATTTTTTCACACAGTTCTGAAGAATGTGGCAAAAAACAATAAAAAAAATAGCAATTAGAATTACCTTAACAAATATCAGCAAATATATCAAATTTGTAAATATAAATGAACATACATTTTTCACAAATGTATAAATAAATAATTACGAGTAAAAAATACAGTTAAAACAAAAAATCTAAATTACAGTACTAACATAATTTCCTAGCAGCCTATCACGCTATTGACTACTTCTATGCCATGAAGCATGGAGTAGCTAACCTGCCTCTAGAGTTTCTTGGGCCTAGCTCACTGCATACTTGTTCGCAGTAGATCAGCTGTGGCTATCAGACTTCAGCCAGGAGAGAGTTTTCCCTTGGTATGAAAACACACAATCAGATGGGCTCAGCTTCTCTCCTCTTTGTATTGATTCTCAGCATAAGAGGGGATGCTGCGGCAGTCTAGCAGGACCTCCCTTGATAACTTGGTGCGAAGACCTCTTAAATTCAATGGCCAATTAATGTAGCTTATATGGGGTTGACCACTAACTTTAAGCCTACATTAGGGAACTTTCCATTCATCCAAGTTATAACCTGTCTAAACCAGCATGATGAAAATACATCAAATAGGACTACAGACTTATTTTACATGTCTACTGTCAGACCTTGAGATGTAAATATTTTTTAGCAGACTTGTGTTGTCATATGAGTTGCTACTCAAAATAGAGAAAGAGCAGGAAGCAAGCTGGGCCTAAACTTTAAAGAAGTCTTGAACAGACCCATACCAACAAGCAAAATGAACATCCAAGAAGCAGATATTGTCTGGCAAATGAACACCACCCCAACAAGAGAGAGAAGAAATCATCACTGCCATCTGATCTCTTAAGAGTGAAAAAGCTGCAGGCCAAGACAACATGAATGCAGAAATGTTCAAGACAAATCCTGAAACATCAGATCAGATTCTCCAACCACTGTTTACATGGATTTGGAAGGGAAAGACAGTACCAGATGACTGGAACAAAGGCCTCATCATTAAGATGCAAAGAAGGGTTCATTAGCCAACTGCCAAGTAAAATCCTGGTAAAAATCATTACCCAGTGTATTTCTGATGAAGTGGGCAAACAGCTCGAAAAAAAGAACACACCGGGTCTGCAAGGGCAGAGGGTGTGTTGATCAGATCCATACTCTATGCAACATCATAGAGCAGTGCATGGAGTGGCAGAGACAACTATAGATAAACTTCATTGACTTTCAGAAAACCTTTGTCATTATCCACCATGAGAGCCTCTGGCTGATACTGAGAGTCTATGGCATACCACAGTGGATATTTTTTCTCATCCAGAGCTTTTATGATAATTTTACCTGCTAAGTGGGAGATAGTGAGTATACTTAAAAGACTGATGTACGCCAGAGATGCATAAAGTCAACATTTCTCTTCAACCCAGTCATCATCTGAGTGATGCGAAGCACAACTGAAGACCAAGCCAGATGTATAAGGTGGACCTTATTCTCTACACTGAATACCCTTGACTATGCACATGACTTAGCCTTGCTCTCGCACACACATCAGCATATGCAGGAAAAGACTTCTCGCCTCAACATATATGCATAGCAAGTACACTCAAAGCTCAACAAGATGAAATCAGATGTCATGCCAGTCAACATCCCAAACCCTTCCTCAATCATGGTGGGTGGTGAGGACCTTGCCATGACTGAAGAGCTCACCTACCTAGGCAGTACTATGAGAGATAATGGGGGGGCTGGCAATGACAACAAGAGCAGACTGAACAAAGCCAGGAATACCTTTGGGATGCTGAGCGATGTGTGGAGGTCATCTCAATACAACACCAAGCTGAGGCTTTACCAGAGCTGTGTTCTATTTAAACTCTTGTATTGACCAGAATGCAGGTGAATGTAATAACAAACAGAAAGCACCACATTGTCAGCATTCCTCACCAGTTACCTGAGAAGAACCTTATGCATTTTCTGGTCAGAAACCATCTACAACCAGGAACTGTTCACTAGGTGCAAGCAAAAGAGTATAGACACCATCATTAAGAGAAAAAGATTAAGCTGGATAGGAGATACCTAGATAAGAGAACAAGATTCCATCACAAGAACAGCTCTCCACTGAACTCCAAATAGAAAACGAGAGAGAGGCGGGCCAAAAAATGCCTGGAGGCAAACTGTAGAAGCTGAAATGAAAGCCCTGAACCACAGCTGCTGCACCATACAGAAACGTGCTAAAAAAGATAGAAGTGAGGGTCCTTTGTTGCTGCGTTACAAGCCAGTCGGCATAACAGGCAGTAATTATTGTGCTAGCAAAGTCACTGTTAAGATGAATTATACTTTCACAAGTTCTGTAAAGGTTAATGGCATGCTGGATGTAGATCAAAAGCAAAAGACACAAAAATGATGTGTGCAAACACACAATGGATTTAAACCAGATCTGTGACTGGGGGTAAATGTATGATTTGTTCAGCATTCCATCCATCATCTATTCTTTATGCATTCATAGCCCTAAGTGGCAACGGTATGCACAGACGTCCTGTTCCCGCTATGCCACCAGATTCAAGCTAGCCTGGCTGATGAGGGATGGAACCCTCGAAACTGGTCCCAGGATGCTTGTTTCTGGTCCATGGAGGACATGGCCTGGCAGTTCAGACTGAACTGTCCCCATTGGGGAGCAGGGTCAAGACTCATTTGCATATGGCTAGGTATAAACTGGAATGGTGTGGTGCACAAAAAAATATGGATTTAACCCATATCTGTGACTGGGGGTGAATGTTTGATTTTTTCAGCATTCCGTCTGTCATCTGTTCTTTTTGCATTTGTCACTCTAAGAGGGAAGGGTATGACCACACGTGGGTCCCATGATTGCTATGCCACCATATTCAAGCTAGCTTAGCTGATGAAGGGTGATATCCTAAACCTGGTCCAAGAATGTTAGTTTCTGGACCAGGGAGGATCTGGCCTGATAGTTCAGGATGGACTGTTCACATAGGGTGCAGGGTCAAGTCTGATTTGCATATGGCTGTGTCTAAACTGGAATGGTATGGCATGCCAAAAAAGTATGGATTTAATCTAGATCTGTGACATAAATGTTTGATTTGTTCAGCATTCTGTCCATCATCTATTTGTTTTACATTAGTCACCCTAAGTGGGAAGGGTGTGCCCAGATGTGGGTCCTGTGCCCTCTATGCCACCCTATTCAAGCTAGTTTGGCTGTTGAGGGTTGATACCCTGAAACCGGTCTCAAGATGCTTGTTTCTGATCTAGGGAGGACCTGGCCTGGCAGTTCGGGCTGAACTCTTCCCATGAAGATCAGGGTCAAGACTGACTTGCATTTGGCAGGTTTAAATTGGACTGGTGTGGTGTGCAATACAACTATGGATTTAGGCCCAGATCTGTGACTGGGGGTGAATGTTTGATTTGTTCAGCATTCCATCCATCATCTGTTCTTTTTTGCATGTTTCACCCTCAGTGTGAAGGATATTCCCAGACTTAGGTCCGGTGCTCGCTACACCACCAGATTCAAGCTAGTCTGGCTGATGAGGGGTGATACCCCGAATCTGGTCCCATGATGCTTGTTTCTCGTCCACAAAGGACATGGCCTGGCAGTTTGGGTTGACTGTTTCCATGGGGAGCTGGTCAAGACTGATTTACATATAGATGGGTCTAAACTGGAATGGAGTGGCTGCAAAAAATTATGAATTTATCCAGATCTGTGACTTGGGTTGAATGCTTAATTTGTTCAGCATTCCATCTGTTATCTGTCTTTTTTGAATTTGTCGCTCTAAGTCGGTAGTGTATCCCCAGACATGGGTCCTGTGCTTGCTACGCCACAAGATTCAAGCTAGCCTGGCTGATTAGGGGTGATACCCGAAAACCGGTCCAAGGATGTTTGTTTCTGGTCCAGGGAGGACATGGTCTGGCAGTTCATGCTGGATGATTCCATTGGAAGCAGGGCTAAGACTGATTTGCATATGTCTGGGTCTAAACTGGAATGGCGTGGAACTCAAAAAACAATGGATTTAACCCAGATCTGTGACTGGGGGTGACTGTTTGATTTGTTCAGCATTCCGTCCGTCATTTGTTCTTTTTGCATTTGTGACCCTAAGTGGGAAGAGAATGCCCAAGCGTGGGTCCAGTGCTTGCTAGGCCACCAGATTGAAACTAGTCTGGGTGATGAGGGGTGATACCCCAAAACTGGCCCCAGGATGTTTGTTTCTGGCCCAGGGAGGTCCTGGCCTGGCAAGTAGGGCTGTACTGATCCCAGAGGGAGCAGGGTCAATACTGATTTGCACATGGAATTGCAAGGCGCACAAAAAAAATGTAAGTATTGAACCCAGATCTGTGACTGGGGGTGAATGTTTGATTTGTTCAGCATTCCATCCGTCATCTGTTTTTTTGCGGGTGTAGCCCAAATACAGACAGGATAACCTAATGTTCTCTAAAGGTGATATAGCCACAAAATAACAGGAAGAACCAAAGTGGAGCCAAGCATCTGACTTCGCACTTATAGCCCATGCAGAAGTTAAACCATGAAAATGTTTGCTATGTAAATCACGCAACACAAATTACATAAATTTTGATAAAGTCTCTTGAAAATTGAAAAAAACAACCTATTTTTTAACATGACATAGATTTGACTTGAAAACATTACTTTATAGCACTGCATTGAGAAGTATTTATTAAATAATAACCATTTTAAAACATGAACCATTAATGAACTAAGAAGGCAAGACAGTTGTCATGTAAACACTGTGTGTGGCCCAGATTAATATAGTATGCGGAAAAGTAATGGATGAAATCACACATGTGGGCTTACCCGTCCAACTTATGGGGCTGCATTAAACAATACAGAAAAGTGATAGATGGAATGCTTGAATTAAACTCAACCACTGGTAATCACTCAGGCTGCATCCCAGTCCATCGTTATTTTGCACACCATACCAAATCAGTTTGGACCCAGTCATTGACCCCGCTCCAATGGGAACCGTCCACCCTGAACTGCCTGCTGCGTCTTCCCTGAACTGGAACAAAAGCAACCCAGGACCAATTTCAGCCTAGTTACTGCTCATCAGCTAGTATAGCTTGGTTTCAGAGATGTAGTGGGCACAGGACCCACGTCAGGGCATACCCGTCCCACTTAGGGTCACATATGGAAGTATACAAATAGTGATGGATGGAATGCTTGAAATAATCTCAGTGACTAGTAATCACTCGGGCTGCATCCCAGTCTATCATTATTTTGCACAACATGCCACCTCAGTTTAGACCTAGCCATATGCAAATCAGTCTTTACCCTGCTACAGTGGGTAAAGTCCAGCCCAAATTGAAAGGCCGGGTACTCCCTGAACTGGAACACAATCAACACAGGACAGGTTTCACCCTAGTTAGGGGTCATTAGCGAGGTATGGCTTTGTTTCAGTGGCTCAGTGTGCACAGAACCCATGTCTGGGCATATCTGGACATTCCTGTTCATCATTAAAAATTCCGGTTCACTGTTAACAATTAGGCCTGCTGGGGCATTACTGGCCCTCAACTACCTAGTCCATATTTCTCCATAAAAAGTGTTTTGACTTGATTCCTCTTAAGTTCTGTTAGTTCCTCCCAGGAAAAAATGTAACCACCAACAACCTAGAATCATAGCCATGGCAAATGTAAATCCTTTGCCGCGTACGAGACTACACATAGGGCCAAAGAAGTCTAAGCACACACTGTGTCACAAACATCCAGGATCTGTGATACTACCCCCATCAGAACTTGCACTCATCTTCAACCTCTTTTCACTCTCTCTGCATTCACTGCATATTTCAATCCAATCTACAATGTCTCTAGCCATAGCCGACAATCAAAATTCCTTCCTAACACATTTCTTGGAGATGGTTTGCCCTAAATGCCTCTCATGAGCTAAATCAAACAACCTTTTGAGCACCCCATAAAGAGGAACCATCCCGTCTCCTCCAATCACCACAGCACTCCTGCAAACCGAAGTCTCATCCAGGACCTTGCAATAAGGTTGCAGAGTCAAAGAATGAGTGCTTTCCCTCTGAGTACTGTTCCTTATGATGCACATGGTTCACTGATAGAATATGTCAGAAACATCGATGTTCTAAATATTGAGAAAAAATATATTCTGCGAAAATGTTGACTTACATACCTTAACAGGAAAGTACAAAAATATTGTCTTCAAAATATCGAGGTAAAAAATATAGATGAATAAAAAATAAATTAAAAAATATATATAAAACAAAATAATATATATTTAATATATTAAATACTAATATTATTACATTTAATATACATTTTAACTAAAAGCATGATAGAAAATCAACCCAAATTCTTAACTTTCCATCCTTCCATGTGATGACCACCGGAGAAATCCAATTTAAAGCTTCAACGGTCTCGAAAACTGCACTGTTCAACATCTTCTTGACTTCTTCCCTTACTCTTATGAGTCCCTTCCTGACCTTGTGCTGCACAGGAACAGCACCTGGCTTCAGCTTGATCTTATGCACATAACCCTTTAATTCCACCTCGCAAAATATCTTTTAGTGTCTTCAATCACCATGATTTGGTTTGGTGCCTGTGGATTTATATTAATGTGTAGGTCATACTGATGGTACCATCCCATGGCTCTGCCACATACACCTTCCCACTAACACACCTATCTTTAAATGTAACATCAGTTTTGATGTAACCAATAATGTCAATATGTTCACCCTTATAGCCACCAGGATTGATACTTTTTGGCAATAAATGCACAGTTGGCCACTCCTTGAGAAGCATACTCTTGGGAATTATTGTGTATAGTGAACCAGAATCCACCATCAACTGTACTATTTTATTCTCTATAGTAAATTCCGCAGTGGGCCTTTTGAGTCTGGGTGTTCCAGAATCAATGCCCTGCCCCTCAGTAACACCTAGTACCCTGTCACACAATTCCTATTCATATAAGTCCATCCATACCATTCCTCACAACAGCCTCCTTCCCCTTGACTTGTCCTTACTCTAACACATGCTGGCAAAATGCCCCTTTCGTCCACACCTCCTACTCTCCATCCCAATGGCATAGAGATTTCCAGCCTCAGATTAACGATTGTTACTACCACACCTGTTAAAGTTCCTACTAACCTCTTTACCATTACAAGTGGACCTTACCTGGCCTTGTTGGCCACTTGGCTGTTGCTGCAACATCTCCATCTACAAATGACAAATCCCCTGCCACCTTGATATCCTTTCACTCCATTTTCTTCATGCAATACTCAGACTCTTCCACAAACTTCGCTGTTTCAATAGTATCATTCAACGAAGGGTACTTAGCTGCCCACAACCTATCGTGCATCTTCCTATTCCTACATTGCACAATAAGCTGATTTCTGATCATCTCATCAGCCATCATACCAAACAGACACTTGACCAACAATTCTCTTACAGGAGTGTTAAATTCATCCACTAACTCCCTTATATTTTGGGGTTGTGTGTAAAAGTTGTGTCTCCTCATGACAACATTCACACTCTTGGCAATCCTGACTTCCAATCTCTATCTTGCCTCAACATACACATCTTCAATGGGATGCCCTGCCTAGTTAATGGCTTTGGGTAAATGTTTAAACACATGCTGGGCTTCTTCTCCCAATGTGCTCAATAAAATTGTTTTTTCCCTTCCAACACGGAATGCCAATCCATCTGGCTCTTTAAGGTAATCATCAATAATATCTATCTACTCAGCCCTCTCGACAGGTTGGAACTTCATGTTGAGCGAGAAAACCAGGAGGTGGATTTATCTCTGTAACCTCTATAAGTACAACTCAATCGCCACCCTTTATAACAGACTGTTAAAGATAAACTAAATAACCAAAAATAAACAAACTAAATTCCTGATAACCAATGAAGGACAGTGTCCTGGAATAAATAACAATTTCAGTATTGTGCTGGTGAACAAAAAGGAAGATGAATGAACCTTAAAAATCAATGTTTTGCTGCGCTTTGACCTATTTAATTCAGGGCTTGTGCGCACGCGCAGCTGGTGCGACTAGCACCCGGTGGCAGTGGGTGGTCGCTAGCGGCGCGTGAACGCTCCCTGCTACTTCGCTCTCATTTTATTGAAACTATCATTTTAATTATTCCTCTTTGTGTCACAATTGTGTTTCCTACCTTTTTGCTTGCTCACCCCTAGCACCGGTCCGACACGGTTGTGTGCCGATTGCTCGGAGGGCTCTCTGGGTTATTTTACACTTCCAGCGAAGGTCAGCGCTCTAGACTCCAGCGCTTTGACCTATTTAATTCAGGGCCTATGTGCACGCGCACCGGACGCGTGCAGCGGGCACGCCGGCGGCGTGCCGAAGGCAAGCCCGTCTGCGCCCGTCCGCGGCCGACCGCGGCTTGGGGCCTACCACTCTGCCAGATTATTAAATTATTCCTCCAAACAACTCCAGACACTCCAAGGCAACTGGCCTCTTAGCGCCTCCACCCTCGCACACATTGGATATCTTGGCATACTACAGTCAAACCTTACCATATCACCCCCCCAGTTGCCCGGACCACTAGACTTCCCTCGGCCACTCGTCACCCCGGAGGCCCTTCCCCAGCTCCCCTTCATCCTTAGCTCCCCGCTTACAGCATCAGTTTATCTTCTCAATACCCGCTCAGCGGTCAAACATCAACTGGAGCTCTTTAATTATCTAGACACGGTTAAACCCGACATTTTGTTTCTTACTGAAACTTGGTTCTCATCTGACTCTTTACCTGATGTCCTAGCATCCCTCCGTGACCAATACTATGTTTTACGTGCAGATCCTCCCGAGGGGAAGGCTGGAGGAGGTGTGGCCCTGATAGCCCGCTCTAACCTCCAGTTCCAGCTCCTCCCCTTTCCTTCTATCACTGCTATTGATTTCTTAGTCGCCCGCTCTGTTTCCCTTGCGGTCCCACTTACATGTGCACTTTTCTATCGTCCTCCCCAACCCATGCCCTACTTCATTCCTGCAGTACAGGAACTGTTGGCCACTCTGGTGGTCAACAACTCCTCTGTCCTGGTACTAGGCGATTTCAATCTCTGGCCCACTGACTCTCATGAGGATCATATGTCCAAAGACTTCACAGAATCCCTTCATAGCCTGAATTTTACCTCACATATACATTCCCCAACTCACATACATGACCACATTCTGGATCAAATATGGTCAGCTAATCTACCCATCTCTTCCCCTTTAGTTTCTCCTTGCTCCTGGTCCGACCACTTCTTTATTTCTCTCTCCCTTGAGCTAGGTGTCGATACTAAGCCCTCACTCCCTAGAAATATTTGGGCATGGAACTGGAATCGGGTGGACCTAGCCACACTCTGCTCTTCTCTTTCATCCTAACCCCTAGCTTGGCTGACATCCCTCCCAATTCTCAGGTCGCTGCCATCAACAGTTGGCTCTCTGCAACCTGCGACTTAGTGGCCCCCCTTAAACTGGTCAGAACACGCCGCCTCCATGAGGCCAATAGATGGTTTACCATCAAGCTCAAAGATAAAAAAACTTGCACCTAGGCAGGCAGAGCGCCACTGGAGGCGTGGATACTGCCCTGCACTAAAACTACAATACATCACTCTCCTTCGGGACTATAAGAAAGCTATTCTTCTGGCAAAATCGGAACATTTTTCTTCCAAGATTCTTCTTGCAGCAAACAAACCCAAGGAAATTTTCACTATTGTTCATGAACTAGCAACCTCTGATAGAGCTACCCCTAAGCCAGTTCCCTCACAACTTCTCTGCAACTTCCTTAATGAATACTTCATTGAGAAAATTGAAACTATTAAACTCAATATTCCCCTGCCTTCCCCATCTTTTTTATGTCCCCAAACCCCGATTAATTCTTTTTTTCTAGACCAATTCATCCCGATCTCCAAGGAAGCTTTCTCCATCTTGCTCAAGAGGGTCAAATCAGGGTCCCCCTCTGATTGTGCCCCTCTCACATTTTAAGGGAGATTTTTTCCACTTGTCCCGAGCCCCTTTTAACTCTTCTCAATAACTCTCTCATCCAGGCAATTGTCCCTGACCTGTTTAAATCAGCTAAAGTTATCCCTATTTTGAAAAAGCCAGGCGCTGACTCTACCTCTCTCTCTAACTTTCATCCCATTTCTTTACTACCGTTTCTGGGTATGATTCTGGAGAGCCACCTTACCACCTGCCTCAGTGCCTTCATCGAGGAACACCATCTTCTAGCTCCCTACCAGGCAGGCTTTCGCCCATTACATTCTATGGAGTCTGTTGTTCTCTCCGTCCTGGATGAGCTCAGAAGGAGTTCTGATATCAACTCTCCCCAGGCTCTGGTCCTCCTCGATCTGTCCGCCGCCTTCGACACGGTCGACCATTCCATCCTTCTCGGCCGTGTCGGGGGCGCTGGCATTCGGGGATCCGCACTGTTATGGCTCACCTCATTTTTGGGGAACCCCGTCCAGGCCGTACTGTTGGAGGGCTTTTCTGCACCCACCCGCTCTGTTCCCTGTGGGGTCCCCCAGGGCTCCTCTCTCTCCCCTCTTCTCTTCAACCTCTACATCTTTCCTCTTATATCTGCTTTGCAAAAAATGGAGGCACAGTATTTAACTATGCCGATGACCTCCAGCTTGTCTTTAACCTTTCCCCTCTTTCTGATTCAATTCTTAATTTTCAAACTATCATGATGTTTATCAGCGACTGGATGAATGGCAACCATCTAAAGCTAAACCCCGACAAGACCGAGCTGGTACTCAAGGGCAGCTCCCCCAGTCCCTGGACTTCTGCTTTCTGGCCTCTTTCCCTTGGTCCTCCTCCCTTACCCTCTGTTTCTGTAAAAACCCTGGGAATTAAAGTTAGTAAGGACCTCACAATGCGCTCCCAGATTAGCACAGTGGTTTCATCATGTTTTTTGTCACTCAGAACCATACGCAAACCATACGCAAAATCTCCCGTTTCTTTTCCTTTACAGCTCTTAAACTCATCATTCTTGCCATGATCTTGTCTTGTCTTGATTATGGCAATGGCTTGTATGTATGTATCCCCGCCTACGAACTCCGGTGTTTGCAATTAATCCAAAACCAGGCAGCTCGTCTAATCTATAGTCTCATCATGTTACCCTCCTGCTAAAAACTCTTCATTGGTTGCCCATCTCTGAACGATCTTTATTCAAGATGGGCTGCATGATTTTTCTGGCTCTGGCTGGCACTGCGCCTGCCTTTATCAACTCCAAGATTAAAGCCCATGTCCCCAATAGAGACCTGCGTTCCTCCTATCAGCTTCTTTTAAGTGTTTCTCGCTTCAGGAGGAAAAAATTAGGAGGCATGAGGTTTTCTACCCTTGCCCGCCCCTTCTGGAATGCTCTTCCTTTTCCTATTAGGTCTATTCCCACCTACCCTGATTTTCTTAAAGCCCTCACAACTCTTCTTTTCTCTCACGCCTTTTCATCTTAAGCAGCCTTCCCTGCCTCCCCCAGAGCTGTCTGTCCTCAGTGCCAAGAAACCGCATGGTGATCGAGCGCTATATAAAACCCTTAAACTTCAACTTCAACTTCAATTGTTTGTTTTTCTTTCTCAACTTTGAGGCACCAACAACTAAAATGATCACTGTTTATGTTCAAAATGCCCTTCTCACAAGAGTTAATAGGCAAGTTAACGCACCTTGGTACTGTAGCTTTACCAGAATATCTGTAGCCTTTATGGTGTGCCTGTCACCAAATACAGGCAAGGTTGCCTTGAAATGAAACTCTGTAAATCTAGAGCCGGGTTTGGATGACGGAAACATGTATGTGTTGCCTGGCAACATATGTTACACGGGACAAACCATGCAAGGTATTCCGCACTGAGTTGGATAAGTGGAATGACATAACAAAGCCCTTAAGGTGTCAGAGGTATTCCAGCAACAGCCTCCACAATCCGACATCACAGTCGCAGAGGAAACCACTCTAGCACAAGCATATTTTGGAAGCCAGCAGCAGCCTCTATGATCCAACATCACAGTTACCAAGGAAGCAGGCAGCGCTAGCACATGCCTAATATCTCAGCCAGATGGAGTAATTGTAACAGTGGGCCCGGCGTTCCCCTAAACATCGGAAATGGAACGATACTCCGTAAACTGCACCAGCACTGTGCACAAAGGTGCAATCTGACCTGAAGCGAACCCAAAACTACAGGACCAGCTTTTGTGTACCACCACGTCAAGTGAGAGCTGAACTTTGCATGCTGCATAGGCCAATCGTTGTAAAAACTGTTGTAAGAGACTCCACACACAGGATTAATTTCAAGTAGCAAATTTTATTCTATGAGAGAACAACTCTCACCATGGTGCTCCCTCTGCCAAGCAGCAAGCAACTGCCAGCTGGAGAACGCCGACCCCATCACAATAGCCCTTAAAACACTCGGGACACCCACGAGGCGAATGCCCCTCGAGATCCACATTTATATTACAACAATTACCTTCAATGTGTCATAAAGAATGATGTGGCTTTAAATGAAATTATGGAAGGTCCAACCCTTCCTCTGGCTAATAATCTCCTGTTCTATATAGCAATAAGGACAAAAGGTCGAATTATATAGGGCAGTAGACCCCACATATACACATTTATGTCACTTATTGTTTGTCCCATTTAAATTAGATAGGTTGACAAAGTAGCCATGACATATACAATAGTGACCCTGGGGCGCTCCTGGTGGTCCTGTTGAAATTACCTGACCCGATGGACCTTTGATAATGGGGCAGAAACATAGAGACTAAAGAAGGAGGGGGTAGGGCCATTAAATCGCTGTCTCACATACAATGTTATCTGTATCACTGCACCCATTAATAAAGGTATACCATGGGTTGCTCAAGATATTTTAACTCTTAATATACTCTGGCAGAGAAAATATCCAAAGTGCTGCCTGAAATGTACTTGCACCCATCCTGGTTTTTAGGGACCAGAATAAGACCCAATGATGAAGCATGCAATTAATAGAGTCGGTGAGAGTCTAACAAAAAAATCGGAGGGATTCACAATTCTTAGTTATAGGCTGAGCCACTGGAATTATGCAGCAGTGTTGAGTAAACTATGCAGCAAGATAAAGCAAATGAAGGGGCCCATTAGGATGGCGGATGGCGTGGATATCGGGCGAACCGCCCGCCATCCACACCAGAAAGACCCCCCCGCCATATTAGGATAGGGGAAAGACCGTCCACCAGTTTTCCGCCGGTTGACTCCTCGACCAGGTAGAAAACATGTTTAATATGGTGGCGGTGTCTTGCAGACACCACCATCCATATTAGGATAACAGTAACAAGAATTTTGGTAGTGGTGTTCCCTAAAAGGGAATAACCGCACATTCAAATCAATATTCACAAAAAGAGTTAATTAAGGCACATAATTTGAACAATTGCTGGAAATACAGTCGAAGTGCTAGAGAGACCACTGTCACTCACTATCAAGGGTGACTAAAGCAGATCCATAGGACCTGTCAAAGCAGATCCATAGGACCTGTCAAAGCAGAAGTACAAGGGGGGTCTTTTCAGCACTATTCTTAGAGTAGTATTAAAGATGACATTAATCATATCAATTATTTCACCAATATAGTCAAAGTGTGAGTAAGTCTAAATAAAGATATTCTTCATGACACAAGGAAATCTGAATGGTTTTCTTTTTATTCACAATCTTCAAAGAAACAAACAGCCAACACGTGTTTCGTTGGGACAACGTCCGTACCAAGACTATCTCAAGGCTAAACAATGTAGATATCGAGCATAAATAAAAAGGAGAGGTGTGATGACATCAGAAATGGAACAATGACTACGGGTCGTAAGTCAGGTGGAGGGCACGAAAGTAAATGATACGGCCCCAACCCGAATTCGAATATCATGGAGCACAATTCACTGATGACTTCGAGGGAGTGCAATACTGTGTACTGACCGAAAAACAATAATTATAGGACCAGTATCCCAGAAGGCGTCAGAGGAGGGTACCTCCACGTACTGCTTGATAGGAGACAGCGCAGTTAGTCTCCGCTGATTGTAGAGTAGAGCAAAGGTATTGTTGGTCTTCTAAAGACTAAGGGGCTCATTAGGATGGCGGACGGACTTGCGTCCGTCCGCCACCCTAGAGTAGGAGGGACCGTCCGCATGGGCTGCGGCGGTCCCTCCGTGCAAATTAGGATGTGACCGCCACCCTGGCGGTCACATCCTGGATATTTAACATTGCGGCGGGTGCAGCTTCAAGCTGCACCTGCCGCAATGTTAAAAAAGCATACATTGCATATGTATGCAGCAAGCAGCAGGCACCGCGCGCTGCCTGCCGATTGCTGCATACATATGCAGGGGGTACCATAGGTACCCCCCATGTGCACCCCCCACCCCCCTTTACCCAGGGGGCCCGCAACGGGCCCCCGCAGTGAAGCACCATATGCTTTTACACGGCGGAATATCCGCCGTGTAAAAGCATTTCTTTCTGTGCATCCTAATATGGTGGACGGTGTCTGAGAGACACCGTCACCATATTACAGCTTTTCCGCCGCGGTTGTAAGCCAACCGCGGCGGAAAAGCTGCGGACGGAAAACAGGACCCACCAGCCATCCTAATGTGGCGGTGGGTCTTTGGTTGGTCCGCTGCGGTTTTTCCGCATCCTCCGGGCCGGCGGTGGATTCCGCCGGCCCAGAGGATGCGGAAAAACCGCTATCCTAATGAGCCCCTTAATGTTAAATCGGAAACGAGAACGGCACAACAGTTTAATATTCGTAGTAGTAGCAGTCGTGTCGCTAGTGAGGCATCACCTCCGCATTCTAGAGTAATGGCATCATGTCCGCTTGATAACGCGACTAAACGCGTGTGGCGAGGCATCATAATGCGTACGGTGGGACGGCCGCACCTATGGCGAGAAGTCCCTTTAGTCGTTGCGGTGGCGGGCAGACTTTGCCTGCCCGCCATCATAATAGAGCGCATGTGACTTAATGTGGCACATTTTAGTAGGTATTATTTCATGTTTTTGTATCATTCTTAAAATTGCTAACAATGTCTAGGCATCAGTTGCATCTAATTAGTGCCTGTTTAGCACCAAAATATAGCAATGAGCAACATAAAGTCGACCTGTTTAACTTTCCAAAGGGCTCTCCACTGCACAGCCACACATGTTACTGTGTTTTTAGTAACGTTTGAACCGTTTGAGCTAGAAACAACAATTCTTTTTGTTACAATCTGCTGATTATGCAGTAGATGATGTATTATGTGGTAATTGTAGCAAATCTATCATTATGCAAAAAATGCCACAGCTGCACAAATGCATAATTCTAGTGGCCCTGTTTATGGGATACCTTTTTGTGTTTCAGTAATTATGGAGCTCTATATCCTGAATACACAACCTGGGATGGTAGGTGTACAGGAAGAAGGTAGGGCAACTATAGCTCAGAGACCCACAATTCTGGAAGTGATGGTCCAGGATGGCCCACACACAGCAAAGAAGTGTCTGGCAATGTACTCTCAATGTTGTCTAGGGCTTCAAGAGCCCTCTTTGGGAAACAGACAATAATAGGGAAGCATGGCCAGATGGACTCTGGGAGGTGTTTCCAACTCAGGCATTATCATCATCTAGTTTCTCTAGTGGTTAATCGGACTGGTGAGGTCAGTGAATAGCACTTTTATTTTTATTTTAGATATATGTATATAGTGTAAACTTAACTCAGCAGACAATATAGCTAGTAAAGCTGTTTGTAATGTAGATGGGGGTTCAGAACATTTAAGTGGAACAGTAGCATGCTGTTTACTATTTACATTGATATATATATATATTTATATTTACAATGAGATGTACAGGAACATGCCATGATTTGAATGTGCGCTGGATTTGAAATATCAAAGCAATCATCTTAGCCTCTAGCCCACAAAACTCTCTTGTTTTCAAAGGAAATTGCAGGTAAACACCTCATTGCATTCCACTGGTTAATATTCAGAGTATGCAGTGGTGTTGTACCAAAAGAAGATTGGTAGCATTCCCAGAAATAGGCTATGCTTCCCATTTAGGTTCTTCCCTCACTTCTCATTTTGCTGCAGGGTTGTGGCTGCACCTGCTGCCTCACTGGTTCCACATCCCTTGATAATTCTCACAACCACCGCTGGCACCAGCCCCCATTCCTTCCAGCTTTGCAAGGTGAGTATCATGAGAGCACTTTCAATGTGAAAATGTAGTTATAAAATATCCTTGCAGAATTATTAGTCCCTTGTGTGCTTTTGATGCAAATTCTTTTTTTTTTAAACAAAGAAGGAATAGACGCAAAATAAAACAGCATGTACAAAAAATATATATTTATAGATATGGTAAAGAGAAAAACAAGAATCAAAATACAATCATTATCAGAAAACATAACTTTATACAATTAAAATGAAAATAGCATATGGAAATATTTACTGTAAGCATAAAAAACAATTAAAGAAGAACTATCATACTATGATACAGAAAACAAAGTAAGGGATAAAAATGATGTGTTATTTAAAAAAAAAACAGACAACACGGTGGATTATGGTGGTTTCCGAACTTCATCCGAAGTGGTAATAGGTGGAACAAAAGATGATGGAACACAGGGTAAATATGTAGTCAGAGAGAGCCACAATAGACCTCGTTTGATAGAGAAGGATATGGGGGTAATGTAATTTGTGTCAAGCCTATGATGAAAACATACAGCGTTCCACCAGGTTCTAAAGGTGACTTTTTCTGCTTGGTTCCAGTTTGAAGTTATTAAATGTAAGGCTACTGCTAATAATGTTGATGATGATAATTCTTGCCGTTGCAGTGTGCCACTGTTGCATCGCAACAGTATTTTGCATGTATTTCATGTTGTTGAAAGAATTTTCACCGTGGCAAAAGAAACTGAAGGACTGCCTGCATTCCAGTGGTGCGCCCTACGCTATGCTATAACCCACGCTAACTAGTAGTTATTACCACTAGCATCCGATGGGTTGCAGTTCTGCACTAGAATATCAGGAGTGCCTTAGTTCAATGCCAAACTGCAACAGAAGGGCAATTCCAACCTGTCATTCAGGTAGTGATCTGGACAGGTCTGGTGGGTAGCAATCTACAGAAGGCCCATTCTCTTTTCTGACCTATAGCTATTCTGGCCAAGAGCCCATCAGCCATTTGCAGGTGGGCATCATTAGACACCCACTGTGCAGGGGTGGGGGACCAAGGAAGTGGGTCATGACTGGAAGTGATCATGAGTTATGCGACAGAGGGGAGGGGGCAGAGTAGAGTCCTTTAAAAGTGGGCCACCCCTCAGATACCCTCTCTCTGTCCCCTGATGTGCTGCAGGAGCTGGACTGAGTTTGTTTACCGTCCAGGTTAGTGAGCAGTACAGGGGACATTCCCTGGCTTTCTGTAGAGCATTCCGAATTTCAGAATTAGTAGCTAGATCACAGGCAGACACACAGGTTAGGATTAAGCGAGAGGACGTGGTATTGGGTCTACATTCACTGAACCTGTTGGTCAGGAGATCCAAAACTGATGCCAGGGGTAAGGGCATATGGGTACAGCTAGGTGAAGCATTCCCCTGCCATGGTTGTCTAGTTTCTCTAGCCAGAGAGTACCTGTGAGTCAGACCATTGGAGAGGCACACCAAGTTCCTGGTGCATGCAAATGGCGCCCCCATGGCTCGGCCACAGTTTGCATGAATCTGCCAGAAGGCCCTGGGAGTGTTGGGGGTGACCACAGTAGGTTTTACTCCACACTCCTTTCGGATTCGGGCAGCCAGAACTGCAGCAGGAATGGGACTATCACCAGAGAGAGTTAAGGCCATTGGAAGGTGGAAATCCAGTTGCATTGAACGCTACGTCCGACCTCATTAGGCATAGGGCAAGCAGGAAGAGCCCCCCTTTCCCCTCCCTATCCCCTCACTGCTTTTTTGTAGGGCAGAGAATGGCAGCCTCGGGTTGTGTCATTACAGGGAAAACCATCAAGGTGTGTTGGTTAGGGATTCAATAATGAACAGTGCAGCAAAAAGACTCAATGACATCGTCTGGGAGAGGAGATCCGAAATGGAGCACCACTGGTTGGGTGTGGCCGGTCAAAAGCTACAACACCTGCTGGTGCGGTTTAGTGAGGCGCTTGTGCTTGGCAAGCTTCCCATGCTAGACATTCTACTCGTTCATGTGGTGGGGAAAGACATGATTCCAATGGGGAGAAAGGGAGTATGTGAAGGGCTCATATCGATGTTGGGTAAACTGCGCCATTTGCTCCCTGGAGCCCTGATTTTGTGGTCTGAGGTCATCCCTAGGGAGAGATGGCCTGGTGATGCTAACCCTGAGAGGACCAATAAGTCAGTGAAAAAGCTAAACCCTTTGGTGAAAGCTATTCTGACAATGGCGTCCATAGACACCAGTAGCCACGGGCTACTACACCTGGGTTATTTTGAATGGTTTGATGAGGAAGGCATGCACCTGTCAGATGCGGTTCTTGAGGCTTTCCTACAAACAAGCTCTGGGGCAGTTGATAAAAAAGGAAAATCTTGGTAGGGGGACGGATTCGCCAGTGACCTCTCCACCCTGTGGCCCATCGTAGCCGTGTAATGGCACTAATGTTTGAGCGCACTAAGTTGCCCAGTTGATCGCCTCCTTCGGGAGAAGCCTTTCAGGGGTGTGGCTGGTTGGAAAGAGGGCTTACCCGCTGGTGGGCCTACCCTTCTAGCCCTACCTCGGGTACACCAGAGATTATGTGGGGCATGACTGACAGTCATGGGATGCCCCAGCAGGGACCAATGGCTATGCGGTCTCCGGAGATGTCTGAAATGTTTGACGTGATAGTTTCTCACCCGGTCTTTCTGAACTCGTTTACCCCCAAATGGGGATGTAAATAGGATATGTGAAATGCTGTGTTTGGGTTTGCTGTGTATTTTGCAATATTTTCTATTTTGTAATGTTATTTGTTTACAGTGGTTTTATACCACCTTGTTTCATTTGGTAAATTTGCTACTTCCTAACCCAAGAAGTTGAGTCTGTTGCCTTTGTGGGGGGCGAGGGAACTGCGCAGATCGTAAGGGTGGTTAACTCCAACTCCATTTCACGAGTGAGTACACTATTTCTCTTCCTCTTTCACTTCTTACCTCTGTCCTCCATTCCCTTATCATCTCTCCTCACTCGTCCTCACAAATATGTTCAACGGGAGTGCTATATTCATATGAAATCATGCGCATACATGTTTTAAAATGTCCTCCGCACCACCCTGTACAACTTACCCAGAGAGAAGGTAAATATGCATAAGCAGATGCACCCCTCAGTGCAGGGCTCCTACCTAAAATGGCGACTGCGCATCGATTCAATGATTTCTTTGTTTCAGGCTAAATGAATCCTTCTGCATGCAAGTTCTACAATATATGTTACAAGGTCTCTCGTGATGATAGTTTTATGTATTTAAGCAGAATAATGGGAATTAGAAAAAGGTCTTTCAAAGAAGATTCTCATTAGAAGAAGAAGCTATTTAGAAATGCAGTGAGGATAATGAAAATCCTTTTTTCACAGAATAAAAATTATTTGTGCAGGTGTAGTCTGAAGACCATCGCTGTCACTAGCAGCTCATATTGTCTGATATTATAACATTTTGCCTGAAAATGTCCTGCGTTTCGAATATCCTGTAGGGTATTAGAATGCGTGCATCTAAGCAGTAAGGAGATTAGAAGTGCCACAGTACAGGAGATTAAAGGCTGCATCATTGCTTGAGAAGAAATCTAAATCCGGACGTCTTGATTATTTTCTGTCATTTTTATGCCCATCTCATATAACAATTGAGGCACTGGTGTCTTAATTCCGGGAGTGTTAGCTACTGTCTCGCCACTGAAGGAATTACCAAAGATGCAGTCCAGCGTTTGGAGGGCTCCTTTTTTTTTTAATTGCACTATAAAATATAGAAATTATGGTCTCTCACATTAGTTTACTGCATGCCAGACATCGTGAAAAAATAGTGCTACAAAGTTTTACCGAATGTAAGTGTTATCTGACAGTTATTTTAGTTAATGTATTTTGCAATATAAATTGTGGCAAATCAGATATTGTAAAGGGCCCTCCCACTACATAATGACAGACAGCACCATATCATGACCCCATCAATGCCATTACAGGATGTCCATTTTGTTTCCCACCCAATTCTATCAATTTGAACCCTTGAACAACAGACTCATGACATTTACACACAAGTGTGACAGTCTTCAGTAAACCTAATACAATTATGAACATACCATACTAATGACTGCATACCGTCGCCTCAGTTGGTGTACTAGCAGAAGAATTACGTTTATCAGAACGGGACTTATAAATATGTTTCTGCCAATTTATCAATTCTAATTATTCACATTTTCCCAATAAACATTCAGGATCGACGACTCACATTGAATCCAGTATCCAAAACACTTTTGATCCACGCTAGTGATAGCAGGTTACTGCATTACAATACAACACCTTACATCCAATAAAACACTTTCTACTTTTGGAATTTAACTCTTGAGGGTGATCTCAACTCTGCCAGAGGGATGTCTGCAGGGGGAAGTGTTCAAGCAAAATCTCAGAATGGCCATAAGGAGGAAAGTCAACAAGAAGAACATACAGAACTCCATTGAATGCACCGTATCCTGTTATAAAAGGTTTTTCAGCAACACATCTGCCATCAATGCAGTGGACATGTTGAAAGCAAATTTGACTGCCCACACATCTATAGCTATTGCATTCGACAACCACAAATCAACAAAGTTGGTGAAACTTTAAAAAACAAAAACAAATAATAATTGTCAATAAATCGTTCTGGAGTTGCTGAAATGGTGAATTTGACAGCATTGGACCATCAACAGCATTATCTCATTAACAACTTCATGGGTGACAGATGAGCCTGGTCTGGACTAACTGTGGCTCCATAATGAAAGGTGGCTTCTACCTGGGAAGCAGGTATTTAATATTCCACCACCCCGTCACGGTATTTTCCTTGCTTGTTGGTTGGGAAATTATCACATAAACTGCCATTCTTGCTTGAATGTAGCTTTATTACTGACTACTGTCTTTTGTACGATGATATAAAGTAACACACTTTCAATGTTATTGTATTGTAAATGTTCATGTGTCAAGGATGTTGTCACCCATTTGGGTTTGGTTCATTCTATATAAAAATGTGAAATATATATATATATATATATATATATATATATATATATATATATATATATTACCTACTGGCGGTCGCCAGTAGGTAGTTATAGTTAGGATTGTTTTCCATAGGAAATTCGCAACATTCTATTGGGAATAACTTTGGCGCCGAATGAGGGATCTGCCTGTAATTTTCCTTAACTTTGCCTCGCTGCGCTCCGCTCCTTCCCTGAAAGTTTCGGGGGATCCGTCTAGCGGGGGCCAAGATAAAAGGGGGGTCCCAAAACGTGTTTTCCCCATGTTAATTTCCATAGGGCGATTGGACTCACTTTTAGCCCGAACGGCTGAATGGATTTCCACCAAACTTGGCAAAATTGTAGGGACTGGTACCCCGATGTGCCTTTGCTATGTCTCAAGATATATGCTCCAGTGGGTTTTATGAAAATTAACTTTGAACAAATATATATTGGGCTACATTGGGCTATATATATGTTAGAGCCCAAATGTAGCCCAATGTAGCCCAATGTAGCCCAAAGATGGCCACCAAAGACAAAAAAAAACAAATGTAGCCCAAATATCAGCCAGATGTATCCCAACTATAGCCCAATGACAGAATGTCCCTGTGGGACTTGGCCCTTTCCCCAGAAATTTTTCGTTTTTTATCCCTTTTCATTTAGAATGCCCCTATTGTAACAACAATGTATAGGCCTTGTGTAGTGAGGAAAGCCCTGTGTACTGTGAAACTGATGTTAAGATGCAGGTGTCTTATACCCCTAACATGGCTGCCACTGACCACTGCTGCTGCAGCGGGGTTAGTGGGCGCATTCTAGTGGCTAGGGCCTGGTTGGAACCCTCCAAACAATGTATCAACTTAGCCTGCCAGCCTGCCCACAGGTAGAATGGTGGAACCTCCTAGAACCCCCTGGAACCTTCTGGAACAGGTGAGGTGACACCAACTGCCACTGCCAACTGTCAACTGGCACTGTATAAGGAAAGGAAGGAAAACTTTCCTGTCAGAGTGACTGAGGGGAAGACCTGGGGAAGAACCTACGCAGGAGGATAGGCAGTGGGGGTCAGGGCAGGGTCTTATGATGCTGGAAATGACAGGGCCTAGAGTGCTGCTTTACAAGTATTGAGGCATCCTGTACCCCCCCACTGACCTAACCCCGTGGAAGGGAACCCCCAGGGACCACTTGAGGGGATTGGCTTAGGAGATCTAACACCAGCCACCAACTTAACCCCCTTCAAGGAAACAAGAAACCAAAGGGCGCAAGAAACATCACGCCAACAAGAAACTAAGCTTCTATTTACAAGGGCGCAAGAAACATCACGCCAACAAGAAACTAAGCTTCTATTTACAAGGGCGCAAGAAACATCACGCCAAGAAGAAACTAAGCCTCTATTTACAAGGGCGCAAGAAACCTAAAGCGCTAAGAAGAAATTAAATCATCACAGGACTTTTGAAGAAGCAAACAGGTATTGGCGCGGTACTGACCCTGCGTTTCCTGATGTCACCTGGGGTCTCCCTTGCTAACCTGCTACTGGGGTGTCACCTGTCCTGTATATCTAGCGCTGCCCTTGCTGACCCTGTGAAGAGCGCTGAAGTAATGGAGGGGGTTGCTGCCTTCTGAAGCGCTATATTTGCCTGAACTGCAGCACCCTGAACTGAATGTTATTAGACCTGCTGGTCTTGCCCCCACCTCGTGTGGGCCAAAGCGCTATAGCCCTGCACCCTGCTGTCTGTGAAGCGCTAGAATCCTGGGCGTGATTCCTGCCTGAAGCGCTATATTCTGTGGTGCCCTTCAGCAGCGCTACCTGGAATGAACTGTCTGCCGAGCGCTACCTCTGCTGTGAATTGCCTGCTATATCGTAGCGCTGTGAATCCTGAAAAGCGCTATCCCCCTGAAGCGCTGTGTCACCAAGAACTTCTGTGGCTCTAGAAGTTGCTGCCTTCTGAAGCGCTGACTCCCTGCTCTCCCAACGCTACTTTGCTGTCCCTGTGAAGAGTGCTGAGGTACTGAAGGGGGTTGCTGCCTTGTGAAGTGCTGTACCTGCAGGGTGCTATTATCTAAACCTGATTGCCTGCTGAAGCGCTGTCCCCAGCATTGCCTGTGGCCAAGCGCTGTCATGTGAGGAACTGAGGTAGTGCCCAGGGAAGCGCTGTAATTTCACTCCAAGCGCTTTCTTGAATGTCCCATAGAAGCGCTGTAATTGTGCCTCCAAGCGCTCTCTTGTAGGCCCCAGAGAAATGCTGTATTTTTGACCTTAAGTGCTCACCTGTTGGCCCCTATGTGCCTCTAGTAACGTGGAGGCCATTAAGTTACTGTTTATGCCTGAGGACAGGCTTGCCATTCATTAACTGTTTGGGCCCTGGTTCCGGCGTAGGCCTAAAGACATACTGAGTTCACCTGCGATGGCTTAGCCCTGCATAGGGGAGTCCAAGGCATAGTAAAATGCTCATTGAGAATGCTTTACTGAATTGCTTATTGAAATGTTCACCTTAATTAACAGAAATGTTTTACTAGTCTAAAGCAAGGCCTGTGCTTGCTTAATGAGAGGTTGCTCTCTAGCAATGAGTAATGTTCTATTTATAAGTTACTTAATGAAATGCCTATGCCTGATTCCTTCCCTGTAATGTTTACTCCTGATTAGGGGGATGTTACCTATGATTGGGGAAGAGTTTTGAGGTGGTTATTCCTGCTTGGAACCAGGATTATTCTGAACTATAGAAGTTTTATTACACCCCTGCCCCACATCTACTTATTTGCAGGATTACTCTTGGGTGCAGAAAGGTTTATGCCTGCTTAATGTAGGAATTAGAATGTTGATCCTGGCCTGGGGGTGGAAACGCCAACAGCTGCATAAGGAACTGTGTCTGCTGACTAATGAAACATTTATTCATGTTGGTTGAAAGGTGGAGCACATGCCCACAGTTATGGAGTGAGGTGCTCCTTGCTTTAAAGAAATGTTTACATTTACTAAAAGGCTTTACATGCATAAACCAAGTCTTCTAAGCTCAGGCTTCCCTGTTAAAAATGGTTATCTCTGCCTTGAAGAGTTGTTAACTGTTGATTGCTGAGTAGGGGAACGTTAATGCTATAAGGATATAGTTACACTGCCTAATGAGATGTTTTATCCGCAGTGGCGTGTTTTTATTCCTGCCATAGGAGTTTCATTCCTGCCTAAGGAAATGGTTAATGAAATGTTTTACCCTCAGTGAAGTGCTAAACTGATTATCTCTATTGCAGGAAATGTTTTACCTGTAAGCTCCTGATTAATAGGGGGAAGGCCCTGCCTGTTCAGGCATCAGGTAATAGGATGGTGTGTGATGCCTAAAGAAATACTTTATGCCTAATGAAAGGTGTTGACCTCATTTGAGGCAATGTTTACTCCTGCCCAGGGAAGGGTCTCATACCCCTGCTATAACAGAGATCTACTTACACCTGCTCAATGTAGGGATTTCTACTTCCCTGATGGAATGTTGGTGTAGCCCGGATACAGTTAAACCTGCACAAGGGGATGGTTACCTAGATTGCAATGTTTTCTCCTAGTTAGTGCTGGCTAATGCAATGGTTAGCTGGGCCCAATGAGAAGTTCTCCCAAAGGGATGCCCATCCTTGTTATATGGAATAATTATTCTTAATGAAATGTTAAATTCCTATTACAGGAGGAGAGTTACGTCCACATACTTTTGTGGCAAATGAAATGTTTCATATTTAAGGAAATGTTTGAACTACACTTAACAAATTGTTTATTCCTACAGCGGGGAGATGTTTCTGTTATGGAACTGTCCCTTTGTTTACCTGAGGAAATGGATATTGATGCTTAATGCAGTGTTGTTCTTATGACTTTGAGATGTATTCCTTTCAGGTACTGACCAAGAAGCAAGGCGTAGGTCGGGCCTGTGTCCCACTAAAAATTTATTTAACTATTTATTGATCCAATATTTAATATTTATTGCAGAACGGATATTTATTCATCCAATATTGATTGCAAGTCTTGAGACACATGTATTTTAAATGAATTTATGATTTCCCTGATCCTGCTCTATCTATCTGATTATTTATCTTAATACAAATCACTTGTTTTTATACAAGCTCTGGAGTGGAGTCATTTATTGCGTGCCCAGGTTTCTGTCTCAGTGTGAGTGTGTGCTGCATGATCGCTTAACACATGTGCTTTCGGATGCCTACCCGCTCGTGCCATGCTACCCTAGGGGACTGGTGACCCCAGTTCCAACAGTCCCAGAGTGTTCTAAAGAACAACTAGAGCGCTAACAGTCTTACTTATGACAAAAGTATGGCACACCTGAAGTCATCTTGATTGGAATAAAGTGTTAACACTTAAAACATTTAATTTGCAAAGGAACAAAATGAGGGGGTTCATTTTGCCATAGAAATTATGATTAGTGCTGAAGAAAGAAAAATTAGGGCACATTTTGACTTCTCAAATCCTCTTCTATTTCATAAAAAAATTCTGATATGCAGACTGAAACATGCACTTTGAATACCAGCAGCTGACTTCCCTGGTGAGCAGTATCTTTACTACAGTGATCTAATGAGCAACTAGAGTGCTAACATTCCGAATTTATGGCAAATGTGTGACACATCTGAATGCCTTCTTGATGATACCAAAGTAAGCAAGCATTGAAAATGCAATAGGTTTCGCCCTTGTTTAAGTTAAAGCAATTCTGTTTGTAATTAGGTTGCTTTTTAGCTTAGCTTGTATTAGTGTTTTTCAAACTTTCATGTACATAACATGCATTTGTATGCGTATATGTATATGTATGCATGCATTTATATTTGTATTTATATAGATATGCATTTTATATATATGTTTATATATCTATACTACTATTATAAAGAGAGAACAGAAACCTTTTGGCAAGGTAAACTCGGGAACCACAGCGCCAATCCACACACCCAACACATTGTTGTAATCCTCAGGGTGTGTAGATGGACATAGGCTGCATAAAATAAAAAAAAACGTAAAATAAAAAATTAAACTTTAAAAACAAAGTAGTCCACTAAAAGTAGCGCCGGCCGCCGCGACCTAGCGATGTCCGCAACGTGCGTGATGACGACAGGCGGGGAGGAGCAGTGACAAGCAGCGAGGAGTGGCGGTGAAGTCCCGAGCGCAGGGAAGAGCGGCGGCTCAGGTAAGGCAAAGGCGAGGCGGGAGGCAGTATGGGCAATGTCGGGGCGGGCGGGAGTGTACCCAAGACTTAATGTTGCCCACAGCCCCCTTCTGCCCCGAGGCAACGCTGAGGCGGGCTGCGGGAGGCGGGAGGCGGGAGGCGGTCTGGGCAATGTCGGGGCGGGCAGGGGCTCCCAAGCATGAAATGTTGCCCCCCAGCCCCCTTCTGCCCCAGGCAATCCTGGGGCGGGCTGCTAGTGTATGTATATATATATATATATATACACACATACATATATATAAATGCATATGCGGGGCGGAACTGTGTTTTACCTGAAAAGGAGTGTTAGAAATTGTTGCTTTCACCACTATTTTCAGCCAACAACCCCAAGAACAAGTGCCGACTAGGCACGAAACGCATCGGGAAGGACTGTCTTATGCTGATGCTGTGCAATAAGTCGCGAAGAATTGCCACCTGTCGACCAATAAAGCGTGATAGAAACTCACCTGGGTGTGTTCCTCTCTCCAACAGGCAAACTTTTTTGTTTGATATGATGTGGCTCGGCATGGGTCACAAGAGGATCCAGCTGCGCCTAGCGCAGTCCTGCAGAAGCGTCAACCTACGTTTCAGCTTAAGGACAGGAGAGTGCGGCTGATGGGAGTAGGCGGCATTCCAGCGACGAACTTGACACAACAAACCCACTTGGGATTCATTTATTTCATTTCACTGTGTTGATAAGCAAAGACTCACTGGAGGAAATAATTAAACACTACACGTACCATCAGGCCACGCTGGTGGCCACGCCCACTGGGGCGGAACTGTGTTTTACCTGAAAAGGAGTGTTAGAAATCGTTACTTTCACCACTATTTTCAGCCCACAACCCCAAGAAGAAGTGCCGACTAGGCACGAAACGCGTCGGGAAGGACTGTCTTATGTTGATGCTGTGCAATAAGTCGCGAAGAATTGCCACCTGTCGACCAATAAAGCATGATAGAAACTCACCTGGGTGTGTTCCTCTCTCCAACAGGCAAACTTTTTTGTTTGATATGATGTGGCTCTGCCTGGGTCACGAGAGGATCCCGCTGCGCTTAGCGCAGTCCTGCAGAAGCATCAACCTACGTTTCAGCTTAAGGACAGGAGAGCGCGGCTGATGGGAGTAAGCGGCATTCCAGCGACGAACTTGACACAACAAACCCACTTGAGATTCATTTATTTCATTTCACTGTGTTGATAAGCAAAGACTCACTGGAGGAAATAATTAAACACTACACGTACCATCAGGCCACGCTGGTGGCCACGCCCACTGGGGCGGAACTGTGTTTTACCTGAAAAGGAGTGTTAGAAATCGTTGCTTTCACCACTATTTTCAGCCCACAACCCCAAGAAGAAGTGCCGACTAGGCACGAAACGCGTCGGGAAGGACTGTCTTTTGCTGATGCTGTGCAATAAGTCGCGAAGAATTGCCACCAGTCGACTAATAAAGCGTGATAGAAACTCACCTGGGTGTGTTCCTCTCTCCAACAGGCAAACTTTTTTGTTTGATATGATGTGGCTCTGCCTGGGTCACGAGAGGATCCCGCTGCGCTTAGCGCAGTCCTGCAGAAGCGTCAACCTACGTTTCAGCTTAAGGACAGGAGAGCGCGGCTGATGGGAGTAAGCGGCATTCCAGCGACGAACTTGACACAACAAACTCACTTGGGATTCATTTATTTCATTTCACTGTGTTGATAAGCAAAGACTCACTGGAGGAAATAATTAAACACTACACGTACCATCAGGCCACGCTGGTGGCCACGCCCACTGGGGCGGAACTGTGTTTTACCTGAAAAGGAGTGTTAGAAATCATTGCTTTCACCACTATTTTCAGCCCACAACCCCAAGAAGAAGTGCCGACTAGGCACGAAACGCGTCGGGAAGGACTGTCTTATGCTGATGGTGTGCAATAAGTCGCGAAGAATTGCCACCTGTCGACCAATAAAGCGTGATAGAAACTCACCTGGGTGTGTTCCTCTCTCCAACAGGCAAACTTTTTTTGTTTGATATGATGTGGCTCTGCCTGGGTCACGAGAGGATCCCGCTGCGCTTAGCGCAGTCCTGCAGAAGCGTCAATCTACGTTTCAGCTTAAGGACAGGAGAGCGCGGCTGATGGGAGTAAGCGGCATTCCAGCGACGAACTTGACACAACAAACCCACTTGGGATTCATTTATTTCATTTCACTGTGCTGATAAGCAAAGACTCACTGGAGGAAATAATTAAACAGTACACGTACCATCAGGCCACGCTGGTGGCCACGCCCACTGGGGCGGAACTGTGTATTACTTGAAAAGGAGTGTTAGAAATCGTTGCTTTCACCACTATTTTCAGCCTACAACCCCAAGAAGAAGTGCCGACTAGGCACGAAACGCGTCGGGAAGGACTGTCTTATGCTGATGCTGTGCAATAAGTCGCGAAGAATTGCCACCTGTCGACCAATAAAGAGTGATAGAAACCCACCTGGGTGTGTTCCTCTCTCCAACAGATGAACTTTTTTGTTTGATATGATGTGGCTGTGCCTGGGTCACGAGAGGATCCCGCTGCGCTTAGCACAGTCCTGCGGAGGCGTCAACCTACGTTTCAGCTTAAGGACAGGAGAGCGCGGCTGATGGGAGTAAGCGGCATTCCAGCGACGAACTTGACACAACAAACCCACTTGGGATTCATTTATTTCATTTCACTGTGTTGATAAGCAAAGACTCACTGGAGGAAATAATTAAACACTACACGTACCATCAGGCCACGCTGGTTGCCACGCCCACTGGGGCGGAACTGTGTTTTACCTGAAAAGGAGTGTTAGAAATCGTTGCTTTCACCACTATTTTCAGCCCACAACCCCAAGAAGAAGTGCCGACTAGGCACGAAACGCGTCGGGAAGGACTGTCTTATGCTGATGCTGTGCAATAAGTCGCGAAGAATTGCCACCTGTCGACCAATAAAGCGTGATAGAAACTCACCTGGGTGTGTTCCTCTCTCCAACAGGCAAACTTTTTTGTTTGATATGATGTGGCTCTGCCTGGGTCACGAGAGGATCCCGCTGCGCTTAGCGCAGTCCTGCAGAAGCGTCAACCTACGTTTCAGCTTAAGGACAGGAGAGCGCGGCTGATGGGAGTAAGCGGCATTCCAGCGACGAACTTGACACAACAAACCCACTTGGGATTCATTTATTTCATTTCACTGTGTTGATAAGCAAAGACTCACTGGAGGAAATAATTAAACACTACACGTACCATCAGGCCACGCTGGTGGCCACGCCCACTGGGGCGGAACTGTGTTTTACCTGAAAAGGAGTGTTAGAAATCGTTGCTTTCACCACTATTTTCAGCCCACAACCCCAAGAAGAAGTGCCGACTAGGCACGAAACGCGTCGGGAAGGACTGTCTTATGCTGATGCTGTGCAATAAGTCGCGAAGAATTGCCACCTGTCGACCAATAAAGCGTGATAGAAACTCACCTGGGTGTGTTCCTCTCTCCAACAGGCAAACTTTTTTGTTTGATGCATATAAATATGTGCATATGTGTGCGTGTAGAGATAGGTAGAGAGAGGTAGAGAGGTAGAGGTAGAGAGGTAGAGGTGTAGAGGTAGAGAGGTAGAGGTAGAGAGGTAGAGGTAGAGAGGTAGAGAGGTAGAGGTAGAGAGTAGTAGAGAGAGAGGTAGAGAGTAGAGAGTGAGTATTAGAGAGTTGAGAGTGAGTAGTAGAGAGTAGTAGACAGTAGTAGAGAGTAGTAGAGAGAGTAGCAGAGAGTGAGTAGTAGAGAGTAGTAGAGTGAGTAGTAGAGAGTGAGTAGTAGAGTAGTAGAGAGTAAGTATTAGAGTGAGCAGTAGAGAGTAGTAGAAGAGAGTAGTAGAGAGTGAGTAGTAGAGAGTGAGTAGTAGAATGAGTAGTAGAGTGAGTAGTAGAGAGTAGTAGAGAGAGAGTAGTAGAGAGTGAGCAGTAGAGAGTAGTAGAGAGTGAGTAGTAGAGAGAGTAGTAGAGTATTAGAGAATGAGTAGTAGAAAGTAGTGGAGTAGTAGAGAGTGATTAGTAGAGAGTGAGTAGTAGAGTGAGTACTAGGGAGTAGTAGAGAGTGAGTAGTAGAGTGAGTAGTAGAGAGTAGTACAGAGCAAGTAGTAGAGTGTGTAGTAGAGAGTGAGTAGTAGAGAGTAGTAGAGAGAGAGTAGTAGAGTGAGTAGTAGAGAGTGAGAAGAAGAGAGAGTAGTAGAGAGTGAATAGTAGAGAGTAGTAGAGAGGGAGTAGTAGAGAGTGAGTAGTGGAGGGTGAGTAGTAGAGTAGTAGAGAGTGAGTAGTAGAGAGTGAGTAGTAGAGAGTGAGTTGTAGAGAGTTAGTAGTAGAGAGTAGTAGAGTGAGTAGTAGAGAGAGAGTAGTAGAGAGTGAGTTGTAGAGTAGTAGAGAGTGAGTGGTAGAGAGTAGTAGAGAGTGTTAGAGAGTGAGTGGCAGAGAGTAGTAGAGAGTGAGTAGTAGAGAGTTCTTAGGCTACAGAGCAGCTCTGCTGATCTGGTTCTCTGGCTCTAAAGCAGCTCCGCTGACCCGGTTCTATGGCTCTAAAGCAGTTCTGCTGACATGGTTCTCTGGCTCTAGAGTAGCTCTGCTGACCTGGTTCTCTCCCTCTAGAGCAGCTCTGCTGACCTGGTTCTCTCCCTCTAAAGCAGCTCTACTGACCTGGTTTCTCTGGCTCTACAGCAGCTCTGCAGCTCTGCTGACCTGGTTCTCTGGCTCTAGAGCAGCTCTGCTGGCCTGGTTCTTAGGCTCTAGAGCAGCTCTGCTGACCTGGTTCTCTGGCTCTAAGCAGCTCTGCTGGCCTGGTTCTCTGGCTCTAAAGCAGCTCTGCTGACCTGGTTCTCTGGCTCTAAAGCAGCTCTGCTGACTTCGTTCTCTGTCAAAGCCCAGCTCACCTGAGTTGCCTGGGAGGCAAGATGGCGTCCGGGCGGATGGACGTGTCAGACGTGTGAGCGGACCTCTCTCCCTGACCCACAGGGCTTGGATATGGAAACACTGTCAGCGTTCTAAGAGAGATCGGAGTGAGCGCAGATCGAGTGGTGACGGAGGCTGGAAATAAAAAGAGAAAAAGAAAAACGAATAGACTTTGTGCACCGAAAATACGAAATATACACGAGGTATATACCAGGTGAAAATGAAGAGGAGAACGCCGATGTTTGAAGGGGTCAGAGCATAGGTGAAACTCGAGCTTGGTGGGCGGTAACTTACACAGGTGCTGCGGCTTGGTTTCACCGCGAACGCCGAACTGAGGATTTTGCAGTGTACGGAGGCGGACCAGCAAGAATGGGTCCGAAAGGTGCTCGCAGCAAATGAGTGCAGGAAGCGACAATGAATGCAATTTCAAATGCAGGTGAGAAAGACATGAACGGGGCAGCCGGGCGAAATAGCGGGGGAGGGACAGTCTCGGAGAAGACTGCGGAGACCCCCAAGAAAATAAAACAATCGATTCCTGCTCTGTTTTCAGCGGCGGAGGAAAAACGTAAGGGGAAGACGCCCAGTGAACAAACAATACTTCAATCAGAAAGTTGTACGATAGAGCCCTCAGCGTCTGCGGTAAAAGAGCAGCGTATGCCTACGGATAGAGCCAGAACTTTGGCAGGAGTTAAAGAGGTAGTTTTGGGCGCTAAGACAATAATGCCAGAAACAACGTCTAGGCAAAAAGACGTTACTATCTCATGTGGTACCTCATCTTGTTTAAATGTCGGCATTGATGTTCCCGCCATTGGAGGCGAATGTAGTGCTAGAGTTCTGGAGGGTAACGCTATAGATCTCCCTGATGGCTCAATTATGTTGGAAAAGTTTCTAGCACCGGAATCGCGAATAGGTAACGAAGCAGATTCAGGTGATTTTTACTCAGTATCAGAAAATTCAGCTTCATCGTGCGACGATTTAACCGCACAATATTCTAAGCAAATGCGCATGGATGAGGTTGAGAGTGATAATGAGTATGAAGAAGGTGCTGAATATATTGAAGATAGCCCAATTACAGTGAGGGGCGGAGAAGAGGTGTCTATGGTAGAGGGGGCTGTAGGAGGCCAACAAGAGTGTTCAATGGAAAATATCACTCTTGCTACGATTTACCAGACAATTCTGAGTCATATGGACAAAACTGAGCAAGAGAGTCAGAAAATCCAGAATTCTTGTCGAAAGCTTCAAAGCTCAATTAGGAGATTAGCAAAATCACAATCTGACTTTGGGGAAAGGTTCACTGAGGTGGAAACCAGAGTATCCAATATTGAGGACGAGTTGGTGAAACAAAAAGCGACCACGGAAACTTTAAGCGCTAATAAAGAGGATCTATTGTGGAAAATGGCCGATTTTGAAAATCGAGCTTGGCGCAACAACTTAAGACTTATGCAAATCCCTGAAGGTAAAGAAGGGCAAGACCTACGTAACTTTATAGTCGAGTTACTCCAAAAGGCATTTCCTGACTTGAACACTGTAGGTTCTTATGATCAGAATAGAAAAAGGCTACTTTGATAGCTAATAGTTCTCTTTCAGCCACAGTGTAATTTTGTTCAGCTGGTAATAACTTTTTGGAATAGAAGGCTATAGGATGTAATTGGCCATCTACTGCTTCTCATTGAGAGAGAACTCCTCCTAAAGCTACTTGTGAAGCATCCGCTTCAACAAAAAATGGCAAGTCAGGATCAGGATGTTTCAGAATTGGGGCTGAAGTGAACTTTTGTTTCAGAAGTTGAAAGGCGTGTGCCGCCTCATCAGACCACAGAAATGGTTGCCCTTTCCGCAACAAGGTGGTTATTGGGGCTGCAATGTCTGCAAAATGAGAAATAAACCTCCTATAAAAATTGGCGAAACCCAGAAATTTCTGAACATCCTTCACAGATGATGGTTCTGGCCAATCAGTAATAGCACTAATTTTCTTTTCATCCATAATTATTCCTTGAGGTGACAGGCAGTATCCTAAATAGTCCACTTTGCTGACATTAAAACTAATTTTTTCTAGTTTAGCAAAGAGATGATTTTCTTTTAACTGTGATAATACTGCACAAACATGTTGGGTATGTTCTTCCGGGTTCTTAGAGTAAATGAGGGTGTCATCTATGCATACTATGACACAAACGTCCAGGAATTCGTGTAGGACCTCATTTATAAAGAATTGAAAGGCCGCAGGGGCATTACACAACCCAAAGGGCATTACTGTGTACTCAAATAGACCAAACTTTGTCTTGAAAGCTGTCTTCCACTCATCCCCCTCTTTTATTCGGACCAGGTGGTAAGCTCCCAGCAGATTTAGTTTAGTGTATACAGTAGAATGTCTTAATTGATCCAACAACACAGGTATTAGAGGAAGAGGATATTTATTTTTTATTGTAGCCTTATTTAGTCCTCTATAGTTGATACACGCTCGCAGAGATTTGTCCGGCTTCGGGATAAAAAAAAGAAGAGATGACACCAGAGATGTGGAATGTCGGATGAACCCAGACTGTAGTAGGTCATCTAGGTAGGTTCTTAAATATTTGGTCTCTTCGTCAGTCAAAGCATATACTCTGTTATTAGGTAAAGGGGCCCCTGGGATAAGATCTATACGGCAGTCATATGACCGATGTGGGGGCAACACACTAGCCTTCACTGGATCAAAAACGTCTTTAAAGTCAGAATAGTCAGGAGGGAGACTTGGTTCGTCTTGTGTAACACTAGCACAGTGTATTACTGTGCTCTGTTCTGTACCTGCTTCTTGATAGCAATTGGTTCTACAGAATGAGGAATCCAAAGTAACTGTTCTGTTCACCCAATCAATTTTTGGGTTATGAGTTGTTAACCAGGGTACCCCGAGAATCAAGCCAAAATTAGGGGTATCTATCAGATCAAAGCTAATCATCTCTGTGTGCCCGTTTTGACATACCATGACAAGGGGACTTGTTTGTTTTGTGATTAATCCAGAGGTCAATTCTGACCCATCCACTGCACATACTGCTTCTGGACAAGGCTTTAGGCAAATAGGAAGACCTAATGTGTTAGCTAACTTATTATCCACAAAATTTCCTGTTGTTCCTGAATCCAGTAGGACAGGGAGAGAATGTCTAACTTGGGTAGTAACAATTAAAAAGATCTGAATTATGAAATGTCTAGGTATGTGCGGTACCATGAAGGCTGCAGAATTAGAGGTTTGATTAGGATGTTTTCTCAAACAAGTAACCTCCCCCCTTGTCGAGCTTAATCGTTTCCTGACTCAGTTGAGGAGATAGAGGAAACAGTACCCTTTCGTGAAGTTTTAGGTTTTACTGGACATTCTCTGGCAAAATGTCCTGCCTTGCCACAATATAAACATAATTGAAGTTTTCTCCTTCTTTCTTTTTCCTCTGACGTGAGTGGACCTCTGAGTGTTCCTATTTGCATAGGCTCAGGTTCAGGGAGTTTATTATCTGTGTCTTTCTTCTCATGTCTAATAAAAGGTAACCGCGATTCCAGTTTGGATTTTTCTCCCTTTCTTTCTCCTAGTCTGTGTTCCAATTTCACGACTAAATCTACAAAGTCAGAATAGTCTTCTGGCAAATCAACGATATGAGCCAGCGCGTCTTTTAACTCGTCTCTCAAACCTTTATAAAAAAGGGAGGCACGCTTTTCTTCTGGCCAACGTGTCTCGGTGAGTAAACGATTAAAACTAGTGAGATAGGTCAATAAATCCTTGTTACCTTGTTCAAGATTTAAAAGCTTATTATCACTTGCCTGCATAAAAGTGTGTTTTGCAAAAAGGCTGGTCATAGTACGTTTAAATTGATTCAAATTATGGAGGATGGGATCATCTCTATCCACGAAAGGAATTGATCAATTGGCTGCTGTACCGCCCAAATAAGACAAGATGAATGCCACTTTCGTAGCATCAGTAGGGAACTGTTGTCGTTTACAAACGAAGTGCAATTGACATTGATTGATAAAAACATGGAATTTGTTACTATCTCCATGAAAACGTTCAGGTGCTGCTAAAGGCACAGCATTAGGAATATTAACAGTAACCTCAACTGGGGGAGGGAAAGTTGTATGTTTTGCTCGCGCCCCTGTCTCTGAGGAGGTTTTAAACAAAGGCGTAAAAGCTGTGTTCTACTGGGATTCCCTAGGTTCATACCTGTTTAAATCCTGTTTTAAAAAGGTGTTTTCCAACTTTAATTTCTCTATTTCCTCTTGCATATGTTGCAAGATGCCAGACACTGATTCATTATAGGCCAAGTCCTCGTTTAGGGCCTGCGCCATATCTGTGGTGTCAATGCCCTCTGTTTCTTCCCCGGCATTCATCGTCCAACAGAACTGAATATTTTAAAGGCGTGTGCTTCTGTCAAAGCCCAGCTCACCTGAGTTTCTGTTCAGTTCTGATGGAGGTTGAAGACAGTCCGACCCCACCCTGAAACTGCTTGTTCCAGCACACTAGTTTTAAACAGTGCACTAAGAACCAGAAGCTCAAGGGAAGGGGGGAAGTGGATAAAATAAAAAAGAGAGACAACAACGTTCTTGCGTTTCCACTGTAGAAGTGCTGCTAAAATCTGCGGCCCTCTCTGACTTCAGTAGAAACTGGTGCCTAATGAAACATAAACAAAGAACTGATAAGTGCAACCTATCCCTAAATGTGTTCCTGACTAACCCTTAATCTATTTAGAAATTCTCTTCTAAAAGTACCTCTTGGATCCTGGTCTTTAGCTTCCAGGTTTGGAATGTGTTACTGTTCTGGGATGTGCTTTCTATTACTGTAAAACTTCTGTAAAATCAAACGAATATCATTATCAGAATTACCAACATCTAACATTCACCTTAACATAACTAAAGCCTAAATTCTTAATAGCAAACACACTTTTCACACATTTCCAGACTTTTTATAAAACAAATACTGTACTTTTACATCAAAGTACAGCAGGTAATTTGTGCAAGTCCTTGATTTACTGTTTGCCTTGCTGTCAATGGTTTCCTCTGTTCGATTCTTAAAAAGTTCCATGTAAAACAATGTTTATTTCACAAAGTTCCACAAAGTATTCTTGTAACAAAGGGTTTGAACCACAAAGTTCGTGGGAGATATCTTGTTCCAAATTGTCTTTACATGAATCCAGAAATCACCGACAAAGTTCTTTCAGGTAATAAAAAGTTTTGCACCTACTTGTTGCTGAAAAGGGATACTGATCAGTCTAACCTTGTCCTCTTTCTCTTTTGCAGGTCGATTGCAGTGGACAGAAGAGGGGCTGAGGCAAGAAGGTGCCGGAAACTGGAAGAAGGAAGAGCCAGCAGCCGCGCCCGTTGAAGCCAATGAAGGTCTGGAGAGAGCAGGAGTGCCAGCGCCGAAGGATCTGTTCTCAGGTAAGTGGGAGGTAGACGAGCACAAGCACTGGGTGAGGCTCAGGGGCTGCCTTTTATAGACAGGGCTGGGTGTGGTTCGAAGAGCTGGGTATGGTTCGAAGAACTGGGTGTGGTTCTCACAAGCAGGTGTGCAGAGCTTCAGTTATTATGCTAATGAGTTGAAGTAACACATGGCCTAGGGAGGAGTGCTCTAACTAAGCCTTGGTAAAAGCAAGGTCCAATGTGCAAACAAGACAGCAATGTCCAAACTTGTGAATACATTGAGCAACATACACAGAAGTCTTAGGGAAGGGCTGTGATAACAAGAAAGGCTTTCAATAGTATGTTTAAAGAGAGCTATTACAGAGACCAATGCATAGTATGTTTAAAGAGAGCTATTACAGAGACCACTAGTGCAATGAGAGGGGACATGCTCTTTGCTGTGCACAAACCCTAACAGTCTCTGGCTCTAGAGCAACTCTGCTGACCTGCTTCTTAGGCTCTAGAGCAGCTCTGCTGACCTGGTTCTCTGGCTCTACAGCAGCTCTGCTGACCTGGTTTCTCTGGCTCTACAGCAGCTCTGCTGACTTGGTTCTCTGTGCTCACGATGCACGCCCCCAGATTTCGCGAAAACATATTTAAAATAATATGTTATTTTAAGTACAAATATATTACTTTTATGAATATCTTAGATAATCTCCTGCCCTAATATGTATATTAAAGACACATATATATAATTTTGGAACATCATTTTTTTTTGCGGGAGTTGCGCACCCAGCGTGCTCCTGCACGTATATGACGTCACGCGGGACCTGCCACCGTGCAAGCGTCTCATACCGTAATAGGCATGTGTCACGAATGCGCGGGAGCAGGAGTCGCTGCTGGTCGCATACCAATCGCGCACATTACCTAATATTAAATGTATATGATGTAACTGAAAAACACGCGGCCTTCGGACACCATACGCAGATCCTTCACGACTTTTCTAAAATGGCGTCTAGAATCCACGCACCCACCGTGATGTGTACGCTTTGAGTGCACGACTCCGAAAAAAAGTTGGGAACTTTTTTTTTAAAGAAAATAATATAAATATATTAAAATAAAAAATGAAAACAAAAAAATTAATCAATATTTCAGTTTAAATGTTTTTATTTATTTTTTGTAATTTTCAGAAAAAATATATCATGTTATTTTGTGAATACAATATTTATAAATAAACAGCTAAAAAACTGTTGAAAATCAGTACAAAAATATAGGTATAACTACTATCACACTTAAAAATTAGCATTTAAAAAACCTTTGAATTTCACTGAAAAAAAACATAGGTTTCAGAGACATTATAGTTAGAAATTAGCATTTAAAAAACCTTAGAAAGTCACAGAAAAAAACATAGGTTGTCCATTTCACTCGTACAAAACCATAGAAGTTCCTCCGTTATAGTTAGTTGTGCTAACTATAACTTGTGCGCCCCCAATGCACTGCTGATGATGTCACATATTACCTGCTAAGTGAATCTCCTCCCGTAGGATAACATTGGTGATTCTATGTGAAAAAATTTCTGTCAACTTTTAAAATACAATAATATTCCTTAAAAATCACTGCTGTAACTAAAACAGTTTTACTAAACCGTTTACAGGAGGTGACCGGCGACTGAATCTACGATCCAGTCCTGTGGTTAGAAAAGTAATCCATAAAGTAACTAATTGCATTTAACTAGAAAAACACATTGAGGCCAATGTTGCTCTGTGTTTGAAATTGTGTTGCCCATTGCAACAACTGTAACTACTGTACTTAAAAGTCTATTGCCTATTTTCAAAGTATTTAAACTAAAGTAATTCATTCTGAGAAAGTATTATTTGTAATGTAATGTATAATGTAATTTAACAAATAAAATATCTAAAAATAAATAGTTTAAAAAATAAGTAAATCAGTATAAAAAAAATAACAATTAATACATTTAAAAATGTTCATTTACAAAACCTTCGAAATTCACTGAAAAAAACAAAGGTTTCAGGCCTGATATAGTTAGGAATTAGCATTTAAAAAACGTTTGAAATTCACTGAAAAAAACATAGGTTTCAGGCCTGACATAGTTAGGAATTAGCATTTAAAAATCGTTTTGAAATTCACTGAAAAAACCATAGGTTTCAGGCCTGATATAGTAAGGAATTAGCATTTAAAAAACCTTAGAAATTCACTGAAAAACCTGTAGGTTTTAGGGGTGTTATAGTTAGCTGGACATTTCACTTGTACAAAACCATTGAAATTCCTCCGATATAGGGCCCGATTAGGACCCCTGAGGAGGAGGGAACGTCTGCATGGGCTGCGGCATTCCCTCAGAGCAGATTAGGATGTGACCGCCAGGGTGGCGGTCACATCCTCTATCTTTAACATTGCGGCGGGTGCAGCTTCAAGCTGCACCCGCTGCAAGGTTACAAATGCATGCATCGCATTTGCATGCACAAAGCGGCAGGCACCGTGCAGTGCCTGCTGCTTTGTACACACAAATGCAGGGGGGTACCATAGGTACCCCCCATGTGCACCCCCACCCCCCCTTAACCCAGGGGGCCCGCAACGGGCCCCCGAAGTGAAAGTCCGTATGCCTTTCCACGGCGGAAATGCCGCCGTGGAAAGGCATAGGACCACCAACATCCGAATATGCCTGGCGGTGTCTGATAGACACCGCCAGACATGTTAGAGCTTTTCCGCCGCGTTCGGAGGGTGACCGCGGCGGAAAAGCTGCGGAAGGTCTTCCTGACCCCCCAGCCATCCTAATCTGGTGGGGGGTCTTTGAAGGCTCTGCTGCGGTTTTCCCCCATCCTCCGGGCCGGCGGACACTTCCGCCGGCACGGAGGATGCGGGAAAACCGCAATCCTAATCGGGTCCATAGTTAGTTGTACTAACTATATCTCGCGCACACGCAATCAACTGCTGATGATGTCACATATTACATCATTCATGACATGGTCAGTGACATCACTGCTGACATCTCAAATGACATCACTGATGCCATCATCCACGTGGCGATACACCTCATCATACACTAGTATAACCTTTCATCACTCACTGTATAATGCAGAGTACCATATTTGAATCCATTGACACACCAATACAAGTTTCTAAAAACCCACTCAGTGATTCCTAGATCTATACACACATCAATTAATCACTTAGCTACAGATTAACTCATACATGCAGTCAATGATCAATAGAACACTATCAAATATACACCTATATCGACATTACACAACAGCAAACATCCTATTCACTTATAAAGTCCTCCTATTCACTTATGCAAACAATGGATCATACTTATATTTACTTAGCTATACACTTATAAAAACACCACTTTATCTATTCATATAGATGTTAAATTATACTTAGTCTCTTATAAAATCACTATTACAAGTATACAGTTATCCATACAGTCACGCATACAATCACTGAGTCTTATGTATACTTATTTATAAACAACAACTGACACATACATTGCCTTTTATTTTACTACTTTGTTGGACATGTACCATTAGGAGAGATATTTGCTCATCACCACACCCATAAAGATATTCACTCACCCAAACAGCTGCTATAACATGTAGTCTTAACGTCATATATCTACTAAATCAACTATTCACACATCTTTGGGCAGTAACACACCTCCCACCGAACCACATACACATTCACTCTCCCACACAAATACTCAGTTAACTAATCAATAACTAATATAGACTTTCAAATAGCTAGTAACCAACTTGTGAAGTAGTTTTTACAACAACTGACAAAGTGATACAGATGTTCACACAGTTTAGTCACTATCCAATATATTTAGAGAGACACTTTAAATTAGTCAAGTAAACAGTCAATCACACTGCTACTAAATCCTCCATCCAGATATTTATATTTATATATCCACTCATTCTTCAATGTAAATTGCTATATATATAATACATATTTAAATAACGAAGCAAACCACATTCACTGGATGATATCATCAGTGATGTCATTTGAGATGTCATCAGTGATGTCACTGACCATGTCATGAATGATGTAATATGTGACATCATCAGCAGTAGATTGCGGGCGCGCGAGATATAGTTAGTACAACTAACTATATCGGAGGAGTTTCAATGGTTTTGTACAAGTGAAATGCCCATCTAACTATAATACCCCTAAAACCTACAGTTTTTTCAGTGAATTTCTAAGGTTTTTAAAATGCTAATTCCTTACTATATCAGGCCTGAAACCTATGGTTTTTTCAGTGAATTTCAAAACGATTTTTAAATGCTAATTCCTAACTATGTCAGGCCTGAAACCTATGTTTTTTTCAGTGAATTTCAAACCTTTTTTAAATGCTAATTCCTAACTAATTCAGGCCTGAAACCTTTGGTTTTTTCAGTGAATTTGTTCCTTCCAAAATCCATGGGCTGTTGGCAGGTGGTGCGCAATGCTGGCGGAACCAACCGGTCAATCATGCCACATAAAATATCCCAATAATGTGCACACTCAGGAGATGCTGTTCAGTGCAGGTTTGTTATCCCTGTCCAGCACCTTCGTCTTTTTTCTCCCCAAACCTCTGGCCTTCCTTGGACCCCCTCCCTCCCCTCCTATACAGCCCCCTCACCTCTCTTCTCCACGTACCTTTGGCATTCATCTGACCCACCACCCTGCCATCCCCTCCCTGTTCAGCCTCTTCTCCTCTCTTCTCCCCATACCTTTGGCCTTCATTTGACCCCTCCTACTCCTCAATTTTCCCCTCCTATTTATGATCGCCTCTCTTCCCCTCTGTTCAACACCAGTAAAAATATTTCTCTTCCCACCACTGTTTCACCATCCACTCCTATCATCCACTATCTTTCCCCACCTTCTACCCTTGCTCCCCAACTCCCGACCCATTCCCCCACCTCTACCCTCCCTCCCTCACCCTCTGCATTCCCTCCCTTATCCAGTTCCCCTACCCCACCCCACCCCATCCCCCCTCACTCACTCTCTGCACTCCCTCCCATATCCCATTGCTCCATTCCTCCCTGTCCTTCCTCATCCTTTGCACTGCCTCCCTTATCCCGTTCCCCCACCCCTCCCTTCCCTCCCTCACCCTCTGAACTCCCTTCCTTATCCATCGAGCCACCCAACACTCCGTGCTAAGCTCTCCTCTCCCTGGAAAATAAACTTGACTCTCTCATCTCTTCCATTTCCCAGCTTTTAGCGTCCATCTCACTTTTATGCTCCAAGATGTCCCCCTTCCCTAATATCCTCCACAGGAGTTTCTTGCTCCCGCGCCCCAATAAAGCCAACCACAGTTCGTCCTCTGCAGATATCACCAACTTACTTGCCGGATACAAGACCACCAACGTCACTCCCCCTCCACCTTCCACCCCTAATAATTCTACGCAGTACATCATTCAGACCATCTCCTCGGTTAGAACTTACCAGCCTCCCTCTTACCGGGCACTCTCATTTAAGAATCTTATCCCTATCTCCCTTAACAGCCCTATCACCAAAACAGTTGCGTCAAAGCTGCACTGCTTGCTTCACAACTGCAGATCTGCAATCAAACACAATTTAAAATTGGAAATCTTTGACACTATCAGCCACCAGAATCTTGACATGTTCTTCCTGACTGAGACCTGGTTTATTGACTCCTCTCATACTTTGTTTGATCTTCTGGTACCCACTGACTACTCTATCCTCAGAAATAACATAACAGCCAAAATTGGGGGCGGTGTCGCTATCATCTTCAGGAACACCCTTCAAATGAAAGCCTTCCTTACCACCTTTTTCTGTACATTCGAATGCCTATCCCTAGAACTTCAAATACATCGTGGCTCACCCTTTAGATTTAATGCCATTTAACACCCGCTCGGTAACTGCTCTTTCTTTGTGGAAGAACTCACCAACTTCATCAGTGACCAATTTTCTCAAAGTGACAGCCTGATCTTCCTGGGTGACTTTAATCTCCATTGGGGCTCTTTGGAAGACTTGGCTGCCTACAAGCTTGCCACCTTTCTCTCAGCCAATATTCTCTTCCAACATTGCTCGGAAACCACACATTGCAGGGGCTCAATTCTGGACCATGTTATTTCCAAAGCAGACCTGCTGACTACTGCTCCTCCCATCCATATAGACTGATCTGACCACTTCCTCATTCCCTTCCGTTTTCACCTATCACACGTTATAACCCTTGGCCAACCTAAAAGAGCTACTACCTGGTTCTGCAAAACTAAAAACATTGATCTTGAAAATTTTTGTGATTCTGCTATGCGGTCACTTCCTAGACTAGCCCCTAAAGTGGATGTCAACGTTCTCACCTCTCAGTCCTAGCAGTCGAAATCAACAATGTTGGTCCACTGCAAAGCAAAAGGAAAAGACCCACCCCCTCAGCACCTTGGTTCAATAAAGCTCTCTATGATGAAAGGAAAAACCTTAGAATCCTGGAGAAACATTGGAGAAAATCTCCTTCCACCTCAAATCTCTCTCTTTTTCGTTCAGCAAGATCCAAGTACCACAACCACATCTTCCATGAAAAAGCATCACATTTCAGATCCCTCCTTGACTCAGCCAAAAACAGACCCCAAAAACTTTTTAACCTCATCAAAAACCCAAACTGTTCTCCCCTAACCATTAAGCCTGAGGATTCCACAAAGAAAGCAGCAGATTTCGCTTTATTCTTTGATGAAAAGGTCAAAGGACTGGTGGACCAGTTCGCCCACCCCACCCCCATTGAGGAGCGGAAATTCTTAGTCACCTGGCAGAACTTTGACATCATCTCGGAAGATGACCTCCTCAATGCATCCTCGAAACCGATCCCTCCAACCATTCTTCTGACCCCATCCCTAGCGTCATTGCCATCGATTTCTACACCCATACTCTCTCTTACTGGACCAAGCTAGTAAATCAGTTCCTCAGTCAAGGCTCCCTCCCTGTTGCCCACAAATCAGGACAGGTTACCACTCTTCTAAAAAAAAAACCCCAGCTGATGCGAGCGACCTCAACCATTTCCGCCCTATAACCAACCTCCCTTTTCTTTCGAAAATCACCGTAAAATGTGTTGCGAAACAACTTTCCCTACACATTATGGACAATAATCTCCCCGACGTTTTCCAGTCTGGCTTCATCCAAAACTGCAGCACTGAAACTGCTCTGCTGCAAATGATTGATGATGCGCTGCATATACTTGACTATGGGGAATTGTGTCTTCTGATTCTTTTAGACCTCTCTGCCGCCTTTGACACTGTTAATCACAGTGATGTCATCAGTGATGTCACTGACCATGTCATGAGTGATGTAATATGTGACGTTATCAGCAGTGCATTTCGGGCGCGCTAGTTATAGTTAGCTCAACTAACTATAACTGGCAAATTTCTCTGGTTTTATATGAGTCAAATGTCCAACTAACTATAACATCCCTGAAACCTATGGTTTTTTCAGTGAATTTCTAAGGTTTTTTAAATGCTAATTCCTAACTATAACGTCTGTAAAACCTATGTTTTTTTCAGTGAATTTCAAAGGTTTTTTAAATGTTAATTTCATATTTTAATGTTTATAAAACCTATATTTTTTCTAATTATTTTTTATATTTTGCAACTCTTTTATCCTATTTTTGAACTTTAAAAATGATGTAATGTTTTATATCTTCCCCCAAAAATATATATATAATTTTTTTGGGGGGGGAGAAAACTACAGTCCCGTACCAGTAGTCTAACAAGCTCGATCAGCACGTGAATCCTATCCACCACATTTTAATGATGGTCAAATTTTATCCAACGGGTTTTTGGCACTGTGTCCCATGTAACAACATATACATATGAGGTCGCGCCACCTACTACTTTGGTATGCGACAGGTACACACTACCAAGCTGCCCGTTATGTCATATACGTATGGGGTCGCGCCCACTGCGCGTTGCGTATGCAACGAGTGCACACTGCCATGCCCTGTGTTACATCATAGATGTACTGTGTCGCACCACGTACGCCATTCCCTCATTTATTTTGTCTCAAAACTATATCTAAATAACTTTAAAGTGTATATGAGAGCAAGCGATAATGAAAAAATATTTTAAACATTTATATATTTCTAAATGTAATAAACTTATATTATAGTAAATATATTTTCTCAAAATCACGTTGGGTTTGGTCTCCTTGCATGCTGGGTGTGCCGTTGCCATGTGACCATAAAAAAAGCATTTAATTAGTTCATAACATTTCCCATTGTAACGATTGGAAAATGCCACCCATTTTAGTCAATCTCTATACTGCATTTGATAAGACACACCTCTTCTGCTTGGAGAGCTTTTTTTAAAAACTTTTAGCAATGTACACATATCTTACACTACACACAACATGCTACCATCATCTTCATCAATATTCATACTTTGTAAAGTAGCCTTCAACCTGTGATAGCTATACACCTAAAAGTTACATGACCTACGTTTTCTCCTCTACCAGAGGTAACACGGTTGCATACGCTGTCCACAGCACAATGTAATGTAGTACGGCCCAGAGGCAGTATCATGCATAGATAATGTACACGCCGACACAAATAGATAGTGGAAGGGAGGATGGGCACGTGCGCTCAACACCTTTTTATTACCAGGGTCACATATCCAGTGACGTATGTGCTGGATGCGTGTGGGGTGAGTGTAAAGCAGCCCTGAGAGAATGGTTTCTGCTAGCCTCAACTACAATAGTAAACATTGGATCACACACAGATATTAAATATTAAAAGAATCAATAATTTGTGCTGCAGTATGGTAGGGACAGTAGATGTGAAATAATACAGAAAAGATTATATCGTAAAACAACCACAACTTGTGGTATACTGAGACACAATCAATAGATCTGAAATAATACACAAAAAGATTATATCATAAACACTATATCAGTTATAGTGCACTCACATAGCCACATCAAAAGCATTCAGCATGTGCACAGCCAGCGATGATGCGTGCTGCGGGCGGGCCGTACTAGGAGCAATGTCTGTTGTCATCAACACTGCATCATCTGCAATAGCGACTCGATCTGAATTGTGAACACTGCTGTCAGCAGTATAAGCCAGACAGAGCGGTCACCAAAGGCCAACAGCCACGTGGCATTGACTTGAGCTCCACAGTTTGCAGTACGTGAAGCAACAAAAAAGCATGTGCGGACCCAGCCATGATGTGTATGAGTGGTGCAGACAGAGCGCACTGCAGCATTGTCTTTTCCAACAGGACTGCGTCATCTACAATACCGACTCAATCTCAAATGTGAACACTGCTGTCTGCAGTGTGGGCCATAGAGAGCCTTCAGCAAGGGCCCACAGCCACGTGGCATTGACTTGAGCTGCCCAGTTTCTCATACTCAAAGCAAAAATAAAGCATGTGCGGAGCCTGTAATGATACTTATGCATAGTGTAGACAGAGCGCACTGGAGCAATGTATTTTCCTACAGGACTGTCTCATCTACAATATCGACTCGACCTGAATTATGAACACCGCTTTCTGCAGTGTTAATTGAAGGCAGTACTCACACAGGCATCCATGAATACTTTTTCTCACTTCCTCTTCACAAAATACAACAACATAAATTGCAGAAAACTCTGCAAAGAATAAATCAAAACAATTCAAATTCTGATTTCTGCTGTCCACAATAAAGACTACTCAGTGTTCCTTTCCACTTGCAAAATACATTTGGTCATTGTACTAAACCTATAAGTCAGCCAAAGAAATGTCTTCAAACAAGTATACTAAAAGGATAATGTGTATATTTCAATAGGCGTTGTAGTTACTTGACTACTGGATTCTGTAATTAAACAAACACCGCTTTATCTGAATTAAGAACACTTCTGTCTGCAGTGTAGGCCAGAGAGAGCGGGCAGCAAGGACCCACAGCTACCTAACGTGGACTTGGGCTCCCCAGTTTGCAGCCGCGGTCGGTAGTGGGATGACCTGCAGGGCGGTGACGTGAGGAGGGGCAGGGTGGGGGGTGGTAATGTATGGATTACGGAGTTTTACAGGTAAGTAAACATATAATTAAATAAATAAAACGAATTTCGTTGCGTGCACTGCATTAAATTTGGTGATGCAGTGCACACAACGAAATTAGTTTGATTTATTTATATGTTCACTAACTGGTAAAACTCCATAATCCATACATTACCACCCCCCATCCTGCCCCTCCCCCTACCCACGTCACAGCCCTGCAGGTCATCCCACTACCGACCGCGGCTGCCAGTTTGTCATAAGGAAAGCAACAAAAAGCGAGTGTGGAGCCTCTAATGATACATATGCATGGTGCAGACAGAGCGCACTGGAGCAATATCTTTTCCTACAGGACTGCGTCATCTACAATAGCGACTCGATCTGAATTGTGAACACTGCTGTCTGCAGTGTTAATTGAAGGCAGTACTCACACAGACAACCATGAATACTTTTTCTCACTTCCTCGTCACAAAATACAACAACATAAATTACAGAAATCTCTACAATAAATAAATCAAAACAATTCGAATATCGATTTCTGCTGTCCACAGTGTAGACTAGTCAGTGTTCCTTTGGACTTGCAAGGAGAATTTGGTAATTGTAGTAAACCTATAAGTCATCTAAAAAAATGTCTTCAAGCAAGTATACTAAAAGGATATGCGTATATTTCAATAGACGTTCTAGTTACTTGACTACTGGATTCTGTAATTAAACAATCATCACTCGATCTAAATTGTGAGCCCTGCTGACCGCAGTGTAGGCCAGAGGCACTATTCATTGACGCCTCACAGCCACGTACCGTTGAATTGGAAAGCATGGAGTTGGTTGCATCAGATCGGAGGTGGTACACAGAAATAATCACAGACTTCTTGAACTCCTGACATCCTCAATCATAGAATCAAGACCCCGTTTCACTGTTTGGACCTGCTGTACCACGGTGTACTCCACCGACTGGAGTCAACCAAGCACAATAATCATGTGCAACAGGTCGCTACGCAAGCACAGAGTCTGATGCACCTCAACAGAAGGAGTTGTATGAAAAGCAAGCAACAAGTAATATCTGACATCTTCCATTGTGGAATCAAGACACCGTTCCACTGTTGTGACCTAGAGTAGGTTACACCTCATCGAAGGCAGTACCTTCATCTCCACTCTCAGATGAAGCTCTAACATCGTCCATTGTGTGATCAAGACACTGTTCCACTATTGGGACCTACAGTTGGTTGCTCCTGGTCAGAGGGGGTATACAGAAATTATCACAGACTTTAACTTCTGACATCCTCAATCATAGAATCAAGTCCCCGTTTCTCTGTTCGGACCTTCTGTACTACAGTGTGGTCCAGTGACTGCCATCAGCCAAATTCAATAATCATGTGCAGCAGTTAACTAAGGAAGCACAGAGTGTGATGCACCTCAATGGAGGGAGTTCTGTGAAAAGCAAGCAGGAGGTAATAGCGGACATCGTCCATTGTGGGATCAAGACACCGTTCCACTGTTGGGACCTAGAGTTGGTTGCACCTGGTCGAAGAGAGTACCTTCATCTCCACTCTCAGATACAGTTCTAACATCGTCCCCTATGGTATCAAAACACTGTCCCACTGTTGGTACCTGTTGGACTACTGTGTTAGTAGTATGAAAAGCACTCCACGGTGCTGCGCTTTGTGTGCCTGTGTTGCGGTAGCCAGCGTTGATCTCAGGAACCTTTCGACCTCGCCGACCACGGCCCAGGAGCTTCCACATAATGCGGTAGCTAAAGGTGAACTGTGGGGCATATGTGTGTCGCAGCGGCCATGGCGATTTCTGGATACCAGCAGGCTGAGAACATCATTCACGCACCCACCTTCGCTCACGGGTTCAACCTCATGGTGGTGTAAGCTGCGCAGACCTGGCAGACACATTCACCATTCCTGAGCAAAACCACACCCACACAAACGTACCTTTTATTCATACCCTCCGAGTCAGCCCACTACGCTAAAGAATTGGGGAGGGAGGAGGCACGTACGCGCTATGTTTTCATAATCTTCCCTACTGACTGTACTATCATGGTTGCGTCCACTGCCTACTTCATTTAATAGACCATAAGTGTATGTTCACATGTACATGTCTGTGCTCTGCATACCCAAGTCTGTCCGGCACATCCCCTCAACACTTTGCATTGTATACTTTTATAATAGAGAATCACTTCCCACCTTTGCACATACTTTGCTCCCATCTCTCCCCGCATTCTGGAGTGTGTGGCAAAAGTACCATGCCATGTTTTGTTTGTATACATGGCTAGCCACGGTTCCCAGAGTACATAGTGTTGTTGTTTCTGCTAGGTGTACATATTGTTTGTCATGTTGCATGTCATTATATAAGGTAGCGCGTTTATTCATGAGCAGTGGTTTCTCCCATTTACATATCACTGTCTTAAAGAGGATACATAACTTTTTCTCACAGGTGAAACGTGCAAACACAATGTTACTCATTCATTACTATCCAAGAATGTCCAACTGCATGACGCTTCTAAGTTTACAGCCCCCAATCTTGCGTGCTTTCTTAAAAGCACGCCAACTCCCACAATCAGCCCAACATTCACACAGCTTTCTAACAGCACTTATCTACTTCTCAATAACATCACTCCTAGAGAATATGAGCTGGCATACCATCTGTCCTTACTGTTTCAAACTGAGTAACTTCCTATGGCAATGTCTATTCCCACCCACACAAAACAACTCCCAAACTTCAACTTGACCTTCAAAACCTACTTTGAAAACAGATTTCATTAATCTAACCAAAATGAAACTGCTTTTATTCCGAACAGAAGTGTCCCTCACTTCTGCAAAAGAAATTTATCGACTGCAGATAACACGAACTTCAAGTAAAATACAGTCCCTTTTAAATACAAACCTCCCATTACACTTCATAAATTGTTACACAATTTTTAACACATCTCACACTCGAGGTCTGGCACACTTTTAACACAGTCTCCCCCTGCCTTCTCACACTCTATCAAACTGTTTTTGGTATAATACCACACTTAATTTATTCGATAATCTAAGGAATAACAGGAACAGTGCCCATAATTCTCGCTCTCTTTGCGGTCATCCTTCAACTATTTTTGCTTCTAAAGAATGGCTGCGTTCCCTGTGCTAACAGCAATGTCCGACAGAATACGCCTCTACGCGAAGCTGCATCAATACTGTAAAAAAAAAACTTTTCGGCTGCCTGCCTCTCTCTATTATCGAAGCCAGTTACAACACGACATTTATGTAAACATATGCAATTTGAGTACAAGCATCTTTTTATTGCAAATCTTGCCCATTCGACTGACGAATGGATCTATGCCTTGCCAACATCCCAACAATCGCTCACGATATCCAGCAAGTAAAAAAGTATCTTGAAAACCATGAACTTGATTGTTCAGGCCGTGGAGCAATGGTGAATGCAACGCAAAAAAGTATTGTGGAGGAATGGGATTTCTGCGCAGCCGCGAGAGATCTCCTGCAACGTGCGTCCTTTGACAACATCGCAGATTGCCTGCCAACTCAAATTGCCGCTCCAACATTCGAGGAACATTACTGTCCATTCGAGGATATGAATTGGATCGCTTTGCTTTTCTTACACGATGGCAACAATGACCTCTTGGAACATTATGCATCTCAAGCCACTGAAAAACTTCCAGACTGCAATCTCCAAGACTTGTAAGAAATTCACGTTATTCTTGGATTGATTTTTTCCAACTTTTTTTGACTTTTTCCTTTACATTTTTTTAATATACTTAAATTGAATTATTTTCATATAATAACTTTCTAAGTATGCTCACGCATTTGAACTCGGTTTTCATTATTGCCCCCTTATATCTCCACTCCAACCAGGGATCGGTGATGTATGGCCTATGCAAATACGCTATTTACTTGCTAAATTAGCCTAAAACCGACATCCATTTTGTCTATTCTTTGTGCATACGTCTCTCTCTGCCCGCCTGTTATCCACAGAGCCCTTTCACACAAATGTACTCTTCTTCAGCCTGTGCTCACAAGATAAAAAAACACAACATTGTTTAGGAACTGGTTGGCAACGTGTGGTAATCGTATCCTACCTTTATTTTCATTATACAATTTAGTCATTCATGTCTAATAGCTTTTATTCATGTCACATGGAACTGTAACATACACTGTGGAATTCTCTGATGCAGGAGCTTCGGTTTCAATACAGCAGAAGTGTTTGGAGTTTGCCTCAGCTCAATGCATTAGCTCTCTGCACATGAATTTTATTTTGAAAGAGCTGAAGACAATAATGTATGGTTTGACCAGAAGGCTACCAAATGTGCTTCTCAGAAGCACATTGTTTGTGTGCCTCCTCAAAGTTCCAATGTGGGTAGAACTATTACCAATTCTGACACGCACCAGATAGAATCTATTGTACCACAGATTCCTGACTGTTCTACTGTTGCTAATTTTGTGTTACAAAAAAGCAGTACCAGAGTGTGATGATTACATTTTGCAAAAAAATAATTCTTCGTTTTCTTAAAGGATACATGTGGTAATCGTATCCTACCTTTATTTTCCTAATAGAATTTAGAGTCATTCAACTCTAATATGTATTGTTGATGTCACATGGAACTGTAACATGTATTGTGGAATTCACTGATACATGAGCTTATGATTGAATCCAGAAAAACAGCTTAGAGTTTGCCTCAGCTGGATGCCTTAGCTATTGCACCACTGGGTCCATTTATGACACATAAAAAAAGACAAATTTTATATAACTTTCAAACTCCATTGCTTTATTACACACCAGCACTTTCTTACACACACCTGATTTCACTATTTGTCTTCTGTGGCATTGCAACATTCTGCATTATATTCTTCACAATTATTTCTTTATTCCTGCTTGCTAAAACACTGCATTTGAGTCTTCAGACCGGTAGGGGTGAGTAGTTCGCTTCCCACTCCCTGTATAGTATATAAGCATACTAACACTACTTACACAGGTATGGCACTGCGTGCAGTATCCTACAGCGCCCACAGCACATCACTTTACATCAATCAGCTCACGACTTACACTTTCATCCCCAAGTCTTCAGAGCGGTAACAGTGAGTAGTATACTTTCCTCTCCCGCTATTGTCTAAACACATACTAACACCACCTGCACAGCGATGCTACAGTGGCCAGTATGCTACAGCGCCCAGACCATATCAGCTTACAGCACTCAGATTGCGGTTTAGGCGCACGCTTTCATCCCCGAGTGTACCGGCCCCTCACCTCAGCACCATGTCACAGTGGGCAAAACAGTACTTTCACACTGGTACGGGTAAATACTTCAGCACATCGGTTTACAGCACTCAGCTCACGGTTTAGGCAATCGCTTTCATCCCCGAGTGTACCGGCACCTCACCTCAGCACCATCTCACTCTGGGCAAAAGAGCACTTTCACACCGGTAGGGGTAAATACTTCAGCACATCAGTTTACAGCACTCAGCTCACGGTTTAGGCGCACGCTTTTATCCACAAGTTTACTGGCACCTCACCCCACCACCATCCAACTCTGGGCAAAGCGCCACTTTCACACCAGTAAGGGTAAACACTTCACTTCACACTCCCTCTATAGCACACCCTAACCACCCTACAGAGCTCAAAGCGCTCCTACCCTCCTCTTTCCTACTTTTTTCACCCTTTTTCCCCTTACTCACTTCAAGGGAATCACAAAATGGTGGCCAACACTTCCTAGCTGCAACCGCTCGCAGCCAATAAGCAGCAAGCTTGAGCTCGTAACTCCTCAGCCAATCAGATGGCAGAATTCCCAAATATCGATATCTCTAAATTTGGATATTTCTCCAAAACTACTGAACAAATTTACACCAATCAATCAATCAATCAGAGTACCTGTAGAGCGCGCTACTTACGTGAGGTTCTCAAGTTGCTGAGGGGAGGGGGGTGCTGCCTCTGCTCGAAGAGCCAGGTCTTGAGGAGTCTTCTGAAGGTGAGTAGGTCTTGGGTCGGCCCTATGTGGGTAGGGAGAGTGTTCTAGGTCTTGGCGGTGAGGTAGGAGAAGGATCTGCTGCTGGAGGTCGTTCGTTTGATGCGGGGGACATCAGCGAATGCGAGGCTGGCGGAGCGGAGGTGGCGGGTAGGGGTGTAGAATCTGAGTCTGCTGTTAAGGTAGGCTGGTCCGGTGTTGTGGAGTGCTTTGTGTGCTTGGGCGAGGAGCTTGAAGGTGATCCTCTTGTTGACGGGGAGCCAGTGTAGGTCTCTCAGGTGGGGGGGTGATGTGGCTGCAGCGGGGGACATTGACGATCAGTCAGGCGGAGGCGTTTTGGATGCGTTGCAGTCGTCGTAGGTGTTTGGCTGGGATTCCTGCATAGAGTGCGTTGCCGTCGGCCAGTCTGCTGCTGATGAGGGCCTGTGTCACCGTTCTTCTTGTTTCGATCGGGATCCACTTGTAGATCCTGCGAAGCATGCGTAGGTTATTGTAGCAGGAGGAGGAGACGTCATTGACCTGCTTAGCCACAGAGAGGGAGGAGTCGAGGATGAATCCTAGGTTGAGTGTATGGTTGGTGGGTGTTGGTGCTGTTCCCAGTCGGCCACCAGGAGTCATCCCAAGCTGAGGGGTTGGGTCCGAGGATGAGTACCTCCATCATGCCGAATACAGCAACAGATGGTTGCTCTTCATCCAGTCGGCGACGGCCTTCATTCCCTTGTGGAGGTTGGTTTTGGTGGTGTGTGGGTCCTTGGCGAGGGACAGGATGAGCTGGGTGTCGTCCGCGTAGGAGATGATGTTGAGGTCATGCTGGTGGGCCACTTGTGCGAGGGGGGCTTTGTAGATGTTGAACAGCGTCAGGCTGAGCCCTGGGGGATGCCGCAGATGATGTTGGTGGCTTCGGATCGGAAGGGTGGGAGGCGGACGCTCTGGGTTCTGCCGGAGAGGAAGGACGTGGTCCAGTCAAGGACCTTCTCTTGGATTCCGGCTTCTAGGAGGCGTGCCTTTAGAGTGCGATGGCAGACCGTGTCGAAGGCAGCCGACAGGTCCAGGAGTACGAGGACTGATGTTTCGCTGTTGTCTAGTTGGCGCCTGATGTCGTCAGTGGCGGCGATGAGGGCTGTTTCGGTGCTGTGGTTTCATCTGAATCCGTACTGGAACGGGTCCAAGATGTTGTTGTCTTCCAGGTGGCGGGCCAATTGCCTGTTGACCATTTTCTCAATGACCTTTGCCGGGAATGGGAGCGGGGAGATGGGTCGGAAGTTCTCGAGGTCATTGGGGTCCACCTTGGGCTTCTTGCGGAGGCTTTCCGGGAATGTCGCTGTTTGGAAGGAGATGTTGATGACCTTCCGTGGTTGGGGTGCGATGGCTGCATTTGCTTTGTTGAATACGTGGTGTGGGCACGGGTCTGACGGAGATCATGAGTGGATGGAGTTCATGACCTTGCGTGTCTCGTTGTCGGGCGGATGGTGCTGGTGGTGTTCACAGGGGAGGTGGAGTCGGGGCGGTTGTGGTGTTGAAGCTGTCGTGGATGTCAGCGATCTTGCGGTGGAAGAAGATGGCTAGTGAGTCGCACAGTTCTTGTGAGGGTGGGATGTCGTTGGCATTGGCGCTGGAGTTGAAGAGTTCTTTTACGTTGCTGAAGAGCTCTTTTCTGTCTTGTGCGATGTTGTCCAAGCGGTCTTTGAAGAAGGATCTCTTGGCTAATCTGATGAGGTGGTGATGTCTGCGGGTGGCGTCCTTGTGGGCTGTGTGTTTGTCCAGTGTGCATTCGTGGAGCCATATTTTCTCTAGTTTACGGCATGCGCATTTGGAGGTCTGGAGTTCGTCAGTGAACCAGGTGGCTGTCTTGCTGGTGTGGCTGTTGGACGGTTTCTTGAGCGGGGCGAGGGTGTTGGCGCAGTCGTCGATCCACTGTCTGAGGTTGGGGGCTGCGGCGTCTGGGTTGGTGGGGTCGGTGGGTGGGTTCTGGGCAAGGGTGGTGATCAGCCGGTTTTCAGTGACTTTGCTCCAGCAGCGGCGAGGCAGCTGTATGGTGCGGTGGTGCGTGGCTGGTTTCTTGAAGGTAAAATGAATGCAGCGGTGGTCGGTCCAGTGGAGTTCAGTGGTGTGGTCGAAGGCGACGTGGGAGCCTGTGGAGAAGACGGGGTCCAGCGAGTGGTGGGTGCGGTGATGAGTTGTTTGAGGCCGAGGTTGGCGAGGTTGTCGATCAGGGTGGCGGAGTTGGCATTTTTGTTGTTCTCGCGGTGTAAGTTCAGGTCACTGAGGAGGATGTAGTCCATGGAGGCGAGTGCGTGGGTGCTGACGAGGTCAGGGATGGAGTCGCTGAACTGAGCCTGGGGCCCGGGGGGTCTGTAGATGAGTGTTCCTCTGAGGGTGGTGTTGTGGTTGGTGTGGATCCGGAAGTGCAGGTGAGGTGTTCGGCAGTGTTGAGGGTGTCGTCTGCATGGGTAGCGACCTTGAGGGTGGACTTGTGGATGATGGCTATTCCTCCTCCGGTACCGTTGGTGCAATCCCTGCGGGTGATTTTGTAGGCGTCCGGGATGGCTGTGGCGATGTTGGGCGCCGAGGAGTCGTTCCACCAGGTCTCGTCGGGAAGCCAACATCTGGGGTGGAGGTGTCGAGCAGAACCCAGAGCTCAACAGATTGTTTGCATGAGGAGCGGGTGTTGAGGAGCATGCAGTGGAGGTGGTTGGGTCCAGTCCTTGGAGGTTTGGTGGTTCTGTCGCAGGTGAAGCTGCAGGTGCGGCAGGAGAACGGTAATATGTGACGTCATCAGCAGTGCATTACACGCGCAAGTTATAGTGAGTCCAACTAACTATAACGTGGAATTTCATTGGTTTTATATCAGTAAAATTTCCAGCTAACTATAACTGGTGTCAAACCTATGGTTTTTTCAGTGAATTTCATAGGTTTTGTAAATGCTACTTCCTAACTATAACGTGTGTAAAACCTATGGTTTTTTCAGTTAATTTCATTGGTTTTTAAAATGCTAATTCAGAAATATCTCGTGTATACACCCTATACTTTTGTCAATAAAGTTCTGGCAATATTTTTTTCAGAAACAAGCCGTTTTCTTCACTGTTCAAGTTGCATAGAGACTCCTTGTAAAGCGATACAGAATTAGAAAGTCTGTACCTTGCCTTTTTTTCAACGCATTAAAATTTGCCTGTAAATAAAAATAGCCTTTCTAAACTTTCGTGCACGACCCGGTGTGCGCACTCTCGGCAACAGTTCTCAATAAAATGGATAGCGCATTTCCAGGCTTTCGTGCGCGACCGACTGCGCGCACCCGCCTATATATTTCGTGAAAACTTTGCAATCTGAACTTATTGAATTTCTTCATAGACCCATCAAAGACCTTATAATACGTCAAAGAGACTAAACCTAGGCTTCTTTTTTAATATTATGAACATTTTCATTAAATGGAGCCGAATGTCTTTTTAAACTTTCGTGTGACCGAATGTACACACCTTGGTATTTTAAAAAAAAATATAAAAGGTTGTATACTTTAACAATTGTATGCTTGAATCGAGCTCAGAAGATATATTAAATCCGGATATGTTTGCATTTACTCCTTTTCACGTTTTGAAACTTCGCTGAATTAGACCGCTACTTCCAAATGGCGTACGTGACCAGATACTATCACCGCGTACACGTCCTGAGACGCACATGTAAAGTCATGTGACTTGAAAACAACACTTCCAATTGGTTCTTAGTAGTTTCTATTCTGCAATTTACACGGAGCACTCCACCCACTTCTCTCACTATCTTTTCTACTCTCAAAAGAGAACAACGTTCAACACCCTTCGGAAGACTTTGCTGAAATGGCTGCCACCCCGCATTCATCTTCCGAATCTGAAGGAAATGAGCGACTACCTTTAAAAAGAAAAAAGGAATCTTTTATTTGGCAATTTTTCACTTATCCTGAAGAACAAAAGAAAGTGAATGCGTCAAAAGTTACCTGCACGATATGCAATTCGGTTCTCTCAAGAGGAAATCCAAGAAAAAAATATTCCTTTTCCATACATACCATGGTGCGGCATGTCAAACAAGTGCACCCTGTGGTATTTGCACAGGCATCGACAAGAGCCCTGGCCACGCTATAACCATCAGAGGTGGCCAGCACATCTTCTGGTGGACGACCTGTATCTCCATCGAGTGCTGTGATGGACTTGAGACCATATCTTGCAAAGGTGCACATGAAATGCAACGAGTGTGGAGAAATTCTTCTGTACGGAGAGCAGAGCCTCATTCTTACTAAACTAAAAATTGAGAGTCATAAATGCCCCGAGAAAAGATACATTTCTTCATTTCATTTTGATCCTGTGTCACACATGAAAATGTTGTTGCAAGTTAAAAAAAATCAAAAACTGCATGACACTGTTCCTGTCAAGGTAGCATAGCTGGCGGCCTAGGGGTGGAGGACCGTTGTGCAAATACCCCGGGGAGGACTCTGGATATGCTTGGTCCCTGAGATTCTTAGATGTCACTGCCTTCCACAAATGGCATAAGTCCTGGATGTTCGGTGCCATACTTGAGGGTTTGACCTAAAGACACGTCCTGTGGTGCCCTGGTCCAAAATCAAACAACATACCACTTGTTTAAAAAAAAAAAAAAAAAAAAAAATTCTTTTCAGAACTAACTCATTGTACCAAAAACAGCTCCAGGAGCATATTATAAAGGGGGTTTATCTCCCCTTTTTTGGCTTTCGTTCGTGCGCGACCGTGTGCGCGCACCCGCCTATATATTTCAGGAAAACTTCGCGATTGCAACTTATTAAATTTCTTCATAGACCCATCAAAGAACTTATACTACGTCAAAGACAGTAAACCTAGGCTTCTTTTTTATTATTATGAAAATTTTCATTAAATGGAGCCGAATGTCTTTTTAAACCTTCGTGTGTGACCGAATGTACACACCTTGGTATTTTAAAAAAATATATAAAAGGTTTTATACTTTAACAATTGTATGCTTGATTCCAGCTCAGAAGATATATTAAATCCGGATATATTTGGATTTACTCCTTTTCACGTTTTGAAACTTCGCTGAATTAGACCGCTACTTCCAAATGGCGTACGTGACCAGATACTATCACCGCGTACACGTCCTGAGACGCGCATGTGATGTCATGTGACTTCACAACAACACTTCCAATTGGTTCTTAGTAGTTTCTTTTCTGCAATTTACACTAAGCACTCCACCCACTTCTCTCACATCTCTACCCTGTTATCTGCAATTGTGAACATCAAAAGGAGCTGCGCTACGCCCCTGTAAGAGGCCTCACTCCCACTGCTGCAACGGCTTGGCAGTCCTCCAGATGCACAGGAACAGCCCCTCCGATCCATTGAAGTTCTCTGTCGTGAGAGGCCTCACTCCCACTGCTGCAACGGCTTGGCAGTCCTCCAGATGCACAGGAACAGCCCCTCCGATCCATTGAAGTTCTGTGTCGGTCTCAATACCACTTACGAAATGAAATTAAGCACTGAAGAATATTTATGCTGTAGCAGGAGGAGTACTACATGCTTGCAGAATGCATTCTATTACCTATAAAAAAGTGAAACACCCACGCTACAATCATATAGAATACTTCCTCTAAAGAAGCCTGTGAATAACTTTCGAACATCAGGTTAACCTTTTTTTACTCTGTCATCATTGTTAAAGATAAGTATTTACAATACTATATTAAACAATGCCATGATTTTTCCTTTTTAATTTTAAAAATCTTGCAATCTTTCACAAACCCAATACTCATGGCTTCTTTTTCGTGACAAAAATCTTGCAATATTACATACCTACATAGAATAACAGAAAAAACATAAAACTACAAAGGCCAAACAGTCTACTAAACGCGGATTTGTAACCTATGGGGCAGATTCATGTTAACTACTTCATACCCAGATATGCACCAGTTAATGTGTACCACAGTATGGTAGTGCTCCGTTACCCATGGTGTGCCACATTTGAAATGTGGCGCACCATGGTACAAAAACACCATACATGCGTAACACATCTGTGCTCAAAAACTAATACATTGCTAGAGTTGCATCGCAACTGTGATGCAGCTCCAGCAAGGCTCACCAATGCACTATATTCACAATGCTACGTCAATACCTACGCCTGCTTCAAGCACATGCACAGTTTTGAAACAGCATGGGCCTGAAAGTCACTGAGTGAAATATCATACATTACAGTCAGCCACTTTCAAGACGCATTCCTTCAGAGGAACACTTACCGGTTATTAGAGGTAGATCGTCCGACTCCACCGGAGGAGACCCCTAATAAAAAAGACATATATAAAATGCGGACTAGCCACTGTATCGTGCTAGCAAACTTTAACTTAAAAATCGTTAGAAAAAACAAAAGGAATCGAGCAAAATCAGTAGGCCACTGATAGGATCTCTTTTTCACCTCGGTAAAATAGAAACATTAGGAACAACCCCTCATGAGAAATATGGAACTAGTGAGAGAAACCGAGCTCGACGCCATGATGGCTGCAAGATAGCTCGGCTCCGCCACCCACCCCGCCCAAAATAACGACAAACCCTATACAAATATTTTAAATAAATACAACACACCAGCAAAGTAACAGGGTAAAACGTTTTATTAAATAACTATTTACATGGCAGCCTGCTGCAACATGAAAACAACACTTCCAATTGGTTCTTACTAGTTTCTATTCTGGAATTTACACGCAGCACTCCACCCACTTCTCTCACTATCTTTTCTACTCTCAAGAGAGAACAACGTCCTACATTTTTCGGAAGACTTTGGTGAAATGGCTACCGTATCTCATTCATCTTCCGAATCTGAACAAAATGATCGACTACCTTTAAGAAGAAAAAAATAATCTTTCATCTGGCAATTTTTCACTTATCCTGAAGATCAAAAGAAAGTAAATGCACCAAAAGTAACCTGCACGATATGTGACTCGTTTCTCTCAAGAGGAAATCCAACAAAAAAATATTCCTTTTCCATACATACCATGGTGCGGCATGTCAAACAAGAGCACCCTGTGCAATTTGCAGAGGGATTGACAAAAGCCCTGGCCACGCTATTACCATTAGAGGTGGCCAGCACATTTTTTGATCGACGACCTGTATCTCCATCGAGTGCAGAGATGGACTTGAGATATTTAACTATATATGGTCTATAACCTATAGTTTTTTCAGTGAATTTGCTCCGCCGCCCACCCCGCCCAAAATAACGAGAAACCCTATGCAAATATTATAAAAAATATACAACACACCAACAAAGTAACAGGGTAAAACGTTTAATTAAATGACTATTTACATGGCAGCCTGCTGCAACATCGATCCAAATGCATGTTTTTTTCAGTGAAATTCCTCCGCCGCCCACCCCGCCCATAATAACGAGAAACCCTATGCAAATATTATAAATATATACAACACACCAACAAAGTAACAGGGTAAAACGTTTAATTAAATAACTATTTACATGGCAGCCTGCTGCAACATCGATCCAAATGCATGACACTGTTCCTGTCAAGGTAGCATAGCTGGCGGCCTAGGGGTGGAGGACCGTTGTGCAAATACCCCGGGGAGGACTCTGGATATGCTTGGTCCCTGAGATTCTTCGATGTCACTGCCTTCCATAAATGTCATAAGTCCTGGATGTTGGGTGCCATAGTTGAGGGTTTCACCTAAAGACACGTCCTGCGGTGCCCTGGTCCAACCATCACATATACCTGCGCCAGGAGACGGCGTGGGGTGCACTGGAAGGGAGAGGCGGCGCGAACGAGCCTCCCCCACCTCCCCAGGTGGAGGTTTCTCAGCTACACCCCTAAAGACACGTTCTGCGGTGCCCTGGTCCAACCATCACATATACCTGCGCCAGGAGACGGCGTGGGGTGCACTGGAAGGGAGAGGCGGCGCGAACGAGCCTCCCCCACCTCCCCAGGTGGAGGTTTCTCAGCTGCACCCCAGCACTTCACTCGACATAGGCGGCCGGCTCCCAGGGTCCGGCGGAACTTTTAGCCTTTTGGTGACTCTTCCATTCTGGACCTTGTCCCACAACCCGTTTGACCTGAAGACACGTCCTGCGGTGCCCTGGTCCAACCATCACATATACCTGTGCCTGGAGACGGCGTGGGGTGCACTGGAAGGGAGAGGCGGCGCGAACGAGCCTCCCCCACCTCCCCAGGTGGAGGTTTCTCCGCTGCACCCCAGCGCTTCACTCGACAAGATGAGTTGCGCCCGCTCCTGCGGCACAGTGCCTCGCTCGGCCAGCTGAATTACGCCTGCTCTTGCTATTACAGCGTCTCACCCGCCATCCGGCTGAATTGCACCCACTCTTCCGGTACAGCGACAGGCGGCTGCCACGGAGCTCAGGAAATGGTGGTCGGCTCCACAGACTTGGGCCTGGCCTGCAAGGATGGCTCTGGACAACCCTGGAACTCGGACGCTTGACTGCTACGGCAAGGGCCCCATTCCCAAAAGCGTCCCATCAGCCTTGAAGATTCTACAAGAGTCACCGGGGCCCCCGACTCCAGCAGAGTACCGGTGGGGAGCTTCTGCCATGATTGTTCGCAGAATGGCCACGACGTAGCCACGGGGTGCTCTCATGCTGACGCCAGCTTCAGTCTGAAACTTCCAGAAACACTGTAGACTACCAATTCAATCAGTTCCGGTGCAGCCCCAACGACGTATCGCGTTGTTGCATAATGCGTCATATGACACGCTGCGTTAGCGCACCCGGAAGTGCTCCGGTGCGCGAGGCGCGAAGCGCAGCTTCCCGGAAGCAATCTGGGGCGCGGCGCGGAGCGCGTAACGTAAGCATAACAGGTCATGTGACTTGTTAATAAAACTTTTCATTGGTTTAGAAATATTTTTTGTCCCAAATGATGAAAACCCCTCCTTGTTTCCTCTTGACTCCTGCCCCCTCCCCAAGTCTTGCTCGGCCAGCTGAGTTTCGCCCACTCGTGCAGCCTACGACATGGATACGCCGGGGCGTTATGGATCAGTATGAGCAAATATACACTTGGGGATTCACAAGCAACAACAAGCCTTTGTATTTGGGGCTCTAAATCAACAACAGTGAGAGAACAGAACCGAACTAAGCACTCAGAGGCTACGTTTAAACGTAACATCATCTCCCCAAAGGTACATCACCTTACACACACATTCACTCTGATCTCCTTGGCCTCAGTCAAGCATCAATAGTATGATTTTCATAGGTGAGTCTAGGTTCATGGATTTCCATCCACAGACTAAAAGCCTGGAGTGAGAGTGAAAAAACCATAACTAAGTAAGAAGGAAGACAGAAACAGAATCTTCCTCTGCAACATCCGGCTCTGCATCGCTACTTACTTATAAATGCAGAAAAAACTCAATTAACACAAGGGCTCTTTTCAGAGCCACCTTATATCAAAGCACTCAAACTTCTGATTTATCTCCATTTTCACACTCTTCTAAATAAGTGTGCGCGCCCGAGTGCGCGCACCCCGCAACTTAAAAAAAATATATATATATATATATTTTCGCCTTTAAGGACCTTATTGCACACCCTGAGAAAACCTACGCAGCAAAACAATCTCTACCTTCTCCCCTTTCCATGTTCCAACGCTTTCAAATGAACAATATATTTACTCGCAGTGACAAAATGGCGGTCAACACTTCCTGATTTCCTTCGAATCGAACGTTAACACACGTCACGCAGCAAAAAAAAAATTCCGCTCGCGGGCAGCCGCTAGAGTGCGCGCACCCGTGCGCGCTTACAGATATATAATTGACTTTAACTTTCATTTTCTCAGCAACTACTGAACGGATTTACACCATTCCAAAAAAAGCGTAATCTGCGAGCCGGACTCTACAGTTTTGCCAAATTTCTTATAAACCCATTCAGCCGTTCGACCTGTAGCCGTGTCTAAACGTCCTATGGAAAATAACATGGAGAAAACACGTTTTGGGACCCCCCTTTTATCTCAGCCCCCGCTTCACCAATCCCCCCCAAACTTTCCGGGAAGGAGCGCAGCGGACCGAGCCATCTTCTTTGAGAAATTCGCAAAGATTCATCCACCAGAGCCAAAGTTAATCCAAATAGAATGTTGAGGATTTCCTATGGAAACTAGGTCCTAACTATAACTACCTACTGGCGACCGCCAGTAGGTAATATATATATATATATATATATATATATATATATATATATATATATATATATATACATATACATATATATACATATATGAACGAGAAAATGAATAATGACCATAGAGCAGCGACTGATGATTAAAATACTGTTGGTTAGGCAAGAGAACCTGCACGACGCCAGACACACTCATGTTCACCATAATTGCACTGAGATTCTCAGAGATATAATAGATGTCTCTGTTCAGCAGTGATCCTCTCTCTCAGTGAAGACAGTGGAAAACTGCTAACTTTTTAAACCAAGTATAACCATGATACAACTTGGATTCCATTATCATTGTGAATAGTAGGGGGTGGGCGTCAAATTCTGTTCCGCTCGCGGAAATTGCGATAATTTGACATTTTTGCGTTCCGCGGACAGCAGTGATACGCAGCATACCGGAAAATGTTTTCATGCTCGCGCTTTAAAAATACGTTCTCACCCGCACGATCGCCTTACTTGGAACAAGTTTTTCCGATTCGGTCACGTGCTCCACGAGATGTTGGTAGCCGTTTGCTCTATCTCGCACGAGTTCGCGCCCGCGATCACGTCATTCGTCTCGCGATCATGCACCGTGAGAGTATGAGATCACGAACACGTCATTCTCCACCGCGAGCGAGAGCGTGAGGATGCGAATACGCCATATCGAACGCGACAAGGAGCGAGAGAACCCTAACACGTCATTTTTCAGCGAGAGCGTGAGGACGAGAACACGTCATATCCAACGCGACAGGGAGCGAGAGAACGTGAACACGTAATTTTGGACGTGCCATCGACATCCAGTGGAAGTAATGTGACGCTCGAGAACTCGAACATGTAGAATTTTCGATCTAGAGAAGAATATCAGCTCTAGCAGCATGAAACCTTCTGCAAATGATGATTTGGATGAAAAAACTCCTCAGATTGACATTTGTCTGGCCTTTTTTGTGCAAGAAGTCCTTTTTTAAAATGGGGGGAGAGAGAGGAAGTGCCACAGAATCTCCAACTTCCTGTTCCTGTCCAGCAGGATCCTCCCAGTGCTTTGTCCATTTCCTGCTCATTCGCCCTTCGGATTTTGAGCTGGAAAGATCACTCTTTTTGTCCGCTGCATCATTGCCATTGGATTTGAGGATTTTGAATTGGATATTTTACAAGTAAGTGGTTGTTGTGTCTGTTTGATTGAGAGTATTCCAGTTCTTGCAACTACAATTTAATTTTGGTAACTGTCATTCCTTGTTTTAAAATAGGTGGGTGCATGATGAAGCAACTGTTCCTTTGGTGTTTTTTTAATGTATTTCATTTTCAAGCATCATTTAGGGCATGGATAGCATTGGATTGGGTTGGGAAATGGTTTTTTTGGGGTGGGCTTTCTGTTGTTGGACCTGGCCATGTGGCTGGTGGCCATTTAGAAGCCTAGGCCTGCAAGCTTGTCCGACCTTGTCTGCCAACAGGCCTGCTTTCATCCAGTAGGCTCAGAGCAGATAGCCATAGCTGCATTAAACAAGTATTTCTGTGTGGTCTGTTGAATTTAGACATCAGTTAGGGCATGGATGGCATTAGAATGAGTTGGGAAATGTGTTTTTTTGGGGGTGGGCTTTCTGTTGGTGGGCCTGGCCATGTGGCTGGTGGCCATTTTGAAGCAAGTGTTTCTGTGTGGTCTGTTGAATTTAGACATCATTTAGGGCATGGATGGCATTTGATTGAGTTGTGAAATGTGTTGTTTTGGGGGTGGGCTTTCTGTTGTTGGCCTGGCCATGTGGCTGGTGGCCATTTTGAAGCCTAGGCCTGCAAGCTTGTCTGGCCTTGTCTGCCAACAGTCCTGCTTTCATCCGGTAGGCTCAGAGCAGGTAGCCACAGCTGCATTAAACAAGTGTTTCTGTGTGGTCTGTTGAATTTAGACATCATTTAGGGCATGGATGGCATTGTATTGAGTTGGGAAATGTGTTTTTTCGGAGGTGGGCTTTCTGTTGCTGGGCCTGGCCATGTGGCTGGTGGCCATTTTGAAGCCTAAGCCTGCAAGCTTGTCTGGCCTTGTCTGCCAACAGGCCTGCTTTCATCGGTAGGCTCAGAGCAGGTAGCCACAGCTGCATTAAACAAGTGTTTCTGTGTGGTCTGTTGAATTTAGAAATCATTTAGGGAATGGATGGCATTGGATTGAGTTGGTATATGTGTTTTTTTGGGGTGGGCTTCTGATGTTGGGTGTCTTAAAGACATGCCTTTGTTGTGTGTGTCTGGTGTGTGTTGGTGTGCATTGCATGCACCCTGCAGACCTTTTTTGGGCCCGTGTATTTTCGTTTTTGCATTTTATTGCATTAAAAAGGCAGAGCAGTGTGCTTTATCATGCATCCTTTGCCTGGCTTTTATAGCCCTTTTGTCAGTTCATGGTGTTTCCCAGGTCTGCTGCTTGTTGCTTGGGATTTGTGAGTGTCCATGTGGCTGGTGGCCTTTTTTGTGATGGGAGTTATTAGTGTCCTGCTTTTGCCATATAGGCCTGCATGGTTTTCCTATTGGCTTACTGCTTCCATCTATCCATCCCATTTGCCAGCAGCAGCTCAATGAATTATGTGATGCTCAAATAGTTTAATGCCAAATAGGGTCCACCCCACTTCCATTACATTTGTATTTTGGTGGTTCTTATTCTCTTTCCTATCCTTCCTGAGAGTGTAGTGTGTACACAGTAGTATGACATAGCCCTTGTTGACAAAGTCTCAGAAATGGCTAGATTATATCTTCTTTTGTTTGTTTGTTTATACTAGTACAGTAGTAGCTGAACCACAAAAACAAATGCAACATTTCACTGATGTTATTCTCCTGGTTTATTTGCTTTTAGGTGCACAAAAAGCCAGAGGAGGAGTTGTCATCATCATCACCCGTTGAACTGCCTGCCAGACAGAAGTCCTGCTGCGCATCACGTCCACGTGTGACCACTACTTGTGCACCTGCGTCCTGCCTGACATCTGAAGATGGCCCCAAAGAAAGGTACCAGGTCCAGTACTAAGAAATGTGCCAGTGAGAAGAAGGAACAGAAAAAGGAAGTGCCACTTACCGCGACTGGTGTGCCGGCCAATGTTTTTTTTGGGACCAAACAAATTATGCCTGTAGCAGCGTTGTCCGGGAACCAAGCTGGGAGCAGCACCTCCACACCAGCGGTCCAACCCCACCAACCTAGGCCCAAGCACTAACGAGCAGTGATGTTGAAATTGCATTATTTCAAAGTAGTACACAATCAACGCAGACGGAAACTCAGCAGATGAGTGTGCAGCAGCAGCTGCAACAACAACAGCTGGAAGAACAGCAGCAGCTGCAAGAACAGCAGCAGCTGCAAGAACAGCAGCAGCCACAAGAACAGCAGCTGCAAGAACAGCAGCAGCCGCAAGAACAGCCGCAAGTCCAGCAGCAGCCGCAAGAACAGCCCACAATAGCAGTTGTTGCTCCTGAAGTAGGGGCATTTCAGGAAATCGAGCTTCCTGCAGACAAAGTGGAGCAAACCACTGTTTCGGAAGATCTATTGTCTTCCAGACCATCAGCAAGGAAAGGGAGGCTTAGTCCATCTTCTTCTTCAAGCCCCGCTTCTGATGATCGTGATGCCACTTGACAGCCACCAGCTCAGTCTGAGAGTGATGCACGCCACAAGACAATACTTCTGAAAAGGAAGGTTCCAGAAAAACTTAGAGTTATGGAGGTAGATGTACAAGAGGGGGATGATGTAGATGAAGACGAGCCAGTCATCACACACATCACTCCCGCCCCAAAGGGGATGGAGACCAACATTCTCACCCTATCCAGAAAGGCTGCTACTGAGCGGAATGTAGCACGGATACCACCAACACAGGTTACACCACCATGACCTCCAGCTGCTATATTTTCAAAGGCCCGTTAGGGACCTACAACAAGCTCAACCATCCCAGTAGGTAGTGGTAGTAAAAGTCACAGTGTAGCTGCACAGAGTCACATTCCAAGCACACCCTCCAGTTCATCTGGTATTGAAAGTGGCATGTCAATTTACATAATTACATCCAGCAGTGCCAGAAAGTTCTCCTCCCCAGTTTGGGACTTCTTTTCTGTTAGCACCAAGGAGGAGAATGTTGCTATATGCTCAATTTGTCTACAAGGTGTTCGGCGGGGTAAGCTTGGTACTAACTATGGTACTGGAGGCCAAGCAAGTCATCTCAGAATACACCACACTATCGTGTGGGAGAATCACCTACTTCACTTAAAACAAAGTAAAACAACTCAACCCATTGAAGTTGGGCATGAAGAATCAGGAGACGATATTGTTGCAGTGGAAGGTGAAGAGGCATTTCTAGCTCTGTCCCCAGTAGTGTAGTAGTACCGCCCACATCCTCCTCAGCAACATCTGAGTGGCACCACAGTAAGAGCCATACTCAGAGTCAGGCTGAGACGCCAAGGCGACCGAGTACTGCAATGAGACAAAGTGCGTTGTTGAACCTAAGTGGGTTAATGCAAACAACAGCACCACAAAGGAAAGTAATCCAGCCTACCATTGAGAGCATGCTTAGGTTGGAGGGGCAGTTCCAACGCAACCACCCATCGGCACGGTTGTACAATGCGAAGCTGGCTAAAATGTTAGCACTGGACCTTCTCCCTTTTTCATTTGTGGAAGGGGTGGGTTTCCTTGAATTTGTGTCAGCCATCTGCCCTAAATGGAAGGTTCCCAGCCGGTCCTATTTCGCAAGAATTGCTGTTCTGGCACTCATGATGTGCTGGAATTGGTTGGACAAGCTTTGCAGCAGAGTGCTGTTCACAATATCCACCTGATAACAGACATGTGGACCTGTTGCCAAGCCACAGATTACATGTACATCACTGCACACTGGGACTCTTTTGTGGGGGTTAGAGATAAGCTATCTGAAGGAGGTGCTGTTGACACAGCTGAAATTTTTAAAGCTACTCGGAAACATGCAACTGTAGCTATGTTCGCCATGAAGAAATCTCATACTGCTATAAAAAATTTGGAAGAGTTTCACAGCAAGGTTTTTGAATGGCTGTGCCCAAGAGGGCTTAGTATTGGTTTTGTTGCCACAGATAATGGCAGTAATATACTTAAGGCCATGGAGCTTGGTTCCTATTTCAGGGTTCCGTGTTTGGCGCACTGCATAAACATTATAGTTCAAGACATTCTGAAAAAAGAACCCATAGTCAGCAACTTACTGACCACCTGCCGAAGAATATGCACTCATTTCAGCCATTCTTTTAAAGCTCGGAAGCAGCTGTGGATCATTCAACGTGACTTTAAAATGCCAGTCAAAGCACTCATCCAGGAGGTGGCAACACATTGGAACTCAACGTAATCATCTGTTTGAGCAGTACAGGCCACTCAATGAATATGTCATGCAAAGACTGGATGCTACTGTGAACGGCATGACCCTTCAGATGGACCAATAGTGTCTAGTTAAATGCCTGACTGACAAGCTTCGTCCTTTTGAGGTCTTCACATGTGAAGTCAGCAAGGAGGACTGTACAATGGGCCAAGCTATCCCATTATTGCAAATGCTAGAGCATCAGCTGGAGAAGGTGTCTGAATCATACAAAGGTGTAGAGGAAAAAAAAAGAAGCCTATGACTTGGTGGAGAGCTTAGCCCGTCGCTTAGCTGAAAATACAAGGGTGCAAAATAAGATTTTGTCACAATAACATTACATTTCTGCCACAATTCTGGATCCACTGGCAAAATTGGCACTGAAGACATTAATTCCTTTTTCAGAGATGGATGTTGCCTGCTACAAAACTTGGATAGCTGAGGCAGCGAGTCAGTTGGAAAATGAACGGCTGCTAATTGAAAGCCTGCTAGATCAACCCACAAGAAGTACTGCAGCAGGGCATCCGGCATCAAGTGCAACTTCGGAGGCTGAAGGCAGTGCGTTTGGCTCAGAACACTCACAATCACTATCAACACCAGCAACAATAACTGGATCATTAGGCCCAGTAGAATCGTTACACAATTGGTATTTACAGTTAGGCATTGGTATTAAGCACAGTGCTGATGCACAGAGAAAAGAGCCAGACAAAAGGTTAGCAGCAGCACCCCTGTCATTGAGAGGATGGTCCAGGTCTATCAGAATGACCCAACAGAGGTGTACATTCATCAAAACCCATTGCAGTATTGGTATAGGAAAAGGGCCGAATAGCCACTATGAGCAGGCTGGGGATAAGCTAACTGGCTTGCCCTGTCGCAAGTGTCTATTCCGAACGTGTTTTCAGTGCTGCTGGTTCCATTGTAACTGTGAGAAGGACCAGTCTCTCGCCCAAAAACGTGGAGGGGTTAACAATGATTAAAATGAATCAGCACTTCATACCACCGAATTAAACAATACATGAATCAAGGGAGGAAGATGAGGACTGTGGCTCAGGTGAAGGAAAGAAGTGTGTTACATGATTACCCACTACTGGTTGAACCCCCAGAGTTTGAGGACGAGCTATACTTCCCTGACAATTAGGCTTGCACTTACTGTCTTCCTCCCTTATTTTCCTTTATTTGTGTGTCTGTCTTTCCGGTTTCAAACTTTGAATCACAACAAATCCATCACCACCGTCTTCTACCCTTCTTATTTCAATATACGAGTTTCAGCTGTCTGCATTTCACAGTACAGTCCTCCAAATCCAGCTCCTCCGCTCCATCCTCCTGAATCTCCCTAAATCCATTGCCCTCAAGACAGATGATGATTGGATGATGATGCTAAATAGAAGAAAAAATAAAATGTTTCCTAGTCCCGTCAAAAGAAGTGGAACATGATGACTACTATTGCTATCCTCCTTTCTGAGCCAAGAGAGACTGCCCATAAACTGAAAAGTGAAAATGAGATGGAACAGGTAATGAATGATGCCATGCATTGGACGCAGACTGAGTGATTTTGTTGTTTTTTTGTTGTGCATGAAGTTATTTCATTGTGCACTAATCATCCGTCCACACACTAAAAATAACTCAAGGCAATTTTCCCTTTCTTGCAACTTTTTTAAATAAGAAATGTGTACTTCTACTGCAGCTAGGATAGGGCATTAATCTTCTTCAAAAGTTGTGCGCTATTGTTGTTTTTGATGTCGTACAGGAGTCTGGCTCAGAGAAATTCTTTGGCCTCCTTTTTGTTTTGCCAAATAAGTTTTTTGAGGGTAGCTTTTAACTGCCTCAGATCTTGTAAAGCCACGGAGCCTTCCTTCAACCTCCATAGTGTGTAGTTTATCTGTGCTTTTAGCTGTTTTAATTTGGCGTTATTCCATGGGTTGGAGCCTGGCCATAGGTTTTGATGGCACTGAATTCTCCTGTTTCGAGAGTGTCCCTTTGTATCTCTGTAGCTGTTTTGTAGGGATTTTATGAATGCCTCCCAGCCTCCAATTTTGTTGGGGTTAGCTGCTTCTCCATATTCCCAGAGTTGTTTCGCAAAAGAGAGGAGGCCCTCGGGAACATTGGTGCTGCTTTTTACTCTTCTCTCGTTGTTGGCATATTCGGAGCAGAGTGTAGTTGCTGGGGGCAATTTGAGCCACCCATGAGCAGTATATTTTAGAGGTGATTTTTATTTACCAAAGGAACATATACATCCACATTAATTGCCGGCATTGATAGGATTTGCTGTCATCCTCATACACAGTACTAACTGTTACGCTTGTGTCGAGTGTACTGTAGGCCTAGTCAAGTGACTCAACACAACTATAGTTTGTAACTCTGTTTAGTAGGCTAACCCCACCACCGTTATGTTTTGTTCTAAAATATTTTTGTATATTATTGTTTCACGGTAAGTTCTGTACTGTACTTCATTCTACTACTCCTTGAACAGACTCTCTCAGGCGACTGACTGTTTCATTTTTGTTTTCCAAATGTTGCTGCCCTGCCAGTGTCTACTACTACTTCCACCACCACAACCATGGAATGTTAGGAAAGGAAACCATCATCACCATGCAGCCATCGCTGTGCCTAAGTTAAACATCAATCAAAGGTAAGAGAAGTTTGGGGAGGCATAATGAATAATGGACATGTTTTCAATCAATTCACACACCTCTTTGAGTCCAGTAAAAGAATGCATAGACTAAAAGAGAGAGACTGACAGTACTAGTAGGACAACTTAATCAGTGAGGGGTGCCGCATCTATCTTGTCGTGTCTTACAAAGTCAGCCAAATATTTAATTCAAACACTGGCTATGGGCGGCCCTGCACCAGCAAGGAAACAGTGTGATGTAAAACAGTAACCCGACACACAAAACACTGCATGTAAATTAGAAATATAGATTTATTAAGAACCCTAACAAAAATAAACCATGTAAAAAACCCACAAAACCTGACCCACCCCTCTCCTTACCCCCCACCAATGTCCATAAAGAAGTCCAACCAAATGTCCAAAACCCCAACGCCCATTCCCACCCACCAAAACAATAAATAAAAAAGGGGCAATAAACAGGGTCTCCCAGGTTCGGCGGGATTGTCTTTGGAGGACACGCACTGCCTCCTCTAGTAGGGCGACACGGCACTTTAGAGTGTGGCAGTTGCAGCCGCAGTGGGGGGGGGGACCGGTGGCAGCAGGTGGCCACCAGACGGTGGCGCCGTACCGCTGGAGGGCGGTGGCTGGGGCCAGGGGCATTAAAGTAGTGTTCAACTGCTGCCGCCTCCCCCTCTTCCAGTACCACCAGCCGTCGATGTTCCACTTTTATCGCCTCCAGCTTCCGGAGCTGTGCCTTGGCGGCCAACTCCTTCAGATCTGGTTTGGAAGGAGTAGCTGTTTATCAAAAAGAAAAAACAAGACTATTGTTAAATATACTATTAGTAAAACAGTAAGACAAGTTAATTATACACATAGTGGCATGGTAGCACTATAAAGCACAGTACATAACATTTGTGGTATGTATCTATCCTCCCACTTGCTTGGTCTTTAACATTTGCGGGATTTTTTCAGGCATTCAACCAACCATGCATCAGATTCCTATCAGCCACTTTTGCAATTTGCATGCTTGCATCACACGTATCCTTCTCTCTGTCAGTCATAAATATTAAATCTTGCCCGTCCTTCTTCCTTGCACCTGTCTTTCCCTTTTTAGTTCAACACCAGGTGATCTGATCTGACTTTTAGTCTTCTCCATTAAACTTTCAAAGCGGAGTTGAAATCAGATAGAAGAGGCCATTGGTTACTCAATACTCCCGCCCCTAATGCCTTTACTAATGCCAATTAATGGGTGTCTTGACTCTTTAAACGTTCACAACAACTCTTACTTACTTAGAGCATCATTAGGATGGCAGGCCCTCACGCTAAAAGGGACTGCCCGCCATAAGGGTGGGGGTCCCATGGGGGTAATTAGGATGCGCCCGCCACAGTGGCGGGACGCATCCCATATTCTTAACATTGCGCAATCCTAAAAATACATGTTGTGCTTTTCAAAGCACAACGTGACAGGCACTGTGCGGTGCCGGCCACGTTGTGCTTTGAAAGGCAGTGGCATAGGCACCCACCATGTGCACTCCCCACCCCCCCAGGGTCCATGATGGCCCGCATCGGGCCCCCCAAGCCAACTCCGAATGCCTTTCCGAAAGGCATCCCAAAATGCACATTGTAATATGGCTGGCAGTGTCTTTCAGACACTGCCTCCATATTGAACCCTTTTGCCCCCGGTCGACATGTCGACGGGCAGAAAAGCAGCGGAAGGTCTTTCCATCCGCCCCGGACCCCCCAGCCATTGTAATATGGTGGGGGGGGGTCTTTTCTACAGGGATAGCGGGCGGTTTGGTAAGACGGCTGAGAAATGCTTGCAATATACTAACGTGCACCATTTTTCTCATTACAGACGGAAGATTCCCTTCTACGAACCAGAGCTTTGCAAAGCTTATGATGTAACAACTACCAGTACTAGGTTCTTCTAAGGTGAGGGGTCCCAGAATTCGCTCAGAGATCTTCTTTTAACATTTTATATAAACTATATTCCTAACAAGGGGATGGTGGTGCTTCCACCACTGTTCAGTTATCATGATTTCCCTTTTTTTCTAGTACGGACTTCTAGTTGTTGTAACTGTAAGTGTAACAATGTTTATTGTTTTAATGTTATGCATTTTCCTGTTGGTGCTGCATTATAGAACAACGTAGATAGCTTGTCAATTCAAAATGAAACTTTTGAACTTACATAGACTCGGTGGTATTTGGTGTGGACTTACACGAGTGAGTGAAAGGAAGAATGTGCATATGCATTGCTTCCACGACTGAGAGGTCGGGTGTGTTATGTTCTGGGTTGTCTACTTGTTGGGTATCTTGAGGGGAGGGTTTAGAGAGCTAATAGTTATGACGAGACACTACTATAACGAGTCGGGGAGGGGATTGTGGTGGGTTCTGAACTTCTGATTGAGGTGTGAGGAAGGTCCAACCTCCCATCACCAACACCCTATATTCTTGTGCAAAGTTCTGTATGTGCAAAATCCCTACAACAGTAGTAGTATGTCCTATACTATCAAAATAGTAATAAATCTGGTTGGGCATTTGTTGGTGGGAATTGTCGAAAAGCCTCAAGATTAACAAAGACTCAAGATCAATAAGACTAGAAGTACTACAAGAGGACAACCCAAAGGACTGGACTCAATGGCTAGAGCTACTGGTGAATCTGAGTTTTATTTAAAACCTTTTAAATAAAGAGTGGCCCACTGGGCAAGCTTAGTTACAACAGACAGACTAATAGTAGTAGTACAGAGAGTCATCATAGCAGAGGCAGGGATAACAAAAATGTCAAAACAGATAGTACAGATCGAAGGATAATTGTTTGTAAAAAATACCATTAGGAAACGGAAACAATAGTTCGGAAAAAATATGGTGCTGTAAAAGTTATGGAATAATAATTATTAATATTAAAAACAAGAAGACTTACTAGGGCCAGCAAAAGAGCCCTGGTTGGTGTCCTCCTGTTGTTGGTGTTATACTCCTCCCGCCGGCTGCGACCCTGGCTGCCTGCCCCTGGGTGCTGAACAGGAAAGATATAAGAAAGAGACAAACATTGATGATTCTTGTGAAACAAATAAAATATTTTTAAAGAACGGTCAGAAAAAAACACTTATGTAAACAACAATTGCAATAACTAAATTGACCGATCTCATCTGGTCAACAAGTAGTGTCTGGGGATTCGCGGATCGACTACTTACTATTTATCAACACTAATCCAGTCTTCCATTCTGATTCCAGAATACTAACTAAGCCTAAGTACGACGTACCACCTGCCCTAGCCCACCTATTCCAGGCGTGCCAATTGTAACTTAAGTATGCATTTCCACTTCTTTTAGACCTCAACAATGCATATCGTCAAATGGAGGACACATGACTACATTTCTGTATACACCAAATTTTTGATTGATTGATTGATGCTGAATGGTGTTCTGCTAGTGCTAAGCCTATTATCACTCATTGCACAAACTAGAAAAGGTTCTACTAAAGACTGGGGTACTAGCAGCATGTGACGTAACAGAGGGGGCATCATGCATACCACAAACAAATTACAAACTCATACAAAGTAACTAAACCTGAGGATCAATCCGCCCCTATCTCTCAGTGACAGAACAAAGTAAGGACTAGAGTCACTATAGCATTACGTAACTTAATTTCTCTAGACTTTTAAACGTAATTTACCTGTAATGTAAGCAGCAGCATTCTAGCTTGTTGGAAAAAATAGATATTTACAATATATAACACAGAGCAGAAGAACAGACACAAAGTAGTAATAATTAGTTTCTCACCAAGAACCGGGACCTCCACTGCTAGCAGGTCCAGCAGGTCCTGCTCCCGGTCCAGGATATCGGACCACCGGTGTGTCAGTTGGTTCTGGGTGGCCGGGCCACAGAGCAGCAAAATACTGCCCGGTGCACCTTCCCTCACCACTGCTGACGCTCCCGGAGCCCGTTCCCGGACCCAGGCCTGCCACCTGCTGCCAGGGTTAAGGGGAGGTGGCACTGCACAAAGAAAATGAGTGCAGCCAACTTCACCTCCCCAGATAAGGCCCATCCCTGCACCCCTTGCGGACACCGCCTTCCGCAAGGAAGGCGGTCGCGGCTCTGGTTGCGATGAGCCCTGTGGCCCTTTGTCATGGTTCTGGGTTAGGCAGGGGGTGGAAAAGAAAAGGTAAACATTAAAAAAGTAAGTAAAAGAAATGGAAAAAGTAGGTAATAGAAAAAGAGTGAAAAAGTAGTTAAGAAACACACAAAAAGTAGACAAAAACCAAAAATATAGAAGCAGGAAAATAGTCAGAGAGATAATAAATAAAATTGATAAAAAAATGTGTCTAGAAACAAAGGATTGAAAAGATAGAGGGAGGATTGAAAAGCAGGCCCCAGAACCATGCAATAGACTGGAAAACACAATGGTCGCGCCCATTGCGACCGTGTGGGCAAGTTTGCGTGATATTTTCTCTCTGAGCATGCAAAAAGCGTAGCGAACATGTAAAAGTGTTCCCGAACGGGAAATATGTATCAGGAACGGGCGCGAGCATGCATTGCGCGACCTGGAACAGGAAATAAGCATCGCGAGCGGGCGGGACAAGTGAAAACAAGATGGCTGCGCCCATAGGCGACCCCATGGGCAAGTTGGCGAGACTTTTTCAACGCGATCACGCCAAAAATATCGCGAACAAGCGGGAAAAAATTTTCACGTCTTCGCGATATTTCCGCGTGTTTGCGGAGATTATTGACATTTTTGCGATAGTTCGCGAATGTGAATTTCACAAATTCCCCCCACCCCTAGTGAATAGACACGAAATGCTCCGAACACTGGCTAACAAGATGAAAGCCTTTATGTAGTCAGCCATTGCAATCGCGACTCACAAAGATATTCAGATACAAACAGCATCTTCTACTGTATTAAAATAGTATCCGGAATCATACAATAAGTAATTTGGGGATTTTGCCCTCATAAAACGGGGTTTCCAACGAGGGTTGAGGTATTCACAAACGTTATTAGGATTGTTCCCAATCAGAAAACTGTCATAGGATGCCTCCTGACAAGAGGAATTGCATCGTAAGCACTTTATGTGATCTATTGCCAGAAAAAGAGCTAAACATACGAAATATTATATGTGCTTTTGTGACATCTAAAAAAACGGGTATGCAGGCAGTGACACCATGACATTCTGCTCTGGATTTTTAGAGGAAAGGCTATTACATCTGTAGAACATTTAATACTTTCTGTAATGAAAAATAAAATGATTATTTCAAGAGTAATGTATGATACTGAGATTTTCAATACTTATTTTAAATTGCATTTTATTGTTGTAGAGCAATGTTAAACTTGTACTGTAGCTTGGGGGCCTCTTCAATGAAGTTATTTAAGTTGCACGCAGAAACAGTTTATATCCAAGGTACCTATGAATATTTATTGTTTACAAAAGGTGATTTAAATGTGCCAAGCATGCTAGATGTCTAACTATCATTTTCAAAAATCAAGTAAATTACAGCTGACATGTGTGATGCCACATGCTCTATTTTAATGGTTTGCTGAATTAATCTCTATGGATAAACATTCATACTGCATTATCTAAAATGGTCTTCATTATTTACTACGAATATGAAATGAATAGGGCTTAATAATTTCGATTATGTACTTCATACATTGGGTTAGCACCTCTCCCACACATTGCCTGCTTCTCAGTTTGCTGTGGTGGGAGGGGAGGAGAATATATTGAGGTCGAATGTCAGATTTGACACTGTGTTTAATACCATTTTAATACTCACCAAAACAAAGAAATGCTTAGAAATTCCATAGGGATATTAATCATTCATTATCCTGGCATGCCCCTACATGAGGAACAATATGTTACCTATCCTTTCTGGGTACTGGGCTATTTCAACACCTTTACAGCTGTGTAAGAGAGCTGGGATCATTCTTGTATATGTTGGTTTAATTAAAGGACATTTAGAAGAATCAAATCTGGTGGATGCGGTTTCATCCTCATCTTCTGCCAACTGACAAGCGAATGCCCCTTCTCCTAAATTGGTTTCGGTGGCCACACCAGTGAATCTAGCTCCCACTGTGTTGTGGGATTCGAGTCTCTTTATAATGCTCACTGGTGTTGTAGGGACTAATTCAGAAATATTTTTCTGTATCTAAATTCAATTTAGAATACAATAGATGCATTTGCGATCTGAACTTTCAAGTCTTGATTCACAGTTATTGTTACTGCTGTGGTACCTGCAGAAATATAGCAGGTTTTTGGTAACAGTAGGTTTAAGGAAGTAGCAGTAACATGCATTGTGAGAAGTTAGGTTGTTGGTTTAATGGGGGGTGAACCCTGTGCAAGAAACAGCCACAATCCCTGTCAGAGTGAACAACAAAAATCACTAAATTAACCTGTGCTTAACCCTCTGGTAGCTTAGCAAAAAAGCAGTCAAACTTAAGTTAGAGAAAATGTGTAAAGTATTTATGCAGCACACAAACAGTAATAAAGTTAAAACACAACACGAGAAAAAAAAAACATCAATGTAGAAAAACAGAGTAAGTTTTAATACATTTTTGACACCTAAATAACAACACTCCAATGAGTGGAACAAGAGTAATGAATTTATAATATGTTTTAACAAAATCCAGTGCCTAAAAGATCAAAGTGGCAACTGTGGACATCTAGTCATTCAATACCAGTTCAAAGTTAAAAAACATGGCCAATCGCGATGGAGTGCCACTCAGGTTCAAAGAGTGGATTGGGCCCAGTCAGCACTGGCCTTCGGACTAAGAAGAAATTTTGAAGAATATGTTCTGAGCAGGTAAAGTTCAGCAGGGCAAGGCTGCAGGTGGTGTCCAAGGAGGATGAGGAGGCTTTGACATCGGAGAGCCGCTGGTGAAGATTTCTACGTTCGGTCTTAGTCTCTTTTTTGGAAGTGGACAAAGCTGGAGGCTGTAGCTGATGAGTGTTCCAGGAAGCCAGATACCCCTTCACAGAGGGACTCCTGAGCAGGATTTGCTGCTGTATTGAAGAACATTATTATTATTATTATTATTATTTTTATTATTATTATTCTTAAGACAGTTTTGTATAGCACGTGGTTACCCTTGAGCATCCCAGCGCTTAACCAAACAGAGTAGCAGATTAAGAGAGAGAGAAGCACAACAGTTTAACAAAAGAGACAGGTTTTCAGTTGTTTACGAAAACGCAAAAGGCATGGCTCCGAGCCTAAACCTAGGGGGAGTGAGTTCCAAAGGGTTGCAACCCTTACTGAGAATCTCCTCCCTCCTGAGCGAGCCTTTTTGACCCTGGGGATCGTGAGCAAGTGTTGTTGGTCTGAGCGCAGTGATCTACTTGCCTTATATGGGACCACCAGTTTTTGAAGGGCAGGGGGGCCTTTGTCTTGCAAGATTTTATGTGCAAGGCAGAGAGACCTAAATTTCACCCTTTCTCGCACTGGAAGCCAATGCAGCGCCCTCAATGCGGGTTTGGCCGAACATGACATAGGGATGTTATGGAGCATTCGTGCCGCCGCATTCTACACTTGCTGCAGTTTGTTCAGGGTGATCTCAGGGGCACCCAGATAGATTGCATTGCTAAAATCTAGTCTAGATATAATCAGGCCCTGGATCAAGAGCTTCCGAGATAGAAATGGAAGCAGAGGCAGCACTTTGCGCACCGATCGGAGAAGACCTAAACAAACACCGGCCAATTTGGTGGCCTGGGTCCTGAAGGAAAGATCTTGCTCCAACCAAATACCCAGGCTCTTGATCTCAGCCTTGGGTTTGGGAGGGATCCCAGGCAGCTGGGCCAGGCAGATCGGGGGAGTGAGGGACTTTTCATCCCCATCAGCATTATCTCGGTTTTTGAGCCGTTAAGCTTTAGTGCTGATTCCCCCATCCAAGTGTGGACTTTGGATAGGCAGGAATGTAGCACCTGGGGATTATCCGTGGCCTGGGAGAGGGCAACCACCAGCTGGGTGTCATCGGCATAGCTCACGATTTTGATGTAAAATGGAGCCACCACATCCTCCAAGGGGGCCATGTACACATTGAATAATGTGGGGCTCAGGGAGGAGCCCTGGGGCACTCCACAATGGAGGTGGGTGGATGCCGATCATGCGCCCCCTTCCCAGACCTGGACGGTCCGTTCACTAAGAAATGACCTGAGCCATTTCAGCGCTGTCCCCCTCACTCCAGCCTCTGACAGTCACTGAAGTAACACCCGATGGTTAACAGTGTCGAACGCTGCACTAAGGTCCAGGAGGATCACAGCCACTGATCCTCCTGAATCCAAAATGCAACGTGCCTCTTCTGTGACAGCCAGCAAGGCAGTGTCAGTGCCTTGACCCGGGCGGAAGCCTGTTTGGGAACTTCTCAGCACACCGTTGGACTCAAGGAAGTTGGATAGCTGGGAATTAACCAACTTTTCCGTGATCTTACTGAGTCCCGGAAGTAGCGAGATGGGCCTGTAGTTCGCCATGTCAAGGGGGTCTAGGCTGTTTTTTTTTAGCAGGGCTTTTACTATTGCACCCTTCCAATTGGGTGGGACCACACCTGCACCTAGCGAGGCATTGATCACCTCCGTGATTGGCTCCACAATGGAAGGGGCAACCAGTTTGAGAATCCTCATGGGGACCACGTCCCAGGGAGAACCACTCTTAACGGGCGTTAAGACTTTAAGAGCTTCGTCCTCAGTGACTGGTCCAAAAGACTCCAGGGTCCTCAGAGGTCTTCCCTCATCCACGAAGGGCTCGGCTCCTATGTCAATTTGGGGCAGGGAAATCAAATGTTTTTCAATTTTAGTATGGAAGTACTCTGCTAGATCATTGCATTTTACTTCCAGGTTATCCGTGGAGGCAGGTGGCGTAGGAACCCTCAGGAGCTCCTTGACCACTAGAAATGTTTCTCTGGAGGAGTTGGAGGCATTGCTGATTCTCTCCTCCAAGAATTGGGTTTTGGCGCACCGAATAGTGAGCTTGTAATTCCTTATCGCCACTCGGTATTCAATCTTGCAGGCTACTTCCCAGTTCTTCCTCCAGGCACGTTCTAATTTTTTACAGGCCCTTCGCATAGCCCTCAGCTCTGGCGTGTACCACGGAGCGGAGCACGATCTTTTCACCCTCCTTTCTGCCGATCTTAAAGGAAGAACGGCATCGAGTGTGTTAGACATCCATCTGCAGAAATCTGCTTCCGCCACTACTGGGTCCTTCGCTAGTGAAGGGCGTGAGGCCTCCAGACTGCGTGACAGGTTTTCCACAGACAGCCTGGCCCAAGGTCTTTCAGGCGCACAAACACTGATGGAGGGGGTACTGTCCGGCACGATTTGCCAGGCAAAGGGGACCATAAAATGGTCCGTCCATGGAAGAGGGATCGGGGAGGCTGCTTTCATGGTGGTAATGTTAGTAAAAATAGGATCCAATAAGTGACCCTTATTATGGGTAGCCTCCAGGTTTATAAGGTTAACCTCACAAGTTTTTAAATCACACTGAAGAGCTGTCGCCGACCGGTCTTCCTGGTCGTCGAAATGAAGATTAAAGTCTCCCAAGGTAATGAAGTTGGTTGCAGAGGCGGCAAGAACCATTACCGTCTCCAAGAAAGAGCCAATAAAGTTACCATTACTACCTGGGGGACGATAGACTAGTAACCCAGACATCGCCACAGTAGGTGAGATTTTGAGGGAGAACTTACAGCTCTCACAATCCTCCACCTCACCCTTTTGGGCTCTGCATACCAACGAGTTCTTATACAGAATAGCAACACCTCCCCCTCGACCCACCGGTCGATCCTGGGTATGGATTAAAAACCCAGGAGGGAGAGCGTTCACTATGTCCGCTTCTGAGCCTTGCATGAGCCATGTTTCTGTTAAAAACAGAATATCTAACTCATGTTCCTGAATGAGGAGGCTGACCTCCAATGAGTGTCCCGGAAGAGACCTACAATTCAGAAGGGCTAAGCGTAGAGTGTTTTTAGTCGGTACTTGGTTGGGGGGGATACATAGTACACAGTGAGTGAATGGTTCGGTGCCCTTCTGTAGTAATGTACAATGTGAGGATGTTAAGGGGCGAAGCCGAAATAGTTCAGTACGCGAATACGTAGTTGCAGAACTTACTGATTTAGGCAGAGTGACTGGCCCTAGGCCCGTTTGGGCTCGGACGGGCGCAGACGGGCATGACTCTGGCACGACTCCGGCGCAGGTCCGGCGCGTCCGCTGTAAGCGTCCGCTGCGCGGAGTCATAGCCGTCCTTTATGAGCGCTGCTAGAGCCCGTCACTCACCAGCCCCCACCCAATATGGCCGCCAAAGTCGGAAGAACCAGCCCTCGGCGTCTATACTCGGCCGAGAGCTGTCCGTGGGGCAGAGGGAGGGGGGAGAGGTACAGAGAGCGAGGGGTGACACAAGTAAGTCTCTAAACGCTTTGTAGATCAAACGTGCAAAGTACAAGCAATTTAAAAACAATAAAACGCTAAAAAGCGCAAAGTAAGGAGGAGAGACCTCCCGGCTTCCGCCTCAGGAGGGAAAGTAAGCTGCTGTTGGTAAACATTGCAGGAGCTATAGCAAAGTCAGGCTGACCTGTGGTGCACCTTGGGTGGATAGACGTCCAGGTTGGTCTCCTTCTTCCCTTGGTACTCAGAACAGTTTTAGCCAAAAATGTTCAATGTCCCACATTTTGGCTTTTGGCTATCTGGGCACCTAAAACATCACCATCAAGGATCCAGGACTCTAGGGGTCCCTCTTGAGGGCTTACGAGTCACTCAGGCTGGGTCCAGGTCCCGGTTCAAGATGGTTGGAGACTTTTTTGGCCATAAGAATATGATCACGATGCCAGCAAACTAGCCCTTGGAGTCACTCTGGTAGTCCTGGGTTCAGGTGATGAAGCTGGGCTCAAGCAGGAGGGCTGCCTCTCAGTGTTCAAGGCAGGCTTCACGCAGCACAGCAGTCTTTCCAGGTACAGAAAAGAAGTCTTGGGGAGTAAACCGCAGGACACAGCAGTAGGCAGTCCTTCAGCAGATCCAGAAAGTGAACTAAACAGTGGGTCTGAGGGTCCCTTTTCATACACTGTGCCTTCTTTGGAGTAAAGAAGCTTTTAGAGAATTTCCTTTGAAGTGCTGGGATTTCCCTGACTATCATGCTCTTGCATGATGATGGCTGCATTAACAAAGTAGGTTTGATCAGCCTTTGTGTGAATCATAGCACAATCCATTCAGTTGCAAGTGGGGTTGGGCTCCACCCCACCTTCCTGTTAGTTGGTGGAGCACCCAGGCACACCCAATCTCTCTATTGTGTGGCTGTCTGGGAGAAATAAACCAAGTCCAACTGCCAGCAACACCCAGTCATGTAACCCAGGAGGGGCTACAGTCATCAAATAATTTAGGGCAGGAAAATATGAACTTTCTAAAAGTGCAAAAGGATCAAATGATGGATGGAATGCTGAACAATGCAAACATTCACCCCTGTCACAAGGATCGGGGTTTAATCCATCGTTCTTTTTCCCACCACGCCACCCCAGTTTGGACCCAGCCATATGCAAATCAGTTTTTGACCCAGTTCCCCATGGGAACAATCCAGCCCGAACTGCCAAGCCCGGTCCTCCCTGGACTTGAAACAAGCATCTTGGTACCGGTTTCGGGGCATCACCCCTCATTAGCCAGGCTAGCTTAAATCCAGTGGTGCAGTGAGCATTGCTAAATTGTAACTTAAAATACAACTTTACCATTAAGAAGATGTGGCCTAATTACTAGAATGATCGACCTTGAAGCTGGGTGTTGGACTTGTCCCGTTTTGCAGGGTTAGCACCAATCTTTTTGCTTCTTCCTCCTATTTGTTCCTTCCTGACCTGTTGTTGTTGGCTTTAGGACTCTGGGCACTTTACCACTGCTGATCAGTGCTAAAGTGCATATGCTCTCTGTGTAATTTGCATTTATGGATTGGTGTTTCAATGATTGGCAGATGGCATATTTGATTTACTGGTAAGCCCCTAGAAAAGTGCACTCAGTGTGCCATGGCATGTAAATCAAATGCTACTAGTGGGCCTGCAGCACTGAATGTGCCACCCATATGAGTAGCCCTGAAAAGGTATCTCAGGCCTGCCACTGCAGTATCTGTGTGCAGTTTTAAACTGCAATGTCGACCTGGCAAGTGCACCCACTTGCCAGTCCCTAACCTTCACTTTTGGTACATGTAAGGCACCCTTAAGGTAGGCCCAAGGTACCCCCCTGGGCTGGATGCAGTGTATGTGAAAGGTAGGACATGTACTGGTGTGTGTGACAGGTCCTGAAAGTGAAATACTGCCAATTTCCTTTTTCACTATTGAAAGGCTATCCTGCCTCATAGGATAGAATGGGAAATCCCTTGTAACATCCTACAAATATAAATTCCTATTGGGAGAATATAGATAAATAAGGTTTAGGCACTATGAATGCAGAACTTAATAACACATTTTTAGTAAAGATGGTTTTTAAATTGTGTGTTCGAAAATGCCACTTTTAGAAAGTATCATTAAGATCAAGGGGTGCTACAAGGGACTTGATTCTGAAAGCAAATGTACTCAGTTGGAAGTCGTATTAAATTATCGCACTCCAATGTATCAACAAGATTTCACGTTTTTTTGAAAAATCAGAGACTAGAGTAAATCAGTGGAAGGAGAAGGATACACGGAGAGAATAAAAATGTATTCAAAAGAAATTTTCGCTATCTGAAAGTCGTCAAAGGCAGAATGCCGTATGGAATTGAATTCCTTGTTGTTCAGCGATTCTGTGTACATCAACCGGAAATAGGGTTCAGATAGCGTTGCACATCTCAGCGTTAACTCACACGCCGTAGATCAGATCCAGCTCCTCTCCCGGTTTCAACGATCTTTACTTCTCATTTCAAAGAGAAGCTTTCCATTGTGAATTTTCAGGGGCTTTTCCCAGCAATGAATTGTTTGGTCCTGATGATGGTCTGCATGACGGCAGTATAATAGACCGAAACGTCGACACTTCCATCATCTCCAGCAACGTTGCGTTGGCACAAGCACACAACTACTGTTAATTAATTGATCTGGTTGTCTGTTATAACTGTCAGGAGTTGATGTTCAGTTGTGAACTGATGTGTTTATGTTACTTATACCTCTGTTCATAACATCTTTTGCTTGAATTTACTTTCTCTTGTCTCCCTAAATTTCATTTGAAACTGTATTACTAAACATATAAAATTTCTTTTAAATACATTTTTATTCTCTCCGTGTATCCTCCTCCTTCCACTGATTTACTCTAGTCTCTGATTTTTCAAAAAAACGTCATATCTTGTTGATACATTGGAGTGCGATGATTTAATACGACTCCCAACTGAGTACATTTGCTTTCAGAATCAAGTCCCTTGTAGCACCCCTTGACCTTAATGATCTAGTGCCCAAGCCTACAAGGGAAAATTGGGTTTCCCCTGCCTTAATCACTTTTAGAAAGTAGGCATTTTCTTGTTTAACTATTCTGTGTGCCTCTACCCGTTTGTGTATTGACTGTCTGATATTGGAATGACAGGGACTGGGGATGTGTACTCTATGTAGACAGCCACTGGGGGGGTTGAGGTGTGCCTGGACCTTCCTGAATGATTCAGAGCTGAGCTGAATGGGGCTTGGCTGTATTAGAGTAGTGGGAGGAGATTTCCTTGCACAATGCTGTCTCCCCCCTATGGTTATACGGCACCAGTGAGGACAGATCTGGTATGGACTGGGCTCAGAGACCCTAGCACAAAGAGAACAAAGAAATTTTGGGGTATACAAATTATACCTTAAATCCAGGAACGTTAGATTACTTCTGGACTCAAGAGGAACCTCTGCCAAGGAGAAGAGCTGAAGAGCTGTGAGAAGGACTACTGCCCCTTTGCTGTGTGCTGTGTGGGGCTGGTCTGCAGTTGCTGCTCCTGCCAAGGAGAGGACAAAGATGGAACTTTGCTTTCAACCTGCTTGAAGGAGATCTCCAATGGCATGTGCGTGCTGGCCTCCTGTTCTGAAGATTGAGGGACACAAAAATTTCACCACAGCTCCCCTGAATTCTGCTGCTGAGAGTTCTGACCTGCCGGGTGGTGCCAATTCAATTTTGGGTTTCTCTAGGTTTTTCCTGCGGTTGGGAGATGTAAGAAACCCAAAGAACTGAAGAATTTGATGCATCGTTCTACTTGCGGCTGTTTTTACCTGACGCAGCATGGCAGTGCAAGAAGAATCCCCATGCAACGCTGCACCTCCAGAGCCGACACAGCACCTATCGTGGCTGCAAGAACCGACACATCAAGAAATCACGGCTGAAGAAACCGACTCAGCGTCGCTTGCCGCCTCCTCATCGATCGCTGTTACTTCCTGGATTTCCACACATCTCACATGTGCGCCAAGTTTTCCAGACGTATCACCCGCGGACCAGAATCATCGTAGAGTCGACACATCACGTACCCCTACAGACCGGACTGTATGTATCACTTCTTCTGCGTGCTGCAGAACTGTCACATCACCTCCCCAAGGTCTCAGGAACTGATGCATCTCTTTGTTTCTAAATGCTTCCTATCTCTGCAGCTGTTTGGCCTTGTGATTTTTGATGCAGCTACATTTACCTTGTGTAGAATTACACATCCATAGTTTTCTATGGATCCAGTTGCTTGAAACCTTTGAAAAGTCATATTCTTATTACATGTATGTTGGATTTTTGTCGTTTTGTTCTTGTTGAGTTTAGATAAAGATACTTTATTTTTCTAAACTGTTCTGGTGTCCATTTGTGGTGTTATCACTGTATTACTGTGTGTTCTGAGTACAAATACTTTACACATTGCCCTTGGGATAAGTGTGTCTGCTCCTGCCAAGCTACGCAGGGGGGTGAGCAGGGGTTATCTAAAATGTGTATCCCCCTTACCCTGACTAGAAGCAAGGGTACCTATTTGGACAAAGGTACCTACCTCTGACAACTAGGAACCTCCATTTGTAAAACTGGGAAACTGGGTTTGAGTCTCAGCAGCTACGCTTAACATCCTGTGATTCTGGGAAAATCACTTAATCTTCCTGTGCCTAACAAAATGAATGTGTCATCCTGTACTGCAACTCGCACTATTTAAAACTCCCCTAAAAAAATTCTAATAGGAGGATTTTGAATTACAATTCCTCAGATACCACATATGAAATGCTGACCTGTGCCAAATCAAAGCTATAACATATGAAATGTAATAAGGCAATCCAATGTTATCCTATGTGAAAGGTACCTCACAGTAGTGACACATTAATTCAGGGGTGTTTCTCTAAAAGGACATTGAAAACCTAAAAATGCATGCCAAATCTTTTAATGTCCATGCACCATGCCCTATGGACTACCTAGAGCCTCCCTTAGGGGTGACATACATGCAATAAAATGGAAGCTTAAGGCTTGGAAAAAGGTTATTTTGGCAATTCAAATTGGCACTTAAAAAATGCATTCCGGTTGCAATGGCAGAGCTGAACCTGTTTTAATAGCTACCTAAAGGGGTGGTACAATAATTGCCGGAGCTCCATTAGTAATATTTCATTTATGGGCGCTGGGTATATGGTATACCACTCTACAAGGGACTTATAAATACAATAAATATGCCAATAAGTTGTAATCCAATTTTACCATGTTTAGGGGAGAGATCACAAGCACTTTAGCACTTGTTAGCAGTGGTAAAGTCCTGGGTTCAACAAAAACGATTTTTTTGCAAAAAAGGAAGGCAAAGGCAAAAAGTTAGGGGAAAGGCCACCCTAAGGCTTACAGTTCTAACATGGATTTTCAGAGTGAATGAATGTATAAAGGATATGTAAAGTGTTTGGAAAAACAGAAAATCAGAAATTCTTGGGAATTTGCAAATATATTGTATGTACAATACCTCCCTATTTAACAAGTAAAGTAATCATGACGTTAGCAATACGGGATTGCCCGAGGACTGCAGTTTTTCAACTAAATAGAAATATATACATTTATCTTGTTTACTTGAAGAGTGACACATTATCTAATATGCTTAAAGAAAATTTCCCTGATTTACTAATGTATTAGGAAGCCTTGAGAAAGCCCTGGTCCTACCGACCATTTAGGGCGAAACACGTGTCGGTTGTTGCAGTATCTACAATGTGCCTCAAATACCATTCTGGAAAAAATAAAGATGTACCTAATATGTTTAATCAAGAGAAGAATATAAAAATAATACAAAATTGCTTCCTTCAAATAGAAAACCACATGGGATTTTTTCTTGATTATGAAAACACATGCTAATTAAGGAGGAGTATATGCTCAACTCATTCCGTATATGCCCAAATCATTCCTGTACAACAAGTAAAGTGAAGATGATGTATTGCCCTCTCCTAGTCTCACCAAAAAATCTAAACCTAGTGTGGGTGAGACCACATGTCATCTACTCCATATTCAGCAATTAGCAGAAATGCAGATCACAATATGTAAATATGACAGAATGGAGAGAATACTCACCTACTCATTTAAATAAACCACCAATTGAAAATATTGTAATAAAAGAGACTCAAGGTACAGAGAAAGGGATCGCTAACTCAACATGCCAATCCAGCCTTCATGCCAATGTCCTTTTTCTACAACCACTTTAACATTGGGCCAGAGTCAGCAATTTTGTAGACACTGTAAAAAATATCGGGTCAGATTGTACTTATACCACAACCAGATAGAGACCCCATGGTGCTGTTGGCATACCTCTAATATCAATGTTAAATGTGGACACCAAACCTTAGTCTATAATGCTAGTGTATAAACTAATCTCAGACCTTGTACTTGAGGATCAACGTGGGTTTAAGCCACATAGAAATGTCCGTGTAGACTGGCATGTGTCCTCCATATGGTGTGCATGGACGATGATGAATACACATTCTCTTTGATAGAAATTAAACAGGCTTTTGATTGTGTTTGTTTGGCCTACACGCAGGAGGTTCTACAAGCAATAGATCTGGGTAAAACTATTATGTACCAGACCAGTAGTTAGGATCCAACCTGGCTGTCTTCTCTGAAAACTGTTTGGAATGGAACAGGGGACAAGCCAAAGTTGCTCTTTGTCATCACTATTGTTTTCATTGGGTATGGAGACATTGGCCTGCAGACTACGTGAAGTGCTCAGGCCGTGGGGAAAGCGAGTGGGGAGACCGATGTATGTGGTGTCATATGCTGATGATGCCTTAGTACGTTTTAGAGACACAATTTATTCAGCTTCAATCCTGGTAAATGGATCATCTGAATATGGAGAAGTGGAAGGGTTATATATTAATCACACTACATCTATATTATTTCCATGGGAAGCTTAGGGAATTAGGTAAAGGCACACTGCAGAGGGCAGATATACCTTGGGTGACCACAGTATTCAGATATCTAGGTCTTAGTGTTCTGCTGAATGAAGAGGGCAGCCACAGATTAAACATGGAAATAGTGCTAGCTGGACTTTTATCTATGATTAGGTCTTGGAATATAATCGTGCTCTCTGTATTGGCAGAGAACCATGGCTAAGATGTTGTTTTACCAAGATGCTTATACATATTGTAAGGGGGCACTTGTGTGATTCTGGGACAGGTCTTTGTCGCATTGAATCTGTTGTTGGTAAAAATTATCTTGGAGGGCAAAAGGAGCAGAGTCAAATTATATACTGTTAGACCTGGCAGCCTTAGGGTGGTTTTCGGTCTTAACATTTTGCCTTCCTTGTTCAATTTTTTTGACCTTGTTTCTGCTGGCCTTAGAACTCTAAGCACTTTACCACTGCTAACCAGTGCTAAAGTGCATGTACTCTCTTATTAAAACATGGTAATATCAGTTAATCCCTGTTAGACCCGGGATCCCTGGTTGGCTGAGGTAGGTACCTTACGCCAAATAGGGACCGACCCGCGGTTCAACGTCAGGGAAAGGAAGGTCACCTTCTGAGATAGCCCGTTCACGCCCTTTTGTAGCTTGGCAGGAGCAGCTAACCTTATCTTCAAGGCAAATGTGCAAAGTATTTGCAACCATGCTCACAGCAACCCAATGATGACACCACAAATGGACTCCACACGAGTTTTATAAAAACGAGTATAAACTTTATATAAAAAGATATACGATAGGACCACAGAATATAAATCCAACATATGCGTATTTGTAATAATTCTCCTGGACGGTTGTTAGGCCAGCCAGCCCTTGTAAGTTCTGGCATTATTAATGAGCTCTTCTAAACATTCTACTGTAATCCTAACACCATGTTATGCAGATTGTAATGTTAGAATAAGGCACTTTTGCAATGTAAAAATAAAGCAATGGGTACGCAACAATCAGGTACTTTACAATGTAAAAATAATGCAATAATACAACCACCAGGTACGTCGTCATACAGATGTAAGGCAATGCGTAATACACAAATCAGATAGTTCGTTATGCAAGAACAATGCAATGGTCAGATGACAATCAGGTAGTTTGTTATGCAGAAACAATGTCAAGCGTAATACACTACTCAGGAATATCGTTATGCAGGAAAGATGCAATGTGTAATACAACACTCAGGTACTCTGTTAAGCAGAAATGGAGTAATCCGTACTACACTCCGGCACCGACCACGGTGCCTAAGGCGGTCTCTCTGCCACTCGTGTTTACTCGCAGGTAGCCTCGGACAACAGTTGCCCCCAACACGGGTATGGTATAACACAAAAAGTGCAGCTCCACGCTCTTGCCCCGGTACTGCAACTCCCTTGGCAATATGGGCCGCGATACGAGCCGAAGCAGAAGCTCGCGCTGCTGAAGTGAGAGAGAGGCCGAGAGCGTCTCCCAATGGGCCCGTGCCCTGTCCCAGGAGTCGACACACGTTACCTGGGGGTCGCAAACCCACTCTCCTCTCCTTGTCCAGCGGTTTGGGCCTCCAATGAAATATTTGGGACTTGGCAATGGTGGCTCGGGCTGGCGGCTTAGCTCCTCCCGGGCTGCAGCTCTGGGACGCTACTGCTACAGAGATCTAAGGCTACCACAGAGCGCACACACACACAGCGTCGCTGAGACCTCCTTGAGCTTCGGTGCATGATCACCAGGCACTCCACACGAAGGTATCAGGCTGCATGAAGATCACGTTCACAGCGTCACTGAGACTCATTTTAACTCTGGGTGCACGATAACAAGGCAAATCCTCACGAAGGTCTCACTGTGCACAACGCACACGCACACAGCATCAATAAGACTCACTTGGATTCTGGATGCACGATAACAAGGCAAATCCCCACGAAGGTCTCAAGATGCACAACGCACACGCACACAGCCTCAATGAGACTCACTTGGATTCTGCTGCACACGATAAGTTTGGCAAATCCTCCCGAAGGTCTCATGGTGCCCAACACAAATGCACACATCGTCGATGACACTCACTTGGATTCCGGTGCACACAATAACTGGACAATCCTCACAAAGGGGTTCAGGCTGCACAAAGAGCACGCATTCCGTGTCGCTGATCCTTGCTTGGACTTCGGGTGCCCATGATCACAGGGCACACCTTATGAGGGTCTCAGGCTGCAACAAGCACGAGCAGCTGAGACTCTACTGGAAACATTTGTGTTCCTGAGTTTCCACAACAGGGAGCCAGCTCACCTCGGGCCTGGGGGATAAGTTACTTCAGGACACAGCACACAGCAACGTCCTTTCAAGCAGGGGGACACAGCACACAGCAAAGTCTCTTTAGACTCTCCTTGGTTAAGACAGCAAACTGCTGTGCAGCCCCAGAACACAGCACGGGTTAGTCCTCTCCTTCAGTCTATGCCGTTATTTCTTCCTTGGCAAAGGTCCTCTTGACCATGAAGTAGCTCCAGTGTTGTTCACACTTGATCAAGCCATTCTCCAAAGTCCAGGGGCTTCAGCTCTCATAGTTATATCCGTCAATGGCTTTGAAGTGTTTGTGTTTCAGTGGGCACTGACACCTGTTCAAAACAGTTATGGGTGCCTCCCTGCCAGTGACACCTTCTTCCTTTGATTAGTGGGTGTCTGGATTCTCAAACACTCAGCAGGAGATCGGGCAATTGTTTTATAGCAGAAACCCAGTCCTCTTCACCTCTAAGGGCTCCTCCCCCCAGATGCAGGTCAGCCTGTTGCTGTCTCACCTCCTCCCCTGGGTTAAGACATTCCCCAGATCCTATCACTTTCAAATCCACAGCCAGGCAGACACACAGAAATGTTAGAGCACAAAAACTCAGCCACTTCTAAAAGAGTGGCTTCTAAACAATGCAAATACCACCTTCATAAAAAGATGTGTTATTACGTTGTGAGTTCAGGCAGACTAAACTTCACCTTTTCATCTTAAGCCTTTGGGAAGATAACTGGAAAACATTTTACAGAGCCTTCCCATTCTATCCTACGGGCAAGATGGCCTTTCAACAGTGAAAATTGAAATGGAGATTTTTTCACTGTCATGGCATGGCACACACCGTAGTACATCTCCTACCTTTCTTGTACACTGCACCCTGCACAGGGGGTACCCTGGACCTACCATAGGGGTGTCTGATGTGCATAGAAAGGGAAGGGTAAGGTCTGGCAAGTGAGTACACTTGTCAAAACAACATGACAGTTTAACAAACTGCGCACAGGCCCTGCAATGGCAGACCTGTGTTTCCTTTTTAAGGCTACTTGTGTGGGTGGTATAATTAGTGCTGCAGGCCCACTAGTAGCTTTTGCATTACAACCCCTGGCACTCTTAGTGCACTTTACTAGTAAAGCAAACATACCAATCATGGAAAACCAATTACCATTACACTTTATACAGGAGCACTTGCACTTTGACACTGTTTAGCAGTGGCAAAGTGTCCAAAGCATCTACGTTGGCAATAACATGTCAGAAAAAAGGTCTAGGGTGAAAGCAAAAAGGTTAGGAATGTTAGCTAAAAAGGGTGAATTCCTACACGTCTCCCTCCCAGGCAAAAGCCAGGGTAGACCAAATCAACTATCTTGATGGACTTCCCTGCTTAGGGCGATAGAACATGGACGCAGGCCCGCTACCACAAGGACACCCTCCGGTTCTATGCCTTCCTGACCCCAGGGGATTCTCTTGGTCACTACTCCCTGGGCCAACTATGCCACTCCATGGGTACTTCAGACAGTTGGGGCCTCTCAAGCGGTGCTGATCCCTTGCCAACCCCCACCTAGAGCGGTGTCCTTGGAAGACTCATCAGTCAGGACCCTGTTCCCAGATATTCTGTCTTCAAGGTTAGATGTGGGTGTACACTGGTCACTCCTAGGGGACCCAGTCCTACTGGCTAGACACGGTCCCACATGTTTTCCCATGGGGAATGACTTCCTCCCTTAACCTTCCATTCATATTTCTCTGCCTGCCATTTAGGAATGGCACCCACAAACTTCAGGACTGGGGGAGCTCTGGTGACAGATGCCCCACACCCTCCTGACGCTAGGTGTTTTTCCTCGCACAGCTGGCAAGTAAGCACTAGGCCTCCCACTGGGTGTTCCTGTAAGGAACCCTCCAGTCTCTGGGGGGGGAACCCCTGGGACACTGCTCACACTCCCTCCCTCTCCTTTGAGACAGGGTGCTAGCCAGCATGCCCCCTACTACCCTGGGACCTAACGGTTCTACTTCGCCTCTCTTCCCTCTCTAGGGCCTTTTCAGGCCCTTGGACCCATGACCAAGGGTCCAGCTCTTGTGCCAGATTCTGGGAATCAAAGAGCTTGCATCCTAACATGGGTTGGGGCAATCATGGAAAACAATTATTGAGCCTAGGCTCCCTGGGGGTAAAGTTGAGCAACCCCTTCAAATCATTTGCCATGCTCACCAACACCCAGTCATCCAATGCACGCTTGTACTCATCCACACTCGGCACTGGCTGTACGCTGCCTCATTCAAACTGGACTCTGCCTTTTTAACCTTCATTTCCAGTCCCCTCATGCTTAACTCATGAACTAAGAGAATCTCTTTCTCTTTCTCTTTCAAAGCGAGAGCGTTCCAGCTCTCCTCTGCTTGCCTTTCAATTTCAATGAGCAACTTCTTCTCTTCTGCTTGAGTTTTAAGTTTTAAAACCTCCAACTCATGCCCTCTGACCCGTTGATATTCCCCCAACTGGTCTGGTGAAAAACACCTCCCTGAATAGCTACTACCAGCCCCCTGAAGCTGGTCCCTCCACTGGCAAACCCTGTGGACCAAATCCATTCCCTGGGCCATCCTCATCCCCTCAACATCACCCGCCTCCTGAGTCCCTTTGGCTTCCCACCAGGCCCTCAAAGCCATTTTCAGCTCCTCTTTCTTGGCACTTATTTTCATGGGACACCCCAAAGCTCTGCAGAATTGCCTCAATTGATCAACTTTGTAGGTAAGCAATGCCTCAATGTCGAACTCTAATTCTGCAGCCACACTGGCTACTTGATTCCTCTGAGACATGAAGTGTGAGGTTGCTCAAAAACAAAACCAACTAGAACCAACAAATCAATATGTGGTTTTGTCGTAGTCTATGCTAAACTTGTGATGTACACCAAACATTGTGAATGAATTTGCAAATAAACTTTCAAATCCCACACCGCTGACCACCAAAATATTAGACCCGGGATCCCTGATTGTCTGGGATCCCTTAGGCCAAATAGGGACCCGTGGAACAACGTCAGGGAAAGGAAGGTCACCTTCTGAGATAGCCCCACTTACCCCCTTTGCAGCTTGTCACGAGCAGCCAGGCTTATCTTCAATTATTAAAACGAATTACATTGCACGCTGCTTTGCCGGTTTGGCGTTTGCAGCGCGCAATGTAATTTGTTTTATTTATTTATTTAGTTACTGTACTCCGTTAGGCCTTAATCCGGAGTTTACTACCCCTCACCCTGACCCTCCCCCGCCCCGCCGCCCCACAGCACTCCCTACAGGAGCCACTACTGTGGCATAGTCTGTATGAAACTCCAGTATGCTGCATGCAAAGGCCTTTTCTAATACAGGGAGTTGGTATTACCCTAGTTAGGGTAATGTATTGATTTGAATTTGCATGTGCATATATCACTTCACACGTGTGCTTTCATGTGGCTTGCAGTGCAGAGTCACCAGTGTTCCACACTGAGACATAAGGCCCTGCATGTGTGTCGTGTAAGAAGAGCTAGTCTTTTTCTACAAATATCTTTACTTTTGTTTGTATTCCTTTGGGTATAACTAATCACAAACAAGGTAGGACTCACCTTTATACATTTGGTAGAAACCAGAGAGATTTTTAAACAGTGAATAGGCTAGTCCATTAGGCACTAATGAATGCCCGTGACCTGTATCAGCAATTAACAAGGGCAGAAACATGTTGACATAAGGGAGTGGATTGAGTCATTGTGCTAACATTATGTTTCAGAATTGCTTTTATACGTACCAGAAGCTCATAGAGTTCCCTAATTCCCAAGAAGGGTATTGATAATTTACAATCATTAAGGGGGGTAAATAACCACCCATCGCAGCTACCGCACTTTGTTGTGTGTTCTCCTACTGCTTAGGGGGGCACACGTTGGCTTACCTCCCCCTCTCTACTTGTGTGGTTAGACCTTCTGAGGAACCACCTGCAGTGGAAGGGGGGGCTGACCCCTGAATTAGAGCTTCCTGCCTGGGCAAGGAACAGTGTCTCTTCCCTTGACTTGTCCCCAGAGGAACTGGCGGCAAGGAGGGAGGAGAGAGAATTTAAGCGACGGTATGATAAATTAAAAATGGAGGCAGAGGAGAAGAATTCTGAAAGGGCCTTGGAAGAGAAAAATATGTTACTGCCTCATGAAAGAGCCTAAAGAAGCTGGACATCAAGGCCCGACAGGCATAATCCAGCAGTGATGGTAGCAGTGTACCTGCAGTACTTGAAGGAGAGAAAAGAATTAACATACCCTAGGATTTGGTCCCCAGTTATGTGGTGGGAGATGCCATTGACAAATGGTTGTTGTCTGCCCATGAGTTTGCAGTGATTGTTCAGAAGGTACCTGAAAAGCACTGGAGGGTGGTCTTTGGAAACACATGCCCACTGTGCGGAAGGACCCATTCTGACATTAGAGTTAGAGAATGTAATCATGAGAAGGCACATGCTCAGTATATGTTTTACAGAGCTGCACTAGCACCTAGGTGACAGTAAGCTGACTGACCCCAGGAAGCTTGTTGAGGGGGCAGACCTCTGGGCTGTCATCAGAGTGTCCCAAGGGTATCAGGGGGACTCCCACAAAGGTTGTCAGGGTTCCAACCAGAAGACAGAGGGTAGAGAAAAACTTAAAAGTAAGGAGTTCTCTAAAGGCCCCCAAAATTATAATAGTATTGGTAAACTGTTCCAGACTGATAGTGGGAAGAAGGGGTTCTTTAATGAGCAGGCAGGGTGGTTTATACCCCAATATACTGAGAGCTACAAATATATCAGCACTCCAAGGGTGATTCCAAATGTCCCAAAAGATGGCACAGACCCCCACTGGTGGGCAGACACCTGGGATGGTGAGTTTAGCGCTCAGGAGGAGGTAGTCCAAGTTAGCTTTGGGGGGGGCAGACAGAGGTGACCCTAGTTTCCCTCGGGGATATACGGATGGTTCCAAAGGACCCTATGCCTGCTAATACTTCCCAGCATAGGCAGTCGGTCACCTTCAATGGCAATGGATGACGGCTCTGCGAGGCACATGATGCAGAATTACTGCTGTCAAGAGTCAGCTGGTGTCTGCAGAACAGGTCCTTCTGAACACATTTTACCAAGTCATAGTCACTGACACTCATGAGAGACAGCTACCCGTGGCTCTGGTTACCTTTGAGTGGTGGGGGGGTCTCAGGTTCTCTGAAAGTAGCTGTGAGCCATGTCATGCCTGTCGATTGTCTGCTAGGCAATGACCTGGTACACACTGTCTGAAGGGAGGTAGAGCTCACGTCACACTTGGAGATGTAGGAGTGCCTGAGTGGGTCTTTATGACCACATGGTCCATGGCTGCCAGAAAGGGGAGTCATTGGGAATCTGGAGCCTGGAACAATGGCCCAGACAACTGCCAAAAAGAGGTGCAAGGTGCATGGGAAACCAGGTTGACTGGGTCCCAGAGGAGGAGGCCCCAGAGCTAACCGGGGAGGACATTGCCTCTCTAGGTGACCTATCAGAGCTTGCTGGCTGGCAAGTTGCATGTGGGCCCACCAGGGAGAAATGCTGCTAAGGGCTTGAGGTGGCAGGACCTCAGCCCATCCAGTAAGTGAAGCATCTGACAATCACCTAATCTGCTGGAAGAGTGATTTCCTCTATAGCAAGCCTTAGGCTCCTAGTACTAAGACAGCCCATGTGTTGGTGGTACCCCAGTGCTACAGGACCTTCCTACTCGGTTTGGTTCACGATATTCCCCTGGCAGGACATTTAGGGCAATACAAGACCTTTGCAAGGCGTGTCTCCCACTTTTATTGGCAAAGAATGAAGACCGCCTCAGCTAAATTCTGCAGGTTCTGTGGAACTTGCAAAGCAAGTGAAAACCAGGGGAAAAGCAAAAAGCTCCCCATAACCCATTACAAGTCCTTAGCACCCACTTTGATAGGGTGGGCATCAACATCATTGGAACCTTGGACCCGAAAGAAAGCTTTATGCAACAGGTTTGTCCTGGTCTTGGTGGACAATGCCACCTGCTACCCAGAGGCCATCCCTCTGAGGTCAGTGACTGCACTTGGGGTGGCGATTGCTCTGATTTGGATCTTTACCCGGGTTAGGTTCCCCAAGGAGATAGTGTCTGACAAAGACACTAACTACATGTGTCTGTGTTCACTGAAACAAATGGTCTTGTGGAGAGATTCAACAAGACTTCAAAGGACATGATTATGGTCCTGCCTGAGCCCCAGGTGAGTAAGTGCCTACCTTCTCTTTGCCTACAGGGAGGTGCCACAGAAAGGAGTAGGGTTAAGTGCCTGTTAAAAGACCTCTGAGCCTTGTCAAGGAGAAGTGGGAACAAGCTCCCAGGAACGCCCCTCAGGAAGTAGTCAGCTACATGCTGGCCTTCTGCAACCAGATGCATCACTGCTGGAAAAAGGTAAAAAGTTATTTGGAGGCCAGTCAAGAAGTCATGAAGCGCTGGTAATACCAGAAAGACACCATGGAGGAGTTCAGCCTGGCCAGCAAGTATGGGTCATTGACCCAGTAGAGCCTAGGACTCTCCAGGACCGTTGGACAGACCCATACAAAAGAAAGGAGCAAAATGGGTAGCCCACCTACTTCGTAGACCTCCAGATCCCCAGGAACCATTTAAGGGTGCTCCGTATGAACTGCCTAAAGCCTAATTTTGAGAGGTCCAAAGTGTGCATGCTCCTTGTGACAGATGAGGGAGTGGAAGAAGAGAGCGAGCCTCTCCCTTACCTCCTCTCTGCACAGGAATACGATGGGTTAGTGGAGGGTGTCAAACTCTCTTCCACCCTGACCAGAACACATCAGAGTGACTGTTGCTAGTTGCTGAGACAGTTTGCATCGCTGGTCTCACTCACCCCTGGACTCACACATCTGTGCATCCATATTATTGATACTGGGGACAGCTTACCTGAGAATTATAAAATGTACAGGTTGTCAGGTAGGGTGAGGACCAGCTTCAAGGGGAAAGTCTCCAAGTTGCTGGCATCAGGGGTGATTGAGCTCTCCAATAGTCCCTGGTCCAGCTCTGTGGTGCTGGTACCAAAGGCTGCCCTACCGGGCACCACTCTAGAGCTCAGGTTCTGTTTGGACTACTGGGGCTTCAATTCCATTACCAGACTGATGCACACCACATCCTTAGAGCTGATGGGCTCATTTACAGGCAAAGTGCTGCCAAATTCCTCAGTACCTTTGATTTGACATCAGAGTACTGGCAGATTACTCTAATTGAGAGGGCTAAAGAGAGGTCAGCATACTTAACCCCAGAGGGCCACTTCCAATTTTGGGTGATGCCCTTGGCTTGAAGAATGCCCCTGCTACCTTCCAAAGGTTAGTTAACAGGGTCCTGTCTGGCAAGGAAGCCTCCTGTGCTGCCTACTTAGATGGCATTGCGGTCTACTGTTCCATCTGGGAGGAACACCTGTATCACCTCCACAAGGTGCTACAGGCCAAGCAACAGGCTGGCCTGACCAGCAAGGACAGTAAGTGCCAGATTGGGCAGGGTTCCAGGCCACGATTGAAACTATCACAGCATGACAATCATCTAAAACTCAGGCAGAAGTGACAACATTCCTGGGCCTTACATGATACTACAGAAGATTTGTTAAGGGTTATGGCACCATTGTTGCCCCCTTGAGAGAGCTGACTTCTAAGAAGCATCCCAGATTGGTGATTTGGACAGGGGCTTGTTAGAAACACTTTGATAGCCTCAAAGAAACCATGCCTACAGCACCTGCACTAAAGGCACCTGATTTCTCAAAACATTTCATAGTGCAGATGCATGCTACAGAGTATGCCAAGGGGTGGTCTTAGCACAGTTGAAAGAAGAGGGCCTAGACCAACTGGTACTCTTCATTAGCAGGAGGGTTCTTCATGGGAACGGAGGTGGAGTGTGATTGAGAGAGAAGCTTTTCTGTGGTCTGGGCACTGAAGAAGTTGAGACCATACATGTTTGGTTCAACACCCAATTGGCACATTTAATTTACTTATAAGTCTCTAATAAAGGGCACTAAATATGCCCAGGGCCTGAAAATAAAATGCTTCCAGTGGGCCACAGCACTTATTGTGCCACCCACTTAAGTAACTCTCTAACTGGAGCTCAGGCCTGCCATTGCAGAGCATGTGTGTGCAGTTTACACTGCCATTTCAACCTGGTAAGTTAAACTTATTTTGTCCTCACACAATGTTCATCTTGTTGTTTGTAGAAGTAAGAAAAATATTCATGAGTTGTAGCCCACACTGGGTACCTTGCAGTCCCAGTGTGCGATGGGAACCCAATGATGAAGCATGTCACCTTCGGGTGAGTGAGGGTTCTTGTCCTAATGATATTGCGCTCTGTCTGACTCTTGTTGGCTCAGTATCTTTCTTATTCTCTTTTTTGTAGGCATGGGCAGAGTTTGCAAAGTTGCACCACGCGGAATTCATAAAAACTCAATGGAATTCTGTGGAGTTCCACTCCATCCTAGCATCCGGTGCATAATCTCCAGCAGAGAAGCCCCGACAGCCGGCGTTCACTGAAAGCACTGTATACTCACTGTATCGAGTGGATATTTGCAGCCTTCTTGCTCTGGATATACACTGGGCTCTTGCTTTGACGTATTGCCGAAGGATGCCTGACCCGCTGCTTGCACCAGGGCTCACCAGCTGCCTCTTCTCAAAGGTGACAACAGCTGCTGTCTCAGTGTGCTGATCTTTGCGCGCCCCAGCCACTTATCAGAGTCAGGACCAGCACTTCACTCTCCCCTCTCAGGCTCCTGGGCACATGCCACGTATGAGGGTATGTGCTCCTACCAGCACGTGGCTGCAGATAGAGCATGCATTCCTAGTCCTGAGGGTGTCACACGCCAGCCCTGCTTGTCATAATTAGGCACTTACAGAATCAACAACCAATGAGTACTCCGAAATTCTGTATATCACACTAAGATTGGCTGAGGTTTTGCCAAAGTTCCAATCCTAGGTCATCTTACAATTTGTGAGTCCCTCCCTTTCCACACGACTCCTATATAATCTTTAGCCGTATGGACTGGCCTTCATGCGACCCGGAAGTACTGATATCATAAAGAAATGATGTCAATAAAAGGGCAACAACAGGGAGCGGAAATTGGGCTGAACTTACAAACGTTCATTGTGAGGAAATTACATGTGGTCACATCACGATACTCATCATTAAAAGTCAACTTTGAACTGTATTATATCTGTGATAGTGAGCTAATGAAGATATCACAGGGCTATCGAAGTGAGCAGGTTGCTTACTTTATCACGTGGTATTAATATTTGAAAGTTTATTTGGCAAATTTGTTGCAGCCTGGGTAGAAAATGTGTCCTATGTTTGATTTTGAGTTTCGTTTTGCACTCTGGCACACTGGGCTGGAAGCGCTGCTTCTATATGGGGTGATGCTTTCGTGTTGAAAGACAAACTGAATCTTAACAGTCTCATGGAAATAGCTTTGTTACTGTTCAAAAGGGGACGCCAGTTTCAATATGCCAGAAATGGGAAGTCCTCCTAATATGGTGCTCTGTGTAATATGGTTTTGAGGACAAAGTATATATGAAATAGTCTCTGCTAAATAGGTGAGTTGGCTGCCTTTGTGTGATGGCTGCAGGGCACAATCACAGATCTGCCCCTCGTAGGGGTGGGCAGCTGAGGCAAACTCCTCCATACACTAAAATCTGAGTTTTTGGGCAAAACGTCACAAACTCCACTGGCAGAGCGGAGTTCCTAGCCCACCCATACTTTTTTTCTATCCTATGAACAACCAGACATAATTTTGTGAAGACAGTGAATATTTTAGGAGCAGTATGTTGTTGGTTAGTCTAAATTCTCCTAATAGACCCTCTCTGTGTGTTTAAAGATAAACCTCTTGTCAGGCCCAAACCTTCCCTTTTTATCAAATAAGTCACCCTTAAGGTAGGCCCTGGACAACCCAGAGAGCAGAGTGCAATGTATTTAAAAGGCAGGACATGTACTTCTAAGTTTTACATGCACTGGTAGTGAAAAACACTAACATTCATGTTTCACTACTACAAGGCCTATCGCTCCCATAGTATAACATTGTTATTATCTTAGTCCATTGTCTAAGTGTAATTCAAATGTAAATGGATTTTAAATTGCAATTCTGACAATGCCACTTTTAGAAAGTTGCCATTTTCTTACTTTAGCCATTTGGTCCCTGCTGCCGGTCTCTAACCACTTGTCTGGGGATGGTGGCAATTGGGCTTTGTGTATTCCCCCTAGACAGCCACACAAAATGGGAGCTTAGGTGTGACATGATAGGCCATACTGGGAGGGAGGAGCTAGATCCAGCCTCACTTACACCTGAACTGCCTGTGTCCTGTCCCCACCCAAAGGGCTACACACTCCCCTTTAGTGAGTCTGGAGCCAGGGCAGAAAGGGTAGAACCTCTGTGTACTTCAAAGGCCTGTCTTTGAAGTCCCCCTCCACTTCAAAGGCTTCCTGAGTATAAGTACTGGACCTCTGACATCATCACTTCAGTACATTTGTGGACCGGTGAAGAGTCTGCCAGGAAAAAGGAATGCTGTGCTACTGATGGATTCCCACTGTGCTGGACTGCTGCTTTGCTGGACTCCTGCCTTGTTGTGCTGTCCTTCTAACTGCTGCTCCCCTGCCTGGGTAAGGACTGTACCTTCATCTCTGGATACATTTCTGTTAATTCCTCACAGGTGCTCTCCAAATCCAACACACTCATCACCAATGTATGTTTCACATTATTTCCCTACTTTTAAATTTTTGAGAGAAGGGTGTGAGATGCACGGAGTGGGTCTCAAAATGCTTTCACTGTGCCAAACACGCATGTTGAAAAGGTGGTTCCATATCTTGCATATCAGGTAATTTCATTTATGACCACCAGTATCAGAGTTGCAGGGTAATGGAACATTCTTTGTTTTCTGGGGACGTTATATATCCCATGGAGTTTCCACCACTGACTTTGATCCACCATGCCGACAATTCCATCAGTGAATTGCTCTAGGATTTAACACTTGATCCAGGAATTCTGGAATTTCTAGTTGCCATAAAATGTTAAATCAAGTCCTCAGCATACAATCACTTGTACTACTACAATACACACCTAGTCAACTACTCACCACTTAGCATAATAGCATACTTGTTGAGAGGCCATATCAACTGCATAACATTCATCTTTCATGCAGGAGTATTCTGTAAAGATGGGTTATAGAACTTTCTAAATTGATTAGATGAAAGGGAAATTAGCTCTAACTCTTAAATCTGTGAGAGGCTGTAAAGGCTGATTCCAATACCATTGATTATGGTTTTGGTTCTGTTTCTTATTTCATCTCTTGTACCACAGTGGACCGTGTTGACGCTTTACAGATTGTCCACGTTTTTGTGTCTTCCTCCTACAGAATCTATATTTTCAGTTCTTTATTCCTTTTCTGGGAGGAATCACCTCTCTTTTCCCTTCTCATTGGGGCATATTGCACCAGATGGGAACTTTACTTGTCGCTGCTGTTCTCCAGGTCTCTAACTTCTATACTTGTGAGTGTTCCTATGAGGAATGAAAGATGATTTTCTGACTCTAGAGCTGATTCTCAAACGGATTTATGAGGAGTACTTTTTCATGAATCATACATGCCTTTGTCAATTGGACCCTTTTTAAAATACATTAGCTTTAGGATGTAGCTATGATTTTCGGACTGCTTGAATGACAGCGAGAGACACACATTTGTGCTATCTGTTGTGTACAATAATCGCGCCTTTGTAATTCACTGTTTAGCTCCATTTAAAAGGCTCCTGAGCATCTACATTATGGAAATTGCTCTCAAATAAATGACTCTGCATCATAGAAATGACCCTACATCGTAGAAATGCCCTTTAATGAAGCTACATCATAGAAATGAACAGTTTACATTTTGTTACTAGCTCATTTAGAAAAATGCACGTTGCAGCAAACAATTTCTTTTTCATAAAGTATGTTTGAAGATTAGAGATATAAAATGTACCTATCAAATAAATGTGTAACAACATTATTTTGTCTGTAATTAGTGAACATATGGTTGATTTTTATGGCTGGGCAAGGTTTTAAGCTTGGGTAGGATAGTGCTTCCCTAGTAACCTTTTTGAATCTTTTTTTCTTTGAAATGGGTGGAGACTACTGACTTATGTCCTCTTAAAACTTCTAAAAAATCTTATTGTAACGAAGACCGACGTCTTATATGTGGAAATGATAAAACTCACACTTCAGTCTACAATTTTCTATTTTCTTTCCTAAGTGAGACTCTTTTTGCAGTTGAACCACAAATAAACATAAGGGCATATTTTTACGCAATGCAGCAAGCTGCCTTGCTGCATGAAAGGGAGAGGGCAGAAATGCACTGTATTTAATATTAGATGGCACATTCTCTCGACATGGGCTTGTACACAATGTGCTGCCTAGCGCCAACTCATGCACCCTTGCAAGGGTGCCTGCATTGTAGGCAGGATTGTTTTTGTGCAGGAAGGTACATATAAACATATTGCTCCTTGTTACGCCTCTCCTGGGGAGGCGTAGCATTTTGATGCATTTCCAGGTTTACCACTAATGGTAAATCTGGGAATGTGGCAAAATCCATGGGTGAATGAGTGGGAATAACCACGTTCCATCCATAGAATGCCTCCCTGGCGCTGATAAACTCGAGATAGTGAGCTGCGCTGCCTAACATTACTCCACATTTACCAAGGCATGCAGGGCCCTGCAAGGTGGCCTTAAGTGGCTTGGAAAATATCATTCAAAGTTTTGTGTTGCCTATGTGCCCCTTTTCATGGCTCAAGGATGACGCAAACACATGATAAAGAAGGGCCTCAGATGCATTCTAGATATGTGTCATGGCCTCCCCGTTTTCAACAAAATTACTTGCACTATTTGGAAAACTCTGCAAGTTAGGGTATGAGCTTTCCCGCAGCACAACAATCAAACAGGGAGTGGTAACAACTTTAGCACTTCAGCAAGTTTGCAAAACAGGACCGTGGTACAGCCTTTGCATCGTGGTCAGGTGTTGCATGCTAAAACTAATTCCAAAAATGTTTCAAAGTCTGCAGGAGAGGATGATTTTTGCCATTGGGGATATATATGCTTGTACACATTTGACGTGAATTAAATCTTCCCCCAGCAATTAATTTAAATTTTAGAACTAATTTGATTTTTTCCTACTGAAGTATTTATAGATTTTTCTCCCTTAGCCTTTCTCAGCCTCATTAGGGAAAAACTTTACATTTTTCATGATAGACTTCTTGTTTGAAATTATTAAAAATCATGATGCTCATTAAGTCCAAGGATTTTTTTTTGTGGTTTGACTTACAAGATAATCCAAATCTGTTTAAACTGATCATATCCTAATTATGGAATGAGCATCATACACTGCTATCGGTCATATGAGGATACAGATTCTAGGGTTGATTGTTACATTCGATTAGAACTCTCCTCTGCATTTGCTAATATATGTACTAACAACTATTTGCTGTGTGTTTTATGGAAGACCCAAAGAATATCATGTGTATGTTACATTTTCAGGACTACAACTCATAAACAATCATGTTGCTTTTATATTTTGTGACGATGCCTTGCATATTATAAATATTAGAAGCATTCTTTATTTACAAACAAATTGTAGTGAGATCCATACATTGTACAGGTATTTCAAGAGTGTAATATTACATGTTAGTACCTACTAGTCATGGACCAAACCTCGGGATGATACGCACACACTTTTTGTAGTCTCCAAACCTTATATCTCACACTCAGTGCTTTAGCACTGCAGGCATTCCAGACATGGTGTCTGCGTTGTTATTTTTCACACAATTAGGATGTAGTTCAAAGGTTTATGAGTCTGATCCCTTCATAAATATCTGGGAGAATATTTTTGAAAAAGAGCGTAATGTTGTAATAGCCTTATATCACACATCATGTAACGTATATCAGATTAACACATTACCTACTGGCGGTCGCCAGTAGGTATATATAGTTAGGATTTTTTCTCTATGGGATTTTTGAAAATTCTATGTCTAATAACTTTGGCGTTTGTGGACGGAATTGGCTGAAATTTTCAGGAAAATGGCACATTTTGTTTCTGAGCAGCCCTTGAAAATTTGGGGGGGGGGTTCGTCAAGGGGGGGCCGAGAAAAAAGGGGGGTCCCAAAACGTGTTTTTAACATTGAGTTTTCCATAGGGCGGTTGGCCTCACTTTTAGCCCGAACGGCTGAATGGATTTGCACGAAACTTGGCAAAATTGTAGGGACTGGTAGCCCGATGTGCCTTTTGTAGGTCTCAATATATGTGCTCCAGTGGATTTTGAGAAATTAACGTTTAAAAAAAGATATATATCTGTAACAGCGGACCTGGCAGCGTCCCAGGACGCGTACTTTTCGCGCAACGGAGCTTTGTGAAGCGAAGCTGATTGGTTCTCCGGCGTCTGTCAACATTCCAAAAAGTCCGTAGCGGCCGCCATCTTGTCTCTCGGTAGGATCGAGAGACAAGAGGAGGTCAAAACAAAGGGGGAAATAACTATAAGGGGGCATAGTAGATCCTCGCTGACCCCCTAGGTTTGATGTGGAGGTTTTAAAAGGGCCCCGCGGGGCAAAAATAATAATAATAATAATAATCGAACAGCTGAATGGATTTGCACGAAACTTGGCAAAATATTAGGGACTGGTAGCCCGATGTGTCTTTGCTAGGTCTCAATATATGTGCTCCAGTGGATTTTGGGAAATTAACGTTCAAAAAAAGATATATATCTGTAACAGCGCTCCGCTTCGCGTAACGGAGGTTTGCGAAGCTGATTGGTCATTCTGTCACTGGGCTATAGTTGGGATACATCTGGCTGATATTTGGGCTACATTTGTTTTTTTGTGTGTCTGGCGGCCATCTTTGGGCTACATTGGGCTACATTGGGCTTCATTGGGCTACATTGGGCTACATTTGGGCTCCAACATATATATAGGCCAATGTAGCCCAATATATATTTTTCAAAGTTAATTTTCGTAAAAACCACTGGAGCATATATCTTGAGACATAGCAAAGGCACATCGGGCTACCAGTCCCTACAATTTTGCCAAGTTTCGTGGAAATCCATTCAGCCGTTCGAGCTAAAAGTGAGTCCAACCGCCCTATGGAAATGAAGGAAATGAATGGGTAATTTGTAATTAGCAAATAGCTAATCGCAAACTAGGAATGGTAAAGAATCGCTATTTATTCCTTAAAGTTCGCTATTTAGGAAATGCAAAAAACTTTGATGATACATATGGCAGTTCATCTCTAACAAGATAAGAAGCATAGGGATACATTTATGATGACTGGCGCATCACCAGGGATGTGTTAGTCATTCTGTGCCGCTGTTCCGTCACCTATGGTGTGCTGCATTTACAATGCGGCGCATCATGGGGCAAAAACAGCACAGATGCGTGATGTATCTGTGCCGTAAAGGTGGCGCATTGCTGGAGTTGTATCGCAAGTGTGATGAAGCTCCAGCAAGGGTCGGGGGTGCCCCTGTCGCAGGGTTTCTGTTCTCACACAGAACTGTGGACAGAGGATTGGAACCTCGGCGAATTAGGGTGTCCCAAAACTCACGTTAGTAATCAAAAACTCCTTAGTAAGCTAGGTACAGTGTCACATTGGATATAACAAACTCTCAATGTTTAGACAATCCAGAATATGAACTTATAGTACCTCAGGATACGTGGAACTCATGAACAGTCGGTCGTTATATATTTCTTAGAAACCAGAACATGGAGTTAAGAAGAACACATGTGTATTTGAAATGTTTATTTACTAATGCCGTCTTCTCAGGCGTAGTATCTTAGATAATACAAGTACACATATTATCAGTAGCAAAATTACCAGCATAGTTACTAGTACATAAAAAGCGAATGGTGATAGTATGTTAACATGCTGTAAATGAATAAGAGTTAGCAACACTTATAAGCAGCCGCGGGCCGTGGAGGGAGTTACGGTGAGGCAGGGAGGCGGGGAGGGGGAGAAGCAGGGTGGAGAATACAAGTACACATATTATCAGTAGCAAAATTACCAGCATAGTTACTAGTACATAAAAAGCGAATGGTGACAGTATGTTAACATGCTGTAAATGAATAAGAGTTAGCAACACTTATAAGCAGCCGCGGGCCGTGGAGGGAGTTACGGTGGGGCAGGGAGGCGGGGAGGGGGAGGGGCAAGGTAGAGAGGGCTCCACCCTGCTTCTCCCCCTCCCCGCCTCCCTGCCTCACCGTAACTGCCTCCACGGCCCGCGGCTGCTTATATCTCACCCTCCCTAATACACATATTATATTATTTGCTAAGAAGGTCTCTTTGTGTTGATTTAGGGCGTGCCCATACTTTAGTGTCTTAGATTTGAAGGAATCACATCAGCATACACCAGCTCTCTCTTCATGTGAACCGCATCAACTGTTGTGTATGTGTGTTCGGCAAAGCAATATAAAACCCGCCTCATGCCCAGAATTGGCAGAAGTTGCACTTATGTTATGAGTATGAAGTCGTGGAGATCAGACCTCATAACAATTCTGTATCGTGTTGTTCTTGAAACTTTAGCACTCGCTGTACAGATATAGTTTAACAAGCAAAGCAGATAGTAGAGCAATAACATATTATTCTCATGTAAACCACGATGAACTACTAGGTGGAAAGCTAAAGCAACAACTAAGTGTCGTGTGCAGAAGTTGCAAAAAAGGAAAAATGGCGTTTAAACCGGTAATGAGCCCATGCTAACTTAACACGGTGTAAAGATATCCCGGACCTAGATGACACCTCCCCATGATCCGGAAACGAACTGAATAAGATAATAGAAGTGCCATCTCATGAGAGCAGATTGCAAGTTTATATGTGGACGGTCCGCAAGGTAAAGCATTAAAAACTAGGAAAATTTAATGCTAAAGAAAAATAAAACAGCCAAGTACTTTATCGAGTCTTAAGCCAATAGGCAAGGTAAATAATAAAAACTTGACAAATAAGTCAATGAATTGTCAATGAAATGCTAGTACTCAGCATATCAAACATGAAAAAGGTCTATGACATAACTGTGTATGCAAAATAAGCTGCAACAGCCTCCAATAGGAAGTCACCGTCTTCATCCGAAAACAGTTCAGCCATCCAATTTAAAAGCGGAAAAGAACATACGTGCTCTCCCAGCACCGGATCCTCTATCACCATCAGAGGACAGCTCGGTGGGTTTTCAAGAAAGCTCTGTTCCAAGAAAGACTGTGCTGCCGCCAGTAAATTCCAGGGACCAAGTAGTCCATGCATCAATGCCACAGCCATAATCCTTTCGCCAGGACAAACCAACTCGTGAGTAATGATAGGAGTCATCAGCTGATTAAAGTCGACGTCAGGAGAAACCGGTCCGCAGAGACACAAATCAATGGCCCAATCGAAATCACAGGTCAGGCAGTGAAATACAGGCTGGACACAGGTGAAGTAGGAGAATCGAAAAGATAATCCATATGCCGTGCTTAATATCGCCAACGGCATTGTGCCATAATATTCTAGCATGCGATTGCGGAACAGTGTCAGCAGCTGCAGGGTGGGAGGTTGCATAGGAGGGACATCCATATTTAAAAATGTAAAAAAGCACAAGAGCGTCCGCTGGTAATGCAAGTAAAAATGCCAATCCACGAACCAGAGTGGAGAAAATAGAATGAAAGGAAGCAGGGATGACTCCAAAGATTTTCTCAAATGAAGTCACGAGACCACTGGTAACAACTTTAAAAAAGTGCGCCAGGGCCTTTGTGGAGGATGCGTTAAAGATAGTCGGAACCATCTTGCTGAAATTGAAAGGCAAATCTGAATTGAAAAGGGTCTGCACCTCTGTACGGGTGTTCGCTATGTGAAGCACGAAAGTTTCACGGGCCGAACTCAAGGCCACCTCTCTCTGAGACAAAAGAGCTCTTATTCTTGCCATGCCGTTGAAATCTGTCCCAAGGTTGGTATTTGTGGCCAGATTGAAAACTCCCTATGTTCATGTGTGGGAGGAAATAGAACATTTCTGCAGCAAATAACCCGTTCACTTACTGTTACGATAAAAGGAATACTTTTAATTAACTCAGAACAATCTTCATTATTGAGCATCAAATAACTACCATTTTCCAACAACTTGAACGTGGGGATGATAGCAGGAACTGGCGTGCCTTGCAACACGCAAGCCATATTTGGTCGGTGTTTGTTGCATGAACCGTGTAACTGTATGTGCCTACACATTAGTGAATGATCTGGCGTCTCAGTGCATTCCTCTCCATTCAGATAAACTTCTTGATCATCTTTGAAACATCTGTATGTGTATGGAAGCGACCAGACCTCATGAAGAAAAGCACTACCTAAAGGTTCATAACGACCTATTGGTATATATTTCATACAATTTGAAAACTTATATAAAGCAAAAGGCAGCGTTATTAAACCGTGGATAAGGCACGTTGCCAAAAAACCCGCAATCCTCTGCTGATGATGTCACTGAGCATGTCATGAATGATGTAATATGTGACATCATCAGCAGTGGATTACGGGTAATAGTATCTCTAGTTTACTCCCCTATAGCTGTCTTTCTTTTAACATAAGTGTCTGTTTCCTTCCCTTATACTTACTGTTTTTGGTTCGCTTCCGGTTCGCGTACCGGCGAGCGAACTGGGAAGCGAACTAAGAGAAATAGAGATTTTTACCAAGACGGAAACTGCCTTTACCAAAGACATCATCAAGGACTGCTTACTCTTGGATAAAGTTTTAAGTATACCATGGTTAAAATATGTAGTTGCGACTGTCAAGGATTTGTTTGACATGGACTTATGTAATGACCCCACCTGTCTGAACTTAGTTAGTAAACAGGAACTAAAAAATGTCTATCTTAGGGCGAAATCGGATGTGCGAAGGTATGCTACCAGAGAATATTCCACACATATTTTTCACTTTTCATTGAAAGATGATAGTTGTGGTATTCCTATGTACCTCAATGTTATTCACAGACAGTCTCACCAGTTTGTCCTCTCAAGATTGAGACTAGGTATAGTTCATAATCTGGTTGCCTTCCCAACAATGAAATCTCATCCAGTTACTCCTTGTCCATGTGACGGTTTTACCAAACAAAGCACATCGCACTTTTTACTACAATGTCCTTTGTATAAAGCGCAGCGCATTTGCTACCTCAAGCCTATGTTTCTTAAATATTCCATGTATACTACAGGTAACGCCATGAGGCTTCTCTTCTCACTCTCAAGCCCTGATATATGTTTTTTTACTGCCACTTTTATTTTGAAATCTATTAGAGCTAGACTTAGTATGGTTTTCGTGTAAATTTATGTGCAGCAACCCGCACACCTTGTGACAAGGTTATCCCTGTATATTTTTTTATGAATCATGTATATGTAATGTTTTTTAACTGTATACTTTTATGATGTTTTTTAAACATTCGAATAAAGTTATAAACTGAAACTGAAACTGAGAAATAGAGGTTGGCACAGTTCCAAATATTGTACCAATTTTTTAATAACGGGGAGGTAGTTCTGAAAAGAACTTTTTTTTTAATTGTTTTTGTTGTTTTATATTTTTTTTATTATTTTTCGGAATTTTTTTTTACTTTTTTTGAATTTTTCTGAACAGTTTTATATTTTTTGGGGTTTTTCTTGGAGGGGGCAATGAAAACGATTCATTGTAAAGGGCTCAACAGGAGCAACAAAACAAAAAAAGAAGTATTTATTATTTTGGGCGTTTCGTACAAACTTGCATATGATAGTCAATAGCTCTGTTGATCAGAGTGATGCTTCTTTCTCCGTAGGAAATGAATCCATCGCAAAATACGCAGATGTGTTTTACTTCACCAAATTTCATTTGTATATTTGGCACCATCTCCCTGCCCTCTGGTCCCGTTACTTCCGGTACAACAGATCTTCTGGCCATAATAGGGAGATTATCTAGGTCGTTCCGAAACTGTGCAGCACTGTAGTTGTTAGGATGCCACCTAGTCATATGGCGATGCATTGTGTAGTTTCCGAAACTGTATTTTTTCTCGGTTCCTCTGGACAGTCTATCTTGACATATAAGGCAAGTTACGTATCTTGCATTTACTTTTTTCTGACCTTTGGGAATTTTAAAAAATTGTCAAATGAAGTTTTCTTTCCGGTGAGACGTCCTGGGCTGCTCAGGCAAAAACTGCCTCTCTTCGTGCTCGTCGTCCTGTTCCTCTTCTTCCTCTTCTTGTTGAATTATAACTTGAGCAGGTGGTCCACTCTTCCTTGGATGTGGTGGAGGTGGTGGGGAAGCACCAGCTGAAGCTACTAAAGAAGCCATTGCTCAGTGATCACAAAGGGTCTTTCTCTCACAATGATGAAAGTCAGAGTGAGGAAAGAAGGAGGGATTTTCATCATTTGGGAAAAACAAGAGTTCTCAACCAATCAAAAGTGTTCATTTTAGATTATATGACCTAGTCTTACATCATTAGGAAACCAAAAGTGAAATGAACCAATGAAAAGTGTTATTACCAAGTCACATGACTTGCTGTGTTTACGTTAAGCGCTTTGCAGGGCCTCCCGGTTTGCTTCCAGAAACCTGCGCTTTGCGACTCGCTTCGCGTACCAGTTCGCTAACGTAGCACGTCATATGACGTATCACGCGACAACGTGAAACGTCATGCGGACGGGAGGCGTCACGATGTTGTTTTCTAACGCGGCACTTGCGGTAAAGAAACGTTTACCGGCTCGCGGTCTATTTCGCGGCATCAAGGTCAGCTAACGGGAAGCTTCCCGATTCGCGAAGCGGGAACGAAGAAAAAAAAATATTAAAAAAAAAAATTATTCATAAACATATAAAATATATTTTTGGATTTAAAGAAGAATACATTTTACAGCTACAGATATTAGCTGTTAAAAAACCAATGAAATTCACAGAAAAAACCATAGGTTATAGACCATATATAGTTAGGAATTAGCATTTACAAAACCTTGAAAATTCACTGAAAAAACCATAGGTTATAGACCATATATAGTTAGGAATTAGCATTTAGAAAACCTTATTTTACTCACACAAAACCATTGAAATTCCATATATAGTTAGTTGCACTATCTATATATCGCGCACCCGCAATCCACTGCTGATGATGTCACATATTACATCATTCATGACATGGTCAGTGACATCACTGATGACATCACTGATGACATCTCAAATGACATCACTGATGACATCATCTAGTGTCTGTGTGTTTTTGTAAAGTTTAAATACGTTTTACATATTGAAGAATGAGTGGATGTATGGAAGACTGAGTGTGTGTGTGGCTGGCTGGGAGGTGTGTGACTCTGTGCATATCAATGTGTACTTGTATCAGTGATTGTATAAGAGAGTAAGTATGTGTTAGTATATGTGTGAAAAGTATGGTGTTCTGTGTTTAACTATATATGAGGAAATCGAAGTGTGATTGATTCTTCACAGGACTGACTAGGTGTATGAGTGCATATGATAGTGTTCTAATAATAACTGACTGTATGTATGAGTAATTGTATGGGTGAATGAGTGAATGTGTGTGTAGACGTACGAATCAGTGAGTGCGTATGTAGTAACTGGTATTGGTGTGTCATGATGTCATCAGTGATGTCATTTGAGATGTCATCAGTGATGTCATTTCAGATGTCATTAGTGATGTCATCAGTGATGTCACTGAAGTATGGTGTTCTGTGTTTAACTGTATAGATGAAGAAATGGAAGTGTGATTGATTCTTTACAGGACTGACTTGGTGTGTGAGTAACTCCATGGATGAGTGGCAGTGTGTGACTGTCTGCATAGGTGTATGAGTGCATATGATAGTGTTGTAATAATGAGTGACTGTATGTATGAGTGATTGTATGGGTGAATGAGTGAATGTGTGTGTAGACGTAGGAATCAGTGAGTGCGTATGTAGTAACTGGTATTGGTGTGTCATGATGTCATCAGTGATGTCATTTGAGATGTCATCAGTGATGTCATCAGTGATGTCATTTGAGATGTCATCAGTGATGTCATCAGTGATGTCACTGACCATGTCATGAATGATGTAATATGTGACATCATCAGCAGTGGATTGCGGGTGCGCGATATATAGTTAGTGCAACTAACTATATATGGAATTTCAATGGTTTTGTGTGAGTAAAATAAGGTTTTCTAAATGCTAATTCCTAACTATATATGGTCTATAACCTATGGTTTTTTCAGTGAATATATATATATATACATTTTAGGGATGGGTGGAATGTCGCATGACTTCATGAACTCACTATGGGCTTCTTTGAATTTTTCTGGAGCCCTGAAGAAGTCCAAATTGGGTACATGTCGTTTTATATAAAAAACACATGTTGGCTTCGCTCAGGTCTTTGAACTCAAATTCATTTTCTGATCAAGTACATGTTCATTTGAAATGACTGATAGTGAAAATCTGCAACTTCCTGCATAACGCATTAGAAGAATCAATTACTTATAAACAAAGGAACTAAATGGATGCTCACTAGGAGTGCAGCTTGACTTATGCATCCAACGTTGTTTACTTTTGTAATCATGTTCTCATGCCCAATGGGGGGTGATTTATAGTAGCTCCATAGGAAGGGAAAGATTGGATGATAGTATCTAAACATTGCGCTATTTTGGCTGTAGTTTAACATCTACTTTATTCTAGTTCAACGAGAAAAACACATATTTGATGGATGGAAACGTGCACAAATCTTAGCCACTTGCAATTTCTCAGACCAAATACAAGTCTTCCATTTTTCACTCACTATGTCACTTCAGACAGAGACTAGCCTTATGCAAATGAGTCTTTGTCCGGCTCCATTGGGAACAGTCCAGCCTAAACTTTCAGATGTCCCTGAATGGCTACACAGGCAAAATCAAACTGATTTCATGTTTCTTAGGCATCTTCAATGATGTATAGTTTGAGTCCTGTGTCAAGTTGAGCATGACTTTAAGCAGTCCATTGAAGTCCTCCAAACACCAACCAACCAACTCTTTTCCTCTTGATTGATTGAACCATCTCTCTATACCTTTTTCTTAGGGCAAACCGAAAAATCAAAAAACAGATCAATCAACAGCCTTTGAAGTCTTGAGAATTCCACTGAAAGGCATATATTTTTAATTTCTTGCAGATCATAATCGACAATCTAGTCCCAGTACACCCAAATCCAAAGGAAACAAACTTTTCACACCATAGTACTCAATGCCACAAAACATTGTTACCAGGAAGATACAAAAATCCAGAGAAAAATTTAAACAGCTCATCCTTGAAGCCGCACAGGACTAGCTCAAATGAAATCAAAGAAGCTACCAACTCTTCTTTACACCACAAAGCACTGTTCAAATTCAACCCACGAATCAAAAATCCCAAACTTTCCAATTATCACTAACTTTTCCAACTTCTTTTTACTGAAAAGACACTCAATACAAGAAGAACTCTTGGAAAACAACAGGAGTTCACCAGCCTACAATAAAAACAAAAGAGTCATCACAGAATGGTCAACTTTCAAGAAATGTTATCTACAGCTATCTGCAGCCTATTATATAAATGATTGCATTCTAGCATCCAATCCTTAGACTCCAAAGATGCCATACCAGCCTCTATACAAATCAAATGCACACAAAGGCGCTTATTTGTGAAGGAGCTCATTTGATGCAACTCAAAACATAGCATTAATACATTAACCATTTTTAAAGGCTTATGGATGAGCGCCAACTTGCATTCCCTATGGCAAGCACCCATACAGCTTTTCTTTAAATAAGGGCTGAGATATTTCTTCTCTTCTTCTTGAAACTATGAATAATTCAAAAATAAATGTTGTCCCCTACTTTGAAAATTGGTTGTTTCATTGCTATTTCCAAGAAACCCAACCTTGATCCTAACAATCCCCAGAATATTAGGCTAGTTTCTAAACTTCTGCTCCTAAGAAAAATCTGAGAAAGTGCTGCTACACTGCTGCTATACAATATCTTCTACAGCAACGTGTTTAATTCTTTTGAATCAGATTTGTACTCCAAATATAGCACATGGACTGCTGTGATTCAGATTTTAGAGGTTACTTTGAAAATTCTGGATGAAGGGAATACTTGACTATTCCTTATTCTAGACCTACTGCCGTTGTTTGAAACTCTCAACCATCACTCATATCTATGTATTATCTGATTAATCATGGCAAGAGATAGAACAGTTTTGAGATTGTTTCAATCGTCACTCTCAGTAAGACCTTAATTTATAAAATGTAACTGCATTAAATTAGCTACTCTTCCTGTTAAATTTGGTGTTCCACAATGCTCAGTGCTTTTGCTTATCTTTTTTCTTTGGACTCCCAGGTCACAATTTTTCAAAATAGAATTATTCAAAAACTTCAGTATGCTGATGATACTGAGCTTTATTAGAATATCAAATTCTGCCACTTCATCAAGTCTAAAATTATTCCTTGAAGGGGTAAACAACTCATTCTTTCTGAAAATGAATCGTACCAAAACAGAATTGCTACTACTCTTTTCCAGAAACTCTCCTTTCCGGTCCTGAAATGAATTGACATCATTCACCATATACATATTTACCCAACCAGGGTTCTACATGCCAATTCTTTTGGTGTTCTCATTGATCAAAATCTCACCTTAATCAATATAACTAAATAATATACATCTGTTTTTCTGCTAGCTCCATCATCTCAGGGGCTTAAAAGTAAAGTAAAGTCCACATTTGTAAAGCGCACAATCACCCGTAAGGGTCTCTAGGCGCTGGGGGCCGTCGGGAAGATTAAGCGAGCTATTGCCCAGAGTCACATGGTGCTGGGCTAACCTGCCGCCGGAGCCGGGGATCGAACCGTGGTCCCCAGATTCCAGCGTCAGTCGCCCTGGCCGCGGCACCACACCCATCCATCCTGCAAGAAATGCCTTTTTTGGCATGATCACCCCAAAGTGTTGGTCTGATGTTGCTGGGTTTTCAACTCTGAGAGTGCACTGAGGCCTGCTAAGCAGACCTGAGTGCCAGTGTTCTAACCCTTTACAAAATATATGTCGAATTGGCCACAGTCAAATGGCTTACGCTGACTTACTTATAAGTCCCTAGTATATGGTAGTAAGGGTACACAGGCCATGTAAGAAAAAGTGTCCCCCCAGGACTACAGCACTGATTGTGCCACTCTGTGCATGACAAGATGCAAATTGGCTCCCAGCGTGCCACTGTAGCCTAGAAGAGCAGTTTTAAAACGGCTAGTTGAACGTTGTTATTTTAACCAATTGCAAAGTTCCCACTTCCCTTACAATATTTATAAGTCTCATCTAAGTAAGGCTTTTGGAGCCCTGAGGCAGGGAGCTCTATATTATTAACTGCTACATACACTTTTACTATGTCCTAACAGCAAGACGTCCTAATTGTAATTTGGACTGTGGAAAAGTCAGTAGCCCCATTGGCTAAAACAGAGTAATCGGCTGACCTCTCAGTCCAACTAAATTCCGAATGAGACTTACTAAGATTGGTACATCAAGGTATCAAATTAATCAAGGCATTAAACCCAACTTGATGCCTAATTCATATTTAATGTCACTTTTAAGTAAAGGCAAGTTTTTGAAAATTACCACTCTTTTGCCCAGTCTGTCCAGTGATCTCACATGATTGCTGACCATGAGACTGCCTTCTGTCCTCCTGGGTAGTAGTGAGAACAACTCCCAAGAACAATAGAAACCTGCTACAGGAAGAGATGTTACCTCCTCCTCACAGGAATCCACTCAGGGTGTTGGCCAAAAAGGTGAACTTTAAAGGGGAAGCTGCATTTGGTGGACAACTAGCAATCACACTCTTGAAGGGCTGTCCCTTTGTTCAGGTAGACAGGCTGGCCGCAGAAACAGAGCAGGAAAACCAGTGCCCAAACCGTTTTTCCTATGGGCATGTAGCTCACAGGAAGCCACACTTCTAGGGTGCGCTAAAAATCTCCTAAAATTCAAGGAAAGTTTCAGTCATCTTAGGAGTGACAGAATAGTGCACAATGAGTTTGCTAGATGCCACACATAGCCCAAAGTCATCACAAGGTGGAATGGATCCTGGGGGCCCATTGGCTGTAAGGGGAACAGCGTTTACAACGCAACTTTTACAACGAAGTACCTTTACGACGCAACCATTACAATGCAACTTTTACAACGACTTGCGCTGGGGGGCGCTCTAGGATAGGGAATAGTTTTAATTTACTATCCAACGCCTTCCCTACTATCCACAGGGACTGGAGTTGGAATAGTAAATTAAACTATTCACTATCCAGTGCCCCCCAACGCAAGTTGTTGTAACAACTTGCGTTGTAAAACTTGCGTCGTAAAAGCATGCGTTGTAAAAGCATGCGTTGTAACGACGTACATCCGGCTGTAAGGACATCATCCCCCAGGGTACTTTATGGGCATAAAGATGGAACCCCTGTCATCCCAAACCTCAGATCAAAATGGTACTGGAGGGAAGACTGAAGAAGGACTGCCCTGCTTACCTCTGGACCTGGCAAAAGACTGGACTGCACCTACCGCACCTTGGTCTAGCAAAGAGAAGACTGTGCCTGTGGTTCCTGGCTCATGGAAAATTTGCCCCAGGCCAAAGAAGTGACTTGAAGGGTCAGTCAGCTGATCCCCCCGAATCAGAACCTGGGCCATTAAAGCTGAAGAAGCCCGCACCAGCAAGTCAGTAGCCACATTCTGCGAATCACCGCTGACAGCAGCTGGGCGACCCAAGAGATTGATTCACACAGTTTCACCTCTGCACCACATTATCATAGTCATCAGTTCACTCCCTCCGAATCTACGTGTCTTTTTTGGATCCCTATCAGATTACATATACTGCCCTCACACAGGGACCCATGCATAAAATTACTTCAACCACTATACTGCTGGGTACGTGCAATTAACATTTGCACCGCTCCACAACTCATGCCAATGATCCTTGTTTGCTGGGACCAGCCCACTACAGTATAACTGCACCACCACTGCATCATTCAACAAGAACTACTGAGACCTTGGTGTAGCAAAATCCTATACAAATGACAATGAATCACATGGACACGTCACAAAAAAACAAGAGAAGAATCAATTTCTATTGAGAACGGAAGATAGGCCCACAATAGAATGCAAGCAAGAAGTATACTTAAATTAGTATGTATCGATTTACCAAAACAAAAAATACAATATTTAATCTGTCTGTAGTAAAACTATATCACTGAATGAAATCATGAAACTCTTTTATGTTACATATAATTTACATGTGCTCTTTTAATCTCGGTCAGCAGAGCCAATACTGTAGAGCAGGTCAAGTTGGGCACTGGAACGCACCTCTCCAGACAAATTCCAACAACCAAAGATCTGAAGCAGGGGTGTGTCCTCACACCCACTTTGTTTGATCTCTTCATGGCTGATCTAACATCCAAATTAAATATCTGTAACTCCCAAATCCTTGCAAGTACGAGGCATGGTCTTATCCAGCCTCCTTTACACCGACAACTTGGTCTTAATAAGCCGCTCTCAGGTGAGGCTCCAATTTTCTGCACAACATCACACAGGATTACTCTACCGTAAATGGTCCAGTTATCAAGTTAGAAAATAAAAAAACATTGCCAAATAACATCACAACAAGAAGATCTTCATGCTGGTATCTGGCCAAGAAACGACTGGAGACAGTATGCAAATACAAATATCTGGGTGTCATCAAAGACAAAAGCGGGTCATTTACCCCCCCTAAAGAGGCTTTAAAGAGAAATGACAATGCACTGGCCATAACCTTTAAAAATCTAAAGAGTAAACTGGCTGGCCCAAACACTAACACCACTACTCCTTGTAACTCATGGAAAGCTGGCACCAACTATAATGTATGGGAGTGAACCTCTGTGAAGGGGGAGATGCATCCACCTTGGACAGCATCATGGTTGGGGCGTATAGAATGATCTTTAACCTGCCAAAATATGCATTGCCAGCACAGACCAGGCTCAATTTTGGTCTCCAGAAGCAGACTCTGGCCAGACGGGGGGAATATGTAAAATGCTGGTATAAAATCTAGAACTCCCTGAACTCACACCTCTGGACTGAACTACAGAGCAGGAACAATCCTCTCGACAGAGAATACCTTAATGGGTCACTATTGCAACAGGTCTAAATCAACTCTGGGAAAACCTCCACCAGCCTCTTTTGCTTTGCTTTAAAATATTGGTTAACAAGTCCATAAATAATCTCTCAGTAATTGAGAATAAGGGTGAACAGCCTTTACAACGAAACTTTTACAACGCACTACCATTACGCAACTTTTACAACGCAAACCATTACAACGCATTGCGCTGGGGGGCGCTCTAGGATAGGGAATAGGTTTAATGTACTATCCAACACCTTCCCTACTATCCACGGGGACTGGAGTTGGAATAGTAAATTAAACTATTCACTAACCAGCGCCCAAAAGCACTATGCGTTGTAATGGTATGCATTGTAAAACTTGCAATGTAAAGGTAGGCGTTGTAAAAGTATGCGTTGTAACGTCATACATCCGAGAATAAGGCATGCTCGATAGGAAGAGCCCATACCTGGCTTGTCTCGAACAGTTATAGTACTGCTGCTCTGCACCCTTACTACTACACTGGATGCAACAATAATAATATTGCCTTGGCTTGCTGTCGTCTTTGCTACGTCTACTGCCTTGGAAGCAAACCTCAGCACCGAGCAGCTGCTGGTTATGGGATGATGGCAAAGGAGATCTATAACATCTAATATGTTCCTGCAAGGAGCGAATGGCTGAACGTGGGTTACTGCTAACCACCTTTTTTAACCAAAGACGAATCCACAATTGTAGACAGGCTGTGCTTGCCTGCTTTGCTCCAGTAACGTTTCTTATAAATGTGGAAGAGAAAATGGCAGAACTGAACAGACTGCACGTTCTGGCCAACCCCCTTGACATTCTTGCATACGACCTTTCCCTTGGAAGCCTTTAGGGACTACTCTGTGCCAAGCCAAATTTGTAACAACCTAACTGTCTGACAAATTTTGCATGCAGCGAATAAGCATTGATTGAGTGGGAAGGGCGTTCCCAATCTCACCCATAGGCCGGACAACAGTGAGGGCTTAACTAGGGGGTCTCTAACCCACCCTTGATTCGCATCTGACTTGTCAGTTATCAGCTAACCATCTTTGTTAGTGACTCACCACATTCAAAGATTGCTGTTACATGGATAACATATCTCTCCTCGAGTCCTACCTCCTACATACCACTGCTGTCCCAGCTCTAACCCAATGAGAATTTTGATGGGAGGGACAAGCTCGAACTCCTCTAGAGCTTGCATTCTCTGAGCCAAATTTACTTGAATATAAATTGTTCTGGGGGAATTAACGATAACTGGGTTTTTGCACTCGCCTGAGTAGATTATTATCACTTTACTTATTTGCTGAGAAACTATATTGCATTGAGATAATCCTCTCCCTTAAACTGCTCCCAATAGGGGCCTTGCAATGTTGTCAAATATTTATTGAAATAGAGGGGTTACAAGTAGAAGCCCTTTTACCGGTTCATCCGTTCTCGATAAGGCGTGACTTAAAGCGAATTCGTGGTAACTTTGTTAACCTTGCATATTCAGTAAAACCCATTGCTGCTAAAGGAGTCAAGCACAGCAGATTGCTTGGAATGCACTTTGAGATTTTATAAGCACTTTATATCACAGTTGGTACCTATATGACAGACATTCCTTGCAGAACATCTAGCATGTATTTTGTGATTCGACATGCACTCTGCCTACATGTTGGTAGCCTCTGAATCATATCAGAACCTTAGAGGGTAACCTAGTGACAGAACTATGGTGTTATTTTAATTTGAACAAGTATATATTTTTTTTAATTCAAAGTTCAAATCGGTAATAGTTTGTTACTTTGCTCCTTAAGATCAAACGCACTTTATACACGTCTGTATTTTTATGTCATTTTATTCCAAATCTACTCATAACTGTCAATATTATTTGATGCATGGTGTAATATAGCCTTATAGCCCGCCGTAGTGGGCTATACCGGCTATTAAAGGCCCTCTCCAGCGTTAAAGGCCCCGAGCCGAAGGCGAGGGCCTTTAACAAGGGAGAGGGACTTTAATAGCAGTATAGCCCATCTACAAAGGGCTATAAGGCTATTAGAATATTCTGTCTATAGACCACAGAATGTTCTAACAAAAAAAAAAAAAAGCCCGCTGTATCGTTAAAGGCCCGAGCCGAAGGGGAGGGACTTTAACGAAACAGCGGGACTTTAATAGCCGGTATAGCCCTGCTACGGAGGAAATTAAACAAAGGGTTCTCGAAGCCCATATATCCCCTCGAACTTCGAGAAGCCTTTGTAGAACATTGGAATGTTGCTCTGCGGGCCTTTACCGGCCTGTAGAAGCAGGGAGCACTCCATTGTCTGCAATGGAGCTCCCAACATTCCAATGTTCTAATTGTCATTAAATTTGCTTTTAAGTATATTTTACAGTGTTTTAATGTTACAATGGTTTTAATTCACCGAGAAATATCAATAAACTTGAAACTTGAGATACCATAGGGTATTCGCAAAAATGTTTCCCGGTTTTAAGCCTAGTCCTATGTACACCTCATGCTGTCTCTGAAAAAAACACGTTGCCAGTCCCCATTGTTCTTGACACAGAGCAAGCCAACATGTCTTGTCAAATCGTTGCTTGGGCATTGTTCCCACACAGGCAGTACTTTGTCTCATGTATATATGTATCTTCCCTAATTGCCTGTGATCGATTTCGTTTTTATTTTACTCAGCCTTAGAATCATACATTTACCGATCAAATATATGATATTAAAATGTCAGGGTGATGAAGGGCTACTTAGGCTAACATAGTCTGATATAATTTTGCCTGAAGAAAAAAGAATAGAGCACTTTCACAAGCAGTTGTGGGTAAGATACATTTGAGGCCCTGTTACACTGGAGCTTTACATGCTCCACACAGCACCTCTCAGTGGTTAGAAAGAGACTCAGCAACCCCTTCACCTCCTTCAGTCTGGCTTATAGACACCAATTAGCTTTAAGTGAGTTGGAAATAGCTTTTTGTGCTGACGTTTGGTCCAATAATCTGAGCAATGCTAATGGTGGAAAAAATGAGCTTTAGGAGCATCTTGGGTGTCTGGGAGAAGAAGGGCGATATGATCTATATTAAGGAAGAACTGGTGGGGCACTGCCTAAGATCATGGTTGCCAGAGTCCTGTCAAAGTTTCAGGTAATTCGAAGAGAAGCATAATAAACAAAAATGTTGTCAGCATGCAGCCTTTTTTTGGCTATCCTACATGGATATCTTGTCTGATAATTTACCCCAAGCGCTCAAGCAGAACAAATGTCCATGTGTTCTTGCTGTGAATCCAAGGTCTATTCTCATCCAAGGAAAGCATCACCCACAGGTGCTCTCTGTGGACATCATTGAAGGTAGAAGAATAGTTTACAAAGCAAACATATTCATTATGTTGCTTACCATCAGCCTTTTGGGATACCACAGGATTTATAAAAAAAGCTCTACACATTGGCATACATTAATTGCTGTTTGGGTCTTACTAATGCTACAGTGCTTTGTAGAACACTTTTCCAGATATAAAAGTTAAACGTTTGCAAATATTTTCTTGAATTGCTCAAAGTGCAATAACATTGTAAGAGACACGACTGTTAAAAGAGCTCTTTTTATTATACAAATAGTGGTGTTACTTTTCAGACTTTCTGGGGCTGTGCCTGATGAAATGCAGTTGTTAAATAGCCTTGAGAACTCATTGGTCCATCATAACACATTACAGTTGAAATTAAATATTCTGATACCATCTGGCCCCAATTCTAAGGGGTTCTTGAATTTTTGTATTTTTTTACCTATTACCTGTGGGCACTCTGACTCATGTTATATTCTAATCTTTATGTTCATAGTCCGGAATCTCATGATACAACATTTGGTGTAGGGGTGTGATAAGTAAATTTTTGTGAGTATGTATGCAATATTTGTAGAGCATGATCCTAGCGGAAAGGCAGTACACAGTCAAAGGAAACAATACAGTCAATTAAAGACTGGAGGAATAGTTAAGTTGAGAGTGGAAGAGGAATATGTCATGGTGTTGTGTTCTTTAAAACCAATTTATGGTCAGAACACCAGTTCACCTGAAGTTGGAGCGGTTATAAATTTTAGTATTGAACAGTTTTTTTGAGATAAGCTTCTAAACGGGCCAATCTTCTTTCCTTACCTCTAAAATATAGGTTTTTGCTATCTGTAAAACAAATACATTAGATCAACAAGGATTGGCAATGCCAAGAGGGCTGGTGTTATCCTCCAACATGTTTTACTTTGGCAAGTCTTGTATGGTTCTCTCTTGTCCAAAAAGGTAAACATCCCCATAGTAGTCCCTGGCACTAAAGGGAACTACTTTTAGTGTGGATGTGCTCCTTGTGAAAATGAATACGAGGGGGGTGAGAGATACACTCCTTCATTACGCCATTTAATCCATGTTAACACTGATTCGTCACTATATCAGCGTGCAAACTTGTATGCGCTTCATCCAATATGTTGGTGGAACCCTAGCCGGCTCCCCGTGCCTTGTGAAAATGAAGCATGTTGTAATTTATAGTGAGGTCAGACAATGGCTGAAGTGGGTTGTGGGTAGAAAAAAACAAAAAGAGGCTCATGGATGAAGTATGGCAGAACATTCCTAATAGTAGCTTTATTATACACATAGTTTTAGCAAAATAAAAAGGTCAAGCTAACACACGATCTAAAAAAATCCAATTAATCTGGTATTGGCTACCAGCCTCTTACCTTTGATAATGCCGTTTTTGTAATGTTTTTGGGATCTTTATTGCAAATAGATAGAGAAGGGTCAGAAGACAGATAGATAGAGAGGCTTGCAAAACAGAGGAGCTTGCAAAGGCAGACAGAGATAGATAGATAGATAGATAGATAGATAGATAGATAGATAGATAGATAGATAGATAGATAGATAGATAGATAGATAGATAGATAGATAGATAGATAGATAGATAGATAGATAGATAGATAGATAGATAGGTAGGTAGGTAGGTAGGTGGGTGGGTGGGTGGGTGGGTGGGTAGGTAGGTAGGAAGGTAGGTAGGTAGGTAGGTAGGTAGGTAGATAGATAGATAGATAGATAGATAGATAGATAGATAGATAGATAGATAGATAGATAGATAGATAGATAGATAGATAGATAGATAGATAGATAGATAGATAGATAGATAGATAGATAGATAGATAGATAGATAGATAGATAGATAGATAGATAGATAGATAGATAGATAGATAGATAGATAGATAGATAGATAGATAGATAGATATGTTATTCAGTGGCTGAAGTAGGCTGACACAGTGTCCCTTTCTGTACGCTGTAGTGGGCATAAGCAAAATGTGAATGACACAGCAACAGACTGATGGATGAAGAGAGGGGACTAAAATCCCCTTCCAGTAACTATATTATTCGTATCATTTTTATAAAAATCAAAAGGTCTTGGCTAAAGCCAGACCTAAAAACAACATTATTTTTTTTTAGTTTAGTAAGCTTTATTGAAAAGAAGTATGCAACGTAAAACATCATTACAGAGGTAAAAGATACAGAGGAAAAGTAGAGCATCTAATAAAAAAAGACCTTGAACTACACATCCCTAAAAAAAGGGGTATGAACTGTACCAATAAAAAGAGCTTTTGTGGGTATTTTATCATAGGGGGAGGAGAAAAGGAAAAAAGAGAGAAAGGAGGAAGAGAAGAGGGGGAAAAAGGGCAACCTATAATACAAAATCAATACATATGGTTTCCAAATTACAGTAAAAAATAGAGAATAACAATACAAATAATCAAGAGGCATGTGAGGAAAGGTATTCAGTAAAAGGCAGCCATAACAAGTCTCTTTTGTTTAATAGGGGTACAGTTGTAGCATAAGCACGAGCAAGTCTGTGGTGATGACACAACAAGTTCCACCAAGCGTTATATGCAATCTTTGAAGTGTCTTTCCAGTTGATAGTAATGAAATGGCTATGGACATATCAATAAATTTACGAACATTGCACTGAACATTCCACATGGGGGAAGACCCACCCAAAAAACATGAACAATCTCGAAGGGGACATTAGTAGATAAAATATTATTAAGTGTAGACCAGATGCGAGACCAAAGCGATTTGACCAATGGGCAATGAAAAAACATGTGGAGAAGGTCACTATTATCACATGAGCATGACCAAGACTTTTTTGAATCAAGTATTTTAAATTTATGCAGATCAGAAGGCGTAAAAAAGAGCCTATTGTAAAAGAAATAAAAAGTCTGTATAGTGCTAGCCGAACGAGAAACTATGTGTACTTTAGACCAGATAGAATCCTAAACTTGTAGAGAAAATTCCTGATCGAAATCTGATTCCCAAAGAAGTTCAAGTTTAGATTTGGTTCTATCAGCAGGGGAATGTGATAGTAACTTGTAGATGGCCGAAGCTCTGAAGGGAATAGTAAAGTCGGGCGGGGAAGCAAGGGAAGGTGTGACAGTGGAAGAGGGGATGTTCTGAAAAATAAGAGAAGATATGGTATGTGTGAGCAAGGTAAAGTGAGCAGAGTGTGTGTGAGAGAGTTTAAAGGAATCTCGTAAATCCTGAAAAGATCTTAAAGAGTTATCTTTGAGCAAGTGGTCATAAGTAATAATTCCTTTATCAATCCATTCCTTCCAGAAAAGGGCTCTATTATTGATTTTAAGAAATGTATTGTCCCAAATTGGAGTCAATGCATGAAGATTAGAAGAAGAGAAGAAAGAGCGAAAAAGTGTAAGAGCAAGTGCCTTAGAGTGCTTAAAAACAGGAGTAAGGAATCTTATTGGAGGTTGAGATAGGCAAGTGGCTGTAAGGAATGAAAAGGGAGTAAGTTATGCAAGTTCTAGAGAGCTCCAGGCTGTTAAGGGAGAAGAAGAAGAATCAGTGAGGAATGGCCAAATCTGTTTAAGTGTGAAAGCGGAGTGAAAACGAGAAATATTAGGAAAATTAACACCACCTAAGCTCTTGGGTTGCTGGAGACGAAAAATGGAAACCCTAGCTTTGCGAATATTCCATAAAAACTTCACTAAGAGACGAATGATGGTTGTAAAAAAATAGTGGGGAAGGGTGATAGGAAGCATAGAAAGGTAGAAATTAATAATAGGGAGTAACATCATTTTAATAGTCACCAATTGGCCCCACCAAGAAAGAAAAAGGGGGGACCAACCTTCAATAAGTGAAGAGATTTTTTTAAGTATATCCAAATGATTGATTTTAATGGTTTCTATAATGGTATTAGCATACAAAATACCCAAACATTTAACAAACCCTGAGTTCCATTCAAAGCCCGATCCCTCAAACATGTGAGAGAGACAAAACTTGTTGAGAGGAAGGACTTTGGATTTGTCAATATTTAGTTTATAACCGGATACTAAGGAATAATCATGGAGCAATAAGAAAAGTGCAGGTAATGAGACAGTCAGATTGGAAATATAAAGTAAAATATCATCCACATACGCTGTGAATTTGATTTCAACATCCCTATATACGAAACCGGAGTAAGAGGAGGAATTTCTTATTTTTTCCAAGAAGGGTTCTAAGGCAAGGATAAAGAGGAGAGAGGGAAGAGGGCAACCTTGCCTGGTGCCTCTATGAAGGATAGAGCGCCGTTGACCCAAATAGAAGTCTTAGGATCCGAGTATAACAATTGAATATATCTGATAATATAGGGACTGAAACCATGACATCTAAGCGCACCAAATATAAAGTCCCAATTAACCCGGTCGAAAGCTTTTTCAGCATCTAGAGTAATTGCTGCAATGGGAGAATCCATCTTGGCAGCAAGATGCATAATATTAAGAAGGGTTTGTGAATTATCAGTGCAAGATCTGCCTTTAACAAAGCCAGATTGATATATGTTCACTAGATCAGGGATGACCTTATTAATGCGAATAGCTAAAATGTTCGCATACATTTTACAATCAGTATTTATAAAAGAAATGGGCCTATAATTTTTGCAGAGGGAAGGATCCTTATCCTTTTTAGGGAGTAGGTAAAGCATTGCCTGCGTAAAGGAATCTCTGGATTCGCATGTGGTAAGGAAGTGATTAATTAAAGTGAGTAATTATGGTACTAGAACTGTTTTAAAATAAAGAGAAACGCGCACTGTAAAACCATCCAGACCAGGAGGTTTGCCCTTGGGAATAAGAGAAATCACATTTACAATCTCCTTCTCCAAAATAGGAGCATCAAGGGAGGAAAGATCTACAAATATATTGGGGGATTTCGGGATAGATTACAAAAAAGAATCAATTTGCTCAGGAGAAGGGCAGGATTCAGGTGTGTGAAGGGAAGAGTAATATTGAACAAAGCAATCAAGACTTTTGGCATCCGAGGATTGCGGGACCCCCTGAGAATCTTTAATAACAACAATCTTGGATTTCTGTTTTTTAATTTTAAGATAGTTTGCAAGCGATTTGCCAGCTTTATTACGTCCACCATACATTTTGCCATTAAATTTAAGGAGTTGATTAGAAGCAGAATCCAAGGAGTGTTTATTACATTGCATTTTAGCTTTGATGAGGGAGGATAATGTGTCAGGGGAATTAGAAGTAAAATAAATGTGCTCAAGGTCCTTAATGTGTTGGAGAATGTGTGATGCATGTTTGAGGGCTTGCCTCTTTTTCCGGGAGACAAAGTCTATAACACAACCTCGAGCAGCGGCCTTAAAGGCATCCCAAAGAAAGTGAAAATCGGAGGCAGTGTTTAGGTTATTACAAAAAAATTCATCCATAAAAAGCGCAAAGTGATCGGTGAAATGGGGGTCAAGGAGTAGTGAGTTATTGAAATGGCAACAACGAGAAGCAGAAATAGTTGAAGGATAGTCCATATCTAAGATAACAGGGGCATGATCTGAAATGAGAATGGAACCTATTTCAGAGTTAGTCATAAATTGAAAGGCATGGTGTGAGAGAAAAATATAGTCAATGTGGGAGTGTGATGCATGCACTGGAGAAAAAAAAGAAAATTCTAGGGAATCTGGATGAGATATTCTCCATGAGTCTATTAGACCTCTGGAGGAGATATATTTGTGAAATGATTTTTGCATTTTATTGGGAACATATCGTGCTTGTGACTTACGGTCTAAAAAAGGGTCCATAAGTTGATTACAATCACCACCCACAATCAAATTATCATTCACTTGAGAGGAGAGAAGTAAAGAGAAGTCATTCCAAAAAGTCAAATCAACACCATTGGGACCATAAACGTTACAAAAAGATAAATTAACTTGATTTACAATACTATATAGAAACAACCATCTACCATTAGAGTCAGAAATGTCATTTTGTATTTGAACAGACAACAATTTATGAAATAAAATGACGACACCATTCTTGTTGTTAACAGCATAGGAGCAAAAGGCTTCCCCTACCCATTGTTTACGCAGTGAAGAAATATCCTGTGAAGAGAGATGTGTTTCTTGCAACAAAGCTACTTGACATTTCAAACGAGCCGAATGAGACAAAACACATTGCTTTTTGATAGGGTTTCGAAGACCCTTAACATTCCATGAAATGATTCTAAGACCATTCATAATGAGAGATGAAAATGAAATAGGAGAAAAAGCATAGACCAATTAAGAAAGGAGAAGAGAAAATGAAAAAAGTAAGAGTAGGCGGTTAAAAAGAGAAAAATACTCAGAAGATCAAAGGGACAGTGAGGCGACATTAGTAGCCACCACAACAGCAAGATCGAAATTAAAACAGGAAAGTAGTAAGAATCAACAAGACAGAGTAACAAGAAAAAAGAAGAGAATATGAAAAGGTAAAGAGGAAAACTGTTGCCAAGGAAAGAGAAGTAGAGGGAAGTAAAATTGATATAGGAATGAGAGAAAGTGAGAGAATCGGGAGTACAAACTCCCAAAAGAGTAAAAACAGAGTAGATAACAAGAAGCCAAGAGGCTTCAGCCATAATATGCCAAAAAAAAGGAAGAACAAACAATGAAAGGGGGGGGGGGAATGGACCAAGACAACTGTATCGCCGGGAGGGGGAAGACAGAGCCGACAATAAATTGCAGGATAATAGGAAGGAAAGAAATATACAAATGTGACATGTGAAACAAGTAGAGCTATAAGACAATATAAAAGGGGAGCTTACCAGGGTAGAAGACCAACGGAGTGTGTCAAACAAGCAATAATACGAATGGAACACACAAGAATCCACGACCCTGACAAAGAACGAACCTAAAACAGACAAGAAAACATAGACCAATTAACCGAAATACAGAGCAAAAACATGAACCAAAAGGAGAGAACAGAAGGCAGCCAAAAACATGAAACAGAAAAATACAATTAATGTTTGCTCAGTTCCATCTGTTCTTCTCGATGAGTATGGATAAACTTCCAGAGGTCAGCTGGTTCGTCGAATGAAAAAGATCTTTCCTTATAAGTTACTGTCATGCTTGCAGGGTTCGCGGCTGCTCTACGCGGTCGAACGGGGTTGGACAGGACGGAAATACGGGCTTCGAAGCATGCGCGCATGCGCGAGAGAGAAGCGTTGTAGCCTTAAGCCCGCCCCAAACTCACAGGAAACGCTTCGCGATTAGCCAGTGAGAAGTCCCATACTTGTTCCGGGTCTTTGTTCGGCGTCCGAGGAGCTAGGTGTTCGTGTTGGCGTTTCTTGTCCGTTAGGCTTTGAAGCCTCATTTCTGGAGTCCGTAAGTTTAGCGAGCGGCTCGTTACTACAGTTTGCTGGTAGCCTTAAGTTTGTGTACTCTCCGTTAAGAGTTTGTTTTCTGCCGTGAATCTTAACGGTAGTCTTTTGTATTCATCGTTGTAAAAGGCGGCGCTTGTCCTTTTGTCGTTTGCCACATTGCATAGTGGTGAAAATCGGAATTTCGGTCACCTAAGCATTATTAGGTTTAAGAGTTTATTTGTTTTAGAGTATTCACGTCCTAAACTGGTGAGTGACATAAAACGACTAAAATACAATATTGTATTAAGTGTGTGCACCAGTCATGAGGTTATTTCGATTACAGATGCATTGACTATTGGTACAACAGTCATACCTTCAGCATTCCAGTGTTTTTACTATGCTTCCAGTTTTATAGGCATTCTCCACATCTCACAAGGTACTAACACTTTTACTACACTCACCTTAATTTGGGGTCAACTAGGGAGGGGATAGGTTGCACTAATTGTTCTTGTCTATTACTACAGTGTCACTACCAGAACAGAGAAAACCTCATCTGAAGCAGACGAGGAGAGTGGAGATCCATTACTTCTTTTTTCCCTTTTCTAACCCTTGTTTTGTTCCCATGTGTTCCCCCTGGTTACTTGTCGGGTGTAAGTGCCTCTTCCTTGCACCCGGGCGGTGACGAGGGGGAGACGGGGTGTTAAGCATCGTGACTCCAGGATACTCCCGAGACAACCAGGTGCGTGCATTACAGAACGCGAAGCCTGTTATATATTGGTCTCCTGGGTGTCATGGATCTCACGTTACAGGACGTAGCTAGCATGGTAGGGAATCTCCAACAAGAAACCCAAGCCATTGCAGATAGATTAACGGCTTTAAGCCAACAGAGAGGAGAAGGAGCCAGTGCAAGCAATCAGTCTCAGGTAGTCCAAGTGGTTACTCCCCATACTATTCCTTTGGTCCCCCCTGAGAGGTTCTATGGAGATCCTTCTAAATGCGCAGCTTTTTTGACCCAGTGTCAATTGCATTTTCTTTGTAAAGCTGCATGTTTCCCCAACGACCAGGCTAAAGTGGCTTTTGTTTTATCTTATTTAGGGGGTCGGCAGCCAACCGGACTATACCTTTGATAGATAAGGATGACCCTCTATTATTGGACTATGAGGCATTTCGTAGAGAATTGTGTAAAATGTTTGATAAACATTCGTTCACTCATGCTGCAGATACAGAGCTGTTAAATTTAAAACAGGGGTCTAGAGATCTTATCACTTATATATCCACCTTCAATAGACTTGTGGTGGAGGCAGATTGGCCCGTCAATAAACGCAGCGCCCTTTTTTATATAGGATTGCGCGACGAATTAAAAGATGCATTGGCCCACGTAGTGGATCCTCCTGAGACATGCCCTGAATTAATAGATCTAGTGGTCAAATTAGACCATCGGTTAGGAGAAAGAAGAAAAGATAGAAACAGGTATGAATATCCCAAATTGGTTGGGAGAGAAAAGAAAACAGAACCTGAAGTTAAGACTGATGATCCTGAACCTATGCAGATAGGCAGTGTTAAAGGACCTTTATCAGAAGCAGAAAAACTACGACGCAGAGAGAACAGATTATGTCTGTACTGTGGCAACGCGGGACATTATTTAAGAGACTGTCCCATTAAACCCAAACAATACAAGAAGTCGGAAAACTAGCTGACCCGAGGGTAGTTGAGACCTTACCGCCGGGTCCATTGATGCATATGGTCTCCTCTTTGATGACTAATGAAGGTCATTTTTTTGTCACAGCTAGGTTATCCTGGTTTTCTGAATCTATCACACAATCTGTCATGATAGATTCTGGTGCTTCCGGTAATTTTATAGCTATAAGTTGGGCTATGGCTCAGAATATCCCGAAGGTACAGAAAAAAGTGACAGAGGAAGTGTACACTATTGAAGGGAGTCCTTTAAAATCTGGGCCTATCACACATTCTAGTATCCTCCTGAATATGCACATTGAACCGACACACTGGGAAACGCTTGCTTTTGATATGATTGACTCTCCACAATTTCCAGTAGTGTTGGGTCTTCCATGGTTACGGATCCATAACCCCCTTATTGATTGGAAGAACAACAGTCTCACCTTTGAAGGGAGAGACAGAGATGACCTATCCCCTCAGGATTCTTACCTTTCTGTCTCCCCAGTGCAGGTTACCACGATACCCGCACAAGACGGGGATTCTGTGGCGTCCCTTACCCCTGTAGAATCAGATAAATGGGATCGACCAGATTCTATTCTACCCTCTGTGTATCAAGAGTACCAGACAGTTTTTGACAAAGAAAGAGCAACCTGCCTGCCTCCTCATAGGGCATATGACTGCCGGATTGAGTTGCAGCCAGGTGCTCGTATACCGACCAGTAGAGTATACTCCCTTACGGAAAAAGAAAACATATACTTAAGGGAATACCTTGATACTATGCTAGAACTTGGCTTCATCAGACCCTCTAGGTCTCCCGCTTCCTCGGCATTGTTTTTTATCCCTAAAAGGGAGGGGGGATTGAGATGCTGCATAGATTATAGATCGTTGAATAACCTCACCATAAAAAATAAGTATCCCTTACCTCTCATCTCCGCGCTTCTCGACCAAATCAAAGATGCCAAATGGTTCACGAAATTAGATCTACGTGGGGCCTATCACTTGGTTCGAGTCGCTGACGGAGATGAGTGGAAGACGGCATTTTGCACCAAGTTCGGCCTTTACGAATATATGGTAATGCCCTTTGGGCTTTGTAATGCTCCTTCAGCATTTCAGTATTTCATCAATGAAGTGCTGAAGGAGTATCTTGACAGAAGTGTAATCGCATATATTGACGACCTTCTAATCTACTCCAAGACCCTGGAGGAACACATAGATCATGTGAAGGCCGTCTTACTTCAACTACAAACCAATGACCTCTTTTGTAAACTGGACAAATGTTTTTTCCATCGCCAACAGGTCGCCTTTTTGGGGTTTATTGTGTCAGCCACGGGTCTGAGCATGGATCCTCAAAAAGTGAAAGCTGTTTTGGAATGGCCTCCTCCCAAAACTGTGAAAGACATCCAGCAATTCCTTGGTTTCTCTAATTTCTATAGACGCTTCATTCATCAGTTTTCAGAGCTTGTAGCACCTATTACTCGCTTGTTACGAAAGGGGGTCCCCTTTGAGTGGTCCGAAGAAGCATACAAAGCTTTTATCAGGTTGAAGAAGTCATTCACCCAAGCCCCTATCCTCAGACACCCTGATCCTGCTAGTCCGTATGTGGTGGAGGTGGACGCCTCTCAGGTAGCTGTAGGGGGTGTTCTTTCACAGGCAGATAGAGACACGGGGGAATTACATCCTGTAGCTTACTATTCTCATAAGTTGACTCCAGCTGAGACAAACTATGCTGTGGGGGAGAAAGAGCTCCTAGCTATAAAAAAGGTACTGGAGGAATAGAGACAATACTTATTGGGTACTAACCATACTGTTACTGTTCTTACAGACCACCGCAATTTGCAGTATTTAAAATCTGCCAGAGCCCTGTCTATGAGACAATTAAGATGGACACAATTCTTCAATGAATATGATTTTACTATCCATTTCAGAGCAGGAAAACAAAACGGTAAGGCAGATGCTTTATCTCGCCTGGGATTTGAGCCATTACCACATGATGACAAACCTCCTTCTATCATTGCACCTCAGAAGATCGTAGGAACACTTACTACTGAAGAAAAATTCATTGTACAGCACAAAAGGCACAACAAGATCCTGCAGCTCAGGCCATCTTACAACAACACCAATCCATAGTTAAGAATAACCTCCATTATGTACAGGGACGGTTGTTTATTCCCACGGTATTCCTTCAGAACCAGGTTATGGAATGGTGTCATACTCATGGGGTGGCAGGACATCCAGGATACAGAAGGACCCTAGAATTGATAAGGAGATATTGTTGGTGGCCCCAAGTTGCTAAAGATGTTCAACATTATGTACGAACCTGTCCTATATGTGCACAAGGAAAGCCGTCACACGAAGGATTAGTGGGGTTATTGCTTCCACTTCCCACACCTGTAGCTCCCTGGCACTCGGTGTCGATGGACTTTATAGTGGAGTTACCCAAGACACAGAGAGGCAATAACACTCTTCTTGTTGTAGTGGACATGTTCACCAAGACAGCTCATTTCATCCCTTTGAAAGGTCTACCCACCTCTTATGTACTTGCTGGTGTGTTCATGCAGAACATAGTCAGACTCCACGGTTTGCCCTCTGTATTGATAACAGATAGAGGGTCACAGTTTATATCCAAGTTTTGGAGGCAATTGTGTTCCTCTTTGCAGATGGACGTCCGTCTATCAGTCACCATCCCCAGACGGATGGACAAACAGAGCGGGTAAATCAATGTCTGGAACTGTTCTTGAGGTGTCAACTACTGCAGGATCAGAGAGAGTGGGATGAGCTGATTTGGTTAGCAAAATTGTCTTACAATAACAGTCATCATTTTTCTAATCTCTTTTCTCCTTTTTATGCATCTTATGGCTTCCATCCTAAGGTTTTGCCCTTTTCTCCTTTGAGACCTTGTGCTATCCCTGCTGTACAGGATGTAGTTTCTCACTTGCAAATTGTACATTCCACTATCCATGACAATTTGGACAAAGCAAAGATGGATTATAAGAAGGCAGCCGATACACATAGACATGCAGAGCCCAAGTACCAAAGGAATGATAAGGTATGGTTGTCTACCAAGCATTTGGCATTGAAAGGTGCATGTAAATTTAAACCCAAATATGTTGGTCCTTTTTCTGTTATCCAAGTCATCAATCCAGTAGCTATGAAATTGGGATTGCCGCCCTCAATGAAAATCCACCCTGTTTTTCATGTTTCCTTATTGAAACCTGTGGTGCCTGATACCCGCTTGGCGACAACTCCCCTTCCTATACCCTCGGTGGTAGATGATAGTGATGAATACAAGGTGGGTGCTATTATTGATTCCAGACGTGTTCGTCGCAGACTACAGTATTTGATACACTGGAAGGGTTTTGGAGTGGAAGAAAGATCATGGGAACCTGCCAGCCACATACATGCTCCTCGATTGTTGAGAGCGTTTCACAGACGTTACCCTCACAAACCTAAACCGGTGGGGGGCGTTGTGGGAGGGGTATTCTGTCATGCTTGCAGGGTTCGCGGCTGCTCTACGCGGTCGAACGGGGTTGGACAGGACGGAAATACGGGCTTCGAAGCATGCGCGCATGCGCGAGAGAGAAGCGTTGTAGCCTTAAGCCTGCCCCAAACTCACAGGAAACGCTTCGCGATTAGCCAGTGAGAAGTCCCATACTCGTTCCGGGTCTTTGTTTGGCGTCCGAGGAGGTAGGTCTTCGTGTTGGCGTTTCTTGTCCGTTAGGCTTTGAAGCCTCATTTCTGGAGTCCGTAAGTTTAGCGAGCGGCTCGTTACTACAGTTTGCTGGTAGCCTTAAGTTTGTGTACTCTCCGTTAAGAGTTTGTTTTCTGCCGTGAATCTTAACGGTAGTCTTTTGTATTGATCGTTGTAAAAGGTGGCGCTTGTCCTTTTGTCGTTTGCCACATTGCATAGTGGTGAAAATCGGAATTTCGGTCACCTAAGCATTATTAGGTTTAAGAGTTTATTTGTTTTAGAGTATTCACGTCCTAAACTGGTGAGTGACATAAAACGACTAAAATACAATATTGTATTAAGTGTGTGCACCAGTCATGAGGTTATTTCGATTACAGATGCATTGACTATTGGTACAACAGTCATACCTTCAGCATTCCAATGTTTTCACTATGCTTCCAGTTTTATAGGCATTCTCCACATCTCACAAGGTACTAACACTTTTACTACACTCACCTTAATTTGCGGTCAACTAGGGAGGGGATAGGTTGCACTAATTGTTCTTGTCTATTACTACAGTGTCACTACCAGAACAGAGAAAACCTCATCTGAAGCAGACGAGGAGAGTGGAGATCCATTACTTCTTTTTTCCCTTTTCTTACCCTTGTTTTGTTCCCCTGTGTTCCCCCTGGTTACTTGTCGGGTGTAAGTGCCTCTTCCTTGCACCCGGGCGGTGACGAGGGGGAGACGGGGTGTTAAGCATCGTGACTCCAGGATACTCCCGAGACAACCAGGTGCGTGCATTACAGTTACTTTAAAGAAGCAGGGATGTATGAGGCCATAACGAGCGTTCATAGACTTCAAAGCTGGCCTAAGATCTAAGAATTCCTTGCGTCTGGCGGCAGTTTGCTTGGAGACATCTTGACTGAAAAAGATCTTATGTCCAGACCAAAACATCTGCTTATGTTGTTTAGCCGCGTTGAGAATAGTCAATAAATCAGGGTATAAAAAAAAATAGGCTATGATACCCCTTGGTTTGGTAGCAGATGAGGCATTTTGAGGACCCAGCCTGTGAGCTCTTTGGATATTGAAGTCAACAGCCTTTGGGAGACCAAGAATCTGTAAGACCTGAGTTTTCAAGAAAGTAAACATGTCGGAACCTTCTGAACCTCCTGGAATACCATAGATTCGTAAATTATTGTGGCGATTCTGATTTTCCAAATCCTCTGTGGCTTTTTCCAGAAGGTGGACTTCCTTAGTGAGAGTATCAACTTTTGTGATGACATCCTGAGCATCACTGATTTTTTTTTTCAACATCCGATAGTCTAATGTCCAGGCCTTCAATTCTTTGAAAGGTGGTTGTGGTGTCTGACATAAATGGACGGATAAGACGTAGTACACCCATAATATCCTCTATCGTAATGGGAAGAGGAGATTTAGTTGGAGACGAAGGATATTTGTTCTGGCGCTTGCCAGTATTAATTGAAGGCTCCTTACGACCCCCAGGAACAACTCCGGAGGAGCCATGTGATTTATTTGTTTGCGTGAGATCCATAGCGAATGGTCACAATAAGAACAATCAAAAAAGAAATCTCTATAAGCGCCTGCAGCCATGAATTGGAAGCGTTATACGGCACGGTGTGAGCTCAGTGAAAGATAAATCCGCAAATGTAGAAGAACAGCTCTACAACAATCCAAGGAAAGAGTAGCGCAGAGTATAATAGCGTCCTCTGCAAAAATGACACTACCAATAGGCTCCAGGAACATGAAAAAACATGGCTGGTAGAATGAAGTAGCACGTCTGCAGTAAAAAAAAAATGATGCCACAACGTTCCGTTAACAACATGAGGAGAATGGTATAGTTAAGCTCTGCAGAGTGGAAGGTAGGACAGCATTAAAAGAGACGCAAGGTGTAACAAATTGAGGGTGCATTGGACAGTGAATTAGCAAATATGAAGGGTCATTCATGCACCAGCCCGGGAACAAGATAGCTTAGCCAACCGTTACATCCCCGGTGAAATAGATACTGCTGAAGAGCACAGAGTCAGTCAAAAGTACGCCTTATTGTAAGGAATAAGAACATCCGCTGCCTTAAAAGTAAAGAAAAGCAAAAAGAGAAAAGTCTGTTTGCCATAGGGGGAGCATTGCTTAATGAAGCCCCATTCGTGAGGAGAACAGATATTTGCTCTGTCTGGAAGCTATAAAATGGCGGCCGCGAGAGACATGTGGACGGAGCTGAATAGCGGAAATGAGGAGAACACACCGGTTTTCAAACTCATGTGGTCAGAAAACACACCAAAATGTCCCATGCATATTCCGACGTCGATAACAGCAGTCAGAAGCGGGAACTGGAATTCTGCAATGGATCGCACTCCGCTAGCCCCTCCTCCGGGTCGCCCCTAAGCACTCTGGTATTCGAAGTGCGTGTAGTTCGAAGAATAGAAATCAAGTTCATAAGTGGTTCACCAAAGTTGGTGCGAGTAGGTACTCGTTGTTCCCAAAATCTCTAGACCCAAGACATGGCTCGGGTTTCGGGATAGTTTCCCTCATCAGTAGAGAACAAGTATGGGGTGGATGAGAAGGCCGCCAAGTAACCGTCACAGGCCCCGATGCCTCTCTGGCTCGCAGGGCGTCTCCAGAAGCTCGTCAGCTTGGCGCTCAAGGGAGCGATAAGTAGAATTCTGCAATGGATCGCACTCAGCTAGCCCCTCCTCCGGGTCGCCCCTAAGCACTCTGGTATTCGAAGTGCGTGTAGTTCGAAGAATAGAAATCAAGTTCATAAGTGGTTCACCAAAGTTGGTGCGAGTAGGTACTCGTTGTTCCCAAAATCTCTAGACCCAAGACATGGCTCGGGTTTCGGGATAGTTTCCCTCATCAGTAGAGAACAAGTATGGGGTGGATGAGAAGGCCGCCAAGTAACCGTCACAGGCCCCGATGCCTCTCTGGCTCGCAGGGCGTCTCCAGAAGCTCGTCAGCTTGGCGCTCAAGGGAGCGATAAGTAGAATTCTGCAATGGATCGCACTCCGCTAGCCCCTCCTCCGGGTCGCCCCTAAGCACTCTGGTATTCGAAGTGCGTGTAGTTCGAAGAATAGAAATCAAGTTCATAAGTGGTTCACCAAAGTTGGTGCGAGTAGGTACTCGTTGTTCCCAAAATCTCTAGACCCAAGACATGGCTCGGGTTTCGGGATAGTTTCCCTCATCAGTAGAGAACAAGTATGGGGTGGATGAGAAGGCCGCCAAGTAACCGTCACAGGCCCCGATGCCTCTCTGGCTCGCAGGGCGTCTCCAGAAGCTCGTCAGCTTGGCGCTCAAGGGAGCGATAAGTAGAATTCTGCAATGGATCGCACTCCGCTAGCCCCTCCTCCGGGTCGCCCCTAAGCACTCTGGTATTCGAAGTGCGTGTAGTTCGAAGAATAGAAATCAAGTTCATAAGTGGTTCACCAAAGTTGGTGCGAGTAGGTACTCGTTGTTCCCAAAATCTCTAGACCCAAGACATGGCTCGGGTTTCGGGATAGTTTCCCTCATCAGTAGAGAACAAGTATGGGGTGGATGAGAAGGCCGCCAAGTAACCGTCACAGGCCCCGATGCCTCTCTGGCTCGCAGGGCGTCTCCAGAAGCTCGTCAGCTTGGCGCTCAAGGGAGCGATAAGTAGAATTCTGCAATGGATCACACTCCGCTAGCCCCTCCTCCGGGTCGCCCCTAAGCACTCTGGTATTCGAAGTGCGTGTAGTTCGAAGAATAGAAATCAAGTTCATAAGTGGTTCACCAAAGTTGGTGCGAGTAGGTACTCGTTGTTCCCAAAATCTCTAGACCCAAGACATGGCTCGGGTTTCGGGATAGTTTCCCTCATCAGTAGAGAACAAGTATGGGGTGGATGAGAAGGCCGCCAAGTAACCGTCACAGGCCCCGATGCCTCTCTGGCTCGCAGGGCGTCTCCAGAAGCTCGTCAGCTTGGCGCTCAAGGGAGCGATAAGTAGAATTCTGCAATGGATCGCACTCCGCTAGCCCCTCCTCCGGGTCGCCCCTAAGCACTCTGGTATTCGAAGTGCGTGTAGTTCGAAGAATAGAAATCAAGTTCATAAGTGGTTCACCAAAGTTGGTGCGAGTAGGTACTCGTTGTTCCCAAAATCTCTAGACCCAAGACATGGCTCGGGTTTCGGGATAGTTTCCCTCATCAGTAGAGAACAAGTATGGGGTGGATGAGAAGGCCGCCAAGTAACCGTCACAGGCCCCGATGCCTCTCTGGCTCGCAGGGCGTCTCCAGAAGCTCGTCAGCTTGGCGCTCAAGGGAGCGATAAGTAGAATTCTGCAATGGATCGCACTCCGCTAGCCCCTCCTCCGGGTCGCCCCTAAGCACTCTGGTATTCGAAGTGCGTGTAGTTCGAAGAATAGAAATCAAGTTCATAAGTGGTTCACCAAAGTTGGTGTGAGTAGGTACTCGTTGTTCCCAAAATATCTAGACCCAAGACATGGCTCGGGTTTCGGGATAGTTTCCCTCATCAGTAGAGAACAAGTATGGGGTGGATGAGAAGGCCGCCAAGTAACCGTCACAGGCCCCGATGCCTCTCTGGCTCGCAGGGCGTCTCCAGAAGCTCGTCAGCTTGGCGCTCAAGGGAGCGATAAGTAGAATTCTGCAATGGATCGCACTCCGCTAGCCCCTCCTCCGGGTTGCCCCTAAGCACTCTGGTATTCGAAGTGCGTGTAGTTCGAAGAATAGAAATCAAGTTCATAAGTGGTTCACCAAAGTTGGTGCGAGTAGGTACTCGTTGTTCCCAAAATCTCTAGACCCAAGACATGGCTCGGGTTCCGGGATAGTTTCCCTCATCAGTAGAGAACAAGTATGGGGTGGATGAGAAGGCCGCCAAGTAACCGTCACAGGCCCCGATGCCTCTCTGGCTCGCAGGGCGTCTCCAGAAGCTCGTCAGCTTGGCGCTCAAGGGAGAGATAAGTAGAATTCTGCAATGGATCGCACTCCGCTAGCCCCTCCTCCGGGTTGCCCCTAAGCACTCTGGTATTCGAAGTGCGTGTAGTTCGAAGAATAGAAATCAAGTTCATAAGTGGTTCACCAAAGTTGGTGCGAGTAGGTACTCGTTGTTCCCAAAATCTCTAGACCCAAGACATGGCTCGGGTTTCGGGATAGTTTCCCTCATCAGTAGAGAACAAGTATGGGGTGGATGAGAAGGCCGCCAAGTAACCACCTGGGTGATCCACTATTGAACTACAAGTACCAGAATCCCGAGGGGCGATCCGGAGGAAGGGCTAGCGGTGTGCGCTCCATTGCTGTGGTTTCTTAGAAGCGGGAACTGAGTCCATTAGTAGTTCCTTCGCAGAAAGAGACTCTGCGGAGCACTCTCAGGTCGTGGTCATCTTGCCGCCGCGTGCTCTCCTAAAAACAACATTATAATTCCTCCTATCACAGAAACTACCTCTTATATACCACAGTAAAGCTTCTCCTAACTCCCTTCTTTAGGTTACATAAGAACAGCTTAAATGCATTCTAAATCACAGTGAAACGTGCCAGAAATGATGCACCTAATGTATTTAGTAGTCCAAATAATGTTTACTTGGTTGGCTGCACATTCAGGTTGGGAAAATTGTAGCGGTATTTAGAAAGGCACATTTGATATCACTCCTGACTAACTGTTGCATAGTTCCCTAATATTAGTCATCCATACTAATATTATAAAGAGAGAGCTCAAACCCTTGTAACCACAGCACCAATCACAACACCCAATACAGCGTTGGAAAGGGCAGTTGCAGCAGAAGGACATAGGCTATGGAGACGGATAAAAAAATCTATAAAAAATTTTGCAAAAAACTACATCATCCAGAAGTCCGAGGGCCAAAGTAACATCAAACAGGAAATGATGTAATAATGTGACTCACTATATTGAGACTGAGAGCCTGGAGCCAAATTGATCGTGAACAAGGGATATGCTATCCTGAAACGCGTAGATTTGTGCCTGCCTGCTTGAGAAACTCCATGCTGTGAGGATTAAATAAAAAAGCACATAAGTGAAGACAAACGCGAGTTCATCCCATTTTTCTCCCAGCTGGGGGAATTGTTTGTGGATTTAAATGCGGGGTGGTTCTGCCGTGGGGATTCACGAACCGGCGAGAGAGCGCTGCAAATTCTGGCAAAAAGGAACCAAGGGGTATCAATATATATATATATATATATATATATATACATTGTAGATTTCTGTTTTTCATCCTCACTTGTGCAAGAAACGGAGACGGACCACTTAGATAGTGCCAAATGGATTTATTTAATGTTGCCTGGTTGGTCCTGACACGTTTCGGCTTGGGGTGAGCCTTGATCAGTATATATATCCATACTAATATTATAAAGAGAGAGCCCAAACCTTTGAGGCGGGTAAGCTCAGTAACCACAGCACCAATCACAACACACAATACAGCGTTGGAAAGGGCAGTTGCAGCAGAAGGACATAGGCTATGCAGACGGCCACCATATACATTTAAAAGGTAAAAGAACCGTTCCTGCAAAGTAGTCCCTTGTGGGCGTGTCTGCGTTGTGCTGTGGGCGTGGGCTGGGGCGTGACTAACACTGGGGGCGTGTGGTACGGCCATCATATCGTGGGCTGTGGGCATGTGCTTGGGGTGTGACAAACGCAGGGGGCGTGACAAACGCTGGGGGTGTGTGTCCACCCTTCATGCCATGTGAGTCGTACATACAAGCGCCAATTACGTTGCGGTGCAGCATCAAGGGGCACGCTGGAGGCGTGACACGCTGGGGGCGTGAGAAACGCTGGGGGCGTGTGTCCGGCCTTCATGCCATGTGAACGCAATTGCACCTGTATCAAGGGGTACGTTGGGGGCATGAGAAATGCTGGGGGTGTGTGCTACGTTCCGCCCTTCATGCCATGTGGGTCGTACATTAATCAGAAGATCGTCTGCTGTGGCCGTGTGCTGGGGGCAAGACAAACACGTTCAGCTGGAGGCGTGGTAAGTAACATTACTGCAGCCTCTCCTGCGCGCTGTTACTGAACTCTCCATTCAACGAAATTACACGTGCCTGCTACCATCAACCAGGGCTCTAGCCGGGTCAGGCGGCGGATCAGTACACTAATTACATGCGCCTGATAACATCAACGAGGGCTGCCGCTGGGCCTCAAGCGGGGGAACACGCGCCTGCTAACATCAAACAGGCCTGCATCCGGGCCTCAAGCGGGGGAACACGTAGTGTGTCTGCGGGGACAATTACTGCAGCCTCTCCGACTCGCTGTCACTCAACTCTCTCATTAAACGGATTTACCCGCGGCTGATAACTCTCTCATTCAACGACATTACACGCACCTGCTAACATCAACCAGGGCTGTAGCCGGGCTCAGGCGGCGGATCACTACACCAATTACACACGCCTGCTAACATCAACCAGGGCTGCAGCTGGGCCTTCTCCATCCAGATTCTAATGAAACAAAAAATGTTGTGTACCGCGAGATTTTAAAATAAATTGCCCTTGCCAAATACACACATTACACACATTCTATTTCATACCCGGACAACATCGGGACGGGCTGCTAGTGACAATATAAAGTTAGGACTTTCACTGGTTTATGTCTGTTTAACTTACCAATTGTTATTAAGACACTTTAGTTAAAGCACCTCTTAAAAGATCGATATCCCTTTTGTAACTGCCAAAGTAACAGTATACATTACATTTGTTCATTATATATTTATGTTGTTTTATATAAGAGATGGTGCTTGCATTTTAAAGTTATGGTAACTTAATGTGTAGAATATTTTTGTTGCACACAGCAATAGGGGCCAGATGTATTTACAAAATGGTGGCAAAAAAGTGTAAGCAAACTCACTGACATTTTGCATTCAGTATTTAATACTTGAAGAAATCTATGTACATACAGTTTGTAAATTATCTAGTTGGGACAGCTCAGAATGACTGGCCCAATGAACACTAATAGGGGAGGTTGCTATTTGTGAACCCTAGCAATTGGCTAAAAACACAAGGATGCTGGCCTACCAGGAACAGCGGACCATCATCCCTGTAAATGTATTCTCAAATAGGAAGCTATTTCTTTAAACAAGTCTGTGTTCCTTAAAGGAAATGGTGTCTCTTTAAGAACGAAAAAAACATTTAGGAACACATTGGGTGGAGCAGGCTGTGGTCCCTAGACCCAAAGGAGGTGGTCTCCAAAGTGGTTCAGCTTCAATCAATCAACCATTCAATCAATCAATCAATCAATCAATCAATAACTTGATTTGTAGATAGCAGCTTGTGGGTATCCAGTCGCTGGCAGGTTCGAGTGTTTCAGAAGAAGAGCCAGGTCTTCAGCGACTTTGGGATCTCTGCTAGAGATGGGGAGTTCCGAAGAAGTAGGGTGAGTTTGTTCCACATCTTCACTGCTAGGTAGGAGAAGGACTGTCCTCCACTTCCACTTTTGCCAGATGCGAGGGTGTGGGTGAACAAGAGGGAAGCAGAGTGGATGTGTCTAGTGGGCTAGTGAGAGTTCAGGCAGGGGTACAGGTAGGCGGGTTTGCAGCTGTGTAGGGCCTTGTATGTGTGAGTGAGTACTTTGAACTGACATCTTTTCTGCACTGGGGCTAGTGGAGGTCTCTGAGATGAAGGGTGGTGTGGGTTTGTCGATGATGAGTCTAGCCACAGTGTTATGTATGGTCTGTAGCGTTCCGGGGAGGTGAGCTGAAATCCCTGTGTAGAGATAATTGCCGTAGTCTAGTCGGTTGAAACATTTTAGCCTTAAGTGATGGTATGTTTTGAGCTCCGGGGAAACCATTTGAAGATCCTGTTCAGCATGCGTAGGATGAAGAAGCAGGAGGAGGAGACAACAGTTGACCTGGGATGTCATGACCAGTTTGTTGTCCAGGATGATCCTAAGATTTCTGGCGTGGTCAGTCAGGGCTGGTGTTGGTCTGAGTTATGTAGGCCACTAGCAGGCGTTCAAGGGGGGCTATTGATGCCAAAGATCAGAACCTGTTCTGTCCTTCATCTAACTGACAACACGGGTCATGCAGTTGTGGAGGTCGGTTCTGGTGATGGTGGAGTCTTCTGAGAGGGAGAGGATAAGTTGCTTGTTGTCGACATAGGATAAGTTGTTGGGTGCCTGGGCTCTGACGATGTTGGCCAGTGGTGTTATGTACATGTGAAGAGGGTGGGGCTGAGCGATGATCCTTGAGGTACTCTACAGAGGATTTCTTTGGGTTCAGAGGTAAAGGGTGGTAGGCAAACTTTTTGGTCTGTTCCGGTGATGAGGAAGGAGGCAATCTATCTGTGAGTGGCTCCTTGGATGCTGATGTTGTGCAGCCTTACAATGAGCATGTGGTGAGAGACTGTGTTGAATGCTACGAAAGGTCCAGGAGGATCAATGCTGATGTCTCCCACTGGTCAAGGAGCATTTGCACGTCATCGGTGGCCACAGTTGACATGACTATTACAATAGAAATAGTACACTATTTATAAAAGGGGATGGAGTTCAGGGGCATAGCTAACATTATTTCAGCAGGTGCAGTGGCAGCTGGGCCCAATTGCCTTACGTGAACTTGTGACTATAGAATCCTTGCTGCTGGTTGAGTAGTGCTCTGTTTTTTATAAACGCCATTGTTGTGCGGAAGTGTTCTGGATTAATTTGTTCCGTTTGCTTGCAGGTTAATGGAGAATGGAGATTTGAAAGACGTGTTTCGAACGTCAGGGTGAAACCCTTTGTTAAATCTATGTACAGCTTGCAATTAATAACAGCACCACCAGTACTGCGCACGAATGTCTGTTTTTAGATGGCACCATATTGAAATCGAGCCTTGAATATACTTCCTGAACTTTTTGACGTGCTTTCCAAAATACCATCTGTGTCTTTTAGCTTCCAAGCTTTTGAAATGTGGAAGATCCGCCATTTCAAAGCTAAAACTGAAGGGGACCATGTGCACGCTGCTTGCAGCTTTAACACTCGAGCCAAGTGAGAATGTTGCAGCTTCATACACACGTTAATGTGATGGAAACTGCGTTGCTATTTTTACAAAACAAAAAATGTCTCAACAAATGTCTTAATGTACTAAAGGCCAATTCTTGAGGAAACAAAATCGACTTATTAAAAAAACAATCTGTCTCCTATCATAGTTGTACTGAGATGTAACCAGACACCAATTTACATGACATCAGTCTTTCAGAGCCCCGTTTCATGTTTTTTGCATGTTATCTTCGTGCTTTTTTCGGTTTCCTTAAATGAAATAGGAAAAGGTTGAATTCAAATACACACCTTAACTAGACAATAATAGTGAGGCATTGTCAGATGTCCAAATGCCATTGGACTATGTGCTGACATTACTCGAAACAGGTGGCATGTACTTTTAGCAACGTCCAGGAACTTCCAGCCACATTAAATACCAACCTAATTCTGTGATCTGCATCACATCTCAAATAATATGTCCTCTCTTTCAATATATCCTCTTTTACTAGTTGAAAAGGCAAAACTGATGCCCTTGCTCTCTTGAGGGACATGTGCTTTCTTTGGAAGTGTATTACATTGCTGGATGGGGCACAGCGCTATGTTTTTCCGACTGTGTTTGCTTGTCTATCTCTGTCGTGTGCCCACAGCCACCAGAGACTGAAAAGGGGGGGCCCTTGGCCCCCCCGCACGCATGGCGGCGCGGCGACCGTCTCCCCCTCTTTCCCCATTGTTGTCGCTCGGTGGTGGGGGCGGGCCCTGGGGGGCGCGACCCACCACCGATTGGCCGGCGGCCTCCCTGACCCGGATACCAAGTAGAAGGTCAGGGGGGGCGGGCTACAGGAGGGGCGGGCCGGGGGGGGGGCGTGCCCCCCCCCTGGCCCCTGGGAGAATAAAGAAGTGGGGAGCGCCCAGGAGACCCCCTTGTCCCTGGACGCTCCCTCACTGCACGGTGTGCCCCGCGCTCGGGGCTTCTTTGTTAATTCTTTTCTTGCCTTTTGTTCAGGTTAAACTTCCTCGGAGCGAAGCAGGGGCGGTCGGAACCAACAACGAACGAAGGGAGCAGGAGCGCACGATCGGCGACTGCATTTGAGGGTCCGATCCCAGCCGAGCGGTGTTCTGTTGTCGATGGAGCTAGGGGCACAGGGAGCGAGCGTTCATTGTTCGACCAGGGTTGGCAAGGCCTGTCGGGCGCAAGGTACGTTTCACGGAGTGAAGCAGGGTCTGCTTCGGCAGCAGACGAATGGGAGACCATTCGGGGGCTTTTGTTAAAGTAAACTGATTCTGTGTCTTAGGTGGAGGCCACACTCTGTTAATATTGTGTGGGAAAGCTTGATTATTTTATGAAGCAGGTCAGTTTTTAAATAAGGTGTGATTATGCTAAATCCACTTAATCTCACTGTGCCTAACGCAATGAATGTGTCCTCATGTGACGTAACTGGTGCTATGTAAAGCCATCTGATAGCTGATGCAGTACAAGCTTACGGTTGACAAGATAGCTCGTTGTTGCACTTTCATGCTGTTTAGCACAGCTCTGCAGCGATTAATAAGTGACCAGTAGGAAGGTAATGGTGGGGCTGAATTTAGGCGGTTTGGCTCTCCACCGAGAGGCACGGAGGAGGGGGCGGTCGCCGCGCCGCCATGCGGGCGGGGGGGGCCAAGAGCCCCCCCCCCCTTTCAGATGAGCGTGGTTCGTTGCTCTCTTCCCACCGCCAGCCAACTATAATGGAAACAGGGATACAATTTACATTCAGGCCGAACACGTTTAGTTTCATTAATGTAACTGAGTTACTTTATCTGATGCAAAGCGAATAAAATATAACTGGTCGCCAGCAGCTCTCTCCTGGCACAGCTGTCAAGTAACTGTAACAAGGTCCGTTTGTGCGCCTAGCGATTCATTTCCATTCCGAGGCACTGCTCCGTGAATTCATGCACCTCGGATAGCTGGGCTAAATGTCAAGCAGAGCAGCGCGGCCCCCCCCCCCGTTTTCATGGGGACGAGGGGACTGTATGAGGAGCCATGCCTGCTCAAGCTGGTGGGATGCTTAGAGCATGAATGTGCTGAGTTTGCCTTCTGCATAGCGGATGGGGGTGATGTCAACACTTTTATAGTAATACAAAAGCAGAAACTGCTGCACTTATTAAATTTGTTGTTTTTATATAAAGCACTCATAATTACAATGTAGTTATGCAATCTTGGAGTGTACGGCAAGGTGGCCCTCTCGCTGCAGGGTATCACGAAAGCTGATTATGGGCATTTCAGCTACAAAAGCAGAGCTGTTCGTTGAGATTAGTCCGTTGAAGCAAACCAACCACCACACCCATAATGCATTCTGTTGTTTTACGAAAACAAAGTTTTAGGAAAGTATCCATAATAAAAGGAGAGACGTGGACACTTTGAGAGGGAAGAGGTGTATGTTATTTTGGTATGTCTTTATCTTCCCCACCCTTAAAAAAAAAAATGACGTCCACCTGTAGCCCATTTGTTAAAAGATTATCATTGCACATCACTCTGATTGGGGCGGTCTGTCATGGGCACCATGCACCTGCTTGCAAGAAGTTGTAACGCTCTTCTTTTAATGCCACAATAATGTGTGAAGTATCGCCTCCACCCACAGGCACTCTGGTCATTTGACTAAAGCTGAAGGTTGCAAAAATACGAGCACACTCTAAGGGACCCTCCCACCCAAAAACACTCCATTGGCAAAGTGGACTACACTTGTAACGCCAAGATGCAAAGGCATGGGCAAACACAGTACAATGCACTCCAAGCCTGTTTTGCCTTATAACAGCACACTTTTATTTTTTAAGCCCATTTGGTGCCAATATATTTGTTTGATTTGCAATTGCGTTGGAAATCGCAGATGCATTGTACGCGCAATGCCTTTAATCCAGACATACACTGGCATGTCCCTGCAAGCTGATGTGTGTCATAACTTCACGCATGATACTGTGGCTATTAGCCATGAAACTTAGGCTTCTCGCAGTCCCATTCCGTGCCCTGTTATTATCAAGCAGCAGGGGAGTAGGTCAATACGTAACCAAAATTAACTGCTGGCGACTAGTGCGACATTGATTTGTAAACATACACGCAGTATTTAGTGACACAGCTGGAGACTGTTGAGATTTTTTGCGAGAGTAATAAACATGTTAGGTGGGGGTTGTCACCAAACTTCTAGTCCAGGATCTGGGCTCACTTGCGATTGTTTAGTTTCACATGCTGTAAATATGGAAGACCTTCCCATTAGCGTGGTATACCCTTTGCTGCAATGTGTATTTTGTTCCAGTGTTATTTTCTATGTCAATGCTCTCAATTGTACGCATGCACACTCATCCGGGTTCAGGCACAGATCATGGCATGGACCAAGCACTGAGGTTCAGTAGCTGGTTCCTTCTACAATTCAGAGCTGATTTTCACATAGCACTGCAACATTTTTGCAAATCTGAACGTATGAGTAGGGACAAAATATTGTATGTATGCAGTAGTTTTATATCCCATTAATCGGTGATATCTGCGTATCATCAACATTGGTCAGACTGGTTGACTTTGCTTGGCCAGTCGGTTCATGCTACACTTTGTTTGCTCTATTCCCACAACAGTTTACTCATGTAACGGGTCCTATGTTACAGTGCTCTGACACCTTCGGGAAAAATCAGCGCTTTATAAAAAAGCGCATAGAATACAATAGGATAGAATTAGTCGTACATCTGTAGGTATCCAGACACATTGCGCTGGATTACTGACTTGTCTGCGTATGTAGCGTACACCTACGGAGGATGAGTGTGCAGAAGGAGTGCCATGGAATTCAGGGCTGTTTACAGGGACGTACAGACAGAAATGTAGGGATCTGCGCTATCACATGGGTAAATATGGCACACACGCTCAAAATACAGTGACACGTTTGGGGTAAACAGAGCATAGATGCACATGCGTAGGGGCACACACGGACTGTGACAGTCCAGAGTTGGGAATAGTGCACGGTAATGGTGGTAGTTTTACCTTTGTGGGCCAAGCCGCTGCACGCACCGGCCAGGAGTTTCAGTGCAAAACAGTGAGCGAGGCCGGTGCTTTAGTTGCTCCGCGTTACCACTTTTCTGCAGTGGTTAAACGTGTTGTATTACGGCAGGGTGCTGTTTCATTGTGTACCATGTTTGTAACTTTGGCACTGTGATTACAAGTTTCCTTAGACCACCCGGGTGCGGGCGCTAAACACATTCCTTATTCGCCGTGATGCCCGGGCTACATATGCCTTTTTTGTGTTCATTCCTGGGCTTCTTTATTGATGTCCTCCAGGCACTTGCAATATTTTATCCAAGCCATGGTTGCTGCTTATTTATCTTACGCAAGGAACAGCCATTGACATAAGTCAAATTTTGACACTCGAGAATTACAATGATTGGTGTCTGCTGAGGTGATAGTTAGAACAATAGTGGAACCATTCACGAATAAGGGATACCCCCCTTCTCTTGGGGTCCTCCTGGGGATTAACGCACATCTAAGGGTGGGGCTGGACGAGACTGTGAAAGCCAGTTCCCCAGGTCCAACATTCCTTGGTAAGCCAAAGCAGAAAGCCAAGCAAGGGACTTATTTCATTGTGAGGTAATCAACATCTGAGGCGCTGTTCACTATTCAAGGGGGGACATTGCACCAGTCCAAACGACCCTTCATGATAGGTTAAAGTCAACCTTATTAGAAACCTATCCTAGCGGTAGCTGTATCGCGTGCAGCCTTCAGGCTAAGTCTTGAAGGAATGTAGAGCAGCTTGTTTTACCAGTCTATAATTTCATGACTGAGTAAATGGAAAGAGAACAGGTGTATAACAAATATATGTATTTGTTCTAAACACATCCCCTTAGTTCCTCTACGAGGCTAAAGGCAAGACATTACAGTCAGTAAATTTATTTAACACACAAGTAAATTGGCACAATATACGTTGAGCCTATGATGAGTTTAGAGGCGAATAATTACAGTCTGTAAACCTATATAGCACACAGTAATTTAGCACCAGATAGTTGAGCTCTAGGGGTGTACCAAAGCCATATATCAGTAAAATGGTAGGGGAACCACAAATGGCATAGAGGCAGGGCCTAGAGCCTGTAGAAAGATTACTTGGGGTCCTGATAATCCGACACACCCTGCTGTCACACCTAGAAGGTGCCCAAGAGCCTAGTTGCAGCATCACATTATTCTGGGGATGCGTGTATTCATGTACGGTTGCCTAGGATGATATCTACCAGAAGCCAAAGTGGCGAGTGTAGAAGGCCCTTGGGCCAGCTTACAGCCTGGCATAGTTAGGGCTGTGCTAATCCTTTTAGCCCTAGATGCTGCACTGGCAAACAGACTGGCCTTTTCAAACCTAGACCCTATGGCCTAAAGGCGTGGGTGGACAATAAGGAATAGGAGGTGATGTCCTGGCTACAGCAGAATTTTTAGTAGCCATAAATGTGCCATGGCACTGCCACTGGGTCACTGTACTGCACACGGGATATTGTGGCACTGCCACTGGGTCACTGTACTGCGCACGGGATATTATTCCTAATAAAGGTCATTCTACAGGGCACTCTCCGTAACACTAATTCAGTCACACTACATGGGACACAAACTGAGGCTATGCTTAACACTTACAGTCGGAAGTGTCAATGAGTATGCAGGTGGCGCTAATTGTATCTAAAACGTAGCAAGTGATGGCAATGTAAGACTAGCACATGAAAAGCAGTTATCGCCAGAAACACTAATGGTTTGTGTTTATCTTTTCCATTTATGTATGGCCGGGTCCATGGTGGATATCTGGAGTGCTCCACGTCACAACAGCTGAAACAGGTGGACAGCCCAAGGGATGCTTAGGTCAGTCACGGCTGGGTCCATGCTGGATATCTGAGGGGTGCTCCACACCGCAACATCAGCAGCGGGTGGACGTCAAAAGGGAAGCATACGTCAAGAAAGAGGACACCCAAGGGCACAAGTAGTGCTGGCAGGTGTAAGTGCCACCCATTCCCTAAGGTGGAAGTGGGAATTGTCACCCAGGTTTTCTTGGTCTTTTCCTGGTTCTTGCAGTTTCTCAAACCTGTGACGCAGGGGAGGAATTCATCACCAGAAGTGGAGGAGCTACAACGTCCCAGCACAAGGAACAGGCTGGACGCGGGACAGGGGAGATCTGGTTCGGGGTCTGTGCCTTGGTCAGTCAGGATCTTCTTTCAGGGACTTTTAGCTCAGCAGCCCGACCCCCCATCAGTGGTGATACTTCACCTGGGGGGGGAATGATTTGGCCAAACTTGGGAGCGAATACTCTTTGATGAGTTCATCTCCACTGCGGGTGGGTCTTCAGGACTTGCCCGGGTGGCATAGTAGTAGGGTCGCAACTTATCCCGCGGGGGCAGGGGCGAGGGGCGGACTCGGTCAGGGCGTTGAATCACTCGGTAAAGAGGATCGACACACAGTTGGACAAATGATTTCGAGCCCCCCCCCCCTCGGTTGCAGACGATCCAACATGGGTGGATTTGGAGTGCATAATTCTACCTGGTGAGGGGAGTCCATTTGACGGAGGAAGGAAAGGTCCTGTGGTATGATAATGTCAGGGCCTGGTTGAAAGGTTTTGCTAAAGTGAGAACTTTCTAGGGTAGGTCAAGGCAGGGGGAGGCCAGATCGTCGGTTAACAATGCTGGCCTGTGGCGGTAAGGTCATTATCGGTGAGCACATATTTGAGGTCTGAGGGGGCGGGCATCATCCTATGGAGGTTCCCGCCCAGGGGGAGGGGCCTGCGGGCCACTCCTAGAACTCCAGGGGCAAGGTAATTGATGCTGCAAAGGAGCGCGGGTAGGAGTAGTTCACGCTTTCCTTAGGCTGGTAGCCACCCCGCGCGCATATACTCATGACGTCACCGGATGGCGCAGAGTAAGGGCCCTCCTTTAGTGGGTAAATGGAGTTCAGGGCGTAGACCGGGCAATTCCCGGGGTAACACTGCGCATGCGCACGTCTCTAGGGGAGGCGCAGCTTGTAGGACCTGACACCGGTAATGACCTTGCCATATGGCCAGAAATGTACAAAAATCAAGATGAGGATGTTAGACTCGGTTAGGAAACAACATGTATTAGAGTTTTGTTAAGGTCAGGCTCTCAAACTTGTTGACAAACATTTTGTATCTAAATGTCCTGCTGATTTTTGTATAAATTGTTGATCATGTAATTAAAACCTTTTTTAATTTCATATCTTAATAAATACGGCCGGGCGACTAGCGCCCGCCTTCCAAAAAGTAAAGAAGTCTCGTGTCCACGTTTCTGGGTGTTGGGTGCCGGTTTGGGGGGGAGGCGGCAGCTAGTCGCTGACCATGTGAAAAGGGGGGGCCCTCGGCCCCCCCGCATGCATGGCGGCGCGGCGACCGTCTCCCCCTCTTTCCCCATTGTTGTCGCTCGGTGGTGGGGGCGGGCCCTGGGGGGCGCGACCCACCACCGATTGGCCGGCGGCCTCCCTGACCCGGATACCAAGTAGAAGGTCCGGGTCAGGGGGGGGCGGGCTACAGGAGGGGTGGGCCGGGGGGGGCGTGCCCCCCCCCCCCGCCTGGTCCCTGGGAGAATAAAGAAGTGGGGAGCGCCCAGGAGACCCCCTTGTCCCTGGACGCTCCCTCACTGCACGGTGTGCCCCGCGCTCGGGGCTTCTTTGTTTTCCCACCCACCATCCCTTCGAACAATAGTCTTGTGGCATTCATTATGTCTGGTTTAATGGTAAGTTTGCGAAGGTACTGTCCACATGTCTTACATGGTAGTAGTAATGGATCTGTCGGTATATTTTGATGATGCTTTTGTTTAGGAATTTTTTCCCCTTTTAGCAAACTGTGTGTGAAGTACTTTTCTGTGATGCCAAGTGTCTTGTTAGACCTTTTTTCCCTTTGTAGCTGTACGGTGCTGCTGTTATTTATTAGCCAGTGTAGCTGTCCTTTAGAATTTTTCCCATAGGTCGTCGTATTTATTAGGTATGGGGCATGCGGTAAGGTCATTATCGGTGAGCACATATTTGAGGTCTGAGGGGGCGGGCATCATCCTATGGAGGTTCCCGCCCAGGGGGAGGGGCCTGCGGGCCACTCCTAGAACTCCAGGGGCAAGGTAATTGATGCTGCAAAGGAGCGCGGGTAGGAGTAGTTCACGCTTTCCTTAGGCTGGTAGCCACCCCGCGCGCGTATACTCATGACGTCACCGGATGGCGCAGAGTAAGGGCCCTCCTTTAGTGGGTAAATGGAGTTCAAGGCGTAGACCGGGCAATTCCCGGGGTAACACTGCGCATGCGCACGTCTCTAGGGGAGGCGCAGCTTGTAGGACCTGACACCGGTAGTGACCTTGCCATATGGCCAGAAATGTACAAAAATCAAGATGAGGATGTTAGACTCGGTTAGGAAACAACATGTATTAGAGTTTTGTTAAGGTCAGGCTCTCAAACTTGTTGACAAACATCTTGTATCTAAATGTCCTGCTGATTTTTGTATAAATTGTTGATCATGCAATTAAAACCTTTTTTAATTTCATATCTTAATAAATACGGCCGGGCGACTAGCGCCCGCCTTCCAAAAAGTAAAGAAGTCTCGTGTCCACGTTTCTGGGTGTTGGGTGCCGGTTTGGGGGGGAGGCGGCAGCTAGTCGCTGACCATGTGGAATTTAGATGTTAGTATTTAGGAAACAGTCCGAACATTTCATCATCTGTTCGGTAAATGTAGCGTATGTCCCAGTTTTCCCAGAGAGGCACGTTTTTGCATCTTTCAGTGAAGGATTCGTTATCATTCCCTATATTAAAGCAATTTAATAAACACAGATGATACTTTTTGTAAAAGTTATATTTAATTTCGTTTATTGACATTCTGTCTGTTTTGTTCTTGTTGGTGGGGCTGCTGCCAATCAAGCCATTCCGTTTCCCTAGCTCGATGCGAAATGATAGTCCTACTTCCATGTTTTTGGAATACCCTGTTATTGTTTTTCAGCATCTAGTCACAATATTTACGAAAGCAGAAAGCTATAATCGTTGCATGTGGTCTTACAACCGATGTTCACCTTCGGATGGCCGGCAGTGACAACTGGAAAGCTACAATTGGGGAATATTTACAAGCCCCTAGCGCCATCGAAGCATCACTTTTTTTGAAGCTCCAGTGGCGCTGTGTGTTGGTCCATATTTACAAGCCCTCGTAAAACGACTTTGCATGGCTTTACAAGTCCTTGTAAATGTGGCCTTCTTTCACGCAGTACTCTGCATCAAAGGGTCTTATCATGGGTGTTGCTTTGGGTGTTCCCACACAACACCAATGGCTTATTGACACTGACCCAGATTTACAAGAATTCGTGAATCTCAGGCAACCTAAAAAAATCAACGCCATTCTAGGGCAGGCCTTAAAGTAGCCCAACAAGGAAAAATACTTTTATTTCTCTCCATATTTTGCTTTTTTAGCACACACAGAAGAAGCAAAAAGCCATTAATGATTCTTTTTGTGCAGGAAAGTGTCCCTTCCTGCACAACAACAAACATCCCGGCAATGCAGGCATCCTTGCATCATGTGTAAGGTTTTCCTTAATTGGTGCACGTCTGCTGTTTTAGCGTCGGCACAGGGGTGTGCCGTATTCTTGTAAATACCTCACATCCCTGACTTTTTTAAATGACGCAGCTCAGCACAGGGAAAATGATTGTGGCAATGCGCTGAGCCATTTCATTGTAAATATCCCCAATATGTTCCTTTAGCTTCATGGGCCATTCATGAACAGTTAGGTCACAAGAAAATAAAAACATGGCTTTTTCCCGGAAACTAGGAAACTAACTAAGTAACTTAGATCACACCTATATCATCTTCAGACCTCCTGTCTTTCCGTGGTTCCAAGCGCTGGGATGCTCTCGGGTAGCCATGCGCTATAAAAAATCAATTTTCATTTCATTTCATTCATTTCATTCAAGGTGGTGAAGCAGCTGTGGGAGTGTGCACAGGGCACCACTTTTGATAGGGCACTGCATCGCCACTGCTGATTGCATGTTTGGATAGAACAAACTGACGTAGCCTGCATTTGTAATGCATTTATGATCAGACAGGTATTGTCCTTCCTATTAGGAGCCTGATTATGTGTGGGGTGAATCAGAAACCCCAGCTGTGATTCCACTTCACTCAAGTGTCAGTGGGCCTTGGTTCCCACACCCAGATTTACTGGGTGAGGGAACAATGAACCCAATTTGACAGTGCCGGATGAAACGCACTGGAGGCCCCAGGGCAGTCAAAAGTTCAGGGGCCCCCTAGCAAATTATCTCCCAATAAGCTGTTAATTTTACCACCCAACAATGTTAATTAACCAATGTTATTACACAAAACTAAACACTCCTTTTAGGAGCCCTGTGACAATAGATCAAATAATATTGATTTGATCAGGAAAGAAAATTACAATCAAGCTTTCTTACATTATCTAAGATGAAATCAATATTATTTTGATCGCTTGTCATGGGGCCCCTAAAAGGAGTGGGCCACAAAGGCCGTTGCCTACTTTGTCTATCTGGGAATGTAGAACTGGAATTTGACCAGGAATAAAATCACTTAGGGAACAGGCTGCATTGCAGGTCAGACACGTTTTCCTGACCCTACCCGATCTTCAGCCACGGCCGGCAGTGGGAGGAAATGCAAACAAATTTCGTTGAGTACACTGCATTCCAAAATACGATGCAGTGCGCGCAACAAAATTCGTTTTATTTATTTAAATGTTTACTTACCTGTAAAACTCCACAATCCATACATTACTACCCCCCACCATGCCCCTCCTCCTCCCCACGTCACCGCCCTGTATTTCCTCTCACTGCCGGCTGCGGCTGCCGATCTTTAGCCTCGGTACAGGCAGGGTGCCCAACTGTCTGTATCTGACCCCGTGTCACCCCTCACTCAGGCTGATATAACGCGTGCTTCAATATGACTTTGGCCCATTGCCATTCCTTATGTTATAATCATCCACGGTCAGAATGACAATGGGTCAGTCCGCAGACTGAGCGAGATCGGGGAGGAGCTGCTGCAGACTCTAGAGTTCAAAGAGAAGTGCGAGTTGGCTCCGACCATCGATCATCACAGGGGAACAGCACAGCTTGCAGCCATCCCCAAAATTACGAACAACAGACAAGAGGCCCAAATAATGGGCAATTTGTGAAATTTACGGACTGTTGGTCACCATAGGTACAGGAGGAGCATGTAATGCTACCCCCTGCTACACTACAGTCTCCTTTTTCCTTCTGTGCCCTCCCCAGGATCTTCCCTCCTCCCCTTGCTGTGAGGCAGGCGTAAGAAATTGACGCATTTGTGATATAGATTTCACTGCGTCACTTCTACGACCCTTTCTTGTGTCAATACGCCCCCTTGCATACATTATACCTGGTGCAGGTATAATGTGGCGCAGGGGTTTACAAAGTAACGCATCTACCTAGATGCGTCACTTTGTAAATATGGCGCAACAAGGCCCATTTTTTACGCCACTGGTGCGTTACAAAAAGTGACGCACAAGCGGCGTAAAAGTGACGCATAGCCTCATAAATGAGGCCCAGGGTTTCTTTGGCTCCGTTGAATTGCTTAATTGATCGGTGAACGTTATGTAAAACAGAGAAGGAAACTCGGGTGCATATCATCTGTTTATGTTGTAGTTGTTACCAGCCTGTAGCAGATGGTTTCGTTGCGAAATTAATACACAAGCGAATTAGCCATGTTGAAAAGTTGTTTAGCAAGTGAAAGTCTGCCTTTCTACTATATTGGCATTCCTTCGGTTTGATTATTTTCTACTGAAATTAATTCCTGAGCACAATTTTAGTTTCAATATTTTTCAGAAATGTGTGATACGCTTAGTACATTTTTTTTACTTACTCAGTGGGGCAATTAATTACCAGACGTCTCAAAAACGCATAACATAACGTAAGGTGATATAACATAGCATAAAATGGCTTTTTTTGCATGAGTAGGTGTAGGTCACGCCTGAAACCTAGGAATTAAATTATTGGCATATTCACCAATTATGCAGCTATTGCATTGGCACTGGGCCCAGAGAGAGGAGGGGGTCTTTGTACTGGTCTGACTGCATGCAGCTGGCTTTAAGTTCAGGGCTGCCTGGCTGCAGTATTAACACCAGTAACTAACTGGTGGGCCAGATTTGTTGGTTAATTGTTTTAACAAAAAAAGGAGTAATACACAAGTCATTGTGGCGTTTGTGAATGTGTACACTGGGGCAGCTGGCTCATTAAATCCATACAACGGCCCAAAATGTGCAATATGTGCTCAGCACCACAATTAAACTACACTGTAGTTGTGTAAAAGTTTAAGGACATGGGACCAACTTTTACCTATGCTGATGTAGGTGGGGGAGGTTTTTTACAGTGCTACTTTTTATGCAGTGCCTTGTCTGTGCTGGATGGAAGTTTGCACCTAGGCTGCATGGTACATGTTCTGAAATACCACCGTAGTAAATTTTTTAAGTATACCAAAATCAAAATCATTGGCTTTGTACATTTTTCTTTGATTTTATGTGAAAGTACTGGCCTTCTCTCCCTCCAAGCCTGTGGAGTTACTTAGTGGCAGATGTATCAAACTTTCACACTGGGCAGCAAAGTCACCTTGTTGCACTGAACTCCGTGAAAGGAAAAGGGAAGGAATGCGCCGTATTTAACATTATATGTCACAGTCCTGTCCTTACATTGTGCTCAGACTGCTGCCAAATGCCAATGCAGGCAGCCTTGTACGCTTTAACCATAGTACTATGTATGTAAATCCCCACGTCCTAGCAAGCTGCCTGCCCTTGGCCAAAAACACTTCATTAGTAGCACCAGAGTGCCTTCAATACTCTACATAACATCAGTTCTGGTAGTAGCATTTGGCAACCAAGTGCATTAAAGAGAAGGCCCCTGTAACTGTAATTAAATCACAATTATTTGGTTTGTTATTTACAATCCTATGGGACAAATCCTCTTAATGTTGGTGATGTTGTGCTATATAACACAAACTACCACTTAATTAGACAGCAGCCATTTACATTTAACAGTTACCTGTCAGACAAGAGTAATAGATTTCCACAAAAATACTAATACCGATTGCCTTTGAATGAAGGAAAAGCTTGCCTAAACTTCGGTTTGCCCTCAGAAACCAGCACCGGACCCTGAAATCTAATTCTCGACACTAATTTACACTATGGAAATAAATTCAAATGACTCAACTATACTCTCTAACAATATTGCATACCTGCAGGGTCATTCCCAAACTCTTTACATTCACCCCTTCTGTTGTACCACCCACATTAAGTAGCCTTCTAAACATGTTCAGGCCTGCCACTGCAGCCTGTGTGTGCAGTTTTAATCTGCCATTTCAGCCAGGAAAAATAAAAATGTTGCCCAGCCTAAACCTGTCTTTTTAATACATATAAGTCGCCCCTAGAGAAGGCCCTAAAGAGTTCATAGGACAGGGTGCATTGTATTAAAAAGAATGGCATGTACGTTTAAGTTTTACCTGTCCTGGTAGTGAAAAACTCAGAAATTCGTTTTTCGCTACTGCATTGGATAAGATTGGGTTGCCTTATCACATTTAATAGGTGATAACCTTTGTGGGGAGTAGGTAGAAAAATCATGTTTGGTGTTGGAGCAATTGTAATTTAAAACACTTTTTAATGGTAAAGTCAGATTTTAAGTCTCAATTCTGAAAATGACAATTTTAGAAAGTTGAATAACAACATGGGGTTGGGCCAATTTAACGTCAGCAAGGCTAGGCAACTGTAAAATTTTAAGAACAAACAAACACCCGTGCTAACTCTATTTAACCAACACTATGATTTCAGTTTGTGGTCACACAATTAAATTGCTGTGATCACTATTTAATTTCACTTTATTCATGAAAAACGTTCCAATTTACCTAGAACTGTAATCAATACAGGAACGACATCATCATGAAATTAATCAATGTTCATTCATTTCGTGTCCCACATCAAATGAACATCACTACATTGTCAAACCTGTGAATTACTACACACACATAAAGACAACCAAGGAGGCACTAGGTGGAATACTCTTAATTTGCCCCAACCTTTTTGGCAAATAACCTAGGAGTGTCGGCTCAACCTTTAATTTATTTAAGGCCTGGAACAGGGATCTAACCATTGTAATATTTCGCCCAACAGTTCCCTGCATGTCTAGATTTCGTTTTCCTAGAAACACTTCCTAGTTCTCTTAAGCTGCAGATGCGTTCCAAACCTGGCATCAATTTGGGGCTCTCATAAGGACCCAGACCTGTAGAACACTAAAGTTCAAAAACAATGAGAAAAAGGTGAAAAAAGGCAATTAGTAAATGATCTGAGTCAGTCTAAGTTTGGGCTCAAACATTACATCACCCCATTTCCTTGTTGACTTACATAAGTTTTAGTTGCAAGGTTGCATTTTTAAAATCTGAATGAAACAAAGTAAGGATTAAGGGTCACTCATTTTAGAAAAAGTCTTGATTTAAAAAACTCAGGATGAGCATGTAAGTTAAATGAACTCACTTGTTTGTAGCAGTTCTAAATGAGGCACAGAACTTTGTCGTTTCACTTTACGCCATTGGGGCACAGATGCTTCTTTTCTGACTTCTTTGGTCCTGTAAATATATGATTGCGCTTTTTTTCAAAAACCGGGAAAGCATGCTATCATTATTTATCTTTATAGGAGGACGCAACCATTATATTCAAATTCATAGTACAGGCTTGGAAAACCTTGTGCAATTTAGGAAAATGGGAAATAGAGTCCACTCACTTGGAGAAGATTTTCAATAGCAGTACTAGAACATCTGCTTTGTGCTGGCAATCGTAGTCTTCCATCTTGTTTCTGGAAAATAGGTAATGCCATAAAGACTTTGGGCCAAATTAAGGTTAAAAAAAGTGTTTGTTACAATGTAGCCACATAACTTAATAGGTGATGTTGACGCAGGGTGTATCGAGCATGATTCAGTTGCAACAAAGTAACATGGAAGCCAGTGTGCCACCGTGGAAGGGCAAAATAAATCCTGGTGGGAGTGCTGTCTTGTGTGTTCTACCATATATCAACAACTATTTGTCATTATTAAAATTCTATAAAATAGTTTTTTGGCACGCATTGGCAGAATCCCACTTACTTGTAAATTGCTTGTCAACGTCGCTGTGGAACTCCTTTGGTCGTTCACGCCATTACTTGAACTGTTGTTGTATTCATCAAGGAGCCTTTCTTTTATGTTTACCATAGTAGCCGTCCTCTGTATCACGTTTTTTGAAATCATGTAGCCAATAGGGGCGCTTGTGAACTTCAAGACATTGCCCAACAAATGGTGAACATAAAAGAATGTTACATATTACTTTGTTGCAACTGAATCATGCTAGATACACAGGTTGGTGGGATGGATCTGGGAGTTTCCTATCAGGAAAAACGCACAACAAGGACGCCACAGGCATGAGGGTTGTTCCATTCAGCTACCTGTTAACCTGCATTGAAAGTTGCCTTTTTAGAGAACAAAGGACCAAAAAATGGCAGGGAGAAATGCCCTGACTTTGAAGTGTCGCTCCATATACTTTTCTAAACACTCTACAATCTTGCCATCTACAAAGATCTCTGAAATGTCCACCAATTTGTATCGACTGCCTCAATTCTCTCTCGTTCCTTCCATCTTAGGTGCCACTGGACTTGACCACATTCAAAGTGGAAGTCATTGTGACCATGATCTCTTGTTCTACAGACACTTTACGCACAACTGTGACTCATATATATACATGCATAATTCTTATCGCAGACTGATGGGCGAGCGACCAATTTGTAGGGATAGGAAGACAACTGAAAAGATGGGTGCTGCTGGTAGGCCCTCTCCTTAGCTGGTGAGAGGTGAGAAGGCCTTCCTGATTACTGATATCTGCTTTGCTGCCACCAGTGCCAGTTCTCTACAGTCCAGCGAGGTAACAATATTCCCACTTGTGCAAAGAGGGTGCACATGATGCCCCTCCTATCTCACATCCCCACTCTGGGGTTCACTTCTTATTAAAACAGGCCTCAGTACACCGGCATGATTGTCCTGTGTACTGAGATGAGGGTCCAAACACTACATATTGCTATGGTGGACATAGGGCAGGGTGGCACGCACTCCAGCACCATGCAGAGGGACTTTTCAACATCCCAAACTCCCCTTTGTTCTCCAGTTAGGTAGTAACAAAACAAATGTAATTTGGGTGCACTGAGCCCTTATGCCCATGGGCCTTGGGGCTACTGCAAATGCTACATTCATTATGGCTAATCCCCAAGGTCCTGGAGGTACTCTTTAGCCATAGCATATGGGTTTAGGCTCTTTTTAGCAACAACTGTAAATCTTACAGAGAGGTGGTGAAATGTTTTCGTATTTATGCAGCTACTTCAGCTGTCAAAGGGCCATTGCATTTTTCAAGGCAAGACCTACATATTGCTGCCCTTCTCTTCTAAGCCTGTGTGGAAGTGGTAACGTGCACAACAAACCAAGAGGACTGCTGCATTCACGAGGGCTCCCAGGTGACAGGTGGATGGAAAAGCAGAAGGACACATGCCTTGCAGGGAGGCTAACAAGAAAAGGAAAATCAATACATCATTTTAAAAAGGTTGTTGCAAAAAATGCTTATGGCACTTCTAATCTTGTCACAAAGGCTCCAATTAGAACGTCACATTATTCTATCTCAAATGCTCACAAAGACCTGCCGAGAAATGTGGTACACCAGTCATATTACACTTACAGCAGCTGAGTTTGAGAGATTTCTTTGTTATCGTTTGAAAATAGATACACAAAAGCATGGCGCTGTCCACAACAAAATCAAAACACCTCAAGCTCTAGAGATGTGTCTTAGTCAGAATAAATGCATCAGAATATACAAATACAATTCTTACACATCTGAATGGCACAGAGTTGAACAAATCTTAGAAGCTGGGGTAAAGCTGCTTTTTTGTCATAGAGTGAGTTTCACTTTTGGATTCATTAATTTACATTTTGTTCATTGCGAAGTATCGAAAATGTAATTTCAAATAATAAAAACTCTCAATTGCTAAAAAAAATCAAAAAAATCTCAATGTAAGTGGAATAAATCGAATTTATGAAAGGTTAGCTAAAATACCTACATTATATATTAGTACAATCCATAACTGGTGAAAATATAAATAGCAAAAGAAAATCCACATCTAGACCTTTCAGAAGTGTGGACTTAGCACCAAAATTTCCAGTATTTAAAACAACTAAAAGCATAGTTTTCAATGTGTTTAATTGTGTTTGAAACCACCACAAATTATTTTCCAAATCACTAGATTGTAAAAAGTATTGTTGCCTCTAACCCACAAACACATTCAGTCAGGGAGTCAAACACATAAGCCTCAACTTAACCATTACATCTGAAATCAATGTAAGTGCAGAGAACACCTTTTTTCATCCTTCATCACAGACCCGTGGCTTAAACATTGCCACTGCATCACTTTTGTCGCTGGGAGCCTAATTTAATGATTCTACACCTACAACTGCAATTGCAAGTGCAGCAACACTCAAAACAAAGAGCACAACATCTAATAGGTGCAGAAAAGGCCTAGAATGATATGATTAGGAGGTGCCTTAATCCTTTAAAAATGTCCAAAGAATATATTCTTACAAACTATAGCCTTGACGTGAACACCACTGTCAGCTTATTGGAGACAAAAGACATGAGTCTACAGTCCAATAGTGGAAGAAAGACTCCCAAACTTTTTACTACAGTGGGTTTCCAGCTTCTGTGGGACGTCTCCATGCCATGGGACAGATCACCGTTCCCATGGCTTTGAAGTAAGTAACGGGTGCCCTTGCTCACTTTGCATTAGATTCCAGCAAATCTGTGACCGGAGGTGAGTGTCTGAAAAGTTTCAGCGCTCCGTCCATCATCTCCTTGTGTTTGCTTTGTTCACTCTAAGTTGGCAGGGTATACCTAGACATGGGTCCCTTGCTCACTTTGCCTCTGGATTGAAGCTAGCCCAGCTGATGAGGGGTGTTACCCCGAAACCGGTCCCAGGATGCTTGTTTCGAGTCCTGGGAAGAAATGACTTGGCAGTTCAGGCTGGACGTTTCCATGAGGCACAGGGTCAAGACAGATTTGCATAAAGCTGTGTCTGAACTGGGGTGGCGTAGTGAGCTAAAGAATGATGCTGGATTAAACCCAGATCTGTGACCAGGTGTGAGTGTCTAAAAAGTTTTAGCGCTCCAGCCATCATCACCTTGTGTTTGCTTTCTACTCCAAATTGTAGCGCTGCGTATTTTTCCGCTATCGGCAATCAAAGCAAAATATAATGATCCTTCTAGATTGCCTAACGTCAAATGAGTTCTGGACTGTACGCAAATGTACAAGTGTTGTGTCATGCAGAAATTACTACTCATTCCTGTGCTTGTACAAGGCCTATACATTATTTTAGAACCCTAAGAAATAGCTGAATACCATATACCACAGCAAGATATCACTCACAAGTGAGTTGGATGTTAGGTGAGTATAAGGTCACACAAACTTTCTGAATTTTTCAGTTGAAAGAATACTTCAACATATAATATGCGTAAATTGTTTATGTAATTATAATTGTACTTATATAGAACTTAGTACCCCTGATGAGGCATTAAAGCAATTTGCAGTGAGTAGCACACTACTCCAGAACCCAAAGTTAGTGGTTAGTAGTACTCTGGTATGAGTGTAGCTGTTATTTGGTTATTCTCTGAAAAATCACAAACATTGGTGTCCAATTTTGTATTAGGATTCGTTGTGAGTCATATGAGAGACAATGAAATCCTGGCGGTAGTAGAAGAAGTGAGAGAAAGAAGATGAAGGAGGATGTGGGTGGAGAAAAGGAAGTGAATGCAAAGGATGGACGAGCCGTGTTAAGAGTGCAAGAGAGTTTTTTTTTTAGAACCCCTGTATACAAATATACAAACATGTCATTGTATCCATAAACTGACCCTGGAGCGCCACTTCTGTGCAACGTGGTTTGAATGGTAGGTTAGTTCTGATTATGCTAAATGTACTCCTTGCCTTACCTACTGAATCTAATACTGATGGTCATTTATTTGCCTGCTAAAAGTGGTATTCAAGGTATACTTACAAACTAGTCATGGTTTAAAGGACCACAGACTCTGTACTTCAATTAATTGGTTTAATATAAGGCCAAAAATAATAGAATATAGATGCACTTTAATATCAGAGTATACAGGTACATGAAAATCAATACAGAGCCGAGTCTACAAATATAGTTTATTCCGCATAAAAGGCATAATGTGATGAACTCCAGAATCATAATGCAACCTTGAATCGAAGCGGAGTTCAATTCTGTTTTCATTGAGAAGAAAACAAAAGATCTCTTTCCCTACACTGCTCTAAGTGAGGGTCCTGCCTATCTCCCTTGTATAATACCCCAAAGGTGTCAGCACGTGTTGACTTCCTTAGAAGTACTCATGTCAAATGAGTTTGATAGCTTAAGGCTATGGAGCTCGCTCTAAGATGCTCCTTCTCCTCCGAAAAATGCAGAAGTCTCCCTTCACTGTCCCTGCGCATCATATAAAAAGACAATGTTCTGCCCCCGATACATCACATAAAACTTTTCAATCTCATCTGTCTGTATTATTCCACAGGAGCCGTGTTGTTCAGCTCCTGCTCCTTGGCCTTGATTCCCATATCAGCCAGACACGAAAGGCGTCGTCCTCCCTTTTCGCCTTCCAGTCTTCTTCAAAGACATTCCAGGTATCTCCTTTAATCTAAGAATAACGATGTTGAATTTCTGCACCTGCAGTAGGATGAGAACATGCTGTCACGGCATACAAAAAGGATTCTTTTAATTAACTCTTGAGCAACCAAAGAATATTGAAACTGATGACGACCTGCAGTTAGATCCTACAGTGCAGGCACATTTAACAATACACAGTTACATTACATGGGTATAGTGTCATCCTGCACATTATGCATACAGGAATTATAGACTTTTATAGTACATACAAAGTCCCACTTAAATGTGCACACTACATTACAAATGCTCATGTGACTTGAAAAAATGTATTTTAACAATCGTAAAACACTGCAAACGACAGCAGAGTATATGTGAGTGCATTTAAACCATGAAAACAATGCACCCATGCAATTTAGAGTGCTGTAAGTGCTCTATCAGTTCCCCCCTCTTATGACTAGTGTGATAACACCAACATCTTACTCTCTTACTCTCTGTCTAAATCTTTCTAACCCTTTAAGGTGCAGATAATGACTGTCCTGCAGTCGTTCTAACTGCTGCTCTCGATTATTCAAGGAGTTTTCATTATGACGTGCCTTTTGCCATTTGTAAGCCTGGATAGCTCCCAATAGTATGATTATACAAATGACAGCTATTATGATAGGTTTCAGGATGTATCCCATTATTCCTGTCCCAGACTTCCAAACCGGCTTCCAATCTTCCCAAATCCCTTGCCAATTTGTTCCCAAATTCTACCTGTAGCTAAATCACATAAATCTTAATGTATCTCTGAAATATTACTAATATATTTCTGTATATCCCGATTATTGTCAGGAATATATGTGCAGCACTGTTGAACTTTCAATAATTTACAGACTCCTCCGGCTTTTGCTAATAACACATCTAAAGCAAGACAATTTTGAAGAACCATAGCCCTTATCGAAACCATCTCCCCATCAACGAGTAATAAGATTTGGACTGTATTCACAGACAGTTTATCCCCTATTGTTGCCAAGTTTCTAATTTTCACATCATTCAAAATCACACCCACACTAGATATCATGGCTCCAAATACAATTTCTCCAGCACTTGCACCGTGTTTTCCACAGTGAACGCTCTTTCCATCCAAGGACCATAGATCATCTACAGGAAAGATTTTGGGAAATACCACCGGTAAATAACATGTACCATACCAATTTTTGGGCAATTTCACATAAGCACTTTTTCCACACAGAAAATACACATTTGGTACTATGGTTAATTTATCCAACAACGCCTTTGTTATTGCTTCCTCAATTAAGAAAATATGTTCACAATCACTCTCACCCACAAATATTTTGTCATAATATGGCGACAGGTGTCTAATGCACAATTTTCCTTTTTGCTGAAAGTCCAATGCTATTGGACTGGATCTTCCCTTTGCCTTATGATCTAATTCTTCTTGTGTCCATGGGATAACCTTATGCTTTGGGTCTGGTCTAAATAAGGTCTGTCTATGCCGATCTTCTGTCTGATCTATGAATTTCATTTCAATGTCAGTCAACATGCAAGTCAAATTGTCACTATGAGCATATGATGTATCTAAAGTAGTAGTAGGCACTAAATACATAGAAATCTTCTCTACCTCCTTACAGTAATCATATTTATTCATGTACTTAAATACAGGAACTTCTGAGAGTACCACATCATAATTTGAGAAGTAGGACTCAAAATGTGCCCTACTATAGAACATGCTCAGCAACACGCTACGAGTGATGCCATAAGTCAAAGGTAAGTGATGAAATCGGATGCCCTCTTCTACTGAGACTGGCAGTTGCATACACACATAACAATCTTTCGCTTCTATTGTATCAACATACTCATACAAAAAACGGGCATACGCATTTAGCGTGAAATCACCTTTTGACAAATCTACGTGTAGCATTCGACTAGTTTCCCTAATCATATATCAATCTTTGGCAGATGCACCCTTTCCTACGTCTGTAGTAGATGGGGTAGATGTTGCTTGTTCCCCATTCTTTTCAGCATTGTGAGACCCAACCAAAGATGTAACAATCACCACAGTTATGACAATAAGCACCACAACAATAAGGGTACCAATTATGCATTTTTGTATGTGGCCTGACTTTTCAGATTCCATTTTGAACCATTGTTTAGTTTGAGACGTAAATGAACTCAACATAGTCTATTTTCTTCTTTTCTTTGCTAATTTTGTTAATTACAATGTCTTTTTATTGTTCTTTTCCATTCGATTATTTGCAAATTGCAGTCCAATCATACTAAACCTATTGAAGAGATGTAGGCAGCCCTAATCCTCAATTCTTCTTCTATTGAAAGTCCCTTTTTAAAATCTTTTTCCTCTTGGGGCAAGGTTATCTTCTTTCTAAGGCTAATAAGATTTTCTTTCACAGTTCAAGCTTCATCATTTATGATGTTAGATCCAAATATCGCAAGAATAAGCTGTAGTATTTCTGCACAAATGTCTCCCATTTCTTGTGTGGTAGGCTGACGACCAAAGGTAGGGAAAGCAACCTGAATGAGGATCAAAAATCGCAAACCACTCAGCCTTGGTGGATCGGGAATGGGCAGAGTCATAATTACGAAGGCATCAACTGCAGGGACTCTTAACTGAATGTCAATTGTCAGAGTGCTCTCTCCATGACCCACTGTGCCGGTCCCCAACCTCCCGGATTTCTCCGGTCTCTGCTTCTGCAGCAGGTATGTCCACTCAGGAGATGCGTACATTTGTGACAGTACTCTCTCCCTCCTGGATAATCTTAGACCATCCGTTTTTTTTTGGGTTTCACTTTGGTCAGATTCAGATGTTTCAGGAATCGGAGCAAGATTTTTCTCAGATGCAAGCTTTTTGTTCAGCCTTTCTTTCTTTGTTGGCTACTTTGCTGCTGCAGCATATGCTCTCTTCTCTTCCTCTCGATCTGATCCTTTTCCACCAGGCTGTTCACTCTGCTCTGGTTCAAATCTCACTTCTACAATATCGTCTATCTCCGAGTCTGAATTCACCTCTGGAACTATTGATTTATTCCTACTTATTCGGTTGATTGTTCCACCTCATCAAGAGTTCTCATGATCTGACCTGTTTCTTCTGTTTCTGTTGCATTCTCAATTGCACTTCTCGGAAGAAGAGGAGCTGTGGCCTCAACAGGTTCTGGGACTCTGCAAGTATGTGAAGCGTGGATTCAGTTTGGCAATCCTCCATACTTCACCTGATATGGTCCTCGCCAATGAGCATCAAGGCAGCTTTTCCTCACGCGCTTTTGGACAAGCACCCAGTCACCAGGGTTAAGATCATGCAGCAGGTCTCTCGAGGTGGATGCAGTTGCAGCCTCGACCTAGTGGAACACAGAATTAACCACATCAGCCAGTCCCCTACAATAATCCATAACCAAATCATCTGTAATGTTTATCAATGCTGTAGCTGGCACCATAGGAAATCGCATAGCTCTTCCCATCAATATTCTATTGGGAGTGCTACGCATACTCATCAATGCCAATGGCAATGCATCTTGCCATTTCGAGGAAGTTGACAAACACACCATTGACACCCTCATTTCGATTGTGCCATTTATCTGTTCCACAAGCCCAGAAGCTTCGGGCCTGTAACTACAATGCAATCTTTGATCAATCTACACAGCAATTTCATGATTTCATTATGGAAGTGTGCTCTTCTATCTATCTCCACTGAGGACTGAAATTCAAACCACGGTATCAGTTCCCTTAAGAGCAGTTTTGCCACTGTGAGACTGTCTTATCGTCTAGTTGGATACACCTCAACCCAACGTGAAAAGATACATACCACCACCAAAACTTATCTCAGCCCATTGCATCTCGCCATCTCAATAAAGTTCAACTGTATCCAATTGAAAGGACCTCCTGATCTTCCAATGTGGCTCATCGCAACAACAGTTTTCTTTCCAATGTTCATTTGTTGACACGTAACACATCTATGACACACTGCTTCAGCATGCACACAAAATCATGGGTTACACCATGTTTGCCTAGACACTTGCACCATACCATCTCTCCCAAGATGAACTGCTCCATGACTCTGCCTTGCCATTGAGCTTAAAAGACAGTTGGGTAGTACTGCTCTGTCATGTGCCGATACCCAAATGCCACCTTCTCTCTTTTCTCAGCCTGCTCTAACCCATGATGCAGCTTTCTCCTCTGGGACCTCATCCTGCAGCCACTTCACTTTATCCCAAGTATCGGCTACAGCTAACATCATGCTGAGCTCAGTCTCTTCTGTGCTCTCTCCTACATATTCACTATTAAAAATGCAAGCATGTATAGCACAAAAATGTGCTACTTCGTCAGTATAGTTATTCCCTTTTGTGACAAAGTCTTCTCCCATTCCATGAGCTGCACATTTTACTTCAGCTATCTCTTTAGGTTTCTGTAAAGCCTCTAGCAATTGTCGCACATATTCTCCATTACGGATAGGGGATCCTGAGGATGTCAAAAATCCTCTTTGTGACTATAACTGTCCGAAATCATGAACCACTCCAATCCCATATTGGCTGTCCATATAGATAGTCACTTGGACTCCATCCGCAATGGTACAGGCACATATCAGAGCAATAATCTCGGCCACCTGAGCAGAGTATACTCTTTTCAAACAGGCTGCTTCAACCACCCCCAAGATGGTGCACACAGCAAACGCTGCTCTTAAACACCCTTCGTTGTCTCTTAAGCATGAACCATCAACAAAAAAGGATCAAATTAGATTCAGGCAATGGTTCATCGACAATGTCAGGTCTGGGTTTGGTAGATGGCTCAGTAACATCCAGACAGTAATGCTCTTCACAATCTTCTCCTTCCTCTTGCGGAAGAGGTAACAATGTCGCTGAATTCAAAGGTGGTACAGTGTTTTAGAGTAACATTTTCAGAAGCCAATATAACTTGCTCCTACTTTGTATGTCCGTTATTCGTTAAATACTGTGTTTTTGTTCTTGTCATTAACAGTTCTACTGAATGTGGCACCTAGACAATAAGTGGATGACCCATCACTATGCTTTCACAGCTCTCAATGCTGACACCTGTTGAAGCAATGGATTTGAGATATCCGGGCAATGCAGAAGCTACTGGATCTAATGTAGCATAAAAATATGCCACTGGTCTCCGGGCACCTCCATGTGTCTGTACAAGAACTGCTAATGTACATCATTCCCTCTCACAGCAGAAAAGCGAAAAGCAGAAAAGTGAAAATGCTTTATTGTAATCTGGCATTCCCAGAGCTGGGGTGCGACATAGGCTCTCTCTCAGCTCGTGGAAGGCTCTCAAGCAATCGTTATCTCATGGTACCAGTTCACTAATGTCCTTTCGAGTCAACCTCAACAAGGGCTTTGCTTGTAAGGTAAAATTTGGGATCCACTGTCGACAGTAGCCGACCATTCGCAAAAACATGCAGACTTCTTTCTGTGTTTTCAGAGTTCCCATTTGCAGGATCGTCTCTATGCGATCAGCGACCAAAAGGTTGTCAATATACTGAACCAGGGCTGAGCTCTGGGGCATCACTAGCCCCTCCAAATTATTTTTCAAACATTAACTGAAGATAGAGGGACTTTCTGTACACCCTTGAGGGATACGACACCATGATAACACATGGCATCTGAGCCACTCTTGTTCCACTCATTGTAAGACTCCTTCCAGACATAGTCTCTTCTCCTCCTGTTAGGTGTTGACTTCCACCTGCCCCCTCTCCAGAGTCATATATTGAAGCCACAGGTCCAATAGTAACTGTTACTGTTAGAGACTCTGGTAACCGCATGGTACATGCTGTTTCATCTGGCTCAGAAGCTGCGAATCCTGCCCCTCCAAATCAACCTGGAATGCATATTCCCACTGACATTCTCCCATATTACTCCTGTTGTCTGCTCCTCTGAACACATTTGGCCCCCTCTTAAATCTGCTTCCGATTGCTGTGTTTTCGCCGGCTCCAACCCGGAGTCACTAGGTGGAGGACGTTCTGCTAGCAGTCTTTCAAGGAAACTTTCATCTGTATCATCATCCTCCTGTGTCTTATTCTGCTAATGACACTCCTTTTAGCAACCGGAATGGATATAGGTGCTCTCCCTCTAAGGTGTCTACTCTCCACCTCTTCAATTGTGTATCCCACCTAGTATCTTGATATGCATTCATTGCTTTCTTCATTCTTCCCTGTGAAGCTTCTCTTCTCTTCACCATTGCTGCTCTCATCCACACATCTAATGCCTCAAATTGTGTTGGTCTAGGCGGATGTTTCAGAGAAGACATCACTCCTCTCAGCTGGTACAACACCTCCATCCAAAATGACCCATGACTTGGGAAAGACAATTCTCCCTCTTTCTCTGTAATTTGATGGCAGTTTTGCAGCCACGCTATAGTATTGAATCCTACATTGGTTGCCATGTAATGTGCCGGGGTATCCTCTGGTGGAGCTTCTTCTCCCACCTCTGTGTCGCCTCTGCACAAATCACGCAACACCTTAAAACATCTCATTGTGAAAATCAATTATTTGCAATCCAAACTTCTATATTCAACTCCCGATGAACTTCCACTAATCCCAGTGTGGCGTTACACCAACTGACCTATTCCAGCCCGGCAAGCATTGATGTCACAACTCCCTCTTCGCAGCGGCTCACCCTCCTTTACAATCTCGCTCACACATTCGTACTACAAGTAACTGTCTATCCAAAAGCTATTAACCAAATAACTGCTTCCTACTACATCACAATAACTTACAGTTACATAAAACAAGTAATTGTCCGTCCGCTAAATCGATAGAACACTCTTACAAGAGCATTCGTCCGCTGTGACCCCCTACCTGCGTTGGTCACTCAATCGCCATAGTCCATCCCGGTACCTGGGGCTTTCCACCGCAAGGTACTCCAACATTCACACAAAGTTCCCTGTCACAAGTGAATCGTCGATAGTGCTTCAAGACACCCACAATCTTAATTGGAAAATCACATATACAAAACTATCCTGGGATCTTGGACTTCTCTTTAGTCCGCTCGCCAAACTTCCTGATCCACACGTGTCCGGACCAGTAAACCGATTGACCCACAATCACTCGACTTGCATTCCAACTTTGCAGGACATCACACGATTAATTCATCACCGCAATCTAGCACACCACACAGTTTCATATTCACGCTACCACCGTTTCCGCCGCACCATCAGTATCCGCCGACCTCCATCAATCTTTGTTTTTCGCCATCGTCTACTCCAAGTACAGAGCCAATTTGTCCTCTGTTTTGTACTCTAAATCCCTCATTCTCCCCTCACTTTAGAGGCAAACCATCCTCTGCTACCATTTGATTACGCTAAATTTACTCCTTGCTTTACCTACTGAATCCAATACTGATGGTCTTTTAATTGCATGCTAAAAGTGGTAGTAGGGAGAAAAACAATTCAAGGTTATACTTACAAATTAGTCATGGGTTAAAGGACAACAGACTCTGGATATCAAGTAATTGGTTTATTATAAGGCCAAAAATAATTGAATATAAATGCACCTCAATATCAGAGTATTCAGGTACATGAAAATCAACGAAGATCCAAGTCTACGAATATAATGTATTCGGCATAAAAGGCATAATGTGATGAACTCCAGAATCAAAATGCAACCTAGAATCGAAGCGGAGTCCAATTCTCTTTTCAGTGCGAAGAAAACCAAAGATCTCTTTCCCTACACTGCTCTTAGTGAGGATCCTGCCTATCTCCCTTGTAACATACCCCAAAGGTGTCAGCACGTCTTGACTTCCTAAGAAGTACTCACGTCAAATGAGTTTGATAGCTTAAGGCTATGGAGCTCATGCTAAGATGCTCCTTCTCCTTCGAAAAATGCAGAAGTCTCACTTTACTGTCCCTGCGCATCATACAAAAAGACAGTGTTCCGCCCCCAATACATGACATAAAACGTTTCAATCTCATCTGTCTGTATTTTTCCATAGGAGCCATGTTGTTCAGCTCTTGCTCTGTGCCTTGTTTCTCAGATCAGCCAGTCACAAATGGAGTCTTCCCTTTTTGCCTTCCAGTCTTCTTCAAAGACATCTCCTTTAATCTAAGAATAACGAGGTCGAATTCCTGCACCTGCAGTAGGATGAGAACATACTGTCTTCACATACAATAAGAATTCTTCGAATTCTTTCTTGGGCAACCGAAGAATATCTATGCTAACAACAACCTGCAGTTAGGGCCTACAGTACAGGCAACTTTAACAATACATGGTTACATTATATGGATATAATGTCATCCTGCACATTATGCATACAGGAATTATAGACTTTTATAGTACATACAAAGTCCTACTTAAATGTGCACACTACATCTCAAATGCTCATGTGACTTGAATAAATGCATTTTAACAATTATAAAACACTGCAAACGACAGAATATATGTGAGTGCATTTAAACCATGTATACAATGCACCCATACAATTTAGAGTCCTGTAAGTGCTCTATCAGTTCCAAAAGATGTAATGTCTGTTTTGGTATTGTGCTCTTCCTTCTTCTTAGGGTATCATCAAGTGTAATTGTTTACATGTGATCCTGTAGCAGAGAGCAATTTATACATTTGGTGGCTGGCCCCATGGGGATGTAATAATTTATGCGTCCCCATGGTGGATCGTTGGGCCATCTGTTACAATATAAATCAGGCCCTTAGTTCTTTAGATTATGAGCCAATTATTGAGGAATGTGGACATTTTTGCTCTATTCATATTCCTATGCAGGTTATCCATTACCTGAATAGCACCCATTAATGACCCATTCCCTATATCTCAATGTAGATGTCACGAGGCACACTCTAAGATATGAAATGTAATTGTGTGCACTCTTGAACTTGAAAAAAACTTGCTTTCAATATCTGAACCATAGTGGTGGGGCACTAACATGTTAATCAGAGAAAGTAAGTCAGATCACAAACATATGCTACATACTGAACAATGAGGCAATGCATTGATATGTGGCCATGCCAGATGCTTAAAGCTAGCCAAATGATGGTTCACGTGATGAAGATGCTAGTTCAGATAAAACGCATGGCTACATTAAGAGGATCCAACTGCTGCAGCAATAAGAGTTGAAGTATTCAAAGTTACTTTTTATATGTATAAGGCATTTTTTTTAAATGTCTAGATTTCTTTATGAAAATAAACATTGCACTACTCCAAAAAATTAATTCTAAATATTTTTTATTATTTTGAGCACCCAAACTATATGTATTCCTTTCATATGTGCAAAAAAAGCAAGTCTGGGCCAAATAACAAAGATACAGTTTGTGCCGAATAAACATAGACAAAAAGCACCTTATTAAGAGTTTGATGGTGCTGGAATGGGACCGCACTTCTCCCACACCACTAAAACACGTGTAGGAACCACTCACAGATCAGAAGTAATCTGCTGTCTGGCAAGAAGTGTTCCCAGGGCATTTCCTATGAAATACGCTCCACAATGGGAACAACAAAGGCAGTACCTGCACGGCATGGACTGCTGCAGCCCATGCCATGCAGGTACTGGTGTGCATGCACAGAGTGCCCCCCTCTGTGCATCCACATGGGCTTGAGGCACAAGGCACTGCCATGAAAAGTATGACTGTGAGGAAACTCGTTATATGCTAGGCGAGCTGCATCTGTCCCACCAAGAATATTGCAGCCTCAGGACCACTACACAAAAGCCAGGGAACGGTAGTTCCCTGGTGTATGCAGCAGATGCAGTGGTCCCAGGGTGGCCCGACTGCCCTAAACGTAATAGGGTGGTCGGGAGACCGCTATTGTGAGTCAGACTCATAACAAGGCCCCAAATCTTAAGTAACCAATTTTTGGAAGGTGTGTCAGTGGGCTCAGATAAGTGTGCACCCCATGTAAATCTCCTTGAGTTTAAGTGCAAAACTTGCTCTTCGGTTTGTGAAAGGAAGGATGTGGAAGATGGTGAGGAATATAAAGTGGATTTAATCTCCTTTGGGATGACATGGGTCAGTAAAGCAGGCATCTTCTGCCATTCTAGACAATCAAAATTCTGTTCATTGCCAGGATTAGTGTAAGTGTTCCACCACAACGCTGATTTGAACAGTTTTACATGAGGTTTGCAAATCTTCACTACTTCCTCCTATTAGCCCTTTCAGCTTCTGACACGCTTTGGACACTGAGCTGAATGCCATTCTCTTCTCTGATGAATGTGATTCAACGTGGTTGAACATGCCACCTATCTTTGCAATGTGACCTGCCTTTCTAGTTTGATTTAAGCTCTTATACATGTAGCTGGTTTCATTCAGAAAAAACTTTTTCTAAATCCTCTATTACACCCAGTCCCTGAGCAATATTAGCTAAAGTCTGTGTGAGAGCAACCAATTGCTCAGAAGGTGGTGCTACACTCCTTGGTTGGTCAGGTCTGAGAGGCGCAGATGGTGCTTGTTGTGCCTGTATGTCTTCACCTTCTGTGCCCCATTCCTCCTGCTCTCAAGCTGCCTTAAAAATAGAGAAAAAATGTGTGCCTCAGAAGGCCATTGCTGAGGCTTCACAAAGTACGCATTTCAAGTTGTATTCAAGTTGTAATTCCTGTTCTGTAGTTCAAGCGGACACTTGTTAAGCAGAGGAAAGAACATTTACCAAAATAGTTGGAGTTTCTCTAGCTGTAGTTCCTGTGGTAGGAGTTGTAGTGTCAGTAGTTATCAAAATGCTAGTCACACTGTTGTGAAGGAAGCTACATGTCAAGCCTTCTTTCTAGTGGATTGTTTGGCATGTTTTGCACAGCTACTTGAAGTTACTTCCTTGTACTCCTCCTCCTCCTCTACAATTGCATCTGAAATTACGATTATCAAAAGTTTAAAAGTAATACTGTTTGTAAAGCAACTAACAGTATTACTTGAAAAAAAAATCTAAACAATACTTGTCATTTTTTTTAACATTATAGATTATAGCAATCTAAAAAGTGCCCTATATATAGTTTACTTTCACACACCGTAGGTAACGATGTATATGTTTTATTGATGTATATTATAAGTATATAAGATTTATTTACATAGTCACATTCCACACATTTGTTTAAAGGCACTTTTACAAACACTTTTTGGGAAAAGTCATTCTTTAAAATAAAAGTATACAAATAATTCTGAAATTGTGCGCTGTCTACATGGCACAAAACATTAAAATGTATGTGCATAATATTTCATATATATAATATGCTAAGATTTAGCCACATGATGTAAAGGCTCATCTCATGATTCCCATAGAATTGTAAGCTCAATGGGCTTCCAATGTGGCATTATAAGTCATCCCTATATTGTCTAGTATCAGAGCCACTTGAGTTATGAAACAGTGGAGTAATAACTATGAGGCAGGGCTGACTACATTATGAGGTAAGGATTGGAAAGACACGTTATATTGCAAATATTTAGCCATTCTATTCATTAAAAACAGCTCAGCATGGCAATAGAGCAAATTCCGTATTTATTACATACTTGTGCATAGCCCTTCCAACTTCTGAAAAGGTCATATCACTCTGATTTGAATCCGATTCCTGGAACCCATTCAGAGTGTTGAATGTAGTTTGACTTATGTGCAAATGTTCTAATATTCAAGACATGGGACCTTAAAGTGATATGCAACATGCTTTTACATCCATGTGTGTGTACCCTAATAAAAGATATGAAAAAGAATTAAGCATGCAGAAACATGGCATTCCCGATTACATCAAATGTTTGCACTATCCTACCATATGTAAATTGTTAATTGCAGCAATCAACAGCAGATGCTGTAGCGTTGCTAATAAATGTTTTTCCTTAGATATACTTGAATGTGCACTTATGTAACTCTCTTAGTTTTCTTACTCTTGTCTCCTGTCAAAATCTCATGCCACTCTACTTGGACCTCCAATGGATCTTGTTTACTGAAGAGAGGGGTTAGATATAAGGGTTTCAACAGTCATCCAATGAGGACCAGGAATTGGATAACTGAACTACAAGCTAGAAACCAAATTCATATATAATATGCTCAGAACAATGGTATACAGGGAAAGGATTGTCATGGCAACCCCAAATCTCCTGAAGAAACTGAGACGAGCCAAAATTATACAAACTAAGAGCTCCGTTAAAGCTACACAGAATAACAGCACTGTATTTGATGTTCTGTGATCTCTCTAGTATGATCTCCTTTGGTAATTAGACCCAAATTAGGAATGCACACTCAATTGACGAGGAAATAATCATGATAACTGAGTCAATAGGGTAATTTTGGTTTAGTTTATCGAATTTAAGGTAAACAAGTGCATCAATAAATCAGGTTATAGACAATTTGGTTAAAAGCTAATAAGACACTTGAAATAAGATACCAAAGCTCAGAAGTTCAGGAAGAGATATGAAATAAGCCAGTTCATAGGAAAAGGCTACTAGGTGCACACAGCATATGCATCAGTTCTGGAAAGAATAGCCATATGAGTCTGCATCGGCAAATTGGGACTGCCAACAGAGTTCCGAAAAGATTCCATAGGCAAGAAATTTGCCAACAGTTTATCCGTGACCATCAAGAGCCAAAGGAGCAGAATAGGATAGACCCCCAATGACTAATAACCGTAGCAGCAGCTCCAACAGAATCAGTTGTGTCTCTAAGTATATTCAGTACAAATTTCTGACAACATTATATTCTTAAGTTCTGAGGCGACACTTCCTAGAATCACCTCATCTGGTCAGACCACTCAGTTCATTGGTCAGCTCGTAAAGGTGGATATGTGACCGGGACCTTGGATAATTTTATAATTAGAGCCAACTCTCTGTTGGGTCATGAAATAACTCTGTTGGAGGAGCGTCGGCTTTCTTCAGACATTGCCGCAGCTAAAAGATCCTCATTGGGTCATATTGCGAATGCACGCTCACCGGACCGTACATTGAGTACGTTGACTACTGACGTTACTGATACCCTGGGCACCCCTCAACACCCAGAACCTTTGCAGAATTTGGTTACATCATCACCAACTGGTGCAAAACTTCTACAAACTGTACTGGAGTCTAGCCCAGCATTAGACCAGGGGGATATGTTGGTTTCTGATACCCCACCAAGGCCCACTACACAACAGACACGGGGAAACCGGGAGGGGGCAGTCCCTAAGAGAAAACGTGGTCCCCAAAGGGGCGGTGGAAGGCAGCCAAAGCTTCCCAAACATTCCAACACTAGTGACCATACTGGTCTGGGTAAGGATATGGAGGCTCCCACTACCCCTGATATCAGTACACCAGTCAATATACCCACATTCAATCCAAGAGAAGGGACCATCCCAGCAGTTACACCGGTCAGGGAGGACTCATTCAATCAAAAAATGGGGGATCTCCTTGGGTCCATTCTGCACCCCCTCGAGTTGAGACTCCACCAGATAGAGCTTAGGCTAGGCAACATTGAGAAGGCAACCTCTGTAAAAGTAAATTGCCTAAAAACTGCCATTGCTGCGGTCAAGGGTGTTACATTAAACAACACCCAGGGAGGCCTACCGACATCAAATCATTCTGTGACACCACCCCGCCCCCCCAATAGAGGCCGGTAGTCGGGACTCTTGTGTTGTCCCCAACCACAAGGGTGCAGTTATGACTATTAAGGACATATCCCACGAGTCACACTATCCTGCTCAGGGTCCGGCTCCGATTCATAAAATCAGAATGGACTTACCCCCGGAATCTAGTCCCTACGTAGTGGACCTTACTGGGGTACCCGAGTTAATAGACTCGAATGGGGAATCTTTTATTTCTCTTAAAAATAAAGTTGCTGACTGGTTAAATAAGAACAGACCTCTTCCACCTTATGTCAGTAGCGAGATAATTATGGTACGTAGGGTCTCCTGGGTGGGCCATAGTCCAAAGACCATCAAAGGCGATTGTGTTTTGGTAAATTTTAGGGATCCCCATACAGTATCCCATATATGTGATTGGGCCCATAGCGATACCGTCACTGCTATACAACCACTTCCCTTGACCTACTTTTACCCCTTTAATTCTGCATGCTACAATCACGGGAGGGATTCTGACTGGACGAGAGTGGCACATAGAGGGGAGACCAGGATCAACAGGGATAGGTTGACCCAACCACAAATATTTCCCCACATCTCGACCTTCAACCGGTATAGCTATTTGGATTTGGTGGATTGACTGTACTCTAATCAGGGGGTCATTGTGGGGCTCGGGCGCAATAACGAAGGGTCCAAATCACCAACTTCACAAAGAGGACTACTAGGACACAATCGAGTAGGCAGCTATATGGGTGACAGTAGAGAGTGCACAAATTTCACACCTTTGCAAACTCTACCATTACTTGTTAACAGGGACCCTAGTGATCTATTCCCAGTTGCTAAAACACCCGACCTAAACGTTATCCCGGTAGGAGAAGCCATGACCCAAGGGAGCAGTTCAGATGGGGTAGGGATTGTTAGCTCCCCCGGGGATCCTTCACGTTCTATACTCAGAATACTGTCTTGGAATGTAGCGGGGCTGCCTAACAAATTGATGTGCCCGGAATGGGGATCCTTTATTGATGAGAGTGATTTATGCCTCTTCCAGGAGACATGGGCCCGAGACGACCAGCTATGTAGGGGTTTTGCTTCCTTTAGCGTGCCGGCGAGCTGGGGAGGGAAGGGGCACCCGTCAGGGGGCCTCACCATCTGGGTGGGTTCACACCTAGGTTATAGGGCTATGACATTGACCACTCATTGTCAAGATGTCCAATGTGTTGTTCTTGAATGGCCTAATTTTTCTAAACTTGCACTTGTCAATGTATATGCTCGGCCGGTCAGTGGAGCTAAGGAATCTCCACCCATCGAGGAGTTGTCGTCCTTTCTACATACTATCCCCAGTGATGTACACCTTGTGGTGGGGGGTGATCTGAACTGCCACTACGAGCCCTTGGCTGGTCTAACGGATGGCGTTTCGATGGCAGAGGATGACCTTTGGGCAATTCCCTTGCCCCAGGCCCCAGTATCGGGGTCATGGTCTCCCTTAGCCATTCAAATCACATCTCTAACCCTGAATCACTCAATTAGGGCCTGTAACGGTCGCATGCCTTCGGACATACCAGCAAAGTGCACATTCAACAAAGTGGGCCACGAGTCACGCCTGGACTACATTCTGGTCGAAACAAGGTTGTGGCCCCGGGCTATTGACTTTGTGGTCTCCCCCAGAATTGAGAGCGATCATAACGCTCTAATCCTGGAGCTAAGCTTGGCTAGTTTTTTAAATGAAACTCGCACGAGCTCCGAGGACTTAGATACCAGGCTGACCATTTCTAACAACAGGCGCAGAGTCAGGTGGGATAATTTGGTAGCACACCCGGAAGAACTATATAATCTCTATTTATGGGATAGTTCCCGTATTTGATGAGGTGAGCGCCCTAATTGCTCAACCTTGCCCCATCGATTACCATCTTAAACTTCAGGCACTCCACGCTGCCCTAGTAAGCACCTTGGCTGAAGTGTTGAATCCCCTGGCACCTAGACGGACTAAGAGGCCTTATCCGTCCTCCTGGTACAACGCATCATGTAGAAAGTCCAAATCCAAGCTTATACAGGCACTTAAACAGACCTATAACAAACCCCAAATAAAAGGAAGGAGAGCAGTATATAGACAACTGCTTGAGCACGCCAAGACTGAGTGGGACCATGATATATGGACAAATTTGACAGCTGCCCTTGCGACCAGAAACTACGGGGAATTTTGGTCCATTGTCAACACTGGTTCTGGGGAGCCAGTGTCGGCAATTGAACCTAACATAGCAGCGGAGGTCTGGGAGGAGCACTTTCGCAGTCTGTATAGCTCAGTTGAGGGCTCTGAAATTGGGTGGACTGACTGGACCTCGTCTACATCTACCACGTCCGTGGAGGTCCTGGAATTCTCGCTTGAAGAGGTCTATGAAGCATTTGGCAAAGTTATACCAGGCAAAGCCCCGGGATTGGATAAACTCCCGGGAGACCTCTTTAGACACGAACCTAGGATATGGGCCCCATATTTATCCATTCTGTATCATGCCGTCCTGAGAGGCATGGAGGTGCCCTGTACTTGGCAGGGCGCAGAGATAGTCCCTATATTTAAGAAGGGATCTCCTCTGTTCCCAGCCAACTACAGGCCCATCAGCCTCATAGATGTCCCGCAAAAGATCTTTGCGGGGATAATACTAAATCATCTGCAGGACTGGATTGATGAGCACTCGGTGATGAGCCCCTATCAGGCGGGGTTTAGGAAAAACACGTCCACCATGGATCAAATCTTCCGTTTATCTCTTCTGTTCTGGAAGACGGTCACGTTAGAGGGTGGCAGCCTCTACATGGTGTTCGTGGACCTATGCGCCGCCTTTGATCTGGTCCCACGTCAGAAATTGTGGTCTGTGCTCTATGAGCTGGGTATACCGCATCATCTTTTAAACATCTTGATGAGGCTCCATGAAGCGAATTTTGCCCGGGTCAGGTGCAGGAAGAATGGAGCTCTAACAACGCGATTTCCCGTCGAGAGGGGGGTAAGACAGGGGTGCGTGTTGGCACCTACCCTGTTCTGCCTCTATGTCAACGGAGTGATCACTCATCTGAATGCGGTTCAAAACACCGACGCCCCAAAGTTGGTGGGTAACCGGGTGCCTGCAATTATGTTTGCAGACGACACCCTCCTGATCTCAAAATCCCCCATGGGGATTCAACGTATACTGGATGTATTTGAGTCCTTCTGTATTGAGCGGGGATTGGAGATAAATGCACTAAAAACTAAATTTATTATTTTCAATCCACCGGCCACTACACGCCCCAATCCAAATATAGGCACTACCAGACTGGAGAGGGTCCAGACATTTGACTATCTAGGGGTAACTATTAACGAGAGCATGACGTGGCCCCCCAGCAAACCAAGTCCCAATTGAAATTGGCACAATTGGCAGGGGGCATCCTAAAGCTTGCCAACAAGTCAACCATAAAGCCAATAGGACCTCCACTAGAGATGTATTAAACACAAGCCAGGGACACGGTGATGTATGGGGGTGAATTATGAGGCCATGCTTGTAAGTCTGACATTAGTATGACCAAAAACAAATTTCTAAGACAACTATTGGCCCTACCACCCAGTACTCCACTCCTCCCATTGAGGTTAGACTTGGGCGTAAGATCGATTGCTTATGAGCTTGGCGTCAAACCTTTAAGGTTTTGGCGTAGGCTCTGGGCAACACCTGAGTTATCAAATTACAGGTTGGAACTGGCAGAAATATTAAGCATGCCCAAGGTAAGGAAAATACCCTGGCTTATGTATGTCAAGAATGAATGTGGTAGGCTGGGTATACCTGCTTTATGGGATGACCCTTTGAATAGCTGTAATGTGATCTCTCGTAAACACCTTTCGAGGTTGTTTTATGACAGTAAGATGGACTCCGTCCTCTAAAACCAAGAGGTGGGCACCCTAACAGAATCCTTTTTAAAGATTAAACATGTATATAATTTTGAACACTTTCTGGATGACATTTATCCCATTCTAGCCAGGAAATTGTATCTGCAATGGAGATATGGAACCTTACCACTTAGAGCCCTCACGAGTAGATGGTCTACCTCCTCCACAATGAATTTCCCTGGTTGCAATTGTGACAATGAGAATGAACTTCACGTTTTATTTTTTGTCCGGCTTACTGTAAGCCTAGGAGGTATTGGCTTGTACCTTTGTGTAAAAATCTGGGGTTTGTTCATTGCATGTATGCATTCCGAATACTCAAATCAGATGTGACAAGATCTACTGTATTCGCCGTATCAAAATTCCTGGCTGCCACGTGGCTTAAGCGACGAACATTATTGAGAACTGTATAAATTGCCAAGTAGGATGCACAGTTTTTTTTTAAAACCTTAGCTTTTGAATTGCATAAATAGTTTTTGCTATATTTTTAACTATTTTTTAACATTTTAACTAGTTTTGTGGTTTACTTTTTAATTGCACTGTGTAACGCCACTAATAAACCATGGCTGTAAAAAAATGTATTTATGTCATCTATGTTTGTTTTAAATATGCATGCTCTTCTTTTGTGGCTACTACGCCTAAATAAAGATTTACAAACGGAAAAGGATTACCTTTTCAGGACTGGATGGGTATTTTTATAGGGGTACCTGCTTGTAAAGAGGGGAAGATATATATGAGTACATGAGTCAAAAAAACTCCTCTGAACCGAGAGTTCTGAGACAAGAGCACTGTATCTGTTGAGATGTACAGCATCCATCTGTGTATGCTAAGGTAAGGGGTGTGCCAGTTATACCAGAGATGTTTCATATATATTAATTTAGCTTTTGTGGCAAGGAAGGGGGGTGAAGGTCACTTTGTCCCATAAAATGACAGGGTTTTGCATCGTATATGGATTATTAACCATGCTAACATTATTTCTATTATGCATTTGTTTTCTAATTGTGGCAAGCAAACTGCATTTATGAGCATGATGGTTTAAATAAATATTCAAAACTTCTTTTATGTCTTCTGTTTATCTTAATGTGGACAAGTATGAGTGAAAGAGCAAAAAGGTGTGTCCTGTTATCGCTATCCCTGAGAAAGTAGAGAGTGTTGAGTTCTGGGGATGCCAATTCACTTGTTTCCCTGGGAAGGTCAGGAGAGCAAGTGAGGCACTATAGCTAGTCAGACTCTGGCTCAAGGATACTGAGGCAATATGGTGACTCAGTCTCTACATACTGATGTTCTATGGTTCCAAGCATAGTTCTGTTCTAGAGCAGAATTCCTGAAACAGTTGGACATGTACTTTTAGATTTTATGTGTCCTGGAAGTAAAAAAACTCCTAACCCTTTTTTCAAAACTATGCAATCTACCCCTCCTACGAGATACCATTGGAGATTCCTTATTCCATTTAATAAACTGTATTTGTAATTGGCTAGTAGCCATGTCATATTTGGTATTTTGGAATTATGGTACTGAGTCCAATTTATTGGTAATGTTGTTTTTTTTTATTACAATTATATAGATGCCACTTTTAGAAAGTTGGAAATGTTCTACCCTCAGCCATTTTTTGCATGTAGCATGGCCTAAGTCACACAACTGTATATAGCTGGCAGTTAGTCTTTGTGAATTCCTCCCAGTCACACAATAGAGGGATTATGTGTGCCTGAATGGGCCATCTGCTGGTAGGAGCCCCACTTACAATTGAAAAAGCCTGTACTTTACCATCACACAAAGATCCTTATATACGTAAATTGTCAATTTAGCCTGCTTAGAGCCAGGTAATGGGAGGCAGGAAATTCCATGCACTTCAAAGCCACTGTCTATAAGCTTCTCCCACATTCCAGAACCAGGGCACCAGGGTTTACAAGTAGGACCTCAGACACCATCTCTTTAGTACACTTCTGAGCTTGTGGATATTCTGCCAGAAAGAAGGAAGAGCCACAGGGACACAAAAGTCTTCCTCCATCCTGAACCAGCATTTGGACCCAACCTGAATAAATCCTGGCCCTTCATTTAGTTCCCTTCCAGTCCTGGACCCTTGCAAGTGGTGCTAAGGGACCCAAATAGCAAAAATCCCAAAGTGGGAACAACAATTTTTGGCTAAAAACTGCTCTGAGACCCAGGAGGAGACTTTTCTAAGTCCAAAGGTAAGCGCTTGCCAGAATCAATCCACTTCTTGTATCCGAACCATGATCCATTGCGTTCAGCCAACCTTTTCTACTTTGTCACGGTCTCATGCAAGTACATGTCCAGTTGGTACTTTGATCCTTTAGGCGCTAGTTTTTACTAAAAGTTTTAAAATGTCATAACTCTGGTTCTACATATGGGATTTTTGTGGTTTTGGTGTCAAATACTTTTAAAAATGTACTCTATTTTTCTAAAGTGCTTTGAAATTTTTTTTGTGTTGTGCTTTCACTTTATCCCCTTTTTTGTGCTGCAATAATACTTTACACATTGCCTCTAAGTTAAGCTTAACTGCTTTCTTTGTCAAACTACCCAGGGCTAAGCACATGTTAATTTTGTGACATCTTGTGGAACACCCTGCAAGGGAGTGTGGCTGTTGCTTGACCATAGCTCACATCTCAAGCTCACACCCAAGTTAACTGACAACCCACTTTCTAACAGTAATGCATTTCATTGAAGTGAACAGCTGGCTATGAAATTCTCACACAGGTGAAAAATACTGTACTCACTACAGTTTATGATGACATCACTTTTCCAATAAGGGGAAAAAAGACCCTCCCTGAATTACATTTAGGGCCAAGATGAGGGAGGAATGAAAAAAACAAAGTGGGTAGAAACCTCTATGCCGAAAATAAAAAAATATACAAAAACAACTTGTACAAATAAATGTGTTGCAAATTAGAAAAAGTCTGTGGTTCAAAATTAATGTAAAAGATATATGTGTAGATAGTTGAACTTAATGTGGGTGTCATGGTAGCGTAGAACCTTATTTGCTAAATTGAATAGGTTGGCATAGAGGGTTCTACCCCCTTTGACATCACTTCTTTAGTCATGGTTTAGAGTTTGTTGAAACAAGACCAACTGTGTGCTTGATTATAACAAGTACATTAGTGGAGTTGATAAAACTGACCAATTTCTTTAGCCATATGAGGCATCTTATAAAACGTTCACATGGTACAAGAAACTGAGTATGTATCTCATCCATTTGGGAAAGTACAATTCCTGTGTTGTCTATCGTCAGACTGCCGCAGAAAGACTGAAGTCTTTCCTTTACTAAGCACCCAGGAAGACTCAGGAGTGTGAGTTGAAGTTTCCCACTACATATTCTTACCCAGAACGCCCCGCAAACATCAGACTTCCTTATATGTCTATGAGAGACAGTTTTAGAATCAGGTGGAATCCACAAAATTCCTACGATTCAGCATTCCTGCACTCCAAGTGAAAACCATGCCACACATGGGCCTATTGTCTGACAGCAGCACGTCCAAATCAGTGACCATATGAGGACCACATTGATAGTGCATGCATCCTGTCACAGGCAGTGGGTTCAGCTACACAAGTGGGGTACTGTTTTACTGGGAGAATTGGGGGTATGGTAGGAAATCTGTGGCTCTCCAAGGACAACAGAACTTTCTCTCATAGTTTGAATTTTGCCAGACATTCTGAATCAGAAACTTTGGTGGGACACACACAAGTCACTTGACTCTCTACTTCTCAGGGTATCTAGCCTTAAGAAATATATGGATTGGAATTGGTTTCATAGGTGCCAGCAGAACCATGTCCAAATATTGTATCTAGTCCCCTTGCCAGAATATGTTAATTTGGAAGGAAAAATATTCATATTTTCTTGTTCCATTTTGAGGCCATTTCTGTTGCATGTGATAGGTTCACCCACAACATGGTCTATTGTTTAAATCAGAGCAAGTGAGGGATCACTGGATAGTTCCCTGCAGATTGCAGAATATTCCCTCACATAAATATGAGGGAAATCCATGATTTCTCCTGAAGGCAGACATTTGCAGGACCTTTTCATCAATGAAATATAATGGGATTCGGATAATTGACACCACATTTGACTACCCTAGGTGTCTATGTTTTAGATATGCATGGGGTTAGTAGATATCCCTGGGTGCTCGGCAGGGCTTCAGCAGAAATATCACTGCTTTCCATGGTCAATTTGAAAGGAAAAATAATGATATTTCCTTATGTTATCTGGGTCTTTCGTGTGACGAGTGATAGGCCAAGCTACACAAGTGGGGGAACAAAGAATAGTGGAACATTTCTTATTATCAAATACATTCCCACACATTTATGGATTCCAAATGGGTACCAGTGTGCAAGACAAAACATATTGTGTGAAATTCCCTGAGAATCAAATGATATGGTTAACTGCAAATTCAGAGATCCCATTTTTCAGATTTTACGGTATGACTTGATATATGCTTTGTAGACAATGGAAAAATCAGTATATGCTGCAGGTCAGTTGCTGGTTGTGGGTATCACATGTTTTCAGATAAGCAATAAACACAGTTATTTGACCGAAAGAGACTAACAGACTTAATAGTGCATTACGTTTTTGTGAATTATCCATCGGGCGAAAAAATTACAGGTGAAAACATTGTCAACTATTTCTATTTTTACTACCTATTTACATAATTTTTTTATTTCAAAATTGTATTATTTTGGAAAACTGTGAGCAAACTATGCTACTGACTAGGTGATTAATTTAAGCTTTTGTCATCTTTTCAAAAATTTAGTTTTCCAAATCACCCACGGGTTTTGGAACCATTTTCAATACATATTACAAGTGTCAGGGGACCTGATAAAAATAGGAAAAATTGACTACCACTATGAAAAATGCACAAACTATGATAAAAGGGATATCTTTACATTCTGACAGTTCCTGAAAGCTAAGAAGAAGGTGATCATCACACACCAAGCCTTTTGTCGATGTGAGTCATAACATTTACAACTCCCCCCTCAAAAAATGATGATGCCTTAATTACTAATTTCCCCAAAGATCAGCTAAAACAAACTTGTTTAGGCACTTTTTATGACACTAGCTTTCTTTTTTGATCAAAAATAACACCATTAATCATGGGACATATGGCCCCGTTGCCGATCCCGGCTATGCCATGGATAGATGGCTCCTCCCTGGAGGCAGATACAATAGGGCATTGTACTCTAAGCCAACAAAGTTACATTTGACAGGACCAACTAGGCATGTGGTTCGGATCTGGCATGATGCCACAAGCTCTTTGGGATGGAGGGACAGGTTGACCCTGGCTACCCCACTTTTTTATTCAGAACGGCTGGGTAAGCTTTGGAAGACAATGGGGTTTGATAAGTGGGACCTGATAGGAATCTCCACTATTAAAGACATCTGGAGTAAGGGGAGGATGAAGTCATTTGAGGACTTGCAGACTGAATTTGAGCTGGCGGGATCCGAGTACTTTCACTATGTGCAAATTCGACACTCACTGCAGACGGCCTTGCCTGTGGACGTTGACCTTCTGGTGGCTTCAGACCTAGAGGATAGAATTTTAGATGGTCACCTCCCCGATAAAACGATCTCCCTGATCTATAAGAAGCTAATTAATCACAGGGCGGACCTACTTAGCGAGTTGAAGGACAAGTGGTTGCGGGACGGAATAGAACTCGATGATGAGGACTGGCAATCGGCTGTGTCTTCTCCGAAGGTGGTTGCCATTCCTGCACGGCTGCGGCTTGTTCAATACAAATATTACATAGGGTCTATGTTACGGGGCCCCGCCTTGTACGGATGGGTCTGTCTGATACCGGACTGTGTAGACATAAATGTGGAATTGTGGGGACGTTCCTCCATGTTATCTGGGAGTGTCGATATATTGCTGAGTATTGGCGTAAGATTCACAACACTATTCAAGAGGTTTTGGGGGTCTCCTTGCTACCAGAGGCGAGGAGGTGCCTTCTTAACATATGGGGACCTACTGACCTTAACTCCGCACAGACACAGTCGGTTACATGTGGTTTCATGATAGCGAAAAGAAATATTGCCCAGCAATGGGGATCAGAACAGCCCCCCACGCTTGAGATCTGGAAGAATAACTTAGATTGGAGCATGTTCTGGGAAAAAACTGTTTTTATAGCAAGAGGCCACCCTCGAAAGTGGGCTTCCATATGGGGGCCCTGGAATAAATATAGAGGCGAGATTTGTGTGCCACCCAGGAACGTTGTTTTTGATGTACCCCCATCCCCGTAGAAATTCTGATGTGTATGTACTCCTATGTCCTGTACCCCCGTGGATTATGTGTTGAATGCAACATTACTCCTCTGTACTGTGTATTTTACTGATACTTTGTTTCAATTAAAAGAATTGTTAAAAAAAAATAACACCATTACTATCGACTATGATTCAATCACACCAAAATACTGACAATAATTATTTCTTTGTACCTAAAATTCAGAACTCACGTATATTCTGATCCACTGGGAAACAGGTTTTTTCACATTTGCTAAGTTTCAATACTATATTTTCAATCGCACGGATTTTAGAGACACACAGTTAATTGCCTTTTCCTTTTTGCTGTAAGTGATGTCATCTATATTAAGATGTAAAATGACTCCCATACTGGTACTTGCTTCTTCCATTTCATATTTGTGTCAAAGGTAATCCACTTTTAATTGAACTCAATTAATTTATGTTTTTTGATCTGTAATTGCAAAACACCATGTGCAATTAGTAGGACACAGAAGGGCTTTGTCAATTTGGGCACCCTTTTTTGTACATATGTGTTGATTGTACAAATGTGTTGAGTATGGTTGGTTGGGTAGATTTCACTTTTGCGGAGCACCCCGACCCAAAATTATTTTTCGCATTTGGTAAACCACTCAAAGTCACTTTATATGGTCTAGCAAATTCAAAGTAATTCAGCCTAGTGCGTCGCTTTGCTCTAGGTAGGTGTTACATGGGTGGAGCATGGGTATTCACATGTATCCACACATGTATTTTGAAGCAAACTTATATTAACAAAGACTTGTAAACCTGGGTTTGTGACAAAAAGGTGCACCTACCCAACAGAGGTTTAACAAGGAGAAACTCATTTGTTTCTACCAGTCACTTTCTCTTTCAATGTGTGTCACATTGTGCAGCACACATAGAACAAGCATCTGCAAATAGGTCTCGCTTTTATGTGAGTTTGAGCTATTGGCGTTGTAAATGACAATGCCTTTTATTTATGTTTTGGTTTTTAAAACATAAATAAAAGGCATTATCATTTACAATGCTAATAGCTTAAAGTCTCGCAAATGCAAGACCTATTGCCTATTGTGGAGAAGTGTGGTTCAATGGTTAGAGCGGCAGACCCTGATGCAGAGGTCTGGCCCGGGACCAGGGTTCAATACCCGCCTCGGCAGGTCTTGGACTCAATTTCCCCAGACCTGATAATTCTCGCCTCGGTGCCTATTCTAATCATGGGTCCCACTCTGCAACTCTGGGCAATAGCATGCTTAATCTCCACAATGGCCCCAACAGCGATGGGATGCCTGGCTTCACCTTGGGGGTGCCCAGGAGTGGACATTTCACAGGGAAAAGCCAGGAAGGGTTCCACAGCGGTATGAGTACAGCCCCAGGACACCCCGTTGCTGGGGCAGCAGTGCGCTTTAAAAGTACAAATTCATTTCATTTCATTTAATTGTATTCCAAGTGCATGTTTGAAAGTGTGTGTGTGTAAGGGGTTGTTACAAACAGAAGGTATCAGAAGGAGCACAGACGGGGAGGGTGTCCGTTAGCAAAACCGAGGGTGGGTGTGTAGGGAGGAAAAATGATTATGTATTGGGGAAGGGTCACAGAGGGCATAGGGAAGCAAACAATATGTAAAAACAGGTCAAGGACAACCAATATTTGCCCGGCGGTATCGCCTCTTTAACCCACAAAATCTTAATCAATGAAGAGGCAGGCGCTGGAGACTGGAAGGCAGGAAACAAGGTTTATTCTCTCCGGAGGAGAACACATCAGTTCGGACAGCCAGTATCGTCACGAGGTGCTCTAACCGCATCTCTGAGGCCTGGCCTCTTATACACAGTTTTGTGATCTTTATTGCAGGTAACACATTCTTGCAATGCTTTGAAGTATGAAAGGACATCCTCGGAATCTCCCCTTCAGGCCCGTTCCCACACACATTTACATTTGAAGTCCCCACCCCGGTCACAATAGGTGATGATTATCGCGCAGCTGGACATTCCGCCGATTCACGGAATGCGTGGGGTTGATCGGATATCATAGGGTGGGGGCTTTGATCAATTCGAGGGTCCTTTAATGGGGGAAGCTTCCTACTGTACGGGGGGGGGGTAATAAACAGTATACGCAGGGCCAGGTGGCGGCCTGGGAATGGGGAAGACAAACGGGCACACAGGAAAAGGGGGTTTGTATCGAAGGGTCTGGGACCATGAAAGGAACGAAGGGAGGTGTCGCGCTGGGAACAGGATGGGGTTCTGAGGCAGAGCTGCGCTGAAGAGGGGTTTATGACCCAAGGCATGTGAGAGCGGGGGGGTGGCCAGTGCGTGGGGGGGGCTTGTGAGGGCGAAGGGCTGTGCTGGGGGCCAGTGGCGTGCAGAGGGTGGTTCTGATCGAGGCACCTAAAATGGCGGGTGCGCACGACAAAAAGTGTGGCATCAGGGGAAAAGGCAAGATGGCGCAGATAATGTTTACCAAACCGTACTAATTTTCCACAGTCCCCCCTTTAACATTCCCAAGACATCTTGCTGGCCTATTTCCTATTCATGTCTACTGTGGCGGTCATAAGTAAAGAAGTAGGAACCCAGGTGAAGGAGCTATAAACATTACATTTAAAATCTTTCGTCTTAGGAGGCGGGCCTATCGATAAGCTTGTTTGCAGGAAAGTCATAGTAATGCAATATCGGACAAAAAACGATTCTGTAGCGAGAGTGTTGAGTACATTTCATAGATGCTTATAGTCATTCGGAATATGAACTGATAGGTTATTACATATGTAAGTTCTTTTCGTATTCGGTTGGAGCGTAATCAATACAATGGTGGCTGGGAGAGAAATGAGACGTAGTAAAAACGATAATCAGGGGTGTCATTGTTCGAAGGGGAAGTCCTATTGTCATGGACCATTATTAGTGAGTTCTCAGCATTCTTTGTCGTCTTCTGTTGGCACTGTGGAGCACCGGCGGTGGAGCTATGTGTCCAGCTCTATTCTAGGTCCCGCGTTGCAGGGCATGACCTTTTCCTCGCTTTCCTGGTCAAGAAGGTTCTTTTTGCCCTGTGTCCTTATGAGTCGATTGTCAAAGAGTTCAGGTGGAAGAAGGGGGGTGTGTGAGTAGTCCTTAGGGTAGGTCGGAGGAAAAGGGATGGAGCAGGGCCAGATCGGGAACAGACCAGGGGGACGGAAAATTTTAGGTAGGCGGGCCCATGACCGAGTTCAGAGAGCGGGGACTTTTTGGCACACGTTGATCATCGAGCAGGGGCATCAGGTCAGCCCTTTCCTCTCATTTTGTCGGAAACAGTGCCTCGTCCTGCGACTCCTTACTGTTGCGGTCTCGTCTTGGCCAATGTCGCAGATGTTCCACGATCTGTAGTCAGGCCGCGGGCTCCCACATCCGGTCTCTCTCTCCTCCGACAGTGGTACCCTTAAATGAGTTTGAAAAGACAGTCTTTAGAGAATTGGCAGAGGAAGGTAATCACATAAGTCTATTTCTCTCCCAGCTCCAAGCAAATGAGAAACATCCGTTACATTGGGGTTCACAACCAACATATAAATATTAGATGATGGGCTTGCTGGATTTCCTATAACTTTCTTTCGTAACTATTTCTTTGGTGTTTGTTGGTGTTACATTCATTGTCGTGGTACGAGATCTGGTACCTATTTATTGCATTTTGTTTATTACAGTCACATCAGTTCCTCTGGCAGAGACCCACTTTCCTAGTACGAGCCTTACGAAGCTATCCCGTTCTCCAGGGCTTTATATTTTACGAAAAAGTGCAACGTGCTACCACCATGGTCTGATAGGTATCTTTCTGAGGAACGAACATAGGCTAAACAATTTTCCATTCGATCAATGCATCCTACCTTTCAGCTAAACATTTTACTTCTAACAGGGTTTATTGCAACAATTTCTTCATTTTGGTCTAATCTTAACTTTGCAAACATCATTCTAATTCCTACATAGTCTCTTACAACCTGACTACTTCATTAAAAAACCGAGGTCTTATGGAAAACAACTAGGAACATAGCAAACTGTGGTGAGGGACTATCGTCTTGCTTTGTGTCATGAGGGCGTTATCTAGCCGAAGGCCACAGTTCAGTTGGTAAGCGTTCAGTGACATTTCTCGAATTCTAAACTCTGTAGCTTGCTCATCAACAAATCATTTCTAGGAACAACGGCTGGCCTGTGTTAGTCGTAAGTCGACCCATCTCTTACAACCGGGGGTGAGGGACATTTTTAAAACTCTCGTCCGGGGCAGCTGATACAAAACCGAGGGCGTTCTGGGAAGATGGGGATGTTTCGGTCACTTTTACTGTTTGGGTATTGAGACAATTCGGGACGGGGAAGGTCGCGTTATCTGATGCATTTTTTTTTTATCATAGAAGCCACTGACATGTAGTTCCCTTATTACGGGTCAGATTAGGGAACCTCAGTCGTCTTACCTGTCCTTTCCTTTTTGGCCAATTCTAGGTTTCATCAATATTTAGCAGAAAGGAGAGGTAGTGACACGGCATCAAGGTGATTTTTATTTAAGACAAATTTTCGCAAATACTTGCGGTAGCTGGAGCCAATTGGGTGGTGCACCAGGGGTGGCGGTTTGCCAATTAGGTGCTAGTCGTTCAGGAGAGTGAGAGTGTGGAGGAGAGAGGGAGAGAGAGAGAGAGAGAGAGAGAGAGAGAGCGAGAGAGAGAGAGAGAGAGAGAGAGAGAGAGATGTGCAACAATAGGCTAAATAGTACACGTGCGACATGGGGAGTGGCCGTGTATTAAGATAGGCTATTCAGCGCATTACACAACATGAGACATTACGGGTCTGTGTTAGAATTTTGAAAGCATGCAGTTTGGGACGGACGAGCATTAGGCCGGGTACAGGGGACATGCATTGAGTAAAAGGCACCATTGTGTCGCACTTCTCGCACTCTCGGTCCTTTGACTAGTTAAGTCAACGCCTCAGTCGCATAAAAACATTTTCTCATAGTCTCAGACATACGTGACATGTGCCCATTCACGCAACACGGATTAGGGGTGATCGTGTTTCATCATATCATACAACTTATTGGCTCTTTCGTTACAAGAGCAGTTTGTGGGTGTGTTTAGGTGCCACCTTGCAGCGTTAGTCCGCTTCATGTATCAGACATGGCGAGGCTTCAGATCTTCACCATACCTCAGTCGTGATTCCAATGTAACCTGTAGAGGGAGGAAAAGAGGGGAAAGGAGGGGGACAACATTCGAGCATATCAAATGCATGGGCACGAAAGTCCTTTACTTACCACATACTCGTCTTATCTCCTCGGGATAGAATCCCTGGGGTCTTGGTTTCTGAAGCCAGGGGGGGGGGGCAGTGTGTCCGTATAGGCCGTGTGTAGGGAAACGTTAAAAAAATCAGAGGCACTTAGTGCGAGGTATCTAGTTGGTAGATGTATCTAGCTATCGGGGTCCTTAAATCTTTTTCAACGCTGTGATGTTCTAAGGCATATCAGCTCTTCGGCCAACTCTGTTCCCTAGTACCTTTGAGTGCCGTACCTTTATAACATTCTATCATTTACACCGCTTCACTTTACCCGTCCTCAGAAGTCGAGGTCCTTCTCCATGCGTTAGTTCCTGAGCCAGTCGCATACTTGGAGGCAGAGTATCGTGTCTTAGATTCGATCCTCCATCCGGGGCTGAGCAACCATTTTCTAATAACCTTAAAAAGAGAGCAAAGCAGGGTGCACAGAAAAACTCTCCCGCTGTTCCCATATTTAAAGAAAATCATGCAATACCTGTTCATAGTTTGGAAAACCTTTATTTGCACAATCGTTCAGCATGTAGATATGAGAGTGCAATCGTATTTGGCCGGACACGGCGATGGCTGAAGCACGTACAGTAAGGGGGGTATTTTGCAGCATTAAAAACATTTAAAAGGGTTTATTTATTCATTTGCAGGAAACTAAAAAGGTCTATCAATAGGTGAGGGATCAAGGGGCATTCATTTCATAATTGGAAGCACAGTCAGACTAGTTGTAATCAAATTTCCTAAATGCATACCGTGGGCGTGTGTCACAAGCGAGGTTATGTATCAGTTACAATAATATCATAATAAATCGTACATTGAAACCAACATTTTTTTAACAGGGTCCTTTTACATGTTCGTCGAGTGAACCCTCCCTCTTTGTCGTCAAGTGTACAAAAGATCATATACATATCTCAGAACATCAAGTCTTATTAGTTAAAAACACCACGAGGTGTTCGTAAGTTCTTATTGACACCGGCGCCATTTTGGGCGGGCCGGGTTAGTCCGGAAGTAGCATCAGGGAAAAAATGTTTCCCACAACCGGCGGTTGGACCAGAGTCCTTTTCGGCAGTTCAAAAAAACTCGTGCTAACAGAAGGGGTGGCTATGTCGTGGTTATTTCGTTAGCGATCAAGGCAGTTGTTCCTCATCGGAAGCCTGCAGGGGCTGAGGGCTCCGGGGACTTTTGTAGAATCTTCAAGGCTGTGGGGATGCTGTCGGAGGTGGGGGCTCGTGCCCCGGTGGGCAAGCGTCCGAGTTACACTGCTGGGCCCAGACGCCATTTTGAGGCCCCGCAGCAGCCGCCCTTCGTCGAGTCTGCAAGAGTGGAAGAGGCCCTTTGGGGTGAAAGAAATGGAACACCGTGCCGTAGGAGCAGGACATTCGGCTAGGGTGCAGCTGTGGTGCCCCCACCTGGGGGGGGGCGAGGGAGACTCGTTCGCGCCGTCTCCCTCTCCCAGTGCACCCCACGCCGCCCCTTCTCACGGGCATACATGATGGCCACTCCACATCCCGTGCTCCACAAGTACTCTTGAGGGCCATCGTATGTCTTGTGCTGCGCAAGTATGGCCGGCGCCATCCCATGTCCTGCGGAAGTATGGCCGCCGTTGCATGTCCGGTGCTGCGCAAGTATGGGCACCGCCGTTGCATGTCCGGTGCTGCGCAAGTATGGGCGCCGCCGTTGCATGTCCGGTGCTGCGCAAGTATGGGCGCCGCCGTTGCATGTCCGGTGCTGCGCAAGTATGGGCGCCGCCGTTGCATGTCCGGTGCTGCTCAAGTATGGGCGCCGCCCGGCTGGAGGATTTCAGCGCCGGGCCGGGGGCTGGGAAACCTCCTATCCGGGGAGGTGGGAGAGGCTCGTCCGCGTCGCCTCTCCCTCCCAGCCCACCCTGTACCAATTTTCAGCAGAGGTATTTGTGATGGCCGGACCGGGAGATACGAGGGAGGGGGTCATTTGCACCCGCCCCCTCCCTATTCGTGGTCCGGGGGACGCCACCCCACGAAGAAGAGGAAGGGACGGCCATTTCATGCTGGGCCCGTGGTGCCCCCTGGACATCCCACTGGCGATCTTTTCGATCGATGGCTGTCAGCAGGCTCCGCCCCACACGTGCTGTGTGTTTCACCTTCCGGATGGGCGTGACCGGTGACCTGTGGCATTTCGGGAACTTCCGGAGTGGGGGTAGGTATTTTGTTTGGACAGGCATGTCTGGGTAATGGGGGTTGTCTATGCAGGCCTGTAATTGCTCCTTTTTTACAGAGTGGGGGGGCAGCAGAGAGTAATCAATCCCTTTGCACTCGAAGTTTGAGTTCATTAATGGAATGTATACTAATCTGTCCGAGACTACTCTGTGTATTGTTTCTGTAGGTTATCCGAAAAGGGTGGCTTTTTTTTGTGTTAGGGAACAGTAGCGGTAGTACGGGGTTCGTCACCGGGTAACTTAGAGCTAGACTGGGTTTCCCGTCTTAGCGTTGTTCGATCTATGAGGACTCAAACATGTCGCTGAAATCGGTCTGGCAAAATCTGTGCCATCGGGCATAATCAAACGTGGTGGTTCTATCTGGCCTGTCCGCGTCAGTCTGATTTATCTTTGTCTCACGCCTTTTCCCTTTCTGCCGGCCTGTTATTTCTGTCGGCCCTCTGCTCTTACCCACGTTCAGTAGAGTCGGGCATTGGGCTTTCCAGTGCCCGGAAAATTTACAAAAAGCACATTGGTTTTGCCCTAAGTCTGGTCGTCCTGTGCGTAGTGTCGGGGGATTACTTTCGGGTCGTTGTGTCTTGGGGTTGTCCTGTCGATATATTCCTTTACCTACTCTGACTTCGTCTCTTTTCTTTCGTTGCATTGCTTCTTTGCGCCACATACCGAGACTGTCGAGCATAATAGGCGTTGTCTTATTACTACAAAGGGCTATTTCTAACGTTTCTATTTTATCAAGATCGAAGGATCCTATCAGTGGCCACTGTTTCTCTTGATTTTCTTTGGTATACCTGTGCCACAGCTTACTATAGGCTATGGTAACTAATCCATACTTTGTGAACATGTCTTTATTAGGGGTGCCTTCCAGCGGAGCTAGATGGTCCACCTCCAATAAACGGTCCGGGCTGAACCAACTACCAATCAGTGGGGAGAAGACAGACATGACGGCTCACAACGAGGACAAAAAGTCAGCACTGCCTATCTTATCACTGCGTGCAAAGACTAGACAGAATATTTCTATTCTACGTTGTTTGCAGGCAGTGAATACCTCATGAACCAATATCAAAAAGTCAATAAACAATCAGTGGGGAGAATAAGTAGGCCCGCAAAAAGGTCTGCGTCCTCTACCCTTTCACTATCTGCAAAGAGGAACCTGTTCTTTCCTGTTTGCAGACAGAGAATCTCCAGAAAACAATCCGCGAACAGTAGTTCGGGGTCAAAAACAATTAATCAGTGTGGGAGAGGGAAATCTCCCGAGAGTTCAAAACAATCAATCAGTGGGGGAGAAAGATAGGCACGATGGCTGCATTACCTATCCTTCACTGTTTGCAAAGAGAGAGAGCCTATTGTTTCTCCGTTTGCAGACAGTGAATCTCCAAACAAGTCAACAAAGAGTAATACTAGTATTTTCCGATCAATTAAACAATCATTTCGCAATTTGTCGTGTTTACACGACCTTACCCGGACCGTATGGACAGTTTCTTATCTTCCGAATCCAGCGCCCGATCGTCCTCTTTTCCTCGTATTCCTCGCGGCACTCCTGATGGTTCCCAGTCAGGACCGTAGATCACTCGAGAGAGGTCTGTTCGGAACCAGTGAAGTTCGGATGATCGGCTGCCAGACGAGGGTCTATTGGGCAAGAGCTCTCCCGATCGTTGCAGTCGTTCACTCTGTCGTCAGGACCTCTCCCACTGGATCCACGTGTCGCTGATGGGCCCCACGCTTGGGACGCCAATTGTAAAAACAGGTCAAGGACAACCAATATTTGCCCGGCGGTATCGCCTCTTTAACCCACAAAATCTTAATCAATGAAGAGGCAGGCGCTGGAGACTGGAAGGCAGGAAACAAGGTTTATTCTCTCCGGAGGAGAACACATCAGTTCGGACAGCCAGTATTGTCACGAGGTGCTCTAACCGCATCTCTGAGGCCTGGCCTCTTATACACAGTTTTGTGATATTTATTGCAGGTAACACATTCTTGCAATGCTTTGAAGTATGAAAGGACATCCTCGGAATCTCCCCTTCAGGCCCGTTCCCACACACATTTACAGTTGAAGTCCCCACCCCGGTCACAATAGGTGATGATTATCGCGCAGCTGGACATTCCGCCGATTCACGGAATGCGTGGGGTTGATCGGATATCATAGGGTGGGGGCTTTGATCAATTCGAGGGTCCTTTAATGGGGGAAGCTTCCTACTGTACGGGGGGGGTAATAAACAGTATCCGCAGGGCCAGGTGGCGGCCTGGGAATGGGGAAGACAAACGGGCACACAGGAAAAGGGGGTTTGTATCGAAGGGTCTGGGACCATGAAAGGAACGAAGGGAGGTGTCGCGCTGGGAACAGGATGGGGTTCTGAGGCAGAGCTGCGCTGAAGAGGGGTTTATGACCCAAGGCATGTGAGAGCGGGGGGGTGGCCAGTGAGTGGGGGGGGCTTGTGAGGGGGAAGGGCTGTGCTGGGGGCCAGTGGCGTGCAGAGGGTGGTTCTGATCGAGGCACCTAAAATGGCGGGTGCGCACGACAAAAAGTGTGGCATCAGGGGAAAAGGCAAGATGGCGCAGATAATGTTTACCAAACCGTACTAATTTTCCACAAATAGACAGAGCAATATGGCAGCCAGGGGGAGAAAAGCAACTGAGTGGTAACAACGTTAAACCAGGGATGAAAGTATATCCTTTACAGGTAATTATAGTCGAGGAGCAAAGCGTAGCGAGCTTCCACTTTGGAACTGGAGAACTGCTCACCAAAGCTCTCCAATACCTTCCGGTCGGGTTCACTCTTGCAGTTGCGGGAGAGTGTGTCCAAAGAGACATTTGCAGCCAAATAGTTTTTTTCTTTTTTTAATCCATTTCACACAGGAACAAATCGAGAAAAGAGGGTAAGAGCCCTTTGTTGAAGTCATGGTCTTTAGCAAGTGAAAGGAGGAGCAAACCTAGGGTGTATTCATGTTTAAAATAGATGTTCATTCAGAAAATAAACACTCCAGATCTAGCAGAATTTACATTATGCACCTTTGACCTCCCTAAAGGCATCGCTGAGTTGCAACCTTCTGTCTCCCATGGTGCCTGGAGAATTCCCCCTTTGCTACGGGATTAAACAGGCCCATGGTCACAAATGCGCATGAGAGACCCTCCTGCAGTAAGAGAAACTCATTAAAGAAAATAGTGCTTACAGACTGAAGAAGACATACCGTGTAAGAACCGAAGTAAAAGGGTCAGTCCTCACGGGAGGTTACAAATGAAGACATGGTGGTACTAAGGAGGGACTAAAAAGCCTAATAACGAATCAGAAGCCACCCTTTAAGAAGGACAATGACACAAGCAAATGGCAAATATGGATGGAGATTGGGCGTGGCTTCAAGTGCATACTCCAATACAGCATGGCTCGCAGAGCAGCGAATGCGCTGACCAGGCTTGACCTAAAAAGGAAAATGTACCAAAGGATTGCTTTTGTGCAGGAAGGGGAAACAATCCTGCTGGTAATGCGGGTACTCTTGCGCTATGGTGCAAGGGTTCTGCATTGTGCATTGACATTAAGAAGTACACAGTTCTCCAGTAAAAAGAGAGAGCAGAAATGCTCCATATCCTTGAAAATGAGGAGCATTTCTGCTCTCTGCATTTCACGCAATGCAGTGCAGCAAGTTTCCTTGCTGTGCCATGTTGCAAGAAATGAATAAATGTGCACCCTAATTTAGTAATTGTCATTACTGGTAATGTGAAAGTAAAATGAGTGTGTTCCTGGTAAAGATCTTTGAAGTTAATTAAGTGTGCCTATGGTCATGTGGAAGGACTTTAACTGAAATTGACTGCTGTCCATTGTAGAGCCCATGCACATTGTTTTCTAGACAGCATTGCTAGTGCAGGTTATTGACTGAATCAATGAAACTCAATATGTGATGTGCACGTACTTTATTGTGGCCTACTGGGTATTATTTAGATTTTAGCAAAAAATATCTTAAGGTGGATGTTGTAGGTCTATCACCATCTAGGTAATGTAATGTAAATTGATACTTGTATAGCGCACTACTCACCCGCAAGGGTCTCAAGGCGCTTGTACGAATACCTCTGTGTAACCCATCCTGCCTTTCCCTGTGAGGTGTCCACTCCTGGGCACCCCCAAGGTGGAGGCCAGGCATCCTTAGCTTTGTGGGGGCCGTTGTGGAGATTAAGCAAGCTATTACCCAGAGTTGCAGAGTGGGACTCCATGATTGGAATAGGCAACAAAGGCGAGAATTATCAGGTCCGTGGAATTTTGAGCCCAAGATCCACAGAGGCGGGCAAATGAACCCTGGTCCCGGGCTAGACCTCTGCATCAGGGTCTGCCGCTCTAACCATTGAGCCACACTTCTCCACTCTTGCATTGACCACTTAACTTATTATTAGTGAGGGAAACACCCTAACATCAGAGGTGGGTAACTACTACGACAAAGCTTCCAGCATACTGGTAATAAAAAAGGTTAAAATGCAGAGTTGCAAAACTCTGGCCAAGGATTCTCGGTATTACTTCCTGGTTCACTAGGCTACCCACAACACTTGTGACTTTTGATGTTAATAGCTTTAACTATGCTTGGTTGCTGTCAAATTAGTTGATGAATGAAAAACATAGGGAATTGTTTCAAGTAAAAAATGCTCTATTGAGTAACATGTCTCAAGCGCAAGAATATATGTTGATTATTTACACAGAAGTATAGCCTGTATAGCCCTGGTGTATTGAATTTATATCATTCACCAATCCTTAAGAATATTTGCATATATTTATGCTGCTGGTTCTAACAAAGCCATCTTCCTAGAACTGGCTACCTTTCTACGAGATTATTTGTAAATTGGGTCAAGAACACTACCTCAGCAAGATCCAGGGACCATCCATGTAGAGAGAGCATTTTTCTGCAATGGCTATATATTCCCATTTACCTGGGTCGGAATTCAGAAGACCATGGGATAAGCCAGGAGCCCCTGAAGCATGTGCACTTCTATAACTGAATATCAGGCGTTCAATTTGTACTTTCTGTTTAAAAATTGGTACACTAGCACATAGGCAGGAAATAAGGATTCTGTTTTGGTGAATATTACTACCATAAATTCTGCTGTAACAATACACCACTCTTTTTCTACAATTGTATTATCTAGTTGCCAATGTGATTCACGCTACTCATCAGAAAAGAAGCTCCAAAGGTTCACAATCTTTCCTAGTAGCTCAATTAGTCAAGGACCTCTGATTCTGTTTGTACTTCAGAAGGTTTTTACTATTGTATGGCACTCATTACAAGTAGTTCTTTTTGGACTCGGCCCTCTTTGCAGGGTCACTACCAGGCATTTTGCCTTCACCTCTTCTGATTTCTAAACCAGTTACTGTTGGCACTTTACCATGGCAAACCAGTGCTAATGTGCTTGTGCTGACACCTTAAAATATGGTAAAATTGGCTCACACCCCATGGGCACAGTTGATTTACTTGGAAGTCCCTAGTACAGCAGTACTACATGTACACAGAACCTGTTATTTAAATGCTACTGGTGGGCCTCCATCAATTAGTGTGCCCCCAATTTTATTACACTTTTAACACATGTTTCAGGCTTGCCATTTCAGGCTGTCTGTAGCTTTAATCTGTCAAATTTTTAACTGGCAAAATACACCTTTTGCTAGGCCTAAGTCTACCTTTTAATACATATGTTATCCCTAAAATAGGCCCTAAACAACCCACAGTTCGGGTGGAATTCCAATTAAAAAGCAGGACATGTGCTTTTAAGTTTTACATGTTCTGGTAGTGAAAACCTCCTATGTTAGTTTTCCCCTACTTGAAAGCCTACCTCTCCCATAGGATAACATTGGGACGGCTCATTACATTTAATAAGTGCTAACCTTCGATTGGGAGCTGAGAGAAATGTCCTGTTTGTGCTCAAATGAATTCTAATTTAGAATCCTATTTAATGGGAACGTTGAATATTAGATTATAATTAGGGCTTGAGTTTTCTCTTTTTACTGATTTTTACAGATTAATATAGACAGAAAATATGTGTTTTCTGTCTGTATTTATTTTTCAAAGCAGAAAAATACTGAAAATTGTGCTTCAAATGAGTGACATTTGATTATGTCTGCTGTGAAATCCAAGACAACAGATGAGCACATAGATAGCATAGGGAGATAAAAATTGATTAAGATATCTTTAAAGACAGGCATATGTTAAAATATATTTGTAGTAAACTGCTAATATTTACCTGTGGATGTAGTGTTTTGCTATATTTGGCTTCTCAATTTGCTAAAACGTGGCAGGCATTAACGTTTGAGTGCATGTTTATTAGTTAAATAAATGTTTAAATGCACCAATTTTGACTCAATTTATTCGCAAACCAGAATAAAAATGGACAAATACTAATAAAATGGCCCAAAAATAAATTTGGATAAATAAAGACTGAAATGTAAAAAAAACTACCATAAAACCGGGAGCTCTAATTATAATTTTGAAAGTGCCACTTTCAGAAAGTTGGTGTTTTTTGTCTTAAACATTCAGAGACCTTCTAGAGGTTTCCAGGTGGTCTGTTACTTGCTCCTCCATCAGGAACGCGTTTTGAGCCCAGACAGTGAACAATAGGACCTTGGTGTAGCTGGGAGAGAGTCATCCTGCTATAATGGAGGGGTGGAGCTGTTCCTTACCATGCTTACAGTATTACAATGCCCCACGAGACCTGAAACAGTCTATGATGTAATTTTAAAACCACAAGTTAAGGAACCATCAAATCAGGTAAGGAACATCTGCAATCGCTTTTGGGATACATCATGCTGTTTCTTCAATGGAAAAAATATTTTCTCAGTGAATAAACAGTTATGAATTTCAATAGTGCTCGTGCACTTTCAATTGTACACCTGTACACTATATACACTTACTCTTGTAGAAAAGCATTTGCAGTTACATAAGTGTAGAATACCATAGGGGCATATTATCAAGAACGGCGATACAATTATCGCCGCTGTAGCGGCAGGAAACTGCCGCTAAAACGGCAATAATGGGCTTGATAATATGTCCTTGTGAATTCCCATAGCAGCCCTGGTTCTGGTGTTAACCTGGGCTGCTATGGGGTTTCACAAGGGCATATTATCAAGCCAATTATTGCTGTTTTAGAGGCAGTTTCTTGCCGCTAAAGCGGCGAAAATTTTATTGCAGTTCTTGATAATATGCCCCATAGTTTATTCATAGCTGTAATCAAGGGTAGGAGTTAGTCCTTGAGTGGAAGTTCTTCAATTTGTCGGATAATCGGGCCCTCTGCATCCAATAGATCTCAGTTTAGACACATTTCAACCTTACGATGTCCCTTTTTAGCAGTAATGTACTATAAACAGGATGCATATATACATTTCCATAAAGTGAACAAGGAATCTTATTTTTTGGCCAGATTGAAAATTCTCAAGTGGAACAGTAAAGATGTATTTTTCATTCTACAATCTTAAATCTTAAACCTGCAATGTCTGGGGCACAACACTGCATGAAAATGCCAACTGCTAAGGTAATTATTATGGGGAATAGCTAATTTTCAGTGTCAATGCCAGCTGGAGCAGATTTCTCAATGTCTTTGAAACAGCAAATTGTCAATGTACGAGTTGTAAGTATATGCAGCGATTCCCCATCATATAGGTCTCTGCAACCAACTTTGCTCTACATAATAGGAACAAGCAAGCCTTTAATGCATAAGTGATCATCTTGCACTAATTCAAAATCTTGCACATTATTGTTGGGAAGTAAAATGAACCTATGTCTTTATTAACAGTGCTAATAGCAATGGAAGGGTATTAGTAAAAGTGTTGCAGATGTCCTCGGTATTTGCCTTCATTTTTGTGCTCATCGGGGATTTCGTATAAGAAAACTGTCTGAAAATAATTCTGCAGCTCCTTCTGTAATACTAATTGTGTAGCATGGGCTTAAGGTTAGTCTGCATGCACTGTGAAGTAGATGTTTTTACATTTACAGGGGGCTGTGCTTTGATACAAATGGATATATTTGTGCACTGTCAGCACCATATTGCAGGCACATTTGAGCAAAGATACTGGAGGAACAGCCTAACTGTACCCTACTCATTAATTGTCAGCCTGTTAGTGTGCCTCATAGATGGCATCCATCCCAACATGGGATGCAGATGGCCAAAGAACAATGCAAAAGCCCCCCCAAAGAAGGATCATGAATTACAGCATACTACATAATGGACTGGCTTAAGAGGTCATCCTCAGAAAAACTAAAAGCAGATTTATCAACACTTTCCAGCCACCAAATCTAATGCAAACCGGTGCAAAGTGTTAATTTACATTTAACCCATTCCATGCTGGTGACGGAACCACGCCGTCCCGAGCCACGGGTGGCGTGTGCTCATGACGGCGTGGTTCCGTCATGCCGCGGCCGCTCCGCCCACGTGGCACTGATTCTCCGCCTGCGCGGGAGAATTAGTGAGTGGGCGGAGTCGTGACGGAACCACGCCGTCATAAGCACAGCCCGCCCGTGGTTCGTTATGGCGTGGTTCCGTCACAAGCATGGCGGCGCCGCGCAACCCCCTCCCCCCCCAGCGCCGCGGCGGAATTACCACCGCAGCCAAGGGGTTAAATTCAGGGGTAATCTTTTATGTGTTCTCATACGTTGCCTAAAAGTAATGCAAAGTAGCTCAAATAGCTGTTTTGTGTTACTTTGTTGCAAGTGGTAAATGTGCATTCCCACACTACCACCCATGGATTTTGACACAAAATGCTATCTACTAACATTGGTAGACAAGACTTTGTACCAAAAAGCATACAACTCCGTGGGGCAAGCACAAAGTAGAGGAACTGCCTAGCACACATACATAGTGGGAAAAAGTTAAAAAGCATCTATGAGCAGAGTACTTTTTACTGAAAGGGTACCTTTCTAGTACAAAAGCTATGCTAGAGTTCATGTACACACCTTTGTACTATAATGCAATGGTATGTACGTGGCTCAAGGCAGCCTATTTGTCCACATGCACTTGGGAAGAGGGCAGCAGCACCACTGTCATGTTCTCTACCTCTCTTGCAATGTAGCACAGCACAGTAGGTTGCTGTACCACATTGTCGGGCTTTTAAAAAAATGTGCCCTGAACAGGGCAGCAGGTCCTGGGTTTCAAAGACCGTACAGAAGTACCATGCAAACCAACCTGGGAAGGGTTTGATCCACAAATATAATAGGGAAGACAAAGGAGAACATCATAGATCAGATTTATAAAAGACAATGTCATACAGTCAGTGTTGTGAAAATGATTTATCTTTATTTTTACATATCATATTCACATTTTCATTACCTATTTAAACGGGTAACTGTGATGGGTTCAGTAGTGAGAGTAAGCATGTGCAATACATGAGTTCCATCACAGCAACATCACGGATCCTGATAACTAATCAATGATTAGATGGATGCAGGTGATGGCCTCTGATAGGTAAAGGGTATAAAGAAGAGTGGGATGTGTCACCTACGAAGAAAATTATCCTTCATCCCTATGAATGCCTTTGGAGACAGATCCCGAGTTCAGGGCCGGCTTTAGGGCAGTGCGACTGGTACAACCGAACTGGGCGCTGACCTTTTGAGGGGCACTGATCTCAGGTGGGCCACTGTGTTTAGCTATAACTTATAATTGGAGAGATGATTAACACTTTTGCCCGTGGTAGTGAGAGGCGAGAGTGGGCGCCGAAAATGATTGTTGCACCCGTGCTCCACCAGTGCTAAAGCCGGCCCTGCCTGAGTTGATTACGTAAATCAAATACAATGAGGAAAGAGTCCATGGTGTACAAACACACACTCGCTGTCTACTGTATCTCGGGTTATTTCTATCTTCTCCTCATTTTGCTTGAGGTGTGTGGGTATTGCTCCTGGCAGCTCAGTGAGTGAGTGAATAATATTTTCACCAACAACAACATTTAATATTGAACAGAACGTAGTCAGGTGGTGGATGCCACACACTTTTATACCTCTGTCACTATCAACTACCTTTACAACTTGCCAGTTAGTACCTTTCAGTTTTTCTCTCTGTCTTTCCTCATTATTCTCACTAAGATAGCCCTATTCTGCATATTTCCACCATTCCATTTCTTAGAGCAATCAGTGCAGGGCACATGTACTGCATATTGTGGTTAATTCTGGTTATGTTTGATTGGGCTTAAATGATATTTTACTCAAAGTGGCTACCGAGAAAAATGGTTGCCACAAGGCAAACATTCTTGGGACTTACTGTCTGTTAATGATGGTGGTGTAGAGCTTTTAGATGTCTTGCATGCTGTTTTGCAAACCCTCCAATCATATAAATCTCTGCATTGCCTGCCTATTTCTCGGCTGCTGTTGATTATTATCAACTCCGCAGGGATACCACTGAGACAGGGCCACCCACATATGTGCCTCAGGAAAGAAAGTTATTTAGCAATTGATTATATTTAGATTATATTTAGGGCAGGATGACATTTAAATGTTGTTGGTGAAATTCCAGATTTCACGTTAGGTTAAATTCACAAATGTATTTGAAGTATGTCCTAGAACAAATTAAAATCATATATGATACAGCAAACAATATTTAGCACCAAATGTGTAATTTTGGGTTATTTTGGAAACTTTCAATGTAATTATGTGAAACTTCCTAGGAATACATTACTCAGCTTTACACATTGTAACATCATCCCCTCGAATTAGCTTCTGTTTTCAACGCTATCATTTGCTCCTGTTGGTGCTTGACATGGTATGAAGCAAAGGCAGAAGAACCTTTAAGCAGTGGAGGACGCAATGGAGATAGTTACTAGTGGCATCATATCCAAATGCAGCAGAAAAAGCCAACTGTACTACAAGAGGCATGAAAAGGTTTGCTAGAACACTCAGACACAGTACCTTTGTCACAGTTAATTGATCACAGCTAATTTAAGGAATATTGGTGTGTGGTGTAGAGGTATATGCCATGAGCAAAAAAGGCAAATACAATTGACCTCTTTGAAAAGGATATTGGAAAGAAATCATGAAACAATCACAGGCATCACAGGTGAGCTTTCTTGAAACAGATCTAGGACAGTTGCAGTTTGCCTAAAAAATATGAATACCCCAGTGTTCTATGCCAAAAGGACATATAGCGAGGACAAGTGGCTAGATTGAGGCTAGCAAGATTAGACCAAGCTAGAATTCACCTTGGAATATGCCATGAATAAAGTAGGCCGAGGCAATGTACCTTCATATACTAATAAAACCATTGGAAAATATGGCAGAGCTCACTGCATTAATCAAACGAAAGCTAAACAAAATGATTGTGAAGGAACATGAAAGAAGTGATACCCCAAAAAGGAATCTTTTACATAGACAGGATTAAGTACTCGTTTGTGGATGCTTCCCAGAGTTCTGCACAGTATCTGTCACCAGAATCCTCTGTTAAAAAGGACTTGATAGCTGTTTAGGTTGAACCTAGAGGCAGCGCACATGCGATCCTCTACAAGGCCTCTATATTCCGTCTGTGGGCTTTGAACATGCCCACCACACACCCACCTCTTTTCATTTGTTGCTTGGTCTGCCTTTACAAATTTCATAGTTTTAGTTTGTGAGAAGTGTACATTTTTCCCGCCTTGTGGCTGTTTTGTTCCCACCCTGGTGACCGCCCCTGCTACATGGATCCTTTCATTATGGGCCATATGTTTTATTTGAGTGCACTACTTTTCCTTCATCCCTCTTCTCACCGCTTGCTGTCACACAGTGCTGCTTGTAGTTCACTTAATCTCCCTGTGCCTTCCTCCACCACCTCCCTGGCTTCGCAGCTTGTTAATTTCGAGTGTCATTGTTCTGTGGTCGCACCACGTCCCGTCCTTCCCTGCATGTATGGTTCGGGCTAGTTTCAGTTTTGGATCTAGACCCTCAATCTTGTTCTCTCTGCCACTAACTAGCGCGTGCAGTGAAATGGCTACAAAGTAGTATTGAGCAAAATAAAAAATAAAGTTATCACAGTGAAGGGGAGATTGGAAAGTAACAATTCTCTATCCTCTGCTTAGTGGAAAAATAACTTGGATGCGCAGCGATGGAAAAAGTCTTGCAAGAACATTCTTATTTTAAACTTCTCAAGGGTGGTGGCATCTCAGACGGCAAGCTGTTTATGTTCCTGCTCTGATCGTGTTTTGGGTCAGGCCAGGCTTGGTCCAGGGCAGCGTCACAGCAGATGGCACAGCGCAAATGAAAACACATGTGGAGCCTTTACACTGACGTGTGCACAACAATAACTACGGTCAGTCAGACGGAATGTTGCCTTAAGCTGTGGAAATGTATGTGTACGTGTGAGAGAGACATTTTACCTCTGTCTCCAATGGACATGCTGAAAGGCATGCTGATATCAGGTTTGGCTGCAGATAAAATGTTCAAACAAATCAAGTGTCCTTTGACATTACTTATACTTAAACTGTCTCCCTAAGCGTTTTCTTTCCATTTGTACCTTCTTGGGATAAATGTCTAAATGGTGTCCTTCCTTTTTCCCTTTGACACAAGTCTACAGTATAACCTTAATTGAAAGGTAGGTTGACAGTGCTCGTCCTGCTATTCTCTCTGTGAATCTGGGCTCACAGGCTGTGACTCTCACAACCTTAGACAGAAAGTAATAACTCTCTTTGCTCTTGTATAACTAAATGCCTCTCACCAAACCCTCCCTCCTCTCCCACTTGCTCTTTCTCAATCTCTGTGCGCACTTCTCTCCGTCCAGTCTGTCCCTCCCTCCCCTGCCTGCCAGCAGTAATACATTTTAAAGTTCACGTTTTCAGTAACAACATGCTTTCGCAAAATGCCCACTAGTGTGCATAGCAGGACATTAAGAAACAGAGGTTCATGCTAAAGCAATATGTTAAAATAGACACAACACACAGGAGTGCTGGAAATGTGAAAGGGCGGGTATTAAAAATATAAAACAATACACAAGGAAAACACAATGCTGCTCTAAAGCCAAACTTTGTGTATGTTGTGCTTAGCGCCATCTCAGTCCCTCGGCCTTCTAAAGTTGATATATTGAAAATCCCACACATTTTATCAAAATATTATGGTCCCTGTATCGTTTTAATCCACATTAACAAGATCTTTAATCATTGGTTACATTACACGCTCTCTCATTAAATGCTCTCTTTTCTACTTAGGCATATCTGTCCGCTTGGGGACATAGCTTAAAAACATTGCTAAAGCCACCAGCTGTCGCTAAACACTTATACGTTCTCAAAGGAAAGACCTATTGGCTATGCCAATGCTTGTTTTATTGGATGAATGTGTACAGCAGCCCTCCGCAGGGTGATGGAATTATTCTGTGTATTACAGCTAATCTTGGCAATTCAGGCAGCAGCAGGGGCATAACACAGGCCCCTGCAGCCCCCGTGGTGGGGGGGGGGTGGGGCCCTCACCCTCCAGGGGCCCTGGTCAGCACCGCACTTCTGCTGGGGAGCTCTAGATTGAGTACGGAGGGGGCCCCTTCACGTACCCTGCAGGGGGCCCCCTCAAGGTTCGTTACGCCACTGGGAAGCAGTTGTGTCCTCTGACTTCAGAATGGAATTTGAGATAGTGCGTGCTGTACGGTGAACCATGTTGTGCCGATGCCGAGGAAGGAGACAGCAGGGGAGGAACACAATGGAGGTGGAAGCTACTAGTTTTGAAGGCAGAGACCCAAACAGTGTAGGATTATTAAGAGACTGAGTGGGGTCACCTCCAAACAAGGTCTGGGACGAAATAGTACATACATTGAGACAATGTATATGTTGCAATGTGACCCTCCCCCTGACTTGCAAGTTACAGACCCTGACCGGTGCACTTAGAAGGTTCCACCCCCAACCCCCTCCCCTAGACCCTCCAAAGGTGGCAACTCTATCTCTTTATCGTCGTTCTTGTCATATTGTAAAATTAAGGGCATCTAATTACTTGATCCGCAAGTGCTGAAAAATCATAAATATACCAATAGAACGTTTTAAAAAAGTACAGATTATAAAATGGGGTCTGTCTCACAAAAATGAAGATACCCATAAATAAGAAAACATGCGAGACATGCTGAAATAATAAAACTTTTAAAGAAGAGATGTGCTATTTGTATGGAAGGCGCTTTTGATATGAAACTAAACATGCCATAGCGCAAAAAGACATATCTGCCTGTTTTGGTGACCAGCCCGGTGTGATAAATTAACGAGCGAACATGACAGCACCTCGCTGATGGAACTGGAAATAAGATATGAAAAAGTGTCAATTAACATTTGATCAAAGAAGCACCTGACAAGTCGCTTGGTTATTCTGCTGAAAGAATTGAAGTGTGTGAGAATGTTTTTGTTTATCAACACAAGAAAATTACAATAATAAGGCGAAAGTTTGTCAATGTTTCTTTTGGTGGGTTTTATGCATTTAGAAGGGTAACTTTCAACGTACACATAAAAGCAGGTTAGTATTAAGAACCTATTTTATACAGAATAGCAGGGGGCGTCTCTGTCAAAGAGCAGCAAGTCATGTCTTGAGCATTATTTTTCACAACAAACTCCACAGCTTAGAAGACCAAGGCCCAGATGTAGGTGGCCTATTACCGGTCGGTAACGGCCGATTTCGGCCGTTACCGACCGGTATTTGTGATTTGGCATGTAGGGGGCATTTTATTTACAGAATCGGTATATTTACCGATTCACTAAATTTACAGAATCGGTAAAATACCGAATCGGTAAATTTACCGATTCTGTAAATCAAGATGTAGGTGGCACTGTAATCAGTGCCACAGGCCCTTACCGAATCGTTATTTATCATGGAAAACTATTCCATGGTAAATAACGAATCCCAGTGTACATGCACATCTGTGCATGTACACCTGTGCCATGTGGCATGGCACACAAGCCAGAAACAGGGGTGCAACAGGGTGTCTAAGTGACACCCTGTCCCCCTTGTAAAATCGGTAATTTTACCGATTCGGTAATTACCAAATCGGTATTTGCTATTGAATCCTATGGGCTTCAAGGCCCATAGGAATCAATGGCATTTACCGATTCGGTAATTACCGAATCGGTAATTACTGAATCTTAACGAATCAGTATTTTTTTTAAAATTATTTACCTACATAGCAATTACTGAATAGTGAATACCGAATTGGTAAAATTCGGTATTTACCATTCGGTAATTAGCTATTACCTACATCTGGGCCCAAGATCTGCTTGTCCTCCATCACTTCTGCTCATCTTTGACGGGGAAATTTACCAACACTTTGCACCAGGTTTAACCGTGTACAAAGAGTTCTATTGGGATTTACTTTCCAACACCAATCCTGATTTGCATTGAAAAGTAGACTAAAGTATTGCAAAGTAACAATATCCTCAACAGTTTTCTATTCTCAAAACGTTTCCAACTTTGCATGTGTTCTGCACTGTAGTGTAAGCACACCTGTAAAGCACACATATACAGCAGGGGAAAGTGTAATAGCATGTCAAAGTATCATATTTGTACTGTCTGGATATCCTTCCAGTGCAAAACTGTGATTTAATTAGGCAAAGACTCTTGTACTTCAGTGCAAGGTTGTGAGTTTCAGCCCAAGGCACCCTTAAATGTGCTAGTGTAGAGACAGGGAAAGGTAGCACCATATTTTAGTAGATTCGGTGCTGTTCTCCTTTCTATCTTTCATGCAACACAATGCTGCAATTTTGCCTACTGGGCTGCACTGTGTGAAAACTTAGTAACTTTAGCCTGATGTACGGTGTGATACAGTGCGCTGTTTCCATGCTGGTACTGTGTTTGAGGGAACAGGAAATGGCATCACTGCATTTCCCATCATCCGTCCGCACAGGAAGCCGTTTCATTTCCTACCCCCTCCATCCTTCAATAAAGTCTTCATGGCCTACCATTGCCTAGTCTTACCTGGCTACGGGCGGGCACAGGCAAGGGCACCGCCTTTTTGGGTCTGATCAGTCAGGAAAGGCCTTGAGCCAGAACCCTTTTCCACTGAATCTTCAAGCTATGAAATAATTGTGTGTTTCAACCAGTACCCTAAACTGCCAATCCCCACAATCATACCAGACTTAGATGACCCAAGCACTCACATACCATTTGCACAAAACACAGACGCAGCCTTGAGCACATTCCACTAAATATCACACACCATCAAACTGCACAACTCATGCTCATTAACACTCACTTTGCAGTCACCCACACATCAGACATCACAGACTACATCACCTATCACAAGTTTCACACCCTCTTGATCAAAGAAAGATGGATCACCCCACATCCTAGATGTCGTTCTAACTCAGATGCTACTAGATTACTTGTGTGAACCACAATATAAGGAGGGATGTGACCTCTCTGTCATTCCTTAATCCTCCTGGTCCAGCACCATAGGAAAGCATGTAACACTCAACTTGATGGAGTTGCTGACATACAATTTAACCCTCTCTGAAACTCAAACCAACAGGTCTGTCTCATCTACAGGCCCCCTAGGCAGACCAAGGACCTTATTGATGAATTCTCAGATTTCCTCTCCACCTCATCCATTCGACATGCTCATACTTTAAACTTTTGAGAAGCTTCGAACTTCCTGGACAACACAAAGTTGACTTCAGCACCATAGAGGGTACTGCCTTTGACTGGTTCCGCTCCTTCCTCACCTGCTGAACTCAAAGAATCAGACTCCCGCCCTTCCTCTCCGAACTCACAGAGATCAGCTGGGGAGTACCCCAAGTATCCTCACTCAGCCCTACGTTATTCAACATCTACATGGCCTCCCTCACTACCATTGTCAGAAAACACAGACTCAGCATAGTGTTCTACACCAATGATTCCCAGATCATCCTCTCCCTCACCAAAGAACCAACATCACCAAACACAGTTTCCAGGAAGGTATGAAGGACGCTACTCATCCTGAATGAGTAGCAGTTGCCTGAAGCTCAACTTGGAGAAAACGGAAGGGCTCATCCTTGGATCCACCCCCTCTGTGTGGGACAACACCTGGTGGCCCACCGCCCTCCCAACCCTCCCACACCCATGTACCATGGCCGCAACCTCTGCATCATACTCAACTCCTCCCTCACCATGAACTAACAGATCACTGCAGTATTTTCCACTTGCATCAATACCCTCCGCATTCTCCGCAAGACCTTCAAATGGATCCCCTGAATCCTGAAAGACCATCACCCATGCCCTCTAACCAGCAGACTGGACTATGGGAGCACCCTCTATGCCAGAATCAACAAATCTCTACTCCAGACCATTCAGAACTCCGCAGCCAGACTCATCTTTGGCATCCCACGACAAGACCACATCACCCAGCACCTACGAGTCCTATACTGGCTCTCCATTGAAAGGAGACTTTCAAGCTGTTAACTCATGCCTACAAATCCCTCCACAACACCGGACCACAATAAATCAACGAAAGAATCTCCTTCTAAGCACCCAAGAGAAACCTCTGCTCCCCCGACCTTGCCTTGGCTGAAAATCCTCACATCGGCAGAGTCAGAACGGGAGGAAGAGCCTTCTCCTACATCACAGCCAAGACCTGGAAAAAACTCCCCCCCAGTATCAGATGAACCCACCGCAGTGCAAGCATTCAGGAAGAGCCTCAAGACCTGGCTCTTTGGATGAGATGGAGCTCCTTGAAAACCCCACTCCCCCCAGCTCCTTGAGACCCTCACGGGTGAATAGTGCACTCCACAAATCCCTGATTGATTGATTCATTGAAAGTTAAAAACACAAGACAACCTCCTCAACCTCATTGCTACACTTAGGCGAGAACAGCAATTCACAAAACTTACACACTCTAAGGACAGATCCTCAACCTTGTCTTCTCAATATTACCATCAATCCACCCATACCCCTGAACTGGACTGAGCACTTTGCCATCCTTAGCTCCTGGCTCAGTGCAGTGCCCTACCAACAAACAAGTTCCACCCAAAAGATCATTCAAAGGCTTTTCCATAGACAACTAAATGTTTGAACTATAACAACTCCAAGTCTGACCAAACATCATTCTAAACAACGTAATTTTTTTTTAAGGAAAACTATGTGAATATCTACATCCTAAATAGAACATGATAGTACAACATGATAGTACAAACTAAAGCATTGAGCACTCTGGTACGCCAAACGCCCTGCTGGTAATAAACAATTCATCCACAGACATGAAAGAAATAGAATGATAAACAGAACTCGTGTTCACCTCATGCTACTGAAGTCCTTCCAAGAAACATGCAGACAGTTTGTCACTTCAACCAAGGAAAAGTTCTATTCCAACATTTATTCATGTAAAACTTCAAATACTAAAATAGTGAAAACACCACACAAAATGATTCACACTAGGTTAGAAAAAAGGACCTAATTTAATAAATAAAACAAGAACAGAATGACAAATATTCAATAGGTAGACCTTGAGATAGGAATTTTTAAAGGAGAACTGTAAAATAGCACGTAGATTAAATACGCACTTACTTGGGGTATCTGGTCTCACCAGACAGGGACAAAGTCAAGAGTCAAGGCTGACCATAATGGAGTGTGGCCCGGATACAGGGACCCCATGTGGCCCATTGAACAAAAATACTTAATCTTGGTTGCGTCGACGAAGATGCAGTGCTGCCGAGAGATGCATCAGTGTTCCCCATGCAGATGGGGTGATGAGTCAAATTTTTCCACGCAAAAGTGGTGATGCATAGGTTCCATAGGTGATGCGCTGGTCCCCCGATGCATTGCTTTCACAGGCAATGTACTGGGCTTCTCCCCACAGTATAATGATGTGCCAATCTTCTCCATGCAGTGGGAGCAATGTGTTGGTTTCAAAGTGGCGGTTCCGAAGGTGATGCACTAGTTCCAATGTCATTGAACCGGTCCTGTTCCCGTAACAGCGGCGCTGCATTGATCCTGCTTTCGCATCAGAGGATGTGTTAGTTCCGCTGGAGCAAACGCTTTAGGCCCACTTCTAGGGGTTGAGGACTAGGGTGGCACCATTTGTCAGGGCAGATTCACAAATTGCAGAGTCCGGATGTAGGAGTAGGATGGTTGGAAGTCTTTTATGTACCTGGGACTTCAGATCAGGAGGCCAGACAGCTAGCTCTTGGAGTCACTTTGGGTTCAAGTGATCAAAGTCCAGTCCATCTCATCAAGGTAAGAGAGAGCAGCAGAGCAAAACAGCAAGATAGGAGTCTAGCAAACAGCAGTTCAGCAGAGTGGCAGTCCTTTAAAATCACAGCAGTTCTTCTTCCTGGCAGAGTGGTCACAGGTCCAGAAGTGTACTGAAGTTGTGGTGTCAGAGGCCCAATACTTATACCCAGTTGTGCCTCTGAAGTGGGGAGACTTCAAAGACTGGTCTTTGAAGTGCATAAAGGTTCTTGCCTCCTGCCCTGGCTCCAGACTCACTACAGGGAGGTATGTAGCCATTTTTGAGGACAGGAGACAAGCTATTCAGGTGTGAGTGAGGCTCTCTCCTATCCCGTCAGGATGGCTCATCAAGGCAACCCTAAGCTCCCATTGTGTTTGGTTGTCTAGGGGTAACACAGAAACCCCAGATGTCAAAGTTCTTAGACATGTTTAAAAGACAGGCAGCAGGCATCATATCGCTAAAGTAAGACAAATGGCCGCTTTCAAAAAGTGCTGTGGCAACAAATGATGGACGGAAGGCTGAATGAATCAGACATTCCCCTCCAGTCAAGAGATATGGGTTAAGTCCATTGTTCTTTTGCTCACTACACCACCCAAGTTTGGACCCAGCCATATGCAAATCAGTCTTGCCCTGCCCCTAATGGGAACTGTCCAGCCCGAACTGCCGAGCCGGGTCCTCCCTGGTCCATAATCAAGCATCCTGGGACCTTTTTCAGGGTAGCACACCTTTTCAGCCAGGCTAGCTTGAACCCACTCCAAACTGGTGTGGGGTAGTGAGCAAAAGAACAATCGATTTAACCCAGATCTCTTGACTAGGGGTGAATGTTTTATTTACTCAGCATTCCGTCCATCATTTGTCGCTGTAGCAGCTTTCATAAAGTGTTATTTCTTGAACTGTAATTTAAAATTTGTCTTCACCATAAATTAGGATTTTAAATTAGGATTCCAGAGATCCCAGATTTGGGGGTCCTATCTCTTCCCAATTGGAAATTTCACTTATAAAGTGTTACAAGATAGTCTCAATGTTATCCTATGGGAGAGACAGGCCTTGCAATAGTGTAAAACGTGTAAAACTTAAAAGTACATGTCTTGCCTTTGAAATACATTGCACACCGCCCACTGGGTTGCCCAGGTCCTACTTTAGGGGTTCCCGCCTAACAAAAGGTCTATTTTGCCAGTTCCAAATGGCAGTGTAAACTGTCCTGTAACTAAGCACAGGAAGATCATACAAAAGTGCATTGTGCTAGCATCAAAGGAGATACTTTGCAAAGGGCATAAACAGGTTAAAGTCATAGACCATTTGATGTCAGCCTGGCTAAGAACAAAAAATATTTCAAATGTGCATTATACGAGCATACAAAATACAGTGCAGTAGGGCATTAACAGTTTAACAACATTATCAGTTTAAGATGATGAACCATATATCAACTTGCCTAAGGACAAGAAAACTGTGCAAATATGCAATATGCAAACTTCAGCAAACACTGTGCAAAAAAAGGAATTCTGTCTCATACACACTCCGCTGTGCTTTGTTTAAGGTAACCAATGTTGAGCCCCCAACAATAGACGGGATTAGGGATAGGGTTCCTCATACCAGGGCCCTAGCAGCCACTCCATTTAACTATATCACAAAAACACTGAGATAGGGGTTAATAATTCTCTGTTTTCACTCGCTAGCAGCCTGTCTTTAAAATAGTAATCCTTTTAGATTCCCATTTAAGTGTACCTGTGTCTAAGGCATAGAATGTAGCTCTATTTACAGTGTTTCTCACAGATTACTAAAATTTGCTAAAAATTGTGCCAGTTGAATGTTCAACATGGAGTTCTGTGGGTTTAATGCCTGAATGGCAGCGTCCTACAGGTCCTTATTTCCAGAGCTAAAAACTCTTTGTGTAGTGAAGTTCTCTGAAGTACTAATATAATAAGTTAGGGCATACCCAAAGTATGTGCATAAATGTTTCTTTTGCCTTATGACACTCGATATGTCCTCCAGTTGGATCTTCTTCTTCCACTTAAGCATGAAGTCAAAAGATGGAAGGAGACCAAATTACATTTTTGCAATTTTACTCCTAATAGTCAATGACAATGCTGCCTCAAAGTAAGGTTGTTCTTGGCTGGTATTGTAAGAATTTATTACTAGCCACCCATGTGCTGGTTTTTGCCAATGTTGCTTGATCATCCATGTGTCTTTTCTGCGTATACATTTAATCGAAGATTTCTTAAAAGTATAATCACACATGGTCAGTTGCCATGAATCTGAAATACCAAGATTCTCTATGCTTCTCTGTAGATACTTGTCAAATTGGCCTATCCCCCTTTGCAGGTTTATTTCCACCCAAGCCAGATGTGCATGTGAACTTTTGGGGGCACTCCGCAATCGATAACATCATTTAACAAATGCTCCTTGTCTACCTTGTAATTCTTTTATCAAAGAGAATTCAAGTGTTACTTGGGCTGGAGAAGCAGACTTTGGTAGCTGAAACACTTGTTTATATATTCATATTACAAGCTTCCCCAGAAGATCAACATCTTCAGCCAGCATTATTTTGCCTCCGTATGATATAGTCAGAATCAATTTTGATTTTATAACTGTTTTCAATTCCTTTAGATTGTTCCTCTCACAGGCTTTTCCTCGAATTTGAGAAGGCAAAATTTAGCATATCTGCTTTTGCAATAATGGCCTTTTTTGTGCCGCAAAGGAGTTCCCTGATTCCAATTTGAACCCTAGATATGTGTAGGTTACAGTTTCCTTACTTTTGGCCCCTTTTAGGCATCATTTTCCCAGTTTGGAGATTTTATGATTTACGGATATTAGTTTGTTCTTTTTAAGATTAATTCCCAGCTGGTTGATAACGGAGTACATGGCAAGCCTATTAGCCTTTGCAGACCTATTCCTGTATTGCTTATCGGGAGCAGATCATTTGCATACAGGATATTACACAACTATTGGCCAGCGAGACTTGTTGCATGTGACACCACTTCAGCAAGATATGGCAAAAGTTCCTAAATAAACAGATTGAACTACAGTGGTGCTAATATACCTCCGTGTTTCAATCCTAGGGAAGTGTTAACTTTTTTAGAGGGGCAACGCCCATCCCCCACCTCAATCTTTACTCTGATTTTTCTGTATAGCAGTCGGATCATTTAAAAAGCTTTTACGGGATTCCTCAACTTTTTAACTTCTCCCAAAGCATAGCTTGAGTGACGCAGTCAAAGACTGCTTTAAAGTTCATAAAACACATGAGCAGCGGTGTGTGGTTTTCACTCTCCCTTTTTATTATGAGTTCCACCGTTATCAAGATAGAAACGGTCCCTTGCATTTTAGGCAACCCCGTTCGGTTTATTGGGAACCTCCTTCCCTCTGTCGCCCACTCCATAAGATCTTGCAATAGTAATGTTGGGAAATACTTGAGGTCCACATTGAGCTAGGATATCAATCAATAGTTCATTTGGGGATCACCAACCCCACCATGGAAGATGGGGTGTATAACAGAGCCTTTCCAGCTTTCCTACACTTTTAGTAAGCAATATGTGACTAAACATCAAGTTCAAAAATCCTGCCCAGATCGTAACAGATTGTTTTAAAAGTGCTGGAGACATTCTATTAGGGCCAGGAGCGCTGTTATTGAGTGTGTTTTCTAGAATGTCCAAGTCAACCTTGCTGTTCTTTTTAATAAGTGCTATAACGGTTGGGGCCATTCTGTATGCCACATCAAATCATCCCAGACTGAGACCCGGGGCAGACGGAACATCTGTGCATACCTTATAGTGTGCTCTTAGGAAGTTCATCCATTCTTCCACGCTTATATTGATTTTGATTGATTTCATTTGATTGATATATTTATAGAGCGCTCGAATCCCCAAGAGCATCTTGGCGCTGTGTTAAGTGCACAAAGTCTGGAGCTACCTGTGATATGAACTTTCTAATTAGGCTGCCAAGAGCCAATATTAGCAATATTGCCCATCCTGGGGCCCTTGTCAAGCTCATTAGTTAGCTTCCATAAATTCCTGTGATCATTACATTTGGAGGAGTAGAGTACATTTTTTTTAGCCTCCTCCGCTCAAATCGCAGGATCTTTCACAATTCTAAATCCTGTGGTGAACGCCGCAGTTGTTGGAGCACTCTGTTGATATGGGATCTGAAAATGCAAATTGACTTTGGCCAGTATCTCTTGTGCATGAGACTTGTGCCATTTTGCCAGCAATTGACGGGTACCTTACTGCTAGACTCTCTGAGAGACATTCCCATGCCTTTATCTGATTCTGTTAATTAGCCAATACTTCCTTCAAAATTTCCACTGCCTCACTTGCTAGGTCATAAATATTGCCTGAATTCCATTTAAGGTGTTTTACATTTTCTGTGTGGGTTTCTAACTGCATTGCCCTGGCACAGCCTAACATGGTTGTAGTGGCACTTGTGAGTGATGATTACTCTCGGGTTTATGATCAATTTTAAAATCCATTATCCTGCTATATAGACTGGCACTCACCATTGTAGAATCGAGGTAAGAGGTTGTCTTCCAGGATGACATTGTCCAGGCTGGTGGGATATCCCTCGGGAGGGGACCATTTGGTGTTACCATTCCAGGTTGCCTTGCTTCTGCATTGGTTAAAGCTTTGAACAAGCAGAGCTTATGGTGTTTCATCACCATCTCCATGTGTATCTTGAGAAAGATTCAAATTGAACTCACCAGTGATTACCAGGTGTGTCATCCGCAGGTCTGCTTTCCACCGCAACAATAGATTAATCAACTTATCCACAATTCCTATTTTTGTTCTTGGGTTGCAATAGATATTAACCAGGACAGGCGGGGTTGTCAGTTCTTATCCCATTCATTTAGGTGCAGTGTCAATACCCAAGGTTTATTTATATCTAGCATTGTAACCTTTGCAGTACGTTTGGAGTTCAGGTAAGTCCTTAGCTCCTCTTTGCTCTTCCACGGGCGCTACTTTTACATGCCGATCTGTATGTCTCCTGTACTACAATTATATCAACTTATCAAAGTACTCAGACATTAAAGAAACTTAAATTTTCAGGTAACGACCTCTCAGACTCCAAGCACAGATACTCATCATGTTGTGCTCTACTATATGATGTGCCATGGATTTCTCATTTCAGTCTTCATGGTATCCCACCAATAAAACATATGGCAGCCAACTCCAATGATCAAATTTGCCCAGCTTGGTTACTAGCCTTGACCCTGTGCCTTCCTCAGGATGGGCTTTTGTTCTTTGTATCAACAGCCCAGAGACCCTTGTGGGTGATGACCAACCCACTGTTCCTTTTAGGATTGATGGTGCCTGTTGTGTCTGTAGTGTAGTTCCTATTATCCCAATAGGCTCTGCGCATTGGAATAATACCTTCAATAGTATAGGCCTAGACCAGACGTTAACTAGGTCTTCTATTGTCGATATTAGACTTAAAGTTTTGGGTTTGCCAGCTAGCTCAGAGTTCACTAGAAACTTTCTCGAATAGGCAAGGAGGAGTTGAACCTCCCTGGATAGACAAGAAGGGATTTAGTTTCTGACAACCATAGAACATGACAACTTTGCTCTCCCCTAATCAAGAGTGTATCTCTAGAGTCGTGTGAAAACAAAAGACGACTTATTTTACTCAGTCAGTACGTGCATTCTTAGTCTCACCAGATTGTAGAGAAAAGGAAGAGACGGGCGTGTTCAATAAAAGATGTTATTTATTGATCAGTCTCTTTTCTCATACAAGAGAAATGGATCGATATTATTGCAATACTTATGGTTAAGTAAAGTGCATACATTAGAAGCAGAAGTATAAAATAATACTGTAAAAACATTGATATGGTTTCTAAGCCATATGATGGGTTAAAATGGATAAAATAGATACATACACATATACATTTGACTAATCGTACTCAACTGGTGTTTCTAACTACGCCTACCCCAAATGTACCTGACCTAAGCCTAATACGTGGGCGGGAGTAGAAAGTAGCAGTTTAAGTTAAGTTTGTTTTGCCAAGTGACTGACTAAAGAATTCTCTGCAAGGGGTTATTCAGTTCTGTACCTGGAATCTAGGATGAATGAGGGATGGTATCTCTCGTCTCTGGTCTCGATATTCCAGGCTGCCTGCGAGGGCTACCCGGAAGCGCCGGAGCTGGATTTCTCGGCAGGAGAAAGGCAGCGTCTCGTTCTCAGCGCGTCAGGAAGGCGGGGCTGCGCCAGCGGGGTCTGCTCTGCTCTGGGCTTCGGCAAGTCTGGCTGCTCCGATCTCGTCACCACCGCGTGTGTTTGCATAGGGCAATATCGGTAATATTTATACCTTTAAGGTGCCGAGATTGACGTAAGGATGGACATAGATACGTCAATAAGGATGTCATACGACCTGGTCGTTAGCACATTCTTTTGCTGAAGTTCTCGGTGAAATCAAAACAATGGCCGCAGGGTTTTTCCCAGGTTGTCATAGGTTTGATTTGTTTTGAGAACTCCGTATGCCTTATCAGGGGCTGGAGGAATATCGCTTGTCTAATTAGATGGCAAGCGTTATGACCTAATCAGATAACACGTTCCTGTGCCGTAGTGTGGCTTAATCAGATAACGGTTCCTGCATCATGGGGGTTTTCTGTCTCATGGGATGGCTGCTAGTTAACTTGTTAACCAGAATAGGGTCAGGAATAGGGGGATCGATACAGAACCTATAGGAATACATCACACCCACTCCACGCTAACTATGGACATATTTACGAATCTATGCATAGTAAAACATACTGTAGAGTATTGTGTATACCTTACCACCCCAAAATACATAAATGCATTTTGAAATTATCAAATATACGGAAAAAACAGTCACATGTAATATATGCACTCAAGCTGTAGAATAATGCTAAAGTAATCACGCATATCTATACATTATCACTAATTTGTATATGAGAATTTACACATGAAATGGCTCTTGATACAGAAAAAAGGTTCGAGACCATTCCATCACAGAATAAAATAATTATGAACATACCAGCGGGCAGCTAATGTCTATAAAGTATCTAAAAATAGAAATTTTAGTTCTCTAAGAATAGTTCTTACTTTAAGCAGAAGATAAGTGTCCCAAAAATTTCGTAAAAATATTTTGGGGCTGCTGAAAAAAATTGCTGTCCGTGAACTGGAGGGAAAATTGTTCATGGCACATTCAGGGAACGCCGTGTGCGAGCTTGCTCAAAAGTCTCTATTTCTGCTCTGGTGAGAACATCATATCATTTAGACTGTCGAAAAAGCTGTCAACAGCTTCCTGGGAGAGTTCCACTAACTCGGAAAAGGATGTAACCATGCATTCGTGCGCATGATTGTCTCCATTGACGTTTTGATTAGTATTGCTGACAGAAGGTCGTACCTGATCAATGCTGCTTTCATCTTGAACTTCACTACCCCTCAATCGTAGTGGTGAAGCTTCCACGAATGCCGTCATCAGGATTGGTAGCCGTTGAGGGCAGCACAAAGCATGAGCCTTCATTGGACTCAACAATGTTTCTGCATCCATTGGCGCATCTGATTGTAGCGTCAGACAGGTGTCTAACACGCATTCTTCTCCGCATAGCAAGCACCTTAATACAGGTAAAACACATCGTTGCCACATTGGTCGAAATGAAAGAAACCAAGTCATGTTCAGGTCTCTAAGCCGGGATAGTCCCAGGATTTTTGATATCTGGTCCCGGTATCCAATGGCTAGGATTGTTTCTTCCCTTGTCGCAGGTGTTTTGTCTGTGACATGGTTTGCCATAACGAAATATAAGGACTAAGAATAGGATTCCTGCAATTAGTCCCAAAATCAGGGGAAGTCCGCCAAAAATCGAATGGACGAAATCTGGAAAAATACCCAGTATGGCTTTGAATGGTGTTAATGCCATCGAAAATACTGTCTTAAATACTTTTGAGACTCCACTGGTATCAGAAATATTTAAGATTTCATTCAGGATTTCTGCGAAATGTATGGGGGAATTAGTTGATAACAATGAGTGAATCTCTGCAGTCGTCCTTGCGACTAGGAGATCATACGTTTCTTTTGATGACGTGAGCCTGGTCGGCGTCTGAAGAAGCACTGTTTTCATTCTGCTTAAAGTATCTATTCGAATAGAAGTAATTTTCAAGTTGGGCCATGCCCTTGCCTCCCTGTCTGGAAGGGAGCTGGGGAACAATAAGCGTCCACAGCACTTGACCTTCGCAGTCGTAGTTACGAGATAAGGAGTCCCGGGCATAAGACTACAACATCTGCGGTCCACAATTAGAACGTAACTCCCATTATAGAGTCTTTGAAAGAATGGTTCTATCTCTGTTGCAGGTGCACCTAGCTGGTGACATGAAAGGTTATTTGAGTTCCCTTCACAGGCTCCATGCAAACTAATTCCATTACACAGAAGTGTACCGCTCAGTGACATTGCACAATTATTGCCACTAAGAAACACTTTCTGTCCTTTATTACTGACACATGCATGTGAATAGGGCAAGTTCCATGTTGTTTTAATGTACCCTTTTCCCAATTTTTCGTACATGCCAGCCTGTATATATTTTTGGCAGTATTGAAACCTGAAGGTAGATATTGGAATATTAATTATCCCATGTATTATCCATTCACTGACAGGTCGTTCTGACATTGTCACTGGTAATCTCTCGAGTTTCTCAATGCTCAGGATTGTATAATCAGCACCCTTTTGTGCCATACTGATTTGTTTATCAGTAAGGTTAAAGATATTGAATAGTGACGTTGTGTTGATTAAACGCCAAGGCACATAGCCTGAACGCAGATTTTGTAACGTCCAGCCAAGCTGTACAATAGAACGCAATTGGGACTGACCGTGTTGTAACAACAGTAAGTCTTGCGATAATATGTCGATTGCTGAAGACACAATGCTGTCCAGAGAAAAAATTCTGGAGGACAGAGTCATTAACCCATTGTCCACTACAGAAAGTGATTTTTCCAAATTAATACGGTCAATTTCCCGTATACTTTCTGCTGTCTCAATTTGAGTCACCTTCCAGGCCTCGTTGTATGCTGCATATACAGAGGCTGCTATGAAACGTTTCTGACGCTGTTTGCGCGGTCCCATAATGAAATCACGCAAGTCAGCACCATCAGTAAGTAAAGTTAGGTGTTGCTTAATTTCTGCCAGTGTGGAAGTTTGTAGCCACTGAAGGCATAATTTGCCCACACTGTAGGTGGTTATTATCCCTGGGTGTTGTCTTTGGGAATATCTAGGGTCTGGCCTGGTCATTTTGAACCCCTGTGTTTTGTTCAGGAATCTGTCTTGACAGTTATTAGTATCTGTGGGCCAGATCAACCACTTTTTCCAATCAGGATGTGTTCTGTTTTGGTTTAATACATAATTTACGTCTATCTCTTCATCTGTAGAGCTATTGTTGTTCATTGTTGGTTTTGGAATAGACGGTTTATTTAAGTCTCTGGTTTTGGCTAGGCCAAGACAGGTAGTTTGTTGAACAGTGTCATTTAAAAATATAATTTGTTCTGGGATCATACAGGCTCTAAACAAAGATTCTATACCCTGTACTTGCCATTCTTTCGTTCCCCAAACACTTTTTACTTCAACATTTTTGTCCCAATAATCAAAACCAAAAGTATTCATTTGTTCAAAGAATGAGTCTGAATATATCAATTTCGTGTTTGTTATCATGGTCTTTGTCCCTGTCTTATTTGACAATTTGAAATAAAATGTTTCAGCATTACTCGAGTTGAAACCTGAAAAGTATGAATATTTGTCATAAACGGTTCTTGAGCTTCCTTTTGGAGGGGTTGCACAATGTTCCCATTGATTATAATTTAAAACATTTCTAGGTTGTGCAGATCTATGTAGAAAATGGTTACCATAGTGGTTATAACAGTACATACTATCATAATTTGTCGAACCCTGCAAATAATCATATTTGGTAAATTTAGCAGACATCACTAAGTCAGACATCATATTATTTATACTTTCAAAATCCCAATCATCAGCAAATGTGCTTGGTTTTACAAAGTCACTCAACGAGATCTTAATTTGGTGTGGATATTTCAGGATTTCAACCGGACCATAAATTTCGTAGTCAGTGTTGTCCCATGCTACCCCACCCGGTATAGGGTTGGCTGTGAAGTTGACTGAAGAAAGTTCTCTTTTCTCGACGTGTGAAGATGTGTGTGGTTTGAGGATCAAGTTGATTTTCTGACTTGCTGTGTCCATTTTAGCATATTTTCCCTCAATGAAGCGTCCTAAAGTTAGTACCATGATGAGCCAAAGTATGAGGATAAATGCACCAAAACCCACCCAAAATTCAATCCATGGAGAAATCAGATATGTTACTTTCAGTTGTTTCAAAAGTACTTTAACTTTATCTTTAAAGGTTTTTGTTGATGGCTGTGTTTTTGATTCAGTGAAGCCTTCAGAGGAATCATCGAAGTTTATGAAGTAGCCGGATGCAGTTCTGTCAATTGTTCCAATTGCTTCAGGATTACTGTTTATTGCATAGTCGTTTGTTACTTCATTATAGATTGGTGTGTCTCTGCTAAATGTTTTTATTTGGGTTTTCAGAGGTCTAAGTTCCATTGCATTGTTGCATAGTCCTTGTTGTAGTTCTGTAGGCGTTTCGAATGTGATTAGCCTCTTAGATTGAACCTCTGTGTTTGTAGCAAATCTTGGTGTTCTACTACTTATCGGGAGTCCACTTGGCCTACTATTTGTTATCGGCCACATGATTGTGGTTTTACCAGGTCGATGGATACAACTCGGTTCTCCTTTTTACCAGCAAGCGGCGGTAGTACAACTGATCTTGTCCCGTTGATAGACAAGACAGGAACTGCTTTTCTGTAAGAAGGCCCAAATTCCTTCTTTACCGCGATCTTTTCTCTGACTAGATCCCCGACTTTTGGAATCCAGACAGGTCTTGCTGGGACAGGTGGTGGTTCTTCAGTGGTTGTTGGCTGCTGTTTCAACTTTATGTTGCTCAGGTCTTTTCTTGTTTCGTTTAAGTCCTGCAAAATAGCCAAACGATCTTTGATATCAAAGCTTTTTTCCTTCACCACTGAAGTCTGACTGTCGAGGTCTAAGACTAACATCCTAGTTCCAAATAATAATTCGTACGGACTGAATCCCTTCAGAGAATTTCTTGGCAAGTTATTTAGACTACGTTGGACATTTATTAGATGTTTGACCCACCCAGCTCCCGAACCTAATATCCTTTCTGTTATAGATAGCTTTATGCCTTGGTTTTTTCTTTACACCATCCCGTATCCCTCAGGAAGGAAGTGAGAAGAGTCCCGCTGTGCTATGCTCATTTGGCCATGTTTCCCCTCAGGCTGGAGGGCTAGAGTGAAAACAATGGTCAAATGTAGCATGCTTCTAGCGTATATGCCATTTAGACTCGCAAATCTTTGTATAACAGTCCAGACGTCAGCCGAGTGCTGGTGATCTACATTATAAGTGGAAACTAGCCTGTATATGTTAATCGGACGCTTTGCTTTTTACTGTTGATCTTTTCTGGAGTGAAACGACACGGTATTACACCGTTTCTCTCACCACTGCGATTTCTGTTACAGTTTGAGCAGTTCCTTACAAACATGGTATGATGCAGGCTCATGCCTGGCCACCAGTACCTTGATTGTAATTCTTCCAGAGAATCTTTTAGTTTGAGGTGTCTGAGACCCTCACCCATATGTGCGTCTGCAATTAACAAGGTTCTCCTGTCCATGTTTGGAATCACTCTATCCCCCACTCCAGGGATTCGGGCAAAAGGGACGGAGTTTGCATCGATTATGTATGTATAATTGAGTGGATAGTTGATCGGTAGCGCTGAGCAGTCGCCTTTTGATGACGTTTTCACCGCCAGCACTGTTTCACCGTCAATATACTTCACTGTACGCTTTTTTCGAGCTACGGAAGCCGATTTAGTTGCTACCGCTGTGGCTGTCTCAGCCAATGAATTCCCTGCAACGTGAACGCCATCACGCTGATGACTCAGTGAGTGTGTCACGTGAGTCTTTGGTAGTTCTTTTTGTAAAAGAGCTATTTGTTCCCAAAGCAGTTTTTGCTTTATTGTTGCACCTGTGTCATCTTTGTAACCGTTTTGAATCCATGTCTGCAAATCGTTGTTATATGTTTTGACGCAGTAATATGAATCGGACACTATAAGTGTCGGGAATTCGCGATCCGCATTATCTAGCGCCATTTTCAATGCTATTATTTCAGTCTGTTGTTCTGAATTAGTTTCTACTGAGTGTGTTTTTGTTAATAGAGGTCTTAGTTTACCTCCGCGCCACACTTCTTTTGTAATCTCACATGTGGGGTTGTATGCTTGTTCTCCCCAAACGGAGGGTTTAGCATGTCCGTCTGTATAGATTACACAAGCGTATTGTCGTAAGGGCAGAATGTCGATTGGCAGAGGGAATGTTCTTTCATATTCTAGATTTTTCAATTCCTTTAGTTCTGGATCAAAGTAGTAGTATACTTTGTCCGTTGTAATTGAATTCACCCATTGTATCCATTCCGGATTCAATGTTGTTGTTGTTGATAAATTACACGGTGTTGTTAATGCCTCAAAGGCTGATTCTGCTGTTCTGACTGTGATGTGTCTACCGTCCGCTTGATCTTTTTCTCTAGCTATTGCGGTTTGAACTGCATGAACAATGTTTTCTTTAATGCTGAATTTCTTTTCAGCTTCTGTGTACAAGTGTGATTTGAATGCAATTGGTACCTTTTCTCCCTCATTAGAGGTCAGGTATGTGAATCCGCATCTTCCTGGGATGACTCGAATCACTAGATTGCGTGTGTTATCACGTGTTTCTAATTTTGTTTTAATTAACATGTCTGTTTGTAAGGATCTCAGAATTTCTGTGTGTATTTGAGTCCAATTGGTTCTTTTAAAATCTGGTTTTATTAGATCATAAAGGGGTTTAACCCTTTCTGCGTAATTTGCAATGTATGTTCTTCCGAAATTTAGGAAGCCTAGAATTGACTGTAGGTTTTTTAGTGTTCTAGGTGCTTGGAGTACGGCACATTTCTCTAGGAAATTGTCAGCCAGGCTTTTGCCTTCACTTGATAATTCATATCCTAAGAACAGGACTGTTAGATGGGCAATTCTAGATTTTTTAAAGTTGAATTTGTAACCCTCTGCTGCGAACCCAAGTATTATGGTGTTCACTCTCTTCAAGTGAGTATCCAAGTCATCATCTGTTAGGTATATGTCGTCGACATATGATAATGCTTCGTCATCATATGTTTGTAGTAACTCTGTTACTCTCGCTGAGAATACTCCAGGGCTGTTCTTGTACCCCTGGGCTAACCGACAGAATTGTTTTTGAGTGCCATTTATTGAGACCACAGACAAATATCTGCTCTCTGGTGCTATGTTTTGACAAAAGAATCCATTAGAGTTGTCTAATGTTGTTTTGTATTTTTTGCGCACTATGTTATTCATTAGTGCAGCACTATGCGAATTTTGCTCTGCAAAAGTTTTGCAACATGAGTTAAGGTGTCTGTAATCCAAAACTAGACGATATGAATTGTCTGGTTTGGAGACAGGAAACAAAGGGTTGTTCATTTGTGAGGTGCAAGTTTCAATCACCCCCTGGTATTCTAGTTGATCTAGGATTTCTTTTACCTGTTTTTTAGCTTCTTGCTTAATTGGGTACTGCCTTTGTGCAGTAGGTTGTGATTTTAACTTGATTTTGTGAGGAGGAGAGTCCTCATCCCATCCTACATGATTTTTATATAAAGCAGGAGCTTGAGCTACTGCCCACTTTCTGGCAAGTGTGTATTTTTTATGAATTGGGATATGATTTGAGAAGGCAGGCATAATTATTTCTTCGCCATGAGGGCACTCCCTGACAAACTCTGGTGGCCAGTCTTTTTCAGCTAGAAGGATGTCATAGCCCTTGGAGAGATTATCCCAAAATAGTCCCCTTATTTTTCTAGTCTTATCCCCTTCTATACGTAAAGTTATTTCATATATTTTGTGAGGTTTGCTAACTCTGGTGTCTGCAGTTTCCACTTGAAGATATTCATTATTGTCCACTGTCTCCAGAAGATTCATAAGGACTTTGCGAGCTATGCTCACTTCTGCTGCGCTGTCTAGCATTGTCTGAGCCCATTCTCCGTTTTTCAGTTGTGTCCTCAGTATTCTCGGCATTGTTAACTACCTTGATACTGGCTACCTCCTTTTTTGGAAATTGTAGTTTCTTTTTTAGATGAGCAGATTCCTTGTCTTTGGACTTGGCGTGCTCTTCTCTTTGTTCTGACCGTCCTCTTCTTTCCGATTTCTGCGAGGAAGTCTGAAAAGATTGAGAGGGACCTGTATCAATGTCTTGATATCTATCAGGCTTCTTTATATTATCCCTATTTCTAAGGTTATATCTTTTCCCAGAGGGGTCACTTTGGGGTGACCTGTGTCTTTGGTTCGGAGATTTTTCTCTTCGCCGAGGAGACCTTCCTCTGGACTGGAATTTCTTTTCTTTAGGATTGGATTGTTTGTTTCCATCCCAGCTCTTTTTTTGTGATGTTGAATTATTATTAAAAAATATTTTTCCAGGACTTTCAATCAGTTGCGGTTTTACAGGTATTCCACCTAAACTATCTCTACCTAGTTCCTCATAGGATTTTTCTATAATTCTGGCAATTTCAGCTGGTTGGTCTGCTATATCTGTCTCCTTTAACCTCTGGCGGATCGCCACGTTTGCTGCTTCTCCCTTTATGTTGGCTAATAATATAGCCGAGACCTGCTTGAAGTCTTTTAGTAATTTCATACCAAGAGTTAAAGCGGGTTCTGGACCGTATTCGTCTTGAATTTGTTTTAGCACATCTGGTATTACCGAAATGGATGGAACACCGTGCGTTTTTGTGTAGATGGAAGCAAAGACTGTACCCCAAGTGTCACAGTCCTCCACGTGTGGTGCGATTCCCATTGGAAGACAGATAGTCAGAATCCTGTGTTTTTCTAACGGGTTGGTGTCTGGAAACACCGCCTCTATTTAGGTGATTTTTTGTGCTAACCAGAATGGTATTTGTTCCCGTTTAGCTGGTACTTTACCTAGGCAGGATTGTATGTTCTGTGGTGTAATTTTATTTGTGTTCCCCTGATGAGGGGTCAGCTGTGGAATTTTAATTGCTGGTTGAATTGTTGAAGTCCGCATCACATATTGGACTAATTGTCTATGTCATTTTATTAATTGTTTTAGCTGTGTTAAAAGCTCTGCTGCAGACATCCCATCGATGTCTGGATGTGGTGTGTATCCGGCTAGAACCGGCCACGTTGCTCCTGGTCTACCTAATGGACCGAGCCTGGTGATGTGATTATTATGTTTTAGGGCGCCATTAAATAAGAGCAGATGCTCTTGAAATTTAAGTGGTACTTCCACCTCCTCGAAAGGAGTGTACTCATTAGGAGGTTCCTCTGTTTTGTAATAGTGGAAGACCTTTGTTACAGCATTAGCTGCTGGAAAGTTTATCCATGTGTAGAATACCTCTGTCTGCCGATATTCGTGTGCCTCAATTACGAATATGACTGTGCCACCTCTAGGTGTCAGTCCATTTTCTATAAGTTTTAAAGTTATAGATTTTCTTGTGTTGACCGGGATGATTATTATACCCGGGTCTGCTTCTTGCATAGCAGTATCAGCTGCTGCGAGTTCAGTTGCTATTCTAACTGCCTCTCTTTCTCCTTCACTGTCTGACATTGTACTGTCCAGAAGGTTATTTTGTTTGTTTGCAGATCAGGTTCTTATGGAAACAAAGATTAGATGCACAATATTTTGGAACAGTGTATCCTTCAACGTTGACTAAACCAAGGACCATACATAGGAGTTTCCTCCTGCGAGGTCTGGCGGATATTACCTTTCACCCACTCCAGACGTCTTTGGAGTATTATGGGAAAAAAGGGGTCTGAGTGAAAAAGCACGACTGAGTTACTCTAAATGTCTTACGTTAGTTTTATCGCCTATCCAAACGCGTTGGGCGCCATGTAGTGTAGTTCCTATTATCCCAATAGGCTCTGCGCATTGGAATAATACCTTCAATAGTATAGGCCTAGACCAGACGTTAACTAGGTCTTCTATTGTCGATATTAGACTTAAAGTTTTGGGTTTGCCAGCTAGCTCAGAGTTCACTAGAAACTTTCTCGAATAGGCAAGGAGGAGTTGAACCTCCCTGGATAGACAAGAAGGGATTTAGTTTCTGACAACCATAGAACATGACAACTTTGCTCTCCCCTAATCAAGAGTGTATCTCTAGAGTCGTGTGAAAACAAAAGACGACTTATTTTACTCAGTCAGTACGTGCATTCTTAGTCTCACCAGATTGTAGAGAAAAGGAAGAGACGGGCGTGTTCAATAAAAGATGTTATTTATTGATCAGTCTCTTTTCTCATACAAGAGAAATGGATCGATATTATTGCAATACTTATGGTTAAGTAAAGTGCATACATTAGAAGCAGAAGTATAAAATAATACTGTAAAAACATTGATATGGTTTCTAAGCCATATGATGGGTTAAAATTGATAAAATAGATACATACACATATACATTTGACTAATCATACTCAACTGGTGTTTCTAACTACGCCTACCCCAAATGTACCTGACCTAAGCCTAATACGTGGGCGGGAGTAGAAAGTAGCAGTTTAAGTTAAGTTTGTTTTGCCAAGTGACTGACTAAAGAATTCTCTGCAAGGGGTTATTCAGTTCTGTACCTGGAATCTAGGATGAATGAGGGATGGTATCTCTCGTCTCTGGTCTCGATATTCCAGGCTGCCTGCGAGGGCTACCCGGAAGCGCCGGAGCTGGATTTCTCGGCAGGAGAAAGGCAGCGTCTCGTTCTCAGCGCGTCAGGAAGGCGGGGCTGCGCCAGCGGGGTCTGCTCTGCTCTGGGCTTCGGCAAGTCTGGCTGCTCCGATCTCGTCACCACCGCGTGTGTTTGCATAGGGCAATATCGGTAATATTTATACCTTTAAGGTGCCGAGATTGACGTAAGGATGGACATAGATACGTCAATAAGGATGTCATACGACCTGGTCGTTAGCACATTCTTTTGCTGAAGTTCTCGGTGAAATCAAAACAATGGCCGCAGGGTTTTTCCCAGGTTGTCATAGGTTTGATTTGTTTTGAGAACTCCGTATGCCTTATCAGGGGCTGGAGGAATATCGCTTGTCTAATTAGATGGCAAGCGTTATGACCTAATCAGATAACACGTTCCTGTGCCGTAGTGTGGCTTAATCAGATAACGGTTCCTGCATCATGGGGGTTTTCTGTCTCATGGGATGGCTGCTAGTTAACTTGTTAACCAGAATAGGGTCAGGAATAGGGGGATCGATACAGAACCTATAGGAATACATCACATGTCCCACCCATTTTTTATCTCGGAACTGTTGGGGTTTAATTCCATTCTCCTTTGCAGGCTGATTTGGTACTAGAAGCAAGGGGGAATAGCAACATTCCAGGGAGCGGACTATTTCGTAGCTCCTTACAAGCTATGACTTTAGCTGGGATCTGAAGCGAATTAAAGGTGACCAGTGTGGGTTCCGATACTTGGCTTTATCCATACACCAAGAATTTAATGGAACAAACGTCCTGTGTGTCTACTTCCACTAGACCTGGCTGGCCCTTAATTTCCTTTAGAACATTTGTTGAATGAAGAATGAAAATTGTCGTGGGATCCTCTAGGTCTATATTCAGGGATCCACAATAGGCTTGCCTTTGAACCTGGGTATTCTGCAGCATAATTAACCTTCTCTGCGGTCTTTCACAGGGGGCATATGATCTGTTCTTGGGGGCCGGCCCATTTGGTGTATGATGGCATAAAATGCTGCACCAGCCTCTCCTCTGGTCACTGACTGCAGACCAACCTTGCACCAGGACGGGATCCTGTGCTCTCTTCCATTGGAGTTCTGACATTGTTATCCCCTTGGGCAAAGGGCAATGTTGTCTGGTGTACCACCTTCTTGACCAGGATTTCATGCTGTCCCTTTGCTATCCTCACATCAGCTATATGAACTTTTCCTCTTAGGCCTGCCCTGGGTCTGTATGTGCTAGAACACGGCCCTGATGGCAGCAAGCATCCCTAACGATTGTTTCTATATTACATCTTCCAGGAGCATCAGGCACCATAAGGATCTGGAGTGGTATGCTTCTATCTCCCTATTTTGTCCCCAGTGCATATCACTTTTTGAAGGCCACTAGACCTATAGGAGTTATTGCTTCTTTAATATTTTTTTCTGTTTGGAAAAGTGGTATCCAACTCTTGTTCCTTGATGTTGGTGCCTGCTTCAGGTATACTATTAGCCTCATTCACAGTATCATTCTGCCCTTCTTCGTCCATAGCCAGCCGTGAGATCAGCTCCTTTCCTTGATACTCTCTGGACTCATGAAGCTCAGCTTCTGTTTCAACTTGATTAACATCTGTAAGTTTAAGGCCAGAAACAAAACCCTCATTGCCAGGTTCACCAGAGATTTGCCCAATGATGGTTCTTGGCGGGTATGTTCGGTTTCTGCCTTTCCTTGTGCGCTTTCTTTCCCACTTTGAATATCCGAAGTTGCTGGATCATTTGATGGCATGAACTCAGTGGCCACTAGCGGTGCCTTGTCTCCTGTTGTCTTATTCATAAGTAGGCTCTGTATCCTCTTGCTTATTTATGTTGGCTTGGGGGATTTTATTTTCTCATATTTGGCTGGGGTAATCAGTGCCAGATTTTGCGCTGTTCCAGAAATATTCCCCTCCCAAATGCTAGGTGCTTTCCTTATATCCCCAAGTTGCTCTTTTCCTCTAAGAAAACAGGAATATTCACTAGTTTAATGATCACTTCCTTGCATGAACACATTGTAAAATCATGATCTTTCCCCCATTGAACTCTGATGATCAAGCCATTTAGATTCTCCAACGTTCTGCCTATGCCTGACACAAAGACTGCAAGTGTGGTTAACAGGTCTACTGGTATATACATCTTATTGACATGGTCATTTAGGGCTTCCACTGTGGCTTGCGTTGTGTTTAATTCAGCCCCACCAAAGTTGTTTGCAGTTGTTGTAGTACCTATGGTATCTTTTATATTCTTTGTGCTCTTTGTGCCCTCTACACTTTGACCCTCTGCTATTAGGCCCTCTGCACATGAAACACCTGATGGTTCTACTTTATTTACTTTGCTTAAAGTGAGCACCCTCTCCTTTACCTGAGAGGGCTTACACTGGCTCACAGCTATCCCTGTCACAAGAGCATTCAATTGTACATGCAATGTGATGCTTTCCTTTCTAAAAACTCAGAATGGTTTAAAAATGTAATTAAAATTCATTTGAGAACCTCCTTTGTTTGTCTTTCCAGAAATAACTGCAGGGATACCATCAGAGATGGTAACCTCCCATCCTGTCTACTGTGCTGCCTGCAGTGCCACCGAGGGTCCATGAAATGGACTTGTGTCACATTTCATTGATGTTATTGGTGTTGAAACTGATACTGAGGTTACAGTTGTAAATGGGTTTTCCCTTTTGTGATAATAATCTCCCGGGACAGAGGTGGACTTGGTTGTGATGGAGATATACCCTACCCTCAGCCTGTATCAGCAAAATTGCCCTTTAAGGGGCCAGTCCTGTGATCAGGGATGTGAGATGATTGTCGCTGTTCTTCCTCATTTAGTGGCAAATAAATTCTGAAATCCACTTTAACTTCAGATTTGTATGGCCTCTCTCTGGTTTCCCTGGCTCTATATAGCTAGCGGACCATATAGATTTGTTGTCCATCTTATCCCAGACATTCTCACTGTGCTCTTCACCCTCTGATGGTCATTTATTTATTTATTTATTTGCGAGTTTATTTATTTGCGAGTTTTTATAGCGCTATGAATCGACTCCCGAAGGAGTATCTCCGCGCTGTTGACAACCAGTATCGCAACTGACAAAGGAGCATTTCAATTAAAAGAGAGTGTTCAGGGTCCAGAAAATAAACAACTAAACTAAACCAAACAGAAAGGTTTTCAAACATTTTCTGAATTGGAGGTGGTTATGGCATTGTCTTAGTGAAAGTGGGAGGGAGTTCCAAAGACTAGGACCTACTACCGACAAGGCCCTACCACCTAGTCTGGTTTTGGTTATCCTAGGAACATTCAGTAACAGCTGGTCACTGGATCTGAGGGAACGAGTAGGGGCGTAAGGAACAAACTTGCTCGCCAAATACTCTGGTCCCAATTGATTAAGTCCCTTGTGGATAACGCAGCAGGTCTTGAACTTCACACGTTGGCGTATTGATAGCCAATGTAGTTTTTGAAGTAGTGGTTTGGAGGGGGATCTAGGAGGTACATTTAACACCAGCCTAGCTGCGGTATTTTGTACCACCTGTAGGCGGTCTAGAACCTCCTCATTTGCACCTGCCAGGAGACCGTTACAATAATCAAGTCTGCTCATGACCAGAGCTTGAACTAAGGTTTTCCTGTGGGAGTCCGGTAGGAAAGGAAAAATCCTACGGAGCAGACCAATCGCATGGAAACAGGATCCCACAGTGATGTTAACATTGTGCTTCATGGTCAGCTCCGGCTCCAGTGTGACTCCCAAACTCTTGATTACTGTTTTGGGCTCAGGAGCTTGACCCAAGTCTGAAGGCCACCAGTCGGGGGACCATTGAATCCTAGCTTCCCCGAAGAGCATCACCTCCGTTTTTCCAACGTTACATTGAAGGAGGTTGGAGGACATCCACCTAGCAACTGCCTTCATCCCATCGGAAAAAGATTGTATTGTTTCCGGGGAAAGGTGTTTAAAGGGGAAGAGCAGCTGCGTGTCGTCAGCGTAGGACACCGGGTAGAACCCAAAAGCTCTGGTAACATCTGCCAAGGGAGCCACATAGGTGTTAAATAAAGTAGGGCTCAGGCAAGAGCCCTGTGGTACTCCCTTGGTGATGTTAACCTCTTCCGACCTGAACTCACCCATGCTGACAGATTGGGTGCGGTTGGAGAGGAAGCTCCTGATCCAGTCCAGTGCCCTACCGCCGATTCCACTCCTGGACAGTCGTTCGATCAGAATAGTGTGGGAAATCGTATCGAACGCTGCCGATAAATCTAGCAGTACCAGGACAACAGAGTAACCCCTGTCCTGGTACAGCCGCAGATCGTCCGTTACCGACAGCAAGGCCGTTTCTGTACTAAATTTTGGCCTAAAGCCTGACTGGGATCGGTCAAGGCTACCAGACTGTTCCAAGTAGGTGGATAGGTGCTTATTGGTGTGTTTTTCAATAATTTTCCCTAAGAATGGTAGGAGGGAGATAGGCCTCAGGTTAGACATGTTGGTCCAAGGAACAGATGAATTCTTCCTGATGGGTCTGACTAGGGCTTTTTTCCAGCACTGTGGGACAACTCCAGATGCAAGTGAGAGGTTCACCAGTTTCTGAACATCAGGGCCTAGTGTACTCCCTAGAGGGCCCATAAGTCTGGCAGGAAGCAAGTCCGCGGGACTTCCACTTTTGATGTCCGTAAACAGTCTCTCAACCTCAACCAACGAAATCTCAGGGAAATCATTAAGAGAGTGGATGTTAGTAGATGCAGTCTGTACCAGAGTAGGATTATCCTGGCTACTTATGCCAGAACTGTATGCCTCTATTTTATTATAGATGGCATCGATTTTGTCTGTGAAGAAGCAGGAGATGCTGTCGCAAAGCTGTTGTGAGGCCATGTCTGCACTTTCACACGCTTTGGGTTTCAGAAATGTTGTGACAATCTGATAGAGAGTTTTTGAGTCATTGCCGGCTGCTTCTAACTGGGCAGTGACATGGTTTTTCCGTGCAGATCTTATGGCTTTATGGTAGGTACTAAGATTATTTTTATATTTAATTTTGTCCTCCTCCAAGGAGGTTTTCCTCCAAGTTTTCTCCGCCTTTCTAACTAAGCGTTTGATATTATGCAGTTCCTCCGAGTACCAGACCTCTTGCTTCCTGGCTGGACTGATTTTAAAAGTCTTCATTGGGGCAATTTGTTGTACTACGGCAGTGACTGCAGAATCCCAAGTGGAGAGGGCAGTATTAATATCATCTGTACAGAGAATAGGGGGAGAGAGATATTTCTGCGCAAAATCGGTGTTAGTTATTTTGTGCCACTGTCTGCGTTTAGGAGGAATTTGTATGTGAGAAATAGGTCGGTAATCATTTATTGGCATAGAGAACTCAAGTACAAAGTGGTCTGTCCAGGGATATTGTTTGGGTGCACAACATTTAATACCAGGAAAGTTGGATATAATCAGGTCCAGGGTATGTCCTGCCTGATGTGTAGGTCCATGGTTACGTTGCTTTAGTCCTAGAAGGGACATGTCGGTTAGAAAAGATTGTGCATCACTGTTGGCCTCTTCCTCACTATGAATGTTAAAGTCCCCGAGCAACAGGAAATCTTTATCTTGACACACATGGGGGGCTAGTGATTCCATTAACTGTTTGGACACATTTTTTAAAGGGCCCGGTGGGCGATAAACCAAAGCTCCTTTCCTACAATGTTTAGTGGAGGAGCCAATCCTAAATATCATCATTTCTAAGTCTGAATTACAGCACTGATCTATGACCGAAACAGAGATTTCATTTTTGAAAACGATTGCTATTCCCCCACCTATTTTTTTGGGTCGATCTGATCTGATTATCTTATAACCCTCGGGTATTCCAAGGGTAATAGCAGGGGTGGTATGGGGCTTTAACCATGTTTCTGTTAAGAAGCAGAGATCTGCTTGTTGAGAAGAGATTAGATCCCAGACCTCGAAGGAGTGTTTAACCAAGGATCTTACATTACACAACCAAACTCAGAAGGAGTCTTAGCTGACATTTTGTGTGTCTTATTTTTTATTTGTGGTGTCTCTAGTGGGGCAGCCTCCCTCTTTCTTTTCCTTTAGCTGCCTTGTACACTGGTCCTTGTCTTTCCTTACCTCATAACAGCCAATCTCAGGCCAAGTGGCGCAACCTGTCTGTGGCCTGTCACCTATTTGACTCTTATCTTGCACTTATCTTGCACTGGCAGCACTTGTAGCACTAGTGGCATTTGCAGGGTACTTCCAGGGAGTGGTGTTGTACAAGTATGGAATTGTCTCCTTGCCGCAAAATCCTGCAGGATCCGGCAAAAGACACTCCCTTAATCTTCTTTGTCTCTATCCTGTCCTGGACACACTTTCATCCTTGCTTCACTTTTTGGCCAGGTAGCATGGAGGGGGGGATGGGGTGGAGCACACCAGAGAGAGCAAGCCACATCAATCCTAAGTCTAGCCACTGCTGCAGTGCTCTGGTTTCAACCCACAGCCGTGGCACTACCAGCAGCTCTCCCTCTAGACCCCTCATGCTCATGCTCCTCGCTAGCATCAGGTATCAGAGTGGCTGTGGGGTGCGGGCTCACTTGGGTGAAAGCCTAACCAATGCCGAAACGCCCAAGTCTGCACTCTCCAGAGCGTCCTTCCTGAGACCACCTGAGGTCTCTCACCCTGGCTCCTCCAACTAGCACCTCTCTGCACCTCTGACACCTCCTGAGGGATTAGGGCAAAGACTGAGTCAAACTGGCAATTATGGGTACTTTCTCAGCTGCTCCTCATTCTATTAAGCTCCCTGGGTGTGGCTCCTGTAGTGCAACCGCTATACTGTCTTGTTTTAGCGTGTTAGCATGCTACATGCTCTTTAGCACCGGTTAGCAGTGGTAAAGTGCTCAGAGTCCTAAGGACAACACTAGCAAGTAAGAAAAGTGAAGGAAGAATGCAAAATGTTTATGAGTGACCCTGCAGAAATGGCCATTTTGCAACACTCTTCTTATGAAGATGATGTGCTACCCTCCTCCTTCATCAAAGCTCTCTCACCCCTGCTCACCATTATCAATACCTCCCTCTCTCAAAACATCTACACAGAAGCAAGCAAGACAGGCCAAATGCTCTGACTCATCAAGGAACTTACTCTAGACCCTGCTGATGTTACCACCACTGGCTTATCACTCACCCACCCTTCACCAGCAATAACATTGACAATGCAATCTATATTCAACTACGAGATTTCATCAATGCTAACCATCTCCTACATGACTCCCAGTCTGTCTTTAGATTACATCACACAGGCCACAACTTTACACATCATGGAAAATGCCCTCCTGACCCTCAATATAGACGACTGCTGTCTTCCCCTTTAGCTAGACTTCACAGCTGTTCTACACATTTGACCATCCCACCCTCCTACGAACCATGGAGTTTTGTATGGGATTTACTGGCAAACTCATTTGTTGGTTCTCCTCCTTCCCTAGCATCCAACACCAGTTTGTTAACATGGGTGCCTTCAGGCCCCCAAAGATACATATCACGTCTGGGAGTAACACAGGTTTCCATACTGTGGCCTGTCATCTTCAACTTCTACATGGAGACACTTCGGCCTCCATTACCAGATAACACTAAAGTATAACAAAGTGGTGGATGGAATGCCTAAAATAATTTAAGCCACTGGTAATTGCTCATGGCCAAATTATAGCCCATCATTCTTTTTCTCACCATGCCACCTCAGTTTGCACCTAGTTATATGCAACTCAGTCTTAGCCCTGCTCCTACGCCGACGACACCCAGCTGATCCTCTCCCTCACCAACGACCCCGCCACCGCCAGAGCCAACCTGCACGAAGGGATGACAGTCGTAGCCAAATGGATGTCAAGCAGCCGCCTGAAACTGAACTCGGACAAGACGGAAGTCCTCATCCTGGGATCATCACCCTCCGCCTGGGACGACTCCTGGTGGCCCCCCGCCCTGGGCAGCGCACCCAAACCCACAGACCACGCACGCAACCTGGGCTTCATCCTGGACTCCTCCCTCTCCATGACCAGACAAGTCAACGCCGTCTCCTCGTCGTGCTTCAACATCCTGCGCATGCTACGTAAGATCTTCCGATGGATCCCCACCGAGACCAGGAAGACGGTCACCCAAGCCCTCGTCACCAGCCGTCTGGACTACGGCAACTCCCTCTACGCCGGAACCACCGCCAAACTCCAGAAGAGACTCCAGCGGATCCAGAACACCTCAGCACGACTCATCCTGGACATCCCCCGCCGCAGCCACATCTCCGGACACCTGAGAGACCTGCACTGGCTCCCGGTCAACAAGAGAATCACCTTCCGGCTCCTCACCCACGCACACAAAGCCCTACACAACCAAGGCCCAGGATACCTCAACAGCCGCCTCAACTTCTACGCTCACAAACGCCAGCTTCGATCGACCAGCCACGCCCTCGCTGCCGTCCCCCGCATCCGAAGAGCCACCACGGGAGGAAGGTCCTTCTCCTACCTGGCCGCCAAGACTTGGAACTCCCTTCCGACCCACCTCCGCCTGACCCAAGACCACCTGGCCTTCAGGAAGCAGCTCAAGACCTGGCTGTTCGAGCAGTAGCGGACCCCCCCCCCCCTCCAGCGCCTTGAGACCCTCCGGGTGAGTAGTGCGCTATACAAATGATTTGATTGATTGATTGATTGAACAGTCTAGCCCGAACTGAAAAGCCATTAGCCTTCTGATGTGCCAGAATTACCTTGTCCAACCTCACAGAAGGTTTGATGGCCAGAAAGGCTCCAATCTCTGCCCTGAGGCAATTGCAAAAAGAAAGAAATCCTCAAGAGTCAGAAATTTAAGGGACACTGTGTCTAGTGGTTCAAATGAAAGAAATGGGAGTGCTGAAAGCACCAAAGAGAATCCCAGGATGTGATTGGGAATACTCCCCTGGTCTCTGAAGGAAAACACTTCTAAGCAGTTTAGCTGTCAGCATAGCGTTTAATTTTAGTCTTTGCCCCTTCCCTAATTGCCTTAATTGCTGCCCATTGGCTATGGACAGTCGAAACAGATAATCCAAATAGGAATCCATCTTTCAAAAAGTCAATGATAAGGGAATCTTGACAAGAAGCAGCCTCAAATCCTTTAGAAATGCACCAAGAATGAAAGTGTCTAAAATATCTTTCATATACTTTCAAAGTACTCATGATTCCTGGAGGTCTGAATAGAATCTGCAGAACAACCCATGGACTCTAACCTCTTCCTTTGAAATGCCACACCACTATACAAAGGGATCTCAGAAACCTCTGATGAAGCCAAGGGAAAATGAGATGAGATGAAGATGTCAGAAGAATTAATGGTGGCTATACCACTATCTGAGATAACAGATGAATCAATGGACAGCTTGTGAGAAATTAGGATGTTGGTTGAGGGTGGTGTCAGTTCTTCTCAAGCAACATTCACAATTCTTGTCAGGGTTAACCACAAAAGTCACTACATTAATCCGTGCTTAACGATCTGTTAGTATGGCACACGTGAAGCATTTATGCAGTTCTTAAATTAGGGTGGGCAGAACTTGCGAAATTTGACTCCACAGCATTCTGTGGAGTAACATAAAAGCTCCACAAGATTCCGTGCAGCTCCTTCAATAGGTGGAAAACATGCAGGTTGTTCTGCTTGCACTGAAATTTAGCATCAGTAGTGCGAACAGACCTGACAAATCAGTGTGGGTGGCATTATGCTCTGCACATTAACGTGCTGCCATTCGTGATGACCATGAATGATTGTGACCTCCAGCAACCCCTAACGTTAGAAAATGTCACTTGTGCTCCCTTGCTCGCATTTCTGGAGCATCGTAGGAAAAAAGCAACAGAGTTGCCAAATTGTGCAGGCAGAATGAAACATTCCTCCCACCGCTACACTTTAACAGTGATAAAGAGAAAAAACACAACAGAAGAAAAGTCCCACACCTAAATGATCAAATCGCCAACAGAGAACATTTAGGGCCTCATTAGGATGTTGGGCAGACATGCAGTCCCAGGACCGACCGACCGACAGACCGACATCCGGTCGGCGGTCCCGACACCTCTATTACAAGCAGTCACCTACTCCCATTTCACTATGGAGGCTTGTGCTGCAGCTATAAACCAGCCACAGTATAAGCTCCCATAGAGAAATGGGAGTTTCTGTTCACTCCGTGGTGCAGGGATTAACAGAGGGGCAGCATAGGTGTCACATCGCCCCCCATCTGAAGGCCGCAGGGAGAAGGGGGTCCTGCTAGGGGCCTCCAAAGTCACTTTCTGACAGCCTTTCCATGTCAGAAATCCCAACATGGAAAGCCTGTGGGAAACCTACATTGTAATCCCGACGGCGGAAGCGCTGGTTGATGGGCTCCTTGAGCCGTTCAGAAGCCAGCTGGAATGACCAGCCAGGTTCACTTCTGACCACTGTCATTATAATAATACGCCACTCAAAATTGAAACCTATGATATCGGTCGAAAAGCCACCGACTACAGGTCAGAGGATTTCCATCCAACATCATAATAGGACCCTAAGTCTATTGAGACCAGGCAAAAGTTGAAAGTTATGGCTGACTGCAATGGATCGCATGTAGTTTACACAAAGTGGATTGGGCCCAGTCTCCACTTAACTTCAGACTAAGAAGATATTTTGGAAGAAAATGTCTGATAAGGTAAAGTTCAGTTGTTAAAGGCAGTTGGTGGTGTTCAAGGAGGAGATGGCATTGTCGAAGAGCCACTGGACAAAGCAGCTGTGAAGATTCCTACATTCAGAGTTAGTTTCTTATTTTGAAATCAAAAAACTCCAATGGGACAAAGCTGCAGGCTGTAGCTGGCAAGTGCTCTACAAACCTGGATACCCCTTCTGCAGGGAGCTACTGAAGAGGATTTTATGGTGTGATGATGAAATAGGTGAAAGAGAGAACATGCACAACGTTTCCTCAGTAATTGCTCGCGTATTCAATTTGTCGCGTACTCAAGGGTTTTCACTCTCTTGTCAAAGAGTGTAGCATTCCATCAATATAGAGTGTCCCATGGTAGGGTCTGTTCCCCCAGCACTTCAAGGGCCACATTGTCCTGGGGTTGTTCTATGTTCAAGTTGTTCAAGTAATCAACAAAAATAAGACAAAGAATGTTTCTCAAACACGCTGAGAGATTGACTTTATCCTCAGCCCGAAATGCATCGGAATGGAGGAAAGGATTGATGATCATATCTAATAGTGCGATCAGATTTGCATATCACTGCCAAAATCAAGCAATATGATGAACTAAAATTGAAGATGGCTGATAACGAATAAATGTGGCATAATTACACAGAAACATTCTTTGTCTTATTTTTGTTGAATACTTTAACATAGAACAACCCCAGGACAATGGGGCCCTTGCAGTCCGAGGGGGGACGGAGCCTACCAGGGGACGCTATATTGTGATGCTATGGTGATAAACATCGGGGGAGCTGCTGTGAAGACAGGTTGACCGGCGATGCACTTTTCTTTTTTATTAAGTTTCAAAAACCCTTTATTAAAGACCAACAGTAGACGTACATTTCCGCTTACTACCTACAACCGTATCTCGGCCGGCAGGGCGATATTGCAAATATAAAAGACGGATGTGTTACGGGGGTAAGGGAGTACACAGCAAGCTGCCTACAACCATATTGGGCCGGCCACGTTAGTGGGAGTGTTTGGCTGTGAAGGCAGAGTCATCATTGCAGACATATATGTTATTGATAATGTTAATACACAACTAAGGCATCTTGTAAAAGAAACAAAACAATTTCACTTATGTGTCACATGTTAACAAGATAATAACCATGATGAGGAGGTGTTGCGGCCCATAAATAATATAGCTACAACATACATAATCCCAAGCCTATTAGTGCAAGGCAGGTGCGCGTGTTGCTGGGGGGATACCGTCAGGGTGTAGGTGATATGTGTCATGAGGTTTCCGGACCATTAACTGCTGCGTTTTCAATTAAATAGGTTTGCAACCGGTCCCATATATCTCTTGGGCATGATGAGGGGGGTTGGAGTTCTGCTTAAATGTGTAGCTGCTCCTGGCAATATAGTAGGTCCTGGAGCCAGTCTTTCAATTTCGGCGTTCTCCCCCTCCCCCACCTGCAGGAAGTTTTCCTTTTAGCGATTAGTAGTGCCATGGAGGTGTACTTACACATTTTAGCAGCAATGGGTTCGGTATAACCACTAGGGCAGTGAATGGGTCAGTAGGGACCTGCAAGCCAGTCATGAGATCTAGTGCAGCAAGCACTTCCTCCCAGTAGCGCTGTATAGGCGGACAGTCCCAGGCTAAGTGTCTAAAGTCGGCGCCCTCCCTACCACATTGAACCCAGCGATCGTTGTCACATAGTTTTAGCCTGCACGGTCGCGCTGGCGTGTAATATAGACAATGTAAGTATTTGTAGTGTATCATCCTAAATCTGCTGTTAGAAGAAATTTCACCTGTCTGTGCACAGCAGTATGCCCACTGCTCATCGGTAATAGGTTGACCAAGTTCTATCTCCCACTTGCCCTGAGCCAGTGGTGGGCTATATTCTCTATTGGTTTGGACGGTGCAATACAATTTAGACAGTACATGTTCAGGGGCATCCTGTTGTAGCAGGACATGTAGCGGGGGCATCACTGGATGTTCTAGAGGAAAAGAAGGTGTAGCAGCTTATACGTCTTGACGGAGTCTGATGTAGTAAAATCGGTCTAAAGGAGTAGGGTCTGCGTCTTTAAAGAATTCATAGCTAAACGGTATATAGGTGTCCCCAGGAATGTATAGAGAGTTTACGAAGGAGGTGCCAACATCCATCCTCTTTTGTAACTGGGAGGTCCTGTCTTCGCTGAAGGGGAAGGAGAGGAGAATATAGTGGTGTGCAATTGGTCTGTTTGGCTAGGTTGTGCCATGCACTAACTGTACATTGAACGGTGGTGGATGCAATGTGCCTGGGGACCGAAAGGACGCTGATGTAGGCCGTGCTAGGGGTGGGGCGCATGTATCCATGTTAAATCGCCAGGTGAGGCATGTAGGGGGGGCTTCATCCAGTATGTGGCAAAATGCGTCTGTGCGCAGCTGAACTACAAGTCGATGTCTGGTACGGAGAACCCTCCCGCTTTGTAAAGGCACGTAAGTGTGTCCCATCTGAGTCTGGCTTGTTTCCCTCCCCATAGAAGTCGTATCAGTTAGGACTTCATGGCAGAGAAGAAATGACGGCTGGGGGCATAGGGAATGTTGACAAATAAATATAGGAGTTTAGGTAGGATGACCATTTTAATCCATGATGTCCTGCCAGCTATGGACAGAGGTAGCGCAATCCACCGTGTGATTTTGTCGGTGATGGAGTCTAGAGCACGCCCGTAGTTACCTGTCATAAGTTCATCGCGTGAGCGGGACACCGTGATGCCCAGAGAGGTGGGAGTGTCATCACACCACTTAAGGGGGAAGTCCGGGGTGAATCTTGCGGTAGAGTCAGTAAGTGAATACATTTGGGACCAGTTGATGTTGACCCCCGATAATTGTCCAAATATGATAAATAGGCGCAATATGGGATTCTAACTAACGTCAGGGTGTCGTAAATATAGAGTGATATCGTCGGCGTACAAAGAAATGAGAATCTGCCGCTCTGGGTAAATGATAGCATGGTCTTTGATAATGTTTTCTGATTTTAGCAGCGAGAGGTTCAACAGCCAATGCAAGTGTTAGAGGGGAAAGGGAACACCCCTGCCTGGTGCCTCTCACCAGAGGGGAAAGAGAAAGAGCGCAGTCCATTCACCATCACAGTGGCGCGCAGACCAGTATATAATAGGTTTATCCAGGCCAGGAAAGGGGGGGAAACCCATGCATACCAACACAAAGGATAGGTAGTCCCATTCTAGGGAGTCAAATGCCTTGGTGGCATCGAGAAATATGGCGGCAGCATTTTCCTCGGGATCAATGTTGTGAAGTCAGGCGAATAATGTCCTCAAGTTGTGAGCAGTGCTCCTAGTCGGGACAAAGCCTGATTGGTCCGGGAGGACCAGCACTGGCATCAGGGGGCTGATGCAGTTGGTAATTAGTTTGGCAAGGATCTTGGCATCTACATTTATAAGGGAGAGGGGTCTGTACTAGTCCAGTTGCGTGGGTGATTTATTTGGCTTGGGTATTGATATAATAAGGGCTTCTCGCATTGTACGGGGCAGGATGCCAGTCTCACTGGCCTCCTCGAACATGTACCATAGCACAGGCTTTCATATACTCCACCTTGATAGACCTAAAGGGAGGGGAGGAGGAACTGCAGTTCTCTACAGAGACACGCTCGCCTGTAAGATCCAGAATGGAGGGGTGACTGATTGTGAGAGCTTACAGTTCTCCCTTCGGCTGTCACCTACAGTGTCTTTGGTAGGCTTGTTGATCTATCGCCCTCCCGGACCCTTGGGCAGTTTCCCTAACTCTCTCTTGGAAACTACCGCACTTCTTGCCTCTTCAACTGCCAACTTTGTTGTTCTCGGAGATTTTAATATCCATCTTGAGGACCCCGCTAATGCCACAGGAGTCGATTTGCTCGATGATCTTAAATCTTTTGGAATCAATTTGGCCAACTCGGGCGCGACCCATGAGAAGGGCGATCTGCTTGATCCCTTACTTTCTAATCTGGATCATCTTACTTCATCTCCTGCTCTTGCCCTACCTTGGACAGACCATTATTTGGTGTCCGCATCATGGCAATTCGACAGCCGAGCTGCGGTGGTCCCACGGGTTCACACCCTGGAGAGAGCCTGGTCGAAGCTCCCTGTTGACACCTGGGCGGCACACTTGGAGGCCACGCAACCCTCTCAGGGAGCTAACCCAATAGTCGCTGATGCGAACTTCCATACCTGGCTCGTGGATTCTCTGGACACTCTCCTACCCAAAAAGAAACAACTCACGAGGGGGAAGAGAGTGGGCTCGGCACCTTGGTATTCATCAGAATTAAGAACCCTGAGGAAAGGATGCAAGAGGCTAGAGCGGTCCTGGAGGAGAGACTGGAGTGAGGCGAGTCGTATAGAATATCGTGCGGCCCTGAGCAGGTATAAATCCGCTATTCGGGTGGCAAAATCAGGATTCTTTGAAGAGCGTATTGGCTCTGCAGCCAACTCTTCCAAAGAGTCATTCAGGGTCATTAAGGAGCTTCTCAATGCCCCCGATCCTCAGGTTCTCCACGAGGACCCTCGCAAAAAATGCACAGAACTGGCTTTGTATTTTAAAAGCAAAATTTACAACATATTGGCTTCCCTTCCCCGGCTAGGTGAGGTCTCCTCTTTGGAGGACAATCCCAGCTCTCAACCTGAGTCACAATTGGTGGAGCTGGCCTCCCTCGGTCCAGTCAATAAGGAGGAAGTCTTGTCGGTGCTAAGATCCATGAAGAGCGGCTCCCCGAAAGACCCAGCACCTATTAAATATCTTAAACAGGTGTCATCCACTATCGTCGGCCCTGTGACGGACTTGATAAACCTGTCTCTCGCCCATGGGGTGGTCCCCCCCAGTTGGAAAGGGGCGGTGGTCAAGGCGCTTTTGAAAAAGCCTAACCTCGATCCCGCCGATCTTGCCAACTTTCGGCCTATTTCTTTGCTGCCGGGTATCAGTAAGGTGGCTGAGAAGCTGGTGAATAGCCGCCTTTCCAACTTCTTGGAAGCCAATTCCCTCCTGGGCGACTCCCAAACGGGTTTTCGCCCCGGTCAGGGGACCGACACCGCCCTGCTAGCGGTCGTGGAGAATGCTAGGAGCATGCTGGATTCGGGGGGATCAGTGGCAGTGATCCTCCTGGACCTCAGCGCTGCTTTTGACACCGTGGACCATCAGGTGCTTCTCCAACGGCTGTCGGGGGTGGGAGTCACGGGTTTTGCCCTCAAATGGTTCGCCTCCTTCTTGGAAGGTCGTACATTTGAGGTGTGGGAAGGCCAGGAAAAATCATCTTCTACCCCTCTCCAGTGTGGTGTGCCACAGGGCTCTTCGTTGAGCCCTACCTTATTCAACGTTTATATGGCCCCCCCTGGAGAATGTGGTACGGCCGCTGGGTATTAAAATCATCAGTTACGCTGATGATACTCAGCTGGTGGTAGGCCTTTCCCAGTCGGCGCACCATCCCGACCGGCTGCACACGTGTCTTGGAAAGATCTACACGTGGATGTGCAACTCAGCCCTAAAGTTAAATGGCTCCAAAACGGAACTGATGCTGCTGGGGAACTCCTCTCCATCTTTGTCCCCCAGCAGCTGACCAGACTGTCTGGGACCGATGCCTCCCCCCAAGCAGGAGATCAAGAGCCTGGGGGTATGGCTGGAGCAGGACCTATCGTTTAAAACCCACGCCAAAAAGACGGCTGGCGTGTGCTTTGGCCTGCTCCGTTCAGCCCAGAAGATTCTGCCCCTGCTCCCAGTGGCCACTCGAAGGCTTCTCATCCAGGGACTTATCATCTCGCGGCTGGATTTCAGCAATGCGCTATTCCTTGGCGCACCCGAATCTACCCTGAACAGACTGCAGCAAGTGCAGAACGCGGCTGCCAGGCTTTTGACGGGTCTCCCTAGGCGTCAATCTGCTCGCCCGGCGCTGAGGGCACTGCACTGGCTCCCTGTGAGGGACAGGGTGAAATTCAAGTCACTCTGCATCGCCCACAAAGTTCTGCACGGGGTAGGCCCACCCATTCTGGAGGAGATGGTCCAGCCCTACAAGGCCTCTCGTTCCCTTCGCTCTGACCACCAGCATCTCCTTCATGTTGGCAGGGTGAAAAAGGCAAGAACTGGTGGCAGAAGGTTCTCAATAAATGTGGCCTCCTTGTGGAACTCATTGCCCCTACAACTGCGCTCCGAAGCCAGTCTTCTCAGGTTCCGTAAACTTTTAAAAACTTTTCTGTTCTCCGTTTAATCCCTGCATATTTTTTAGTAGTGTTATGTTCTGATAAGCGCTGGGATGCCTATTGGTAACCAGGCGCTATACAAAACTCAGAATAATAATAATAATAATAATAATAAGATGTTTATATAATTTATGGAATTCGGCCGGAAGGCCATCAGACCCTGGGGCTTTGCCAGATTGTAATTGCATGATAGCTGAGATAATTTTGTCATCTTCATGGTGAGCTAGTAGGAATTCCCTTTGGCCATTTCCTAACCAGGCTATGGTAGTGTCGTCAAAGAAGGAGTCAAAATCAACTGGGGTGTGATGGTGGGTGGAGTATAGACCTTTATAAAATTGCCTAAACGCCGCTAGAATGTCCGAAGAGTTTCGGCGTATCAGGCTGTCTTCATCTTCGATTTCCAGTACTGTATTAGTAAACCAGGGAGGGCGGACAGAGGAGGCCAACGCTCTACCAGGTCTTTCGCCCTCTCCATAGCACTGAGCTTTATGGTATTTCCCCCTGAATTTACACTCGCGCTCTGCAGTTTCTTGATAGTCATTGAGGAGCTCGCATATTTGTGCTTGTAATGTGGGAGAGGGCGCAGACTGGCGAGCAGACTCAGTTTGTTTCATTTCTACCTCTAATTTGTGGATTGTGTTTCTTATGTCTTTCAGTACCCTGCCACTCTTTGTGATACAAATGCCCCTTATGGTGACTTTGAAAGCCTCCCATATGGTAGAATATAGGGGGACAGAGCCAGTATTACGAAGGAAGAAGTCCGATATTTCTTGTTCTACTTCATCCTTGAAGACAGGGTCAAGTAAGGATTGCAGGTTGAAGCGCCATGCTAGGTATGGAGGCTCCTCCTGCGGCGGGGTGAGCGTCAGCAGCACTGGAGAATGGTCTGAATATGTGTGTGATATGTAGGTAGTGTGTGATGTCCAAGTCGCTAATCCCCTATCCACCAACCAGTAATCTATGCAAGACCAGGAGGCGTGTACTTCGGAGTAGCAGGAGTCCTGCCTTGTCACTGGATGGTGGGTTCTCCATGGGTCTGCAAGGCCCTGTTCCTCCACAATATCCCTGAGGGTTTTCTGAGCAGCTGTGTATTGATGTGATTGAGGGTGTGACCTGTCTAGGCTGGGGTTAAGCGTAATATTAAAGTCTCCGCCCCAAATCAAGTGAGTGGTGTCTACATCTTTTATCTTCCCCACAGCACCCTAAAAAACTCTGGGTCATCTGCATTTGGGCCATAGCACGATACCATGGTAATGGACTTCCCCAATAGCCTGCCCCACGTAACATTATACCTCCCTTGAGGATCTGCATTGGAGCCTATAGGAGTGTATGGGAGTGTATGTCGTACCAGCACAGCAGTGCCCCGGGTGTATGTGGAGTAACAGGAGAATCCCCTATGGGGTGCCCAGCGGGCAGCGAAGGTAGGGGATGAGTTTGGGGATAGATGTGTTTCCTGCAGCATAGCACAATGAACATTGTGGCGGTCTAGATAAGCAAGAAAGTGACGGCATTTATGAGGGTCACATAAGCCGCGCACATTCCACGATAGGAAGGTATATTTAAGTATATTGGGACGGGTCTCTGTCATAGTCGCAAAAGAAGAAAGCGTGATGTGCCATAGTGTGTGTAGTGACATGTAGATACGTGTAGTCACGTAGTCATGTAGTCACGTGAAAGGGTTTACCTGGTGGGTGGCGTCAAAAGGGCAACCAGGTACTCCTCGCAGATGCGAGGGCGTTCGGGCTAAAGGTCTTTGGTCCATTCAGGCATCTAAGATGGTGGAGGTGAGAGATCGGAGCAGGCCTGAAACAATAACAGGTACCCAATGCAGGCCAAGCCCAGGAGCAACCTTCTCGTCTTTGGGCAGGGGATAGCATGACCTGGCCGAGTGTTATGGGCTACCTGCGATATCAATGTTCGTGTCTCTGCGGCCGGGGAGTAATGTCCGTCGTTGACAGCATGCGTATGATCTTGTCTCTTTGAAGCCAATGACCCAACTTTCTGTTAGGTGCACATGTCCCTTCGCAAGAGGGCCCAACAGCAGATTCTTGTAAGGTCAGCTACTCGATGTCCAATGCACCCCTGTTCTCTTCTTCCTGCCTCATAGGAGACTGGCGGTCTCCAGATGGTTTGGGTAGGGTCTTAATGAAGTCTTGAGCGTGCTGCGGGTTTGTGAAGAAGTGTTGTTTTCCTTGGGCGGTGACTTTCAGGTGGGCAGGGAACAGCAAAGCAGAGGGAATGCCAAGTTGTTGAAGCTTTCGTTTGACCAGAAGAATTTGCGTCTTTGCTCCTGCACAGCCATATTGAAGTACGGATATATGGAGATCTCTGATCCCTCATGATGGAGGCGTCCTTTCTCCCTGGATAGGCGGAGGGCAGTGTCTCTATCGCGATAGTTTAGCATTTTAGCTATTATTGGATGAGGGGGAGTACCAGTGGGAGGGCGACTCACCAACGAGCGATGTGCCCTTTCAACCACAAAGACTGTTGAGAATTCGATTCTCCCATTCAGTGTCAAGAGTAAGCGTTCAACATAAGTCTCCATTTTCCCGTTTGCGGTGGATTCCGGTATCCCTAAAATGCGGAGGTTGTTTCTCCTTGAGCGCGATTCCAGCTCCTCGTTCTTGGCAGCTATAACCTTCAATACTTTATCCATTTCAAGAGTGTGATTATTTGTGGCTGTGGTTGAGTCCTCCCGGTCTGATATCCGCCTCTCAGCTTCAGTCAATCGTTCATCGTGTTTTTCAACACTATGGCTGTCCGTTCTAGCCGACATGGAGTCCATTTTGGACTCGATGGAGGTCAAGCTGGACTGCATCACAAGCAGCTGCTCCTTCAGGTCCGCGGGGATGTGGCCGCGGGTTCGGCCTGTTCGTCATCTGGCCCCATCTGGGATCGAGGAGTCTTCCTAGTGTCTAAACTGAGTTTCGGCTGCTTGTTATCTGGTTTCCCCATCGTGGTCAGCCAGGAACATCTGCGATGGAATTTTGTGTCGGGAAGATCTGTGTCTACTCTCTGGGTGGCATCACTGGCACAGGGCAAACAGCGATACGCACGCCTGTTGCACGTGCGCCTATGGAGTATATTCGATTCCGCTCGCTCTGTGCCGTGGGCAGCCCCTTCGTGCACCCGCTCCTCCAGCAGGCCCTTCCAGGTCCCCGGCAGTGACTAGGCGGGCGCAGGCGGCAGTCTCCATATGTAGGCAGCACCACCCCAGCTAGAACGGGTGTCAATGTCGTTACAGTTGCTCCCAGTGTCAGAACCGGGGCAAATTGCCCCCACCTCCTTGGGGGAATTTCGACTCGCTAGGGCCGCAGGAGCATAGGGCCAGCACAATAGGGGGTCCAGATGTGTCCAGTAACGTGTGTGGAGGGGGAGGTGGGTCACGGGTGCAGGCCCCTCAAATCAAGGGGCAGGCTAGGCTCTGATGGCAGTGTTGATAAAATCTAAAGGGTCGCGGCACCAGGTCCGGACCCCCCCCGCAGCGCCCACCACGTAAGGCATATGTCTGCCGCTACCACCCTTCCACAGCAGCAGTGTTCTCTGTATATTAGCAGGAACTCCCCAGTCTTATAAATGGTGGCAGCAAGAGGGGGCCGCAGGCCGACCGAGGTATTCCCATCATCGTTGCTCGCTTAGCAGAGGCCCGGTGGGGGAGGTGCGGCCGCAAGTCTACCCAGACCTGCCGGGCGCAGGTCTGGGCTCTCTCGAGTGGCGAGCAGATGACGAGGCCCTTGTCTGGCAGGTGGGAGGCGGCGGGCCGCACCGCAGCCGCAAATGGCCTCCCAACACACAGCGCCGGCCCAGCCACGAGGAGCGGGTGGGAGCGCTCCAGGTCCAGCGAGCAAACGGGGCAGGGGGGAATAGCTGGGCGCAGCTGCGAGCCCCCATGAACAGGTTCCGCCGCCACGATACCCTTCACAGCTCACCTCCTCAGCGGCGCTCAGGTCCCAATGGTGTCGCCTCCTGTCCAGGCCTGCCAGAGTCGGTCTCCGCCTCGCCATCCGCACCTCACAACGAACAGCCTCGGAGCCGCCAGGCAGCACCCGGGGATCAGCACAGCAGGCCAGAGGGTCACGGGACCAGACCCAGTCATCCACAGGGGAGGCAGCACAACCCAGGCGCCCCACGGGAGTCAGTAGGTGTCAGTCTGGCAGCAGGTTGTAGGTGAGGCGCCACTCAGCAGCAGCAATGCTTAAAGTGGCAGCTACTTCTTAGGCGTCTTGCGCCGTCACCATCTTAGGGGCCTCGAGCTCTGGGCTCACAACAGCAGCAATCGCGCCACTGGGCAACAACGAGACAATCTTCTAGTCCTAGGATGCCTCAGGGGCGCTACCTATGTATTTATGGCCGGTTGTGTTGAATCAGGATGCTAGGATGTCCAGGATATTAAGAGGATAGGAGCCCGAACTGCAAGAGCCTCACACAAGTGCGGCCATCTTGCTTGGCGCCCTCTAGCGCCCCCCACAGGCGATGAACTTTGGGTGGATCGACAAGCAGGTAGATCCCGGTCTTCTTTCAGTTATCAGAGTACTTTTTGCGCAAGAATTCCCAAGTTTTGGATTTGGGCTATCTAGACACATTTAGCACCACTTCCAAGTTTCCAGGACTGGAGATACACTACTTTGACTTGGAGGGTCAGGACTCACGTCCTGGTTCGGGATGGTTGGCGATTTTTCTGTCCATGATGCTCTGTTCATGAGGCCAGCCAGCTAGCCTTTGGAGTTACTCTGGAAGTCCTGAGTTTAAGTGGAAGAGCAGGATTCAAGCAGCAGGGCAGCCCTCTGTAGCTCAGAGCACCATTCAGTCAGCAGAGAGGTCCTTTCAGGTGCAGCAAAGCAGTATTTCTGAAATACACAGCAGACCACAGCAGCAGGCAGTCCTCTGAGAACTCTTTGGCAGGTCCAGGAGTCTGAGGGTCCTATTTTTGTACCTAGACCCTCCCTTGAAGTGGGGAAATCTTCTGGAGTCTTCTAGTCATAAAAGTGTAAGGGATTTCCTGCCCCCTGTCCTAGTCCTAGTCTGTCTACAAGCACAATAGGCTAGTGTGAAGTTCTTTGTGTGAGAGCAGATCATAGTCTTTTGAAGTACTAAAGGGACAATGCACAGCTCTGCCCCCTCATCCTTCCCGAGATGGCTCATCTACGCACGCCTAGTCCGTCTATTGTGTGGCTGTCTGAGAGGAATAAACAAAGGTGAACTGCCAATTACACCCAGTCATGTGACCCAAAAACAGGCTGCAGGCACAAAGTAGAACAAGAAAATGCCTGCTTTTGTACTGCTTTCTAAAAGTGGCATTTTCAGAAATGTGACTTAAAATGTGACTTTATCACTAAAAAGGATTTTAAATTGCAATTCCCCAGACACCAAACATGACTTTTCTACCTGCTCCCAATCAAACGTTAGCACATGTTAAAAGTAATAAGGGAACCCTATGTTATCCTATGAGTGAGGTAGACCTTGTAATAGTAAAAAATGCAAATTTAGGAGCTTTTCACTACCATGACATATAAAACATAAAGTGCATGTCCACGTTTTCAATTTAAAATGTACCCTGCCCTATGGACTGTTTAGGGCTTACTTTAAGGGTGGCTTCAATGTTTTAAAAAGGGAGTTTTAGGCCTGGCAAAGGTGATAATTTGCCAAGTCTAATTGACAGTTTATTATTGCTTAAAGGCTGCAATGGCAGGCCTCGGTCATGTTTCAAAAGACTACTAAAGTGTGTGGCACAATAAGTGCTGCAGGCCTACTAGTAGTGTTCATTTACCAGCCATGGATACATGGTATACCACATTACTAGAGACTAACAAGTAAGTTTAATATGCCAATCAGGTGTAAGGCAATTTTTCCATGTTTTAGGTAGTGAGCACAAGCACTTTAGCACTGGTTAGCAGTGGTAAACTGCACAGAGTCGTAAGCCCAAATTGAGAACAAGAGATGGGGAGAAGGCATAAGGTTTGCGGGAACACCACCCTAAGACTGAAAGGTCTAACATGGCAGAACCAATATGGATCCACCAAGAGAACCTCTGCCTGATCCATGTTGATTATGAGGAGGTTCTTGGTCAATAACTGAAAAGGGGGGAAAGCAATCAGAAGCCCTTCTAGCCATCTTAAGATCATGTCATCAACCTCCGAAGCCTGAAGATGTGGAAGGAGAAAGCAAATGTTTGGTAGGAGGGCGATGTGATGGGCAGCAACAAGTTCATATCAGGGCTTCCCCATCTTGTGCTGGATATGTTGAAAAATCTGGGAAGTCAAGGACACTGAAGATGTAATAAAATGTAATGAAAGGTTGATTTGTAGAGCACTGCTTTCCCCCATAGAGGCTATCCAGGCACTGAATAGGTGGGAGTAGACATGTCGTGAGGCTAGACCTGAGGAGAGGCAGCCTCAATAGTCCCTCAAAAAGACTAATGTAAAAGCCATTTCTTCAGCTTCTTGTGGAATGAAGAAGGGAGGAAGAGACCCTTATGTGTTGGGGGAGGTTGTTTCAGGATTTGGCATCTTAGTAGGAGAAAGATCAACGTCTTGTTCTGCTTCTGTGGATAGAGGGTGTGTGTACGAGTAAGCGTGATACTGAGCGAAGTTGTCTGGTGGGTTGGTGGAAGTGAAGCCGGTGATAGAGGTATGCTGGTCTGTGCTTTGTGGTGACCTGAATGTGTGTGAGAAGTTTGAACTGGAAGCTCTTTTTGATGGGGTGCCACTGGAGCTCTATAAGCAGTGATCTGGTGTTGGATCGGCAAGGGAGGTCATGGATGATTCAGGTGGTTGTGTTTTGGAGGGTTTGGAGTCTGTGAAAAAGTTGGGTTAGGAGGTTGGCATAGGGTGCATTGCCATAGGTAAATCTGCTTGTGATTAAGGCCTGCGTGACGGTAGGTCTGGTGTCCACTGGGAGCCACTTGTAGAATTTATGTAACATGCGGAGTATGTGGGAGCAGAAGGAGGTGAAGGCTTTGACGTGGGACTTACTTCATGGTGAGGTTGGTGTCCAGGATGAGGCCTAGGGGCCAGACGTAAATATGTTTTAGCAGACGCAAATGGGAAATTGGACCATTTGCAACCGCTAAAAAGGGTTGTGGCATGTACCAAACCTATTTTGTGAGTTGGTAACCTGCAAGATAGGTTTTGTGAGTCACTACTAGGAAAGAGTGAGCCAAGGGCATCTCTTCCTAATAGTGAGTCACAGGGGGATTTAAGATTGTTTTGTGACCACAAATGTGGTCGCAAAACAATTGCATTCACTGCCAATTTCAAATTGGTGTTAAACCAAGTGCAAACAGGAAGGTGTCCTCTTAACCTTCGTGATTGGTAGTGAAAATGTTTTTTAAGAGCAGGCAGTGGTCCAACCGACCACTTTCTGCTCTGCAAAAATGCAACTGAAACATTCTATTTTCATTTTTTAAGTGTATCCCGTGTTCCTTTAAGGAAAATGAGATTCATTGTTCAAAAAGGCAGTCAGAAATAGTGGTCTGCTGACCCCAGCAGGCCACTATCCTTGTGAGTGCCAATGGGTCACATAAAGTGACCGGCCTCATGAATATTAATGAGGCAAGACCTTTGTAGCTCATTTGGGGATAGTAAACAGTGTCTCAGACACTGTTGTACATCAGTATTTGTGCCACGCAATTAGCGGGTCGCAAAATAAGGAAAATTGTGAGTCTCAAACACTACGCTTTATATATCTGGCCCTAAGTTTCTAGCATAGTTGATTGGGGTGGGTGCGGGTGTGAGTACGAGTTTGGCAGGGCCACCAGGTGGAGTCCCAAGGTGAGCTCTTATTCCCAAAGATTAGCACTTCAGTTTTGTGAGTGTTGAGCTTGAGGCAGTTGTCTTTTATCCAATTGGCCACACAGTCATGCATTGTTTGAAGTATGTCTTGGTGGTGACAGTGTCGTCTAAGAGGGAAAAAATGAGCTGGGTGTCAGAAGTGTAGGAGCTGATGTTTATTCCATGGGATATGATGATGTTGGCCACAGGAGTCATTTGATAATGCCTGTGGGAACTCTGCAGATGAGGTTTTTGGGTTCTGATTCATAGGGTTCTTCCTGAGATGAAGAAAGCTATCCATTTGAGTGCTGGGCCTTGTATTCTGGCTGTGTGTATTCTGCCAATATTTGTGTGTTATGGGGATTGTGTTGAAAGTGGCAAAGAGGTCAAGGGGGATGAGGGAAGATTCTATCCATGGTCAAGAATGGTGCATATGTCATCTGTGCAGTTGTTATTTTGGAATCTTGATTGCACATCGTCCCGGAGTTTGTGGCATTCTAGGTGGTCAGAGAGTTGTCTCTTGATGTTATTCTCTATGACTTTGGCTGGGAAGGAGAGAAGTGAGATGGTTTGGTAGTTGATGAGTACTTCTGGGTCACCTGAGCGTCTTTTCAGGAGGGAGGTGACTTTGTAATGTTTTCAGCTATCTGGGAAGGGGGCTGTCTTGAGGGGGGGAGATGATGGAAGTGAGTGATGCTCTGATTGTGGCTCTTTCCAGGTTGTAAAGATGGTGGGGAAAGGGGTCTGTGGGTACCCCTGGGTGAACTGTTTTCAATATTGCTGCAGTGTCCTTGATGGATAAAGGGTTCCAGGCTGTCAGTTAGCAGTCTTTGGGCCAGATGTAGGAGCCCAAATACTGGTCGGTAACGGCAGATTTCAGCCGTTACCGACCGGTATTTAGAAATTGGCATGTAGGGGCCTTTATTTTACAGAATCGGTCAATGTACCGATTCGGTAAATGTACCGATTCTGTAAAATACCGAATCGGTATTTTACCGATTCGGTAAATCCAAATGTAGGTGGGACTCTTCTGAGTCCCAAAGGCCTTTCAGATTCGGTATTTTACCACCCAATTCAATTGGGTGGTAAAATACCGAATCCAGGTGTGCATGCACATCTGTGCATGCAGACCTATGCCATGTGACAGACAGACATGCCCTTAGGTCATGTCTGTGTGCCACATGGCACACATGCCTGTATTTGGGGTGCTAGAGGGTGTCAAAGTGACACCCCCTGCACCCTGACAGGAATCGGTATCGAATCGGTATTTCCCATTGATTCCTATGGGCTTCACAGCCCATAGGAATCAATAGGAAATACCGATTCGGTATTTACCGAATCGGTAAATACCGAATATTAACGATTCGGTATTTCAAATCCTAGAAATACCTACATCTCCCCCCTTCATATTTACCGATTCATAAATACCGAATCTGTAAAATTCGGTATTTATGAATCGGTAAATACCATTTACCTACATCTAGCCCTTTGTTTCTTGAGGTTAGCAGGCCGTGAAGGCCGGTGGGGGGTGTTCTTGAGTTCAAAGTTGCTGTAGAACTTTGTGACGTTTTCATGAAAGAAGTCACAGAAGTTGTTGCAGAGTTCTTGTGCAGGAATGATGGTGTTAGTTGCGGCTATTGGGATGGTGAATTCTTAGACAATCGTGAAAAGTTCCTTGCAGTACTTGGAGCTAGGGTTGACTCTCGAGGCCAGGATCTTTTTCTTGGACCCTTTCAGTGGATGGTGATAGTATATAAGAATGAGCTTATAGATGTTTCTTGGAGTTGTTCCTTGGGTGGTTCTTCATTTCCATTTGAGTTGTTTGCAAATTCTCTTGGACTTTCTTAGGTCAGCCTTGTACCAGCTAGCTTGTTTGTTAGATATTTTGGGTTTGCTCTTTATCAGGGGCACCAGAAGTCTTTGGGGGGGGGGGGGCGGCCTTGCCTTTGGCACAACTTCTGCCATTATGTAGGGTCTTAGTGAGTGGGAGGAGCACGGGGGCTCAGGAAGAGTGGAAAAGTCCAGCAGTGAGAGTGGGGAAGTCTGGCAGAAGTGGCAAGATGGGAAAGTGCAATTGGTGGGGAAAGTCAGAGGAGGCAAAAAACAGAAGAGACCAAGATATAAAATGGAGCAGTAAAAGGAGCAAAAGATGCAAAAACATGCAGTTGTGATGGAAAACAGGATGCAAAATGAGCCTTTAAACAGAGACTGGGGTAGATAGAACAGAAGGCACAAAGAAAGAAAGAGTATTTACTGATTTGGGGTCAGAATGAGAAGCTAATCTGAAAAAAACAGTAGGAGGCAGACACCAACATGAGTCAGAAGGGCAAGGCGAAGTCAAGGTAGCATTGAAGCAGAAGAGAGATGTCTGGGCACCTAGTAATTGATGACTTAGCATGTCTGCCTGTATATCCTTTCCTGCCAGATACATTGAAGAAAGAGAGTGGAGATGTGCTTCGGTTCAGATGCTGATGAGCTAACTGTGAAACCCTTGTGCTTCCCTGATGGTTCACATATGGTACTGCAACCCATGGGACGAACGAGCACTGCAGACTAGCTGGTCTTCTTTTGGAACCTTCAGAAAAGAAGAAGCAGAAATTAGCCAGTCATCAAGATAGGAAACAAAAAAAGATCAACTGTATGAAGATTACATGTCAATGGCAGGATGGACTTTAAAGTGACCATCTTGAAATGCTGCTAAGTTTTGAACTTCTTGACCTTTTTTTAGATCCCGAACTAGACAGAAGTTTCCTGATTGTTTCTGAACAAGGAACATTTTTGAATAACATCCTAGGCCTTGCTTGTGTACTGTCAAGGGAATAATGGCACCCTTTCTAAAGAGATCCAGGATAACATTTATTAATCCTTGCTTTTTAGAGGGCATCAAGGTGAAGGCGTGGAAAGGACAATGTCCTCTGGTTCTATGGAAAACTAAATCAAATCAAATCAAACAATACTTTATTCGGCATCAAAACAATACCATAAAAGTACAATTTAAAAAACATTCTCATATCCCAATAAAAAATTAAAATTGTCACAGTAAAACCAACCCGAACATACATATACAGCATGTTTCCTATTAAACCCCATCTCATCTAATAATCTTATACCAATGATTAAAACATGACCTGAGATAGGAAGGAGGTGACATCACCGGGTAACCAAAACACACAAAAAAAACAAAAAACACCTCATAACAGGGAATACAATAGATACGCATTTGATAATTACAAGTAGACACAGCCCCCCATTTCATTCCATTACTGCACCTTAAGTCTCCCAACAGTAAAGTTAATCTAGTCACTCTTCGCCTCCACTGGTTCTAAGTCACATTGCCGACCTTAAAAAGCTTGTGGTACAGTGAAGTGTTAAAACCTCAGTAGACAGCTTCAAAAACAATAGAGCCACATTCGCCTGTTTAAACCCTGATTTTCTTAAAATACCTTTTAAAAATAGCTTCCTGGGGTGCACATAGTAGGGACACAGTAAAACGAAGTGGAGGGTGTACTGCGGAGACCGTTGGTCGCAGCCGCACGGGCCTTCACCTCTATGCTTTTAATGTAACCTGCCGGCACCGCTAGGCTATGATGTAGTAGGTTTAGTCTGAAGCGAGTCATTAAAAATCTGTCTTGGGGGTTGTGGATAAGAGACAGATAGGGTTCAATACCTAAGCAGGATTTGGTCAAAATGTGCGCTCTAACAGAGCATTTATTCACCTCGCTGTCCTCCCTACAGGATGCCACATATTTTTGAAATTCCACCTTCACGTAAGCCTTATCCCAAGGTACCAATTTTGTGGGGTGGTTGATACAATCTGCCCAACCCAATGCTGACAGGGTTTTCTGACATACTTCAGCCATGGGATGTTCCTCCCCTGGTCGCGTGCAATACAGTCCATGAGAATCCCCTTAGTTAAGGCTGCTTCTGGATTCATCCAGATCTTAATCCAGCAGTTGACCGGTTTTAATGCTATCCTATCTCTGATGTAACTGACACCCAATTCCTCATGGGTGATAGAGGACGGGATACTCTGCGGGACTTTCATCAGTCTCCGCAGGTATTAATTCTCTTCAGTGTGGAGGACTTGCGCATTAGTAAAGCCCCAAACTTCACTACCATACAATATTTTGGCGCAGCAGATTGGATTGTAAAGTCTCAAAATTTCTTCCGGGGACCACCGACCCAACCTACGTGCATAATTCATAATGGTGCCAGAACAGGCAGTTAAGGTATGACATTTCTCCTCTAATAGGGCCTTAAAAGTAACCCGGGTGTCAATTAAAATTCCCAGATAAGAGAAAGTCTGGACCTTTTCTAAACACTGCGCGCCAATCATATATTTGTATTTCTTTTTCTACACTTTCCCCACCTCCATGACATAAGATTTGGAGAGGTTAGCGGACAGGTCTAGACTCTCCATGAAATGGACAAAGCCGTCTATCAGACATTGTAGGCCATGAGGGGTCCGTGCTAGGAGTACCACGTAGTCTGCATATAGCAAGACGGGTACCCTTCTTGTTCCTATCCTAGGCGAGTCCACCCCCAGGGCTTTTAGCGCCTCCTCCAGGCCGTTTATATACAGGGTGAATAAGAAAGGTGCCAAAATGCAACCCTGTCTCACTCCCCTGGAGCATGGGAATTGGTCAGTCATGCTCCCCTCATCGTTGTATCTGACCTGTGCAAAGGTATTCCAATGTAGCACCCTTAAGATGTCACCCAAGGCTGGATCTACGCCAAGGTCCTCCAAGAGCCCCCACAGTTTTCTGCGGTTTACCCGGTCGAAAGCGGCCGTCAAGTCCATAAAAGCCAAGTACACTGTCTCCAGGCTAGCAACCGTAAACTTAGCTGCAACAGATACAGGTTGAGGCATTGATCAGCCGTTGAGCATCCTAACCTAAACCCATACTGTGTGTCAATGATTATGCGGGTTTCCTCTGCCCAGTCCAATAATCGGTTGAGGATAGCCCTGCCTAAAACCTTTACTGTCAGGTCAATGAGGGAGATAGGACGATAACATAATGGGCTATCACTGTTTCCCTTTTTAAAAATAGGTACAATTGTGGCGGTGGACCAGGAAACAGGCATACCCGAGGCTACTGCTGCGTTAATAACCCTTGTCAGTATAGGTGCCCAAAAATCTACCTGACTCAGGAAAAGATCAGGAGGGACCCCATCAGGCCCGGGGGCCTTATTTCTTGCCAAACCCTCTATACCCGCCTTTATCTCACCCATCGAGAATGTTATGTGTTCCACCATTTTACCCCCTTCTACATGTGGTATAAATTCCTCTGTGATTTCAAGATTGTATAGGCCATTGAAGTGCCCATACCAAGAATCTGGCAGGATGTGGTTTGCTATCTTGGGTTTATTGGCGTCTTGAAAGCATGGTTCATTAATGACCTTCCAAAACGCGGTCATATTTTAAGATTCAACCGCTTCCTTCAAATTCTCCAACGCCTGCTGCTGTAAGGAGGTTTTGCGTCGCTTTACTTCATCTTTATACAATCCCCGACATATAGTCACCCTTATCTTGTCCCTTGGGACTGTTTGTAATGCTAGTTTCAATTCTTTCACGGCGAGGGAGCAGTCAGGATCAAACCACTTATGATCCTCTCTTATTTTATTGGTAGGTTTGTTCCTAAGTAAACTATCGATGTACTTAGTGACACCTTCAAAAGCTTTTACCTATTCAACTCCCTCCACCGTGGGGCTTAAGCACTTCCATACATACTGCTGATTATCCGCCAGTAAGGCTTTGCAAAAGATATCTCCATACACCTGAGTCCATCTAAGCCTCCTTCCTTGGTCCGATGCTGATAATGTGCCTCTCTCTCCCCTTCTTGCCAGCTGCTTAATTGAGTATTGGTCCCCAAGTGACATAACTAAAGGATTATGATCGCTGAAAATACTTAGCTTAATCTCAAAGCCCAAGATCCCCCTCATTAACGTGTTAGAGACAAAAATAAAATCAATAAAAGAGTCATAGCCTCTACCTTTAAAGGTTAGGTGGACCACACCGTTCTCCCCTATTTCAATCAGGTCTAGGGTATGTGTCAAGTCATATGTTCCTAAGACCTTATTTAATTTGTTTCTCTCTCTAGTGTGCTCTATGTGCGGGCCCCCTTCCAAAGGGCAGGAAAACCATTCTCCCCTTCTAAGTTTTACATTTGGGCACAGGTGACAGTTGAAATCGCCGAGCAACACCAATTGGTGTGCCCGTTCCCCCTTTTTGTGTAACCCTGCTAGCCTAATCTCCAGATCTTTGAATCTTAGTGTTGGTTGACCCGTTAAAATAGCATTATAAAAATTAATAGAAATTAACTTGTGGTCCCTACTAGACAGTCTAATCCCCTGCAGGTAGTCTGAGTCTGAGTAAAGGGAATAATGGCACCCTTTCTAAAGAGATCGAGGATAACATTTATTAATCCTTGCTTTTTAGGGGGCATCAAAGTGAATGCGTGGAAAGGACAATGTCCTCTGGTTCTATGGAAAACTACATTTGGTAACCCTCCTTGACAACTTTAAGGACCCAGGCATCCAAGATATCTGCTTGCCATTTTCTGAAAAAAACAAAGTCTTCCACCCACTCTGTCTAGAAAGTCATGCTTTTGGAAGACCTGTAGTATTGGAAGTGGCTGTGGACTGTTGCCGTGCTTTTCAGTGGAGGGAGCTCCCCTGCCATGTCCCCTGTACTAAAGGGCTGACCTAAAGGTGTGTATGTGGATTGACCAACAGCCTCTTTGGAACCAAAACCTTAGCCTCTCCCTGCAGGACGAACTGGACTGAGAAGGTTACTGCTCCCTGCTGGCTTCTAGATGAGTTTCTCAAGTTGAGGATCTAGCAATTTGCTTCATGTAAACAGGAGGTGACTCAAGAGAGATCTTTGACTGGTGTTTGCTCACTACGACCCCCTCCACTTGTGTCTTCTGGCCACCACAGCTGAACCTGAAGCCAAAGCAGCTGCACATAGGGAATCAAAGGACATGTGCAATTAGAATTGGACCTGTGATTCTATATCTGCCAGACATGTTGTGTAATTCTCTCCTTGCTGAAGCTTCTCTGCCAAGGCATGAGTATTGCAGGAGTGACTGAATAGGATTGGTAGCATTAGCCTCAGTCTGAATGGCAAAGTTGGAAGAAGAATATGCACTCTTAAAGGCCCCCTATACCTTTTTATCTGTTGGATCAGCTAGAGATGCTCCCACCTTTCCATTTGAATTCAAAGGATAGTGTTTAGAAACAAAACGTGGAAAGGTTGATCGCCACATCTGGCCATTCTCTGGCTAATCCTACTCTTACCTCCTTGTGAATAGGGAACCCCTCAGTTGCAGCCACAATTTACCGGGGATGGCGGGGTGGGGAGATGAGGATGGTTGTAAATATTTTAAAAAAAACATTTAGTGCCCCTCGTTCCGCTTACTGTCTCCGCTGCCTCTAGTTCCTGAAAGCAGGTACAGAAATCAACCAGGTTCCTGAGCTGTTATTGGTCTGAGTGTCGTGAATCAGTGCTCAGGCAGGGAATGGGAGCCTGGGGCATGTTCTACACCCTGGCTGTAATGCAGAGTGGGTGCAGAAGATGCAAAGTGCGCATGACGGTTTTGGTCGACCTACAAGGGTCGGTCAAAACATCATTGCGTACCTTGGAGTGGGTAAACCACTCCTCCCCTGCACTGCTCTGGCAGTCCAGACCCACCCAGGCAGCCCCAGGAAAGTAAAAACAAAATGATAATAATGCTGGTTAATATCATTTTAGTTTTCTCTAACTACTGCTCACAGAGCAGTGGGCTGATGCTCCTTCACCTTTGCGAGGAGCCGCTACTGGAAACCCTCATGTTCTTTATGTTGATATTACAAAACAAAATCCTCTTTCTCTCCCTGGAAGGTAGATGTTAATGAACGGTAGCTCAGAGCCTTAAAAATGTCTGCCCTTATGCTCTGCCCCCTCTTCAACCAAAGCATCAGTGCTCATAGATATGTGTGCTCTTCTTGGGCAGAAGAGACACCCCTAGCCTCATAAGCAGCAGTCACTGCTTTATTTATCAAGTCCTGTAACATCTTCCGATCAAGCTGGATAATTTCAGGATCAGTGACCTGGGGCAGCTCCTCTTTAAGAGACTGCACATTCTTACTCTTGGAAGTATTCTTTTTAGCAGGCTCCATAGTTCACAAAAAAGAACAGTAGAAAAACCCCTCTCAGCAGAACAGCTCCTAGTGCCACTCCATAAAGACAACTGACACTGTCCAGCTGTCGAGGTAAACATCTCCCGTGTTCCTATTGCCTAGCAACTTGAGAGGGACAGACATCTTGAAGGTCTCATGAGCTAGCTTCTCAGTTGCCAAACCTCTAAAGCATATGCTGAGAACAATTTGAAGAATCAGATCCCCGTTAATAAACCAAATTGTCAGTAAAACATAATCTTGTCCTTCACAATCGCTAAATGGAGGAATGGCGAAAAATGATGACAGGGGAATTGACTCCTCGCACTCCTAATCACTGTGTAGGGGGAAGAGCGACCAAGCGTTTTGCATGTGGTCGAGAAGAAAAAGGGTTAATGGTAACCAGTAAAGAGCTACCCAAGCAGGACCAAACCAACAAATAAAAATAATGAAAGCTATTTACGGAACTTGATTTGTGGTTATGTTTGTCCTCGTTAACCGCAGAAGAAAAAAACAGGGGGGCATATTATCAAGAACTGCGATAAAATTATCGCCGCTTTAGCGGCAGGAAACTGCCGCTAAAACGACGATAATGGGCTTGATAATATGTCCTTGTGAATTCCCATAGCAGCCCAGGTTCTGGTGTTAAACTGGGCTGCTATGGGAATTCACAAGGGCATATTATCAAGCCCATTATCGCCGTTTTATCGGCAGTTTCCTGCCGCTAAAGTGGCGATAATTTTATCGCAGTTCTTGATAATATGCCCCCGGAAGTTCTTGGTTACCACCCCGACTTCATGAGGAATGTGATCATGACAAAGGGTTTAGAGTGGCTAATACTAAAACGCTTTACTTTGGTGATATTTTGTGCATGCGAAGCTGGTGCTCATACCCTTTCACACTGTAACAAGGAAGAGGCGCAAGAAAGGTAATCCACCTCTTTCAAGAACACTACATCACAATGCATTAACAGTCCACAAATGAGCAATCTTTCCTATCACTTGTTGTCTTTGAACCTGTACAGAGCTTTACTGCCTTTTGGTTCAATTTGTGCTATAGAAATACTACATGCATACATCCATCTATTCATCCATCCATCCATACATACATACACACACCCTGCAACCAGTAAGCTGACTAGTGGTTAATATGTTCAATAACGTTTCGCCACGTGAAGGCTAGGGTTCAGTGAAACCTGTGGGTGCTGAGAATATTGAGAGAGGCAGCTACAATGATGGTTGGGCCGCTGCAGGAATGTTGACTCTTGAATCGACAAGGACACTAAGATTGGTGGATAAAGGGGAAGTGAAAGCAATAGAGAGACGGCAATAAAAAATGTTTTGTGCTCCACTGTATTGTGAGGTAATTGTGTTTATGACAGTGCTTCATACTCTTAGAGTGAGGCTCTGAAGCACATAGGATTAACATAATGAAAGGAAGGATTGCTGTAACCATTTTAAAAGAACAAGTTTAGAAAATGGTTTTGAATGCTGGTAATAATCAGAAATTTCACAACTCAGTCTCTTAAAATCTAGGCTCTTTTCCAGGTTGGAATGAAGGAAACTCTGCATCATCTTTGCAAACATAACAACTCAATCGATCCCTCTGAAGATGAAAGAGAAGCTAACTCAATGTTTCTTTTTAGTCCTTTCTCTGAGATTAGTGTTACCAGGGCTTTGCCAATCCTTTCCTTGTTAATACTCTTTTGGCAATAGTCTCAATGCTGTACACTTCAGCCTCTAAGGTGGAGTGGTAGAATTTGCGAACTCTTCTTCAGGACAGATTAAGCCCCAAGGATCTGATTATTTATTGCATGGCTGGATAGATACACAGCAAACACAAGTAGATGATGGACGAAGTGCTGAAACTTTTCAGACAGTCACCCCCAGTTACAGATCTGGGTTTAATCCATCATCATTCTTTAGCTACTTCGCCACCTCAGTTCAGACCCAGCTATATGCAAATCAGTCTTGACCCTGTGCCTCATGGGACTGCCAAGCTAGGTCTTCCCTGAACCGGAATCGATCATAGATACACCCACATACAAACAAATTTGTGCTGTGGGAGTTGCATTATTTTAATTGCACTTCATTTGAATATATGAATCCATTCCATTTTGGAATCCTTTAGTTCCTACAAACTTAAAATAATTAATAAAAGGGAGTTTACATATTCTAGCATAATCATAATGTGTTCACCTGAGGGGGTGATACAAATTAAAAGGCCCTTGCATAATTATCTTCAGTGTATCATATCACTGTGATTAAATCCCATCCAATCTGATTTTAGAAGGGATGGCATCAAATGAGGGTATACTTTATAGTCACTTATGATCAATTCCTTTGAAAAAAACAGCCAAGTTAAAACAGTTAAGACAGACAATAACAATATACATTTTATCTTGTTTTCTGTTATGTGATTTACAATATATGTACAACCTAATGCAGTGATTAGCATATTTCACTGCTATTTTCTGACAAACAGTTTGGCTACTTGAACTGAAGTTAGGTAAAATGGATGTTTGAAGAAAGAAAAATACATGTTGTTTAGGGGTTATTATTTTAAGGCATAAGAAAACAACTTGAAATATCCTTGCATGGTGTTTGAAATGTGTCCATGCACCATGCTCTTTAAAGTTTTACATGATTTATGTTTGGCGGGTGACACTTCTATTATTTTATTGGAGGTGCTATGGGACAGGTGACTTGTTGGGAGTAAATGAAACTGGGCATAGGCAGAGAAAGTGCAGCATGAACATTTTACCACAATCAAAATATCTCACTGCATAGTGCAAAAAACACATAATTGCATGGCCGTACATAGGGACTCCTTACGATGTCGGGAGGAAAGCCTCCACCCAACAGTCGGATTCCCCTAGACCGTGCCTGAACTCTTCCAATGACTCGGTCAATTTGCAACCCGCTGACTAATTACGATGTTCATGGTCAGATTGTAAACTGCATGGTCTTTCTCAATCGGTTCCAACTGGCTCTCAGAGAATTTGTGTCCGTCAAAATCGCATCGTACAGCATTTCCGAACAAGCAATTACGATGTTGGTTTCAACAACCTTTCTTAGTCAGCCTGTCTGACACGAAAAGGCTGTCACAAACTGACTTTAGGGGCCCCTGGCAGGCCCCCTTCATACTGCAGCCTCTAATTTGGGGACGAGGGGATATCCAAGGGACCCCCCCTGTAAAACCCTACACTGTGTGGCAGGCACCATGGGGTGCCCACAACAGGGTCCAGGGTTTTCCATAGAGCCCCCCTTTCCCTATAGGAGCCTGTGTTGTCGGGCAGAACATGGGCTCCCATAGAAGTCAATGGGACTCCGGCTGAACAGTGTTCAGTCACATCGTAATCGGTTGACGGAGCTGCCGACTGCTAGCCAGTCAGTTCTGGTTCCGAGACGGAGTCAGACGGAAAGTTTCTGCCCAACATCGTATTGAGGCTCAAAGTTGTGAGAATTTTAGGAACAGAAAATTGCACAATATTTTGATTTTGCTTTTGGGAACAAATATTGCAAAGTAGAATTGTTCTACGAAGTGATTAAAACAAAACATTCAGGAACAGTTTCACCTGCTTTACACAGTCTGGAAAAATGTTTTTCAAATTTAAAGTGATCCCAGATCCATTACTCTGGTGCTAGCACAAGTTGAGTCCATTTATCAAGACATTTCTAACTCCATATACAACAATGTTTATGAATTTGGGAATAGATGAATAGCATGCACATGTGGACATTGGATGAACATGAAGTTATACATCTAAAGGTTTCTATTGATTAGCATTGTGATGCACTCTAGGTGTGCCCTAAGAAGATCACTTAAATTGGATCCTACATTTTACTGGCCAATCTCACCAGAAAAATGGAGGCATATTTACAAATCCCTATCACCACCAGAATGTCACTTTTAGTGATGTTCTGGTGGTGATACAGGCGTCGCCTTGTTTACAAGGCAGCATTAAGCCACTTAACGTGGCTAAATGCTGCCTTGTAAATAAGGCACCCTTTCATGCTATACTTAGTGTGAAAGGGGTGGGCAATAGGTGTTGTGGTGGGCATTTGACTGCAACACCCATTGATTTTGATGCTGCCCTATATTTACAAGAGTGGCATAAATATGGAGTAGTGCCAACATTAAGACCAACAAACCTAGTTCTACCCTGGCGAAACGAGCACAAATGCTTTATTTCTCCTTGTTTTTCTGCTTCTATGTGTTCTGCATTGGGCAGCAAATATAGCAACAGCAAAACACCATTGATAGTTTATGCTCAGGAAGGTGTCGCTTCCTGCACATGAAGTATCTTAAAAAAAAATATTATGCATTTCCTCTTCTATGTGCAGCACACATAAAAGTTACAAAACACCATTGGTGATTGTTTATGTGCAGGAGGGGAAACCTTCCAGTACATAAACAATCTTTCCCTGCAAAGTAGGCACCCTTGCACCATGGTGCAAGAGTGCCTGTGCTGGGGCTAGGCAGCTAAAGTTAGCACCAGTGCAGGGTAAACACAAGGCAGCACCGTGTTCTTGTAAATGCGGTGCATCTATGTGTTCCTGATGTGGCGAGCGCAGCATTAAGCCAACAAGGCTAATGCCGCGCTGTATTACTTCCATGTGAATATGCCCCATTGTGTCTCATAGTTGACACCAGTACCATAGACTGAACGTGATTTGTACCATTAAAAAATGAGAAAAAGATTCTGTATGCCCCTTTAATTACATTACTTCTTTGCAACCTTAACAACATTAACCTAAGTTAACCTACGGTCTTGAGTTTTACAGGAAATTCATGATAGTCCCCTATGCTCCTGGCATGCAAAGGCACGCATTTGAAAGATAACTGTTTATCTGACAGTAAACTATACTTCAGTGAAACTCTAGCACAATTCAAATATTTATAAACCAGATCCTGCTAATGAACCTGCAATAGCAGTGCTATAAAAGATTTGAAAGAGAAAGGAAACCTTTTCCTGAGGCTGACATTGTCACATTTTGTTTTCAATAATATGACGCTGATCTTGAATTGTTCTTCTCTGAGCTGGGGAGAGAGCTCATTACAAAATCAAGGCCTGAAATAGGGAAATGCTTTTCAACTATTCAATATTTAGGTTTAGGTCCAGTTGTGTGACCGAATATCGAGAACAACAATATCCTAACTCCATTAATGTAAAAAATATTGTCTACATACTTTGTATATAAACTACCAAACTATGAACTCAAAAATATTGTGACAGAATATCCCTAGAAAAATTTAAGTATATTGAAATATTCATTTATATACCATAATAGTTAAGCAATTTAAAATATTAAAATGCAAATTAATAATATAATGGTTAATACATCGTTTTATTAGTAATGTATATTAAATAGGAAGCTAGTCAGATAGATAGATAGATAGAGAGATAGATAGATAGATAGATAGATAGATAGATAGATTATTTAAAACTATTAAAACAATAAGCAATGTTTAAAAAGTTTACATTAAAACTATGAATAATAAATAGTATTAATAGTAATGTATATTAACTATATGTATATATATATATATTCACTGAAAAAACCATAGGTTAGAGACCATATATAGTTAGCTGGACATTTTATTGACATAAAACCAATGAAATTCCATATATAGTTAGTTGCACTAACTATATATCGCGCACCCGCAATCCACTGCTGATGATGTCACATATTACATCATTCATGACATGGTCAGTGACATCACTGATGACATCACTGATGACATCTCAAAGGACATCACTGATGACATCACTGATGACATCTCAAATGACATCACTGATGACATCATCTAGTGTCTGTGTGTTTTTGTAAAGTTTAAATATGTTTTACATATTGAAGAATGAGTGGATGTATGGAAGACTGAGTGTGTGTGTGGCTGGCTGGGAGGTGTGTGACTCTGTGCATATCAATGTGTACTTGTATCAGTGATTGTATAAGAGAGTAAGTATGTGTTAGTATATGTGTGAAAAGTATGGTGTTCTGTGTTTAACTGTATAGATGAGGAAATCGAAGTGTGATTGATTCTTCACAGGACTGACTAGGTGTATGAGTGCATATGATAGTGTTGTAATAATGAGTGACTGTATGTATGAGTGATTGTATGGGTGAATGAGTGAATGTGTGTGTAGACGTAGGAATCAGTGAGTGCGTATGTAGTAACTGGTATTGGTGTGTCATGATGTCATCAGTGATGCCATTTGAGATGTCATCAAGGATGTCATTTGAGATGTCATCAGTGATGTCATCAGTGATGTCACTGAAGTATGGTGTTCTGTGTTTAACTGTATAGATGAGAAAATGGAAGTGTGATTGATTCTTTACAGGACTGACTAGGTGTGTGAGTAACTCCATGGATGAGTGGCAGTGTGTGAGTGTCTGCATAGGTGTATGAGTGCATATGATAGTGTTGTAATAATGAGTGACTGTATGTATGAGTGATTGTATGGGTGAATGAGTGAATGTGTGTGTAGACGTAGGAATCAGTGAGTGCGTATGTAGTAACTGGTATTGGTGTGTCATGATGTCATCAGTGATGTCATTTGAGATGTCATCAGTGATGTCATCAGTGATGTCATTTGAGATGTCATCAGTGATGTCATCAGTGATGTCACTGACCATGTCATGAATAATGTAATATGTGACATCATCAGCAGTGGATTGCGGGTGCGCGATATATAGTTAGTGCAACTAACTATATATGGAATTTCATTGGTTTTATGTCAATAAAATGTCCAGCTAACTATATATGGTCTCTAACCTATGGTTTTTTCAGTGAATTTTCAGGGTTTTGTAAATGCAAATTCCTAACTATATATGGTCTATAACCTATGGTTTTTTCAGTGAATTTCATTGGTTTTTTAAAAGCTAATATCTATAGCTGTAAAATATATTCTTTATTACGTGGCGTATCACGTAGCCACGTAAGACGCCTCATGACGCGTCGCATAAACGTGACGTATCGGCTCTGCAGCGCAAACAAAACCCGTAATGTAAGCGTGCCGGAGCACGCTTACAGATATATATATTTTTTTTAACCTTAATTAGACAAAATCCACACGTGCACATATCTTGAGGCCTTGCAAAGGCACATCAAACAAACAGTCCCTACAATTTTGCCAAGTTTGCTGGAAATCTATTCCCTTAATTTTTTTTTTACTGTTTCTCTTGGTTTTCCCCTTGTTACGCTTACCGGGACGCTACCCGGTACGCGAACCGGACGCTCCAAAAACACAAGATGGCGGACTCCCGTTACGCTGCCGGTTAGCTGCCCGGTTCGCGTACCGGGAAGCGCCTCTACCGCAAAAAATCGCGGGGGACTTTAATATCCCCCTCATCAATCCTAGGGTGTCAGGAGGGGTTTACCTTGCCCCCTTTCCTTCATTTCCCCCTTCTTTTTTCACCACATCTTGTCTCTCGAACCTACCGAGAGACAAGATGGCGGCCGCTCTGGACTGTTTACAATGTTCACAGCTACGCTGCCGGTTAGCTGCCCGGTTAGCTGCCCGGTGAGCTGCCCGGTGAGCTGCCCGGTTCGCGTACCGGGACGCGCCTCTACGGCGTAAAATCGCAAAAAAAAAATGTTTTTTATTTTTTGCCGCGCGGGGCACTTTAATATCCCCCTCATCAATCCTAGGGGGTCAGGAGTGGTCTACCTTGCCCCCTTTCCTTCATTTCCCCCTTCGTTTTTCACCACATCTTGTCTCTCGATCGTACCGAGAGACAAGATGGCGGCCGCTCCGGACTGTTTAGAATGTTGACAGACACCGGAGAGCCAATCAGCTTCGCTTCGCGAAGTTCCGTTACGCGTCAGGTACGCGAACCGGGGCGCTAACCGGAGCGCTGTCACAGATATATATATTTTTTAAACGTTAATTTCTCAAAATCCACTGGAGCACATATATTGAGACATAGCAAAGGCACGTCGGGCAAACCATATCTACAATTTTGCCAAGTTTCATGTAAATCTATTCAGCCGTTCGAGCTAAAAGTGAGTCCAACCGCCCTATGGAAAAATGAATGGGAAAAACGCGTATTGGGACCCCCCTTTTTTCTCGGCCCCCCCTTGGCGAAACCCCCCCAAATTTTCAGGGGCTGCTCAGAAACAAAATGTGCCATTTTCCTGAACATTTCAGCCAATTCCGTCCACAAACGCCAAAGTTATTAGACATAGAATTTTCAGAAATCCCATAGAGAAAAAATCCTAACTATATATACCCACTGGCTATCGCCAGTAGGTAATGTACATATATAAACATATATAATCTGCATATCTATATAAATATAAATGCATGCATACATATACATATATGCATACATATGCATGTTATTTACATGAAAGTTTTAAAAACACTAATAAAAGCAAAGCTAAAAAGCCACCTCATTACAAACAGAATGGCTTTAACTTAAACGAGGGCGAGATCTATTGCATTTTCAATGCTTGTTTACTTTGGTTCTATCAAGAAGGCATTCAGATGTGTCACACATTTGCCATAAATTCTGAATGTTAGCACTCTAGTTGCTCATTAGATCACTGTAGTAAAGCTAGTGCTCACCAGGGAAGTCTGCTGCTAATCATGGTTTGCAGCCATTTCCCCGCATTTTTTATCCCGCAGACTTTCAGTCCGCATACCATTATCCCGCAAGGTCATTGACCTCGCATACCATTATCCCGCATTTTTTCAAAACGCATGTGCATTTATCGCGCATGCCTTTACAAAGAATTACGTTTTAAAGGCATGTATGGTAAATGCATTTGCGTTGTGAAAACCACGATGACGAGAGAGGTAAGTGGGTTTGTGTTAATTTTTTCGTGGGTTAGTGATTGTGTAGTGTAGTGTAGTGTTGTGTAGTGTAGTGTTGTGTTAGTGTAGTGTAGAGTTGTGGTGGTTGTTTAGTGTAGGGTCATGCTGGGGGTAGTGTTTTAGGGTTTAGGGTTGTGTTGTAGTGTTTGCGTAGTGTAGGGTCATGCTGGGGGTAGTGTTTTAGGGTTCAGGGTAGTGTTGTAGTGTTTGCGTAGTGTAGGGTCATGCTGGGGCTAGTGTTTTAGGGTTCAGGGTAGTGTTGTAGTGTTTGCGTAGTGTAGGGTCATGCTGGGCGTAGTGTTTTAGGGTTTAGGGTAGTGTTGTAGTGTTTGCGTAGTGTAGCGTCATGCTGGGGGTAGTGTTTTAGGGTTTTGGGTAGTGTTGTAGTGTTTGCGTAGTGTAGGGTCATGCTGGCGTGTAGTATTTTAGGGTTTAGGGTAGTGTTGTAGTGTTTGCGTAGTGTAGGGTCATGCTGGGGGTAGTGTTTTAGGGTTTTGGGTAGTGTTGTAGTGTTTGCGTAGTGTAGGGTCATGCTGGGGGTAGTGTTTTAGGGTTTTGGGTAGTGTTGTAGTGTTTGCGTAGTGTAGGGTCATGCTGGGGTGTAGTGTTTTAGGGTTTTGGGTAGTGTTGTAGTGTTTGCGTAGTGTAGGGTCATGCTGGGGTGTAGTGTTTTAGGGTTTTGGGTAGTGTTGTAGTGTTTGCGTAGTGTAGGGTCATGCTGGGGGTAGTGTTTTAGGGTTTTGGGTAGTGTTGTAGTGTTTGCGTAGTGTGGGGTCATGCTGGGGGTAGTGTTTTAGGGTTTTGGGTAGTGTTGTAGTGTTTGCGTAGTGTAGGGTCATGCTGGGGGTAGTGTTTTAGGGTTTTAGGTAGTGTTGTAGTGTTTGCGTAGTGTAGGGTCATGCTGGGGGTAGTGTTTTAGGGTTTAGGGTAGTGTTGTAGTGTTTGCGTAGTGTAGGGTCATGCTGGGGGTAGTGTTTTAGGGTTTAGGGTAGTGTTGTAGTGTTTGCGTAGTGTAGGGTCATGCTGGGGGTAGTGTTTTAGCGTTTAGGGTAGTGTTGTAGTGTTTGCGGAGTGTAGGGTCATGCTGGGGGTAGTGTTTTAGGGTTTAGGGTAGTGTTGTAGTGTTTGCGTAGTGTAGGGTCATGCTGGGGGTAGTGTTTTAGGGTTTAGGGTAGTGTTGTAGTGTTTGCGTAGTGTAGGGTCATGCTGGGGGTAGTGTTTTAGGGTTTAGGGTAGTGTTGTAGTGTTTGCGTAGTGTAGGGTCATGCTGGGGTGTAGTGTTTTAGGGTTTTGGGTAGTGTTGTAGTGTTTGCGTAGTGTAGGGTCATGCTGGGGGTAGTGTTTTAGGGTTTAGGGTAGTGTTGTAGTGTTTGCGTAGTGTAGGGTCATGCTGGGGTGTAGTGTTTTAGGGTTTTGGGTAGTGTTGTAGTGTTTGCGTAGTGTAGGGTCATGCTGGGGGTAGTGTTTTAGGGTTTAGGGTAGTGTTGTAGTGTTTGCGTAGTGTAGGGTCATGCTGGGGGTAGTGTTTTAGGGTTTAGGGTTGTGTTGTAGTGTTTGCGTAGTGTAGGGTCATGCTGGGGGTAGTGTTTTAGGGTTTAGGGTTGTGTTGTAGTGTTTGCGTAGTGTAGGGTCATGCTGGGGGTAGTGTTTTAGGGTTTAGGGTAGTGTTGTAGTGTTTGCGTAGTGTAGGGTCATGCTGGGGTGTAGTGTTTTAGGGTTTTGGGTAGTGTTGTAGTGTTTGCGTAGTGTAGGGTCATGCTGGGGGTAGTGTTTTAGGGTTTAGGGTAGTGTTGTAGTGTTTGCGTAGTGTAGGGTCATGCTGGGGGTAGTGTTTTAGGGTTTAGGGTAGTGTTGTACTGTTTGTGTAGTGTAGGGTCATGCTGGGGGTAGTGTTTTAGGGTTTAGGGTAGTTTAGTTGTTTAGTGTATGCTAAAGGCATATTCGTTCTAAAAGTTTTCGTTATTATAATTTGCGGCCTAATAGTACATGCGGGATTTTTTTTGCGGACTGATGGTATGCGGGATTTCGTCATATATTCGCTAATCATACTTTCTATGGCAAAATGAACCCCCTCATTTTGTTCCTTTTTAAATTAAATGTTTTAAGAGTTACCACTTTATTCCAATCAAGATGGCTTCAGGTGTGCCATACCTTTGTAATAAGTAGGACTGTTAGCACTCTAGTTGTTCTTTAGAACACTCTGGGACATTCTGTCATTGGGCTATAGTTGGGCTACATCTGGCTGATATTTGGGCTACATTTGTTTTTTTTTGTCTCTGGTGGCCATCTTTGGGCTACATTGGGCTACATTGGGCTACATTGGGCTGCATTGGGCTACATTTGGGCTCCAACATATATATAGCCCAATGTAGCCCAATATATATTTTTCAAAGTTAATTTTCGTAAAAACCACTGGAGCCTATATCTTGAGACATAGCAAAGGCACATCGGGCTACCAGTCCCTACAATTTTGCCAAGTTTGGTGTAAATCCATTCAGCCGTTCAGGCTAAAAGTGAGGCCAACCGCCCTATGGAAAATTGCATGGGAAAAACACGTTTTGGGACCCCCCTTTTTTCTCGGCCCCCCCTTGACGAAACCCCCCCGAATTTTCAGGGGCTGCTTAGAAAGAAAATGTTCCATTTTCCTGAAAATTTCAGCCAATTCTGTCCTCAAACGCCAAAGTTATTTGACATAGAATTTTCAAAAATCCCATAGGAAAAAAATCCTAACTATATATACCTACTGGCTATCGCCAGTAGGTAATATATATATATATATATATATATATATATATATATATATATATATATATATGTATGTGTATATATATATTACCTACTGGCGGTCGCCAGTAGGTATATATAGTTAGGATTTTTTCCCTATGGGATTTTTGAAAATTCTATGTCTAATAACTTTGGCGTTTGTGGACGTAATTGGCTGAAATTTTCAGGAAAATGGAACATTTTGTTTCTGAGCAGCCCCTGAAAATTTGGGGGGGGTTTGTCAAGGGGGGGCTGAGAAAAAAAGGGGGGTCCCAGAACGTGTTTTTCCAATGTTAATTTCCATAGGGCGTTTGGCCTCACTTTTAGACCGAATGGCTGAATGGATTTGCACGAAACTTGGCAAAATTGTAGGGACTGTTAGCCCGATGTGCCTTTGCTAGGTCTCAATATATGTGCTCAGTGGATTTTGAGAAATTAACGTTTAAAAAAAGATATATATCTGTAAGCGCGCTCTGGGCAGCGCTCCGGTTCGCGTACTTTACGCGTAACGGAACTTCGCGAAGCGAAGCTGATTGGCTCTCCGGTGTCTGTCAACATTCTAAACAGTCCGGAGCGGCCGCCATCTTGTCTCTCGGTAGGATCGAGAGACAAGAGGAGGCCAAAACAAAGGGGGAAATGACCATAAGGGGGCATAGTAGATCCTCCCTGACCCCCTAGGTTTGATGTGGAGGCTTTAAAAGGGCCCCGCAGGGCAAAAAAAAAAAAAAACTTTTTTTTTTGCGTGGGGAGCGCCCGGTTCGCGAACCGGGAAGCGTACTGGGGAGTGTACTATAAGGAAAAAAGAATGATAGACTTTTCAAATACTGTATGTTAATTGATTGTTGGTTTTGTTGATTATTTTTTAATTTCTTTATTTTTTAAGCAATTATTTATTATTGTGATTGTGTTTCAAAATTTAATAACATTTCTAACATTTCACTGTCTGAAATATTGTCATTTTCCATGAACATAGTTTGTAATCTCTGAGGGTGTAAAATGTCCTCATTTTGAAGGAGGTCATCTACTACTTGCACACATTGCAGTAGTTCTTGGTCCCAAGTTTCATCCATAAATTCTATATCATTTGGATCAATTAATTCTTGGCTGCTCTCTTGCAGGACATTTTGAAATGAAACTTTCTGTTCGCCTTCCATGTTGCCTGAAATTTGGATAAAAAAATATATATATTAGTAGAGATAGGGCACTGTTGGGATTAATTTTAGATAGGCAGTTTTTATCAGTGAATTTATCTTTGGGCAGTGTATAGTATCAGAGTGGAAGTAGGAATATAAAAAAGTGTGTGTGATTTAACGTAAGTAATTTCATAATTATACAAGAGAAACCTAACTCCATCCATAACTATAACAGAGAAGTCTATCTAAATCTATAACTACTACAGAGGGATAGTATATAACTATCAGAAAAAGTTTACCATATTAACTTTTGGTGCACAATTTACTTCAGTTTTAAAAATAACAACTTACCTTTACAAAGAAGTTGAAGTGATTAGTGAAAATCCAATTGAAATGTACAACAAGAAGTAGTAGTCAAAATGGCTGTGTTTCCTTCTCTTCCTTTATATATATTCAGGTATATAACCAATCAAATGTCAGGTAATAAAAGTTGATAATGAAAGTAACATTTTCATTGGATGTCAATTCCAACACTTCAGATGTGTTTTGAGAAGTAATTTACCTCACGGTATTTAGAGAGGTCTACAGGCTAAATGGCTAAATGGAATTTCAATCAAATTTGTGAAAATGATAGGGATTGGTATGTAGTATGAGCTAATCTATATTTTGTGAGAGTGTCTCCAGTCGTTTTTCTGTAAATTACTTTCCCACCTTTTTTGATGGAGCGCTTCCCGGGGAGCGCCCCGGTACGCGAACTGGTGAGTGCCCCGGTACGCGAACCTTAAGCGTTACGGGAGTCCACCATTTTGTGTTTCGGTCGACTTAAGATACAAGATGGAGGGCAAATAATGTTCAGAATGGGTAGAAGGGGGCACGGTAGACTTATCTTGACCCCCTAGGTTTTCTGAGGGTGGCTGAGGAGGCTTATATGTGCGAAAAAAAACATTTTTTTTAAAAAATTCGCGAGGTTAGCTTCCGGTTCGCGTACCGGGTAGCGCCCCGGGGAGCGTACTTTGTTGAAAATTAGTGAAAAAAGTTAGAGAAAAATAATAATTGTGAGTGATCAGATGTAGGGTAGCTCTGAGAAGAGCTTTTGGGTTTATGGTACATTTAGGTACTTATAAGTAGGTACCAATGCACAGTCTTAAATTCAGAATGAAAATTCTGTTGCCCTCATCTGAGAAGTGAACTCCATCTCCTCTGTAGATATCTTGCATGTAGTAACGCAAGTTATTGTTGTACACGGAGCCCATTCCATGGTCTCTCATGTAAGCTGAAACAGATTTGTTTACATGCTTCCTCGACTTCTCAATTTGTGGACAAAATTGGTTTGACCACCTCCATTTCTGTCTTTGGCATATATTTGAATATACCAAGGCAGTCTGAGGAAAAAGTGCCATTAATTGCTCAAAGGTGTCCTTTAAAAGCATTTCCAGACCTACCCCAGTCAAAGTGCCCAAATCATTACCTCCACAGTGCACAATTAACAGGTCAGGTTTTGGCAAATGCATAAAGGTTTTCACCAATGGTATCAATTGGTGACATTTTAATCCTCTGTGGCCAAACCACTTAATTTCCACATTTTGTAAATTGAGGTTAGGTAAATTTCTGTTCTCAGCATACCTCTGAGCCCAATAGATGTAACTATGTCCAACAATCCAGACAGAAAACATGGTGAGAGAAGGTTCTCCTGCAGTCAGATGAAGTGTGGCAATGAAATGGCAGTTGAAAAAATAAGAGTTTAAAATGAAAAAAACTGTGGAGTTTCTGTGTTAATGAAGCAGTAACAGTGATTGGTGGATTTTGATTGCTGAAAACAGAAAGTTAGGGTGCATGGATGAGTTCTTTGAAAGATGTATTTTGAGTGGTCAAGAAAAAATCATTAAATGAAAGAATGCACTGGATATGCAGGTGCACTGAGAGTTCAGAGTTCAATTGCAACATTGTTGTGTGAACTTGCAAACACCAGAGGTCTTCCAAGAGGTGGTTGCTATGCAAAAAAAGCAGAGAGGGCAGAGGGGGGAAGGGTTTTGATTTGAAAAAAAGTGAGGGAAGAGTTTTGATTGGGTGACATGAGAGATATGTGTGAAGAATTACAGCATTTCTGTGCTTTTGATAGCTGCAGACTCTGGAGTGCATACCTTTTGCTCTGCTGAAGACAAATTGGTGTGTTTCTGAGACTGTTTTGAAACTCAAAGTATTTGCTAAGGTGAGAAAAGATTTCTTTAATTTAGATAGAGAATAGTGTGCTTTAAGGAGAAAATTATGAAGAAAGTTGTGTTTTTCAAATGTTGCTTTGTCTCAAGTGTTTTACAAATAGATTTTGTTTCTTTGAGAAATTGTAATTGGAGAAAATGTGAGGTATTAGTACTGACAGGGTTTTCATGTGCATAGGAGCTGTGGAGTGTTTTCAAATTATGACTTGAAAATCGTTTTTGAGGAAAAGGAATGGTTTTAAAATTTATGACAAGGACATAATGGTGTATGCTTCTTTATAAGGCAATTGAGTGTCTCTGATGTCATTTTTCCCATTTTAATGTAAGACCTTTCCCTGTGGAGCAAATTGCTTGTAAATATGCTCCCACCTGTGCATGGCAAATTTAGATTTTGAATGTTTGCGTTACATAGCCATGTTAAAAGTGACCCAAACATGCTGCAAAGGCAATCCAAAAACGCTTTCATGTGTCTTAAGGACATTTTAAGTCATTTCCCCATGTGGAGTGTTTTCAAATTATGATTTGAAAATCGTTTTTGGGGAAAAGGAATGGTTTTAAAATTTATGACAAGGACATAATGGTGTATGCTTCTTTATAAGGCAATTGAGTGTCTCTGATGTTATTTTTCCCATTTTAATGTAAGACCTTTCCCTGTGGAGCAAATTGCTTGTAAATATGCTCCCACCTGTGCATGGCAAATTTAGATTTTGAATGTTTGCGTTACATAGCCATGTTAAAAGTGACCCACACATGCTGCAAAGGCAATCAAAAAACGCTTTCATGTGTCTTAAGGACATTTTAAGTCATTTCCCCATGTGGAGTGTTTTCAAATTATGATTTGAAAATCGTTTTTGGGGAAAAGGAATGGTTTTAAAATTTATGACAAGGACATAATGGTGTATGCTTCTTTATAAGGCAATTGAGTGTCTCTGATGTTATTTTTCCCATTTTAATGTAAGACCTTTCCCTGTGGAGCAAATTGCTTGTAAATATGCTCCCACCTGTGCATGGCAAATTTAGATTTTGAATGTTTGCGTTACATAGCCATGTTAAAAGTGACCCAAACATGCTGCAAAGGCAATCAAAAAACGCTTTCATGTGTCTTAAGGACATTTTAAGTCATTTCCCCATGTGGAGTGTTTTCAAATTATGATTTGAAAATCGTTTTTGGGGAAAAGGAATGGTTTTAAAATTTATGACAAGGAAATAATGGTGTATGCTTCTTTATAAGGCATTTCAGTGTCTCTGATGTTATTTTTCCCATATTAAATTAAAAGACCTTTCCCCGTGGAGCAAATTCCTTGTAAATATGCTCCCACCTGTGCATGGTAAATTTAGATTTTGACTGTTTGAGTTACATAGCCATGTTAAAAGTGACCCAAAAAAGTTGCAAAGGCTTTAAAAAAACACTTTCATGTGTCTTTAGGACATTTTAAGTCATTTCCCTGTGGGCAGTGTTTTCAAATTATGACTTGAAAATCGTTTTTGAGGTAAAGGAATGTTTTTAAAATTTATGTGCGCCATATGCCCCCAAATTTCTTTTTCAGGGGTGCAGCAGGGCGTTCTTGAGACACCCCTGCACCTTTGGAAAAATTCCTAATTTGCGATGAGCTAATTGCTAATCGCAAATTGCACCTTCATTCCTATGGGCCTCCTGGCCCATGGAAATGAATGGGTAATTTGCAATTAGCAATTTGCTCATCGCAAATTAGGAATGGTAAAGAATCGCTATTTATTCCTTAAAATTCGCTATTTAGGAAATGCAAAATAGTTTGATGATACATATGGCGGTTCATCTCTAACAAGATAAGAAGCTTAGGGATACATTTGTAATGACTGGCACAATGAAGTGGACATCACTTACTTCATTGGTAGACCTTTACATGTATTATCTCCTCTGTATTCTTCATCAAGCGTAACTTTGATCTGCAATCCTGAGTAGGCCTCACCTTAAACAAACCTCTGGATAGGCCACACCTTATCGTCATCCTGAATTAATCATTTAAAATGCTAGGGACAGATTTATGATAGGTGTATGCCTCTTTTGCGCCACTGTGCGTCACTTTTGTGATGCAGCGGCGGTGCAAAAGATTTGCTATGAGGCGACAAAATTACAAATTGATGCATTTAGGCAGATGTGTCATGGTGTAAAAAACACCGTGCCACATGAAACCGATGCAGCAGTGATGCAAAAGATGCACCATGTTGCAAGACAGGCCTCACTTGGGGCCATATGTATCAAGCTAATTAGCATTCGCAAAGGCCGAAATTCTGTGAATTTCGGCCTTTGTGAATGCTAATTAGACAAATGGTATGTATCAAACAAGTTTGATGCAAAATAAGGAATAGCAAAATTTGCTATTCCTTATTTTGCGATTGCACTGAAGGATTTGCAAATTTTGCGATTTCTTAAATGCAATGTATCAAACAAAAAATATGCAAAAAATGCCATTAAGGATTTGCAAATTACCACCAACTTCTAGTTGGTGGTAATTTGCGAATTCTTTTCAAAAAGCTTTTTTTCCAAAAAACAAAAGGTGCCATATGACGCCCATACATGCCCTTAGGGCATGTATGTGCGCCATATGCCCCCAAATTTCTTTTTCAGGGGTGCAGCAGGGTGTTCTTGAGACACCCCTGCACCCTTGGAAAAATTCCTAATTTGCGATGAGCTAATTGCTAATCGCAAATTGCACCTTCATTCCTATGGGCCTCCTGGCCCATGGAAATGAATGGGTAATTTGCAATTAGCAATTTGCTCATCGCAAATTAGGAATGGTAAAGAATCGCTATTTATTCCTTAAAATTCGCTATTTAGGAAATGCAAAATAGTTTGATGATACATATGGCAGTTCATCTCTAACAAGATAAGAAGCTTAGGGATAGATTTATGATGACTGGCGCATCACCAGGGATGTGCCAGTCATCCTGCGCCGCTGTTCCGTCACCCATGGTGTGCTGCATTTACAATGCGGCGCACCATGGGGCAAAAACGGCACAGATGCGTGACGCATCTGTGCCGTAAAGGTGGCGCATTGCTGGAGTTGTATTGCAAGTGCGATGCAGCTCCAGCAAGGCTCAGGGGTGCTCCATCTCCACAATGCTGCGTCAAGACCTATGCCTGCTTCAAGCAGGCGCAGGGTTTTGACGCAGCTTTGTCCTATCTGATTGTAAATGCGGCACACCATGGGTGGCAGAGCAGCGGTGCACGTTAACTGGTGCATCCCTGGGGATGTGCCAGTTAACATAAATCTGCCCCTTTACATTTAAGTATGTGCAGGGGACACAGAGTCGGTGAGGCTTATCCAAGGTTAAGAAGAGATGAGTCCTGTTCACTGAAAAATTGGACATAGGCTTCACCTCCTCAGCATCGCTGGACATGGCTAAATAATAGGTGCTTAACAACAAAGGGAGAGGTAGGGAGAAGGAGACACTCTCTTAGTCCCCAGTCAGTTATGCAAAAACAAGAAAAGAGAGGTCAGATCAAACACTTGGTCAATCTAAGTGAAATCTCTATAGACCACAATTCAAGGAGTCAAAACAGGAATTACCACATCCGATTAGGAGTCAAAACAGGATTACCACATCCGATTTGGGTGGTAAAGAAAGCCCTCACACACTGACCTGGTCAGTGTCATGCTTCATCATCGGGCCCCACCGAAAGAGGCCGAATGCCTCTTCGGTGTGCTACGACGCCAGAAAGACTGCGGGGCTGGTTTGTGTGTGGGGGGCGTGCTCTTGTTTACAGTGAAATATTAAAAGTGCCTAAAAAAAGGGTATCAAAAACAAATTTTAATGAATGTTCCCTGAGGCACAAAGCAAAGAGTATTATGTGTCTGTATTTACTTGCCAAGGTTCAGGATTGGTAAAATACAGGATATACTCAAATTCTTTTAGTCAACATGTTTCAGCCATAAGGGTGGTGTATTACCGAGGCATTCTTCAGGACTAAACCCCGGCGGTATGGGCTCTCTAATCACCCACCCTAACCTGGGGACGTGAAAGTGAAAATTATAAAAGTGAAAAAAGTGCGTAAAAATGTTGGAAGAGTAAAATACTCAATTCCAAAAAATACTCCGTAAATTTGGAGTGTCACTGCACCTGTAAAGTGAAAAACAAAGACAAACAGAAGACAGACATGAACATTGTTAATATGAGCCTTCCTTCGTTGTCATAGTGCTCCATGATATGTGGCTCAAGTGGTGTTCCCAAAGTAAACATAGATTTTATGCACCATCCAGATAGCCCCTAGAGGATGATAGCAACTAGCTCTGGGAAGTGATGTGCTAGAGGTGTGCTATTTACAAGACAAACGATTAAGAATGGGGGGATTAAAAACGCAAATGCGTGTACTCCTTATGAAGGGATCAATGGACCTCAGAGGTCTGTGCCCCTCAAGTTGGTAATAGAAGGTATAACTCTCACTTTCAAAAGGGGCGCTACTAGCACCATGGGTCTCGGGAGGGGATCGGAGCGACCTGGCACATCCTAAAAAAGAAGAAATGGTACAGTTGCAAAACCCTGTGCACGAGCAGATACTTAGCTCTATTGGCAGATGGAGCAGCGGTCTCATTTTCAGTGGTTACTCACGCCCTCAGCGCTCTCGACCCGCTGCAAACCTGGTTGTGGCCTCAATGTCGGACCCCGAGGATAGAAAGCCGGGGTCGGTAAGCCTGTTTTTAAGGAGCTTGGTCGCGTATGCGACCTGTTTCCGGGTGGGCGTGTCTAGCCGAAAGCGAGGCTTGGGACGCACAGGCCCACCCCGGCGGGCCCAGTTTTGTTTAAAACGAGGCTTGGATGTCGGCTGGTAGTGTTCCACCGGGGTAGTGATGACAAAGTTGCTAGGACGAATAGCGTTGTAGCGCTAATGCCAGAAATACTAGTAGATCCAGAACTACTAGGTTCTCGTCATTTATTTAGAGCATTAGCACACATAGGTCTATGTTGGAGGCAAAGGACTCTACCTTAGAGCAAACGCTCATGGCACTAAAAAGGTCTAGACTCTGGGTGTCAGGACTGGACTTTTTAGATGTAACTAGTCATTAATGAGAATCACAGGAAATGGAGTGACTGGTTTTTGCAGACAGATACTTCCCAGTAATGGTTGGAGTAGTAGATGAGAAATAGCAATACTTCTCTCAAGATAGTATTGAGCTCCAAGGAATGTCATCGTTAAGCCCATTAACGTTGGTGCCCAGACGATACACCCAACGTTGCTCCTTTTCGGAAAGTCTACTGGTTATGTTGGCTGTACCCTTCACCTCTTCGATTACCGTCCACCTCATGTCATTCGGAGTGTGGTTTCTGTCCAGAAAGTGGCGGCTCAATTTAGTGGTTAGTTTTTTGCATCTAACATTGCTCCGATGCTCGCAGATACGTTGTTTTATTCTGCGCGTTGTCATGCCGACATAGCGTAGCTGGCATGGACACGTGATCAAATACACCACGTTCATGGTGTTACAATTAGTATGTTCTCTTTGGGTCCATACTTTTCCCGCTTCAAGCGACAGAGTTTTGGTCGCCTCTGTCAGATGGCAGACACTACAGTTAGAGCACGGGAAATGCCCTACAACTTTTGGCATACCCCATGCGCTGGTGACTGTAGGAGTGGGTTCAGGGAATTTGTCCTTTGGACGGGTGTGCACCAGGGCGTCTTTTAGACTACGACCTTTTTTAAAAGAGAATAGAGGTTTCTCCCAATTCTCCCTGTAAGAGGTCAGTATGTTCCAATGTTTGTTTATGGATTTTTTCATCATGTTAGACAGGCTGCTGTATGTAGTCACACACGTGAGGGGTATTGATCCCGGGTTGGTGACTTTTTCCTCTAGCAAGGCCTCCCTTGGTTGGTTCCTCGCTCTCTTGAAACCTTTACTCAGGATAGGTGCTGGATATCCTCTGTCTTTCAATTTCCCAGTAAGGTTTAAGGACTGTTCTTTGAAGTCCGAAAGGGAGGTACAGTTGCGCCTAAGTCTCAAATATTGCCCATAGGGGAGGTTTTCCTTCAAAGGGCGGGGATGAAAGCTACTGAACTCTAGGAGGTTGTTTTTTGCAGTGGGCTTATGATGTGTCTTAGTCCTAAGGCCAGCTCCTTGCACCGAAATCTCAACATCGAGGAAGACAATCTCAGATCTGCTCTTGGTGTTTGTAAACCGCAAATTGCGGTCTAGGGTGTTAATCCAATTAAGGAATAGATCAAGATCGGTGTCATTCCCAGTCCATAGTATTAGGATGTCATCTATGTAGCGCTTCCACAGGAGCATTGAAGATGAGAAAGATTGGGAGGTAGGCAGGATGTATTTGGCCTCAAAATCTGCTACATACAACCCTGCCACGCTTGGAGCAAAAATGCTGCCCATGCTGGTCCCTGAGCATTGTAGATAAAGCTTGTCTTTAAAAGAGAAGAAGTTCTCTTTAAGGGCAATTGTGGCACACTCGATAATGAAGGCTTTGGGTGTTTGATGATCCCATTCAGTGGAGTCTAGTGATTCTGCCAGGACTCTGATCGTGTCGTCCTGGGGGATACTCGTGTACAGACTTTCAACGTCCAGGGTAACGAGAGTGACTGAATTTTCCGGGAAGGTTACATCTGATAGTAGGCGTAGGAGACTTTGGTATCCTTGAGGTAAGTTGGGGTGGACTGCACCAAAGGTTTCAGGAAGTAGTCACAAAATTCGGATAGGGGCTCAAGGAGAGAACCGATACCCGAGACAATCGGACGGCCTGGTGGAGGAAGTCTGTTTTTGTGCATTTTCGGTAATGTGTAAAAATAGGGTATCACACATTTGGAATTCCTCAGAAACGCAGCCTCGTTTTTGGACACCTGTCCTTCTTCCTCTGCCTGTTCAACAAGGGTCGTAATCCTATTGGTGAGGACTGCAGTGGGGTCTACTGTTAGTGGGGTGTAGTTCCGAGTGTCCTCAAGCAATTGATAGCATGATTTCTCGTAGTCAATAGTGTCTTGAATGACGATGCCCCCGCCTTTATCGGCCGGCTTGATAGTAATCGTGCTGTCATTTTGCAGTTGTTGCAGTGCTTGATACTCAGCAGTGCTGAAATTACCCAAAACTACGGGGTTTTCACAGGACTCTAGGTCTTTGAATACAGCCTGCTCAAAGGTTGTGATCGCTGCAGGCGTGGTGTGAGGAGGGGGGGTGAAGGTTGAACTTGGTCTCAAACCTGTATCACCGTTTCTTGTAGCCTCGTTGGGGTCATCCTTGCCTTCGAAAAAAGCTTTCAGTTTAAGTTTTCGGAAAAAACTGGCAAGTTCACAGTGAAGTTTGAACTTGTCAGGTCTGGCTTTAGGAACAAAACCCAGGCCTTTCTCAAGCACCTGGACTTCAGTGGGTGTTAGTACTCTGGTAGAAAGGTTGGTCACTAGGCTTACATCCCGCTCGTTCCTGGTTGTTGGTTGCTGCGAGTGTGGCTCGCTACAGAGTTTTCCTCCTCCCAGGTAACTCGGTTGTTGCCTCTCCTCTTTCCTCTCCCTCTCCGGCCGCTCTCTAAAAAAGGCTGCCTTTGTTGGTTCTGGAAATTGGGTGGGGGCATAAAACCTGGGTTCCAGCCCATGAAAGGAAACTGAGGTTGGTGAAAGGCAAAGGGATTATGGCCCATCATCATTTGAGGTGGTTGCCATTGATGATGTTGACCTTGGTTCCCTTGTCTGCCCCTTGCGTTTCTATTTCCACGATTCCCTCTTCCCTTTGTTTGCTTGAATGAGCTATTGCTCGATCCACTGCTGTTGGAAGACTCATCATCAGAGTGGTCAGATTTGTTGTTGTTTCGAGTAGGGGGGGTGAAAGTGGGAGCAGAATAGTGATACACCTTTTCAAACTCAAACTTTTTTTGATCTTTTTGTAATTTGGTTGCTTTCGACTGCATCAAATTATCTCTGTACTCATTCAGTTCCTTATTGAGTTCGTCCAACCGTTTTTTAAAACCAGTGATCGTGGTTTTAAAGTTTCTTTCAGTTTCTGTGATCTCCACCATCAGTGCTTCAGAGAGTCTTGGCGCTGTTTTGATAATTAGGACTAGCCAGTCGCGTGTACAATGCCAAGCGATCATGGCCCAGTCTTTGCGGAAGGTCGCATCATTCAGGAAGATACGAGGGGCATTAGTAACTAGCAACCCTTTGGGTGCCGCGTTTGACATCAGATATTGTTTAAGGATAGTCCCATGGAGAATGGTGCAGATATGCTCTCTTTTTTTCTCTGTGAGATTTTCCCATTCAGTGGTATTAGCTATTGCCTGTGATATTTGGGGATCTGCAAATATCGATGTGTCCGACATCAGTTCCTCTATCTCTGATTCGGAATATGTCAGGCCCATGTTCGCCATGGTGGAGTAGTACAAGTGAGGCAAAAGGAGTAAATCTTTAAAACCCAGCAATGAAGGGGATTTTTTTTGCCGGTAGTAAAAAGAAGCTCTCACAGCTGTGCGCTGCTATAATACTTAACAACAAAGGGAAAGGTAGGGAGAAGGAGACACTCTCTTAGTCCCCAGTCAGTTATGCAAAAACAAGAAAAGAGAGGTCAGATCAAACACTTGGTCAATCTAAGTGAAATCTCTATAGACCACAATTCAAGGAGTCAAAACAGGAATTACCACATCCGATTAGGAGTCAAAACAGGATTACCACATCCGATTTGGGTGGTAAAGAAAGCCCTCACACACTGACCTGGTCAGTGTCATGCTTCATCATCGGGCCCCACCGAAAGAGGCCGAATGCCTCTTCGGTGTGCTACGACGCCAGAAAGACTGCGGAGCTGGTTTGTGTGTGGGGGGCGTGCTCTTGTTTACAGTGAAATATTAAAAGTGCCTAAAAAAAGGGTATCAAAAACAAATTTTAATGAATGATCCCTGAGGCACAAAGCAAAGAGTATTATGTGTCTGTATTTACTTGCCAAGGTTCAGGATTGGTAAAATACAGGATATACTCAAATTATTTTAGTCAACATGTTTCAGCCATAAGGGTGGTATATTACCGAGGCATTCTTCAGGACTAAACCCCGGCGGTATGGGCTCTCTAATCACCCACCCTAACCTGGGGACGTGAAAGTGAAAATTATAAAAGTGAAAAAAGTGCGTAAAAATGTTGGAAGAGTAAAATACTCAATTCCAAAAAATACTCCGTAAATTTGGAGTGTCACTGCACCTGTAAAGTGAAAAACAAAGACAAACAGAAGACAGACATGAACATTGTTAATATGAGCCTTCCTTCGTTGTCATAGTGCTCCATGATATGTGGCTCAAGTGGTGTTCCCAAAGTAAACATAGATTTTATGCACCATCCAGATAGCCCCTAGAGGATGATAGCAACTAGCTCTGGGAAGTGATGTGCTAGAGGTGTGCTATTTACAAGACAAACGATTAAGAATGGGGGGATTAAAAATGCAAATGCGTGTACTCCTTATGAAGGGATCAATGGACCTCAGAGGTCTGTGCCCCTCAAGTTGGTAATAGAAGGTATAACTCTCACTTTCAAAAGGGGCGCTACTAGCACCATGGGTCTCGGGAGGGGATCGGAGCGACCTGGCACATCCTAAAAAAGAAGAAATGGTACAGTTGCAAAAGCCTGTGCACGAGCAGATACTTAGCTCTATTGGCAGATGGAGCAGCGGTCTCGTTTTCAGTGGTTACTCACGCCCTCAGCGCTCTCGACCCAACTCGAAGGCAAGGATGACCCCAACGAGGCTACAAGAAACGGTGATACAGGTTTGAGACCAAGTTCAACCTTCAACCCCCCTCCTCACACCACGCCTGCAGCGATCACAACCTTTGAGCAGGCTGTATTCAAAGACCTAGAGTCCTGTGAAAACCCCGTAGTTTTCGGTAATTTCAGCACTGCTGAGTATCAAGCACTGCAACAACTGCAAAATGACAGCACGATTACTATCAAGCCGGCCGATAAAGGCGGGGACATCGTCATTCAAGACACTATTGACTATGAGAAATCATGCTATCAATTGCTTGAGGACACTCGGAACTACACCCCACTAACAGTAGACCCCACTGCAGTCCTCACCAATAGGATTACGACCCTTGTTGAACAGGCAGAGGAAGAAGGACAGGTGTCCAAAAACTAGGCTGCGTTTCTGAGGAATTCCAAATGTGTGATACCCTATTTTTACACATTACCGAAAATGCACAAAAACAGACTTCCTCCACCAGGCCGTCCGATTGTCTCGGGTATCGGTTCTCTCCTTGAGCCCCTATCCGAATTTTGTGACTACTTCCTGAAACCTTTGGTGCAGTCCACCCCAACTTACCTCAAGGATACCAAAAGTCTCCTACGCCTACTATCAGATGTAACCTTCCCGGAAAATTCAGTCACTCTCGTTACCCTGGACGTTGAAAGTCTGTACACGAGTATCCCCCAGGACGACACGATCAGAGTCCTGGCAGAATCACTAGACTCCACTGAATGGGATCATCAAACACCCAAAGCCTTCATTATCGAGTGTGCCACAATTGCCCTTAAAGAGAACTTCTTCTCTTTTAAAGACAAGCTTTATCTACAATGCTCAGGGACCAGCATGGGCAGCATTTTTGCTCCAAGCGTGGCAGGGTTGTATGTAGCAGATTTTGAGGCCAAATACATCCTGCCTACCTCCCAATCTTTCTCATCTTCAATGCTCCTGTGGAAGCGCTACATAGATGACATCCTACTACTATGGACTGGGAATGACACCGATCTTGATCTATTCCTTAATTGGATTAACACCCTAGACCGCAATTTGCGGTTTACAAACACCAAGAGCAGATCTGAGATTGTCTTCCTCGATGTTGAGATTTCGGTGCAAGGAGCTGGCCTTAGGACTAAGACACATCATAAGCCCACTGCAAAAAACAACCTCCTAGAGTTCAGTAGCTTTCATCCCCGCCCTTTGAAGGAAAACCTCCCCTATGGGCAATATTTGAGACTTAGGCGCAACTGTACCTCCCTTTCGGACTTCAAAGAACAGTCCTTAAACCTTACTGGGAAATTGAAAGACAGAGGATATCCAGCACCTATCCTGAGTAAAGGTTTCAAGAGAGCGAGGAACCAACCAAGGGAGGCCTTGCTAGAGGAAAAAGTCACCAACCCGGGATCAATACCCCTCACGTGTGTGACTACATACAGCAGCCTGTCTAACATGATGAAAAAATCCATAAACAAACATTGGAACATACTGACCTCTTACAGGGAGAATTGGGAGAAACCTCTATTCTCTTTTAAAAAAGGTCGTAGTCTAAAAGACGCCCTGGTGCACACCCGTCCAAAGGACAAATTCCCTGAACCCACTCCTACAGTCACCAGCGCATGGGGTATGCCAAAAGTTGTAGGGCATTTCCCGTGCTCTAACTGTAGTGTCTGCCATCTGACAGAGGTGACCAAAACTCTGTCGCTTGAAGCGGGAAAAGTATGGACCCAAAGAGAACATACTAATTGTAACACCATGAACGTGGTGTATTTGATCACGTGTCCATGCCAGCTACGCTATGTCGGCATGACAACGCGCAGAATAAAACAACGTATCTGCGAGCATCGGAGCAATGTTAGATGCAAAAAACTAACCACTAAATTGAGCCGCCACTTTCTGGACAGAAACCACACTCCGAATGACATGAGGTGGACGGTAATCGAAGAGGTGAAGGGTACAGCCAACATAACCAGTAGACTTTTCGAAAAGGAGCAACGTTGGGTGTATCGTCTGGGCACCAACGTTAATGGGCTTAACGATGACATTCCTTGGAGCTCAATACTATCTTGAGAGAAGTATTGCTATTTCTGATCTACTACTCCAACCATTACTGGGAAGTATCTGTCTGCAAAAACCAGTCACTCCATGTCCTGTGATTCTCATTAATGACTAGTTACATCTAAAAAGTCCAGTCCTGACACCCAGAGTCTAGACCTTTTTAGTGCCATGAGCGCTTGCTCTAAGGTAGAGTCCTTTGCCTCCAACATAGACCTATTTGTGCTAATGCTCTAAATAAATGACGAGAACCTAGTAGTTCTGGATCTACTAGTATTTCTGGCATTAGCGCTACAACGCTATTCGTCCTAGCAACTTTGTCATCACTACCCCGGTGGAACACTACCAGCCGACATCCAAGCCTCGTTTTGAACAAAACTGGGCCCGCCGGGGTGGGCGTGTGCGTCCCAAGCCTCGCTTTCGGCTAGACACGCCCACCCGGAAACAGGTCGCATACGCGACCAAGCTCCTTAAAAACAGGCTTACCGACCCCGGCTTTCTATCCTCGGGGTCCGACATTGAGGCCACAACCAGGTTTGCAGCGGGTCGAGAGCGCTGAGGGCGTGAGTAACCACTGAAAACGAGACCGCTGCTCCATCTGCCAATAGAGCTAAGTATCTGCTCGTGCACAGGCTTTTGCAACTGTACCATTTCTTCTTTTTTAGGATGTGCCAGGTCGCTCCGATCCCCTCCCGAGACCCATGGTGCTAGTAGCGCCCCTTTTGAAAGTGAGAGTTATACCTTCTATTACCAACTTGAGGGGCACAGACCTCTGAGGTCCATTGATCCCTTCATAAGGAGTACACGCATTTGCGTTTTTAATCCCCCCATTCTTAATCGTTTGTCTTGTAAATAGCACACCTCTAGCACATCACTTCCCAGAGCTAGTTGCTATCATCCTCTAGGGGCTATCTGGATGGTGCATAAAATCTATGTTTACTTTGGGAACACCACTTGAGCCACATATCATGGAGCACTATGACAACGAAGGAAGGCTCATATTAACAATGTTCATGTCTGTCTTCTGTTTGTCTTTGTTTTTCACTTTACAGGTGCAGTGACACTCCAAATTTACGGAGTATTTTTTGGAATTGAGTATTTTACTCTTCCAACATTTTTACGCACTTTTTTCACTTTTATAATTTTCACTTTCACGTCCCCAGGTTAGGGTGGGTGATTAGAGAGCCTATACCGCCGGGGTTTAGTCCTGAAGAATGCCTCGGTAATATACCACCCTTATGGCTGAAACATGTTGACTAAAAGAATTTGAGTATATCCTGTATTTTACCAATCCTGAACCTTGGCAAGTAAATACAGACACATAATACTCTTTGCTTTGTGCCTCAGGGATCATTCATTAAAATTTGTTTTTGATACCCTTTTTTTAGGCACTTTTAATATTTCACTGTAAACAAGAGCACGCCCCCCACACACAAACCAGCTCCGCAGTCTTTCTGGCGTCGTAGCACACCGAAGAGGCATTCGGCCTCTTTCGGTGGGGCCCGATGATGAAGCATGACACTGACCAGGTCAGTGTGTGAGGGCTTTCTTTACCACCCAAATCGGATGTGGTAATCCTGTTTTGACTCCTAATCGGATGTGGTAATTCCTGTTTTGACTCCTTGAATTGTGGTCTATAGAGATTTCACTTAGATTGACCAAGTGTTTGATCTGACCTCTCTTTTCTTGTTTTTGCATAACTGACTGGGGACTAAGAGAGTGTCTCCTTCTCCCTACCTCTCCCTTTGTTGTTAAGTATTATAGCAGCGCACAGCTGTGAGAGCTTCTTTTTACTACCGGCAAAAAAAATCCCCTTCATTGCTGGGTTTTAAAGATTTACTCCTTTTGCCTCACTTGTACTACTCCACCATGGCGAACATGGGCCTGACATATTCCGAATCAGAGATAGAGGAACTGATGTCGGACACATCGATATTTGCAGATCCCCAAATATCACAGGCAATAGCTAATACCACTGAATGGGAAAATCTCACAGAGAAAAAAAGAGAGCATATCCGCACCATTCTCCATGGGACTATCCTTAAACAATATCTGATGTCAAACGCGGCACCCAAAGGGTTGCTAGTTACTAATGCCCCTCGTATCTTCCTGAATGATGCGACCTTCCGCAAAGACTGGGCCATGATCGCTTGGCATTGTACACGCGACTGGCTAGTCCTAATTATCAAAACAGCGCTAAGACTCTCTGAAGCACTGATGGTGGAGATCACAGAAACTGAAAGAAACTTTAAAACCACGATCACTGGTTTTAAAAAACGGTTGGACGAACTCAATAAGGAACTGAATGAGTACAGAGATAATTTGATGCAGTCGAAAGCAACCAAATTACAAAAAGATCAAAAAAAGTTTGAGTTTGAAAAGGTGTATCCCTATTCTGCTCCCACTTTCACCCCCCCTACTCGAAACAACAACAAATCTGACCACTCTGATGATGAGTCTTCCAACAGCAGTGGATCGAGCAATAGCTCATTCAAGCAAACAAAGGGAAGAGGGAATCGTGGAAATAGAAACGCAAGGGGCAGACAAGGGAACCAAGGTCAACATCATCAATGGCAACCACCTCAAATGATGATGGGCCATAATCCCTTTGCCTTTCACCAACCTCAGTTTCCTTTCATGGGCTGGAACCCAGGTTTTATGCCCCCACCCAATTTCCAGAACCAACAAAGGCAGCCTTTTTTAGAGAGCGGCCGGAGAGGGAGAGGAAAGAGGAGAGGCAACAACCGAGTTACCTGGGAGGAGGACGACTCTGTAGCGAGCCACACTCGCAGCAACCAACAACCAGGAACGAGCGGGATGTAAGCCTAGTGACCAACCTTTCTACCAGAGTACTAACACCCACTGAAGTCCAGGTGCTTGAGAAAGGCCTGGGTTTTGTTCCTAAAGCCAGACCTGACAAGTTCAAACTTCACTGTGAACTTGCCAGTTTTTTCCGAAAACTTAAACTGAAAGCTTTTTTCGAAGGCAAGGATGACCCCAACGAGGCTACAAGAAACGGTGATACAGGTTTGAGACCAAGTTCAACCTTCACCCCCCCTCCTCACACCACGCCTGCAGCGATCACAACCTTTGAGCAGGCTGTATTCAAAGACCTAGAGTCCTGTGAAAACCCCGTAGTTTTCCGTAATTTCAGCACTGCTGAGTATCAAGCACTGCAACAACTGCAAAATGACAGCACGATTACTATCAAGCCGGCCGATAAAGGCGGGGGCATCGTCATTCAAGACACTATTGACTACGAGAAATCATGCTATCAATTGCTTGTGGACACTCGGAACTACACCCCACTAACAGTAGACCCCACTGCAGTCCTCACCAATAGGATTACGACCCTTGTTGAACAGGCAGAGGAAGAAGGACAGGTGTCCAAAAACGAGGCTGCGTTTCTGAGGAATTCCAAATGTGTGATACCCTATTTTTACACATTACCGAAAATGCACAAAAACAGACTTCCTCCACCAGGCCGTCCGATTGTCTCGGGTATCGGTTCTCTCCTTGAGCCCCTATCCGAATTTTGTGACTACTTCCTGAAACCTTTGGTGCAGTCCACCCCAACTTACCTCAAGGATACCAAAAGTCTCCTACGCCTACTATCAGATGTAACCTTCCCGGAAAATTCAGTCACTCTCGTTACCCTGGACGTTGAAAGTCTGTACACGAGTATCCCCCAGGACGACACGATCAGAGTCCTGGCAGAATCACTAGACTCCACTGAATGGGATCATCAAACACCCAAAGCCTTCATTATCGAGTGTGCCACAATTGCCCTTAAAGAGAACTTCTTCTCTTTTAAAGACAAGCTTTATCTACAATGCTCAGGGACCAGCATGGGCAGCATTTTTGCTCCAAGCGTGGCAGGGTTGTATGTAGCAGATTTTGAGGCCAAATACATCCTGCCTACCTCCCAATCTTTCTCATCTTCAATGCTCCTGTGGAAGCGCTACATAGATGACATCCTACTACTATGGACTGGGAATGACACCGATCTTGATCTATTCCTTAATTGGATTAACACCCTAGACCGCAATTTGCGGTTTACAAACACCAAGAGCAGATCTGAGATTGTCTTCCTCGATGTTGAGATTTCGGTGCAAGGAGCTGGCCTTAGGACTAAGACACATCATAAGCCCACTGCAAAAAACAACCTCCTAGAGTTCAGTAGCTTTCATCCCCGCCCTTTGAAGGAAAACCTCCCCTATGGGCAATATTTGAGACTTAGGCGCAACTGTACCTCCCTTTCGGACTTCAAAGAACAGTCCTTAAACCTTACTGGGAAATTGAAAGACAGAGGATATCCAGCACCTATCCTGAGTAAAGGTTTCAAGAGAGCGAGGAACCAACCAAGGGAGGCCTTGCTAGAGGAAAAAGTCACCAACCCGGGATCAATACCCCTCACGTGTGTGACTACATACAGCAGCCTGTCTAACATGATGAAAAAATCCATAAACAAACATTGGAACATACTGACCTCTTACAGGGAGAATTGGGAGAAACCTCTATTCTCTTTTAAAAAAGGTCGTAGTCTAAAAGACGCCCTGGTGCACACCCGTCCAAAGGACAAATTCCCTGAACCCACTGCTACAGTCACCAGCGCATGGGGTATGCCAAAAGTTGTAGGGCATTTCCCGTGCTCTAACTGTAGTGTCTGCCATCTGACAGAGGCGACCAAAACTCTGTCGCTTGAAGCGGGAAAAGTATGGACCCAAAGAGAACATACTAATTGTAACACCATGAACGTGGTGTATTTGATCACGTGTCCATGCCAGCTACGCTATGTCGGCATGACAACACGCAGAATAAAACAACGTATCTGCGAGCATCGGAGCAATGTTAGATGCAAAAAACTAACCACTAAATTGAGCCGCCACTTTCTGGACAGAAACCACACTCCGAATGACATGAGGTGGACGGTAATCGAAGAGGTGAAGGGTACAGCCAACATAACCAGTAGACTTTTCGAAAAGGAGCAACGTTGGGTGTATCGTCTGGGCACCAACGTTAATGGGCTTAACGATGACATTCCTTGGAGCTCAATACTATCTTGAGAGAAGTATTGCTATTTCTGATCTACTACTCCAACCATTACTGGGAAGTATCTGTCTGCAAAAACCAGTCACTCCATTTCCTGTGATTCTCATTAATGACTAGTTACATCTAAAAAGTCCAGTCCTGACACCCAGAGTCTAGACCTTTCTAGTGCCATGAGCGTTTGCTCTAAGGTAGAGTCCTTTGCCTCCAACATAGACCTATTTGTGCTAATGCTCTAAATAAATGACGAGAACCTAGTAGTTCTGGATCTACTAGTATTTCTGGCATTAGCGCTACAACGCTATTCGTCCTAGCAACTTTGTCATCACTACCCCGGTGGAACACTACCAGCCGACATCCAAGCCTCGTTTTGAACAAAACTGGGCCCGCCAGGGTGGGCGTGTGCGTCCCAAGCCTCGCTTTCGGCTAGACACGCCCACCCGGAAACAGGTCGCATACGCCACCAAGCTCCTTAAAAACAGGCTTACCGACCCCGGCTTTCTATCCTCGGGGTCCGACATTGAGGCCACAACCAGGTTTGCAGCGGGTCGAGAGCGCTGAGGGCGTGAGTAACCACTGAAAACGAGACCGCTGCTCCATCTGCCAATAGAGCTAAGTATCTGCTCGTGCACAGGCTTTTGCAACTGTACCATTTCTTCTTTTTTAGGATGTGCCAGGTCGCTCCGATCCCCTCCCGAGACCCATGGTGCTAGTAGCGCCCCTTTTGAAAGTGAGAGTTATACCTTCTATTACCAACTTGAGGGGCACAGACCTCTGAGGTCCATTGATCCCTTCATAAGGAGTACACGCATTTGCGTTTTTAATCCCCCCATTCTTAATCGTTTGTCTTGTAAATAGCACACCTCTAGCACATCACTTCCCAGAGCTAGTTGCTATCATCCTCAGGGGCTATATGGATGGTGCATAAAATCTATGTTTACTTTGGGAACACCACTTGAGCCACATATCATGGAGCACTATGACAACGAAGGAAGGCTCATATTAACAATGTTCATGTCTGTCTTCTGTTTGTCTTTGTTTTTCACTTTACAGGTGCAGTGACACTCCAAATTTACGGAGTATTTTTGGGAATTGAGTATTTTACTCTTCCAACATTTTTACGCACTTTTTTCACTTTTATAATTTTCACTTTCACGTCCCCAGGTTAGGGTGGGTGATTAGAGAGCCCATACCGCCGGGGTTTAGTCCTGAAGAATGCCTCGGTAATATACCACCCTTATGGCTGAAACATGTTGACTGAAAGAATTTGAGTATATCCTGTATTTTACCAATCCTGAACCTTGGCAAGTAAATACAGACACATAATACTCTTTGCTTTTTGCCTCAGGGATCATTCATTAAAATTTGTTTTTGATACCCTTTTTTTAGGCACTTTTAATATTTCACTGTAAACAAGAGCACGCCCCCCACACACAAACCAGCTCCGCAGTCTTTCTGGCGTCGTAGCACACCGAAGAGGCATTCGGCCTCTTTCGGTGGGGCCCGATGATGAAGCATGACACTGACCAGGTCAGTGTGTGAGGGCTTTCTTTACCACCCAAATCGGATGTAGTAATCCTGTTTTGACTCCTAATCGGATGTGGTAATTCCTGTTTTGACTCCTTGAATTGTGGTCTATAGAGATTTCACTTAAATAATAGGTGCAAAATGTTACTCTTGTTAAACAATTTTACTATTATAATCTCTGAGATTTGTCTCTTACTCTGCAACATCTCATTGTTGTTATCTTTCTTTAAAGATAAAGACAACATCAACATGAGCGACAATCAGCAATCAGTTGATTTCGACCTCATCATTGAACTCGTAATTGAAACATCAGTGGATGTTGATCCCTTGGATGATTTAAATCCTGAGGATGAAGAAGAACGTGATGAGGATGCAGATTTGTCAGAATTGTATGACATAGGATGGGAAGCTGACGTACTTGAGCCTATGGAACTATAAACATTTATTTTAAAAATTTATAATAAATAAAAAGTAAAAATGTAAACTGTTTAATTTAAAAATAAAGACACCTTCAAAAACAGGTTATGTGTAGTGTCCTCAATAAAATATTAAAATATGCTCATAAAATTAGATCAGATTCACATATAAAACAGCACAGGTAAAATGAATATAAATTCCATTTCTTTTCTGCTATTTCTGTATTCTAAATTTGCCAAGCAATAAAAAATCTTCTATGTAAAAATGTCAAGTAGTGTTTTAAGTTTTTGATTACTGTTATTGATTTACTGTTGGGTAATAGTGGTTAATAACATTTTTTAATATATTTTACCACAGATTCAACTGCAGATCATTTCAAGATTTCAGCATGCCAACCAAAGAAAGACTGAGAAAGGCTGCAAAACGTCAAAGACAGCAGGTCAATGAAAAAAGCAGCAGTCCTCTAACAAAAAGATTTGTCAAGTCACCAAGAAAGCACCGGGTAAGAGTACAAAAACATTCATAAGAAATATCTGTAGTAAAAAAAATATTACTACAGGAAATGTTTCAGTCCAGAAAAAGAGAAGCAATTCAAACGGAAAGGAAAGGCCAATGAAAAATGTTACTGCTAGAGCAAGAGATAACTCTGTGCATGATAGTAGAAGGAAACAACAGTTTAGGGACATTCGTAAACGAATGTTCCGCAACAGGATAATTGGCAATTTGTTAAAAAATATTAAGAAAGGTCAACAGAAAGTGGTTTTTTATAAGAGAAAAAAAATAGTTGAGAAAGTTATTGATCAGGCATTTGAAATTAAACGTAAGTTATTTATTTTGATAATCAATAGAATTAGGAAGCTAAACAAGGCAATTTATGATTTCAAAAGAAATAGTAGATGGAAGAGAATAGTTAATAGTAGTAATTTTTGTGAAGTTTTTTCTTGAGAATGGATGCATAGTTCAAGCTGTGAGGCATTTTTTAATGAGGAGAGTTATTTCCAGGATAATGATTTGGTGCATGCAGTTGACACCAGTGGTCAAGCTTATGAAGTGAAAGATGGTTGTCCAGTTGAAAAAGAAAAACTTGTGACAACAGAGGCAGAAGAGGTGTTAGGTAATGAGGTTTTAGGAAGACGTCCTAAGGGTCCTGTGTATACCTGGAAGTGTAGTAGTATTTGCAGTGTGCGACAGGATTCCATCAATTTGCTTTGTGATTTTGTACGGTCATTTAATAAGAAAAGTTTGAAGCAGAAAATGAAGTTGTTGCAAGAATTAGATCCTTGCAGAGTGAGAGAAGTGACAGGTTTGCATGGTCATTCACTGGCTTGTCTTTCCAGGAGAGTATGCCAGAGTGTTTTTCATCATTTCAGGATGCTAGCAGTGCATCATAATAAAGTGAGGAAATTAGTTAGAATGTTGTATTATGCTAAGAGTCCAGCAATTATGCTTAAACAATTATGCGCTGCTCTTTTGCATGGTTCTAAAATAGATGTGAAGAATATATGTGAAGAAATTGAGTTTTGTTACTTTGGAAGTAAAGAGGAGAATGTTGAAATTGACCAAGAAGAAGCGGGTAATGTGGAAGATAGTGTACAGGTTTCCAGTACAGATAATTTCCAGAGGGAAATTGCGACGTTTCAGGTGAAATCAAGTGAGAGGCCAAATTTCACTTGTGTGTGTTGTCGACGCACTTATTATAAGAATCAGACTAAGTTAGTGGATTTATATGCAAAAAGTGAAAGGGAAAATAATAGTGAATGGAAGGATTTCACAACATACTTGATGGTAGAAAATTGTTTTGATTTGGGATTGGATCAACGTGTGTGTACTTATTGTTGTAACAAATTAAATCAAAACCAGATGCCTGCTAGAGCAGTTCATAATAATCTGGAATTGGTTGAGATTCCTTCTGAATTGAAGGATTTAAATACTTATGAATCTATTTTGATTCAAAGTATCCATCCCTTTCAGGCTATTGTAAGAATGGAGCCAAAGACAGGGAAATTGCCTCCATCAGATTTACAGAGAGGATTAAAGGGAAGAGTTGTTTATTTGCCTCTAGATTTGAAGAAAAACATTAACACAATTGGAGTAGAAAAAGTGGAAGAGGAACCTCTGGTTATCTTAGTTAATGGGGTTCCGACAAAGAATAAGAAAATATGGCAAGATTTAGTGGATGTTAGGAAAGTTAAAAAGGCAACATTGTATTTGAAAAAAAAAAAAAAATACTATAAGAATGTATATGTTGCAGAAGAGGAAGTAAGTGAGGAAGAGGATAGCGATTTGTGTGCTGGTCAAATTGAGAAAGTAGAACCCTCTACTAGTGAAGAAATATATGAACATTATAGTGTTCATCCTTTGCATTCCAAGGAAGTCATGGGGAATGTTATTGAGTTGTTTCAAATGAAACAAGCCAAAGGGAGTCCCATTAGTGTTTGGGAGGAAAGTTTGGAAGCTCGGTGTTTCCCACAGCTTTTTCCAACAGGTCAGGGAGGAAGATATGATGAGCGACCTCATCAAATTCCTGCTTCTGAATACCGGACTTTGCGATTGTATGCAGGAGATGCTAGGTTTCGACAATGCATTCCCTATTTGTTTCATCTCCTGTTTGAAAGCGATCTGTCTGGACTGTCATATGCAGTGAACCACATCTTGAAAAGTGGTATACACATGCAAAACATCTCGGCAAGTGACTTTATGGATAAAGTCAATGTCCAAGACAGTATTTTGGATTCTCACCTGATTAATCTCATGGCGTGTCAGCGTGGTACTAATGAGTACTGGTACCGTCGTCATGGTGATTTAAAATGTATGCTGAGGAACTTAGGAACTCCCACATGGTTCCTCACTCTGAGCTGTGCCGAGTATGGCTGGGAAGACTTACTTGAATTTCTACGAGAGGCAAATGGAAACATCGAAAACATCGAATTCAAGACACCCGGAGAACTGTGCTCTTTGGATCCAGTCAATGTATGTAGGTACTTCAATCATAGATTTGAAGCTATGATGTCTTTCATCATGAATAAGAAGAATCCACCTCTTGGAGAGGTGTTGGATTTCTTCTGGAGAAAGGAATACCAAGCAAGAGGTGCTCCTCATATACATATGTTGCTGTGGATCAAGGATGCACCTAAATTTGGAACGGATCCAGAAGACTCAGTGATGAGTTTCATACAACAGTATTCTACGTGTGCTGTTCCAAACGCAAAGGAAGACAAAAGCTTAAGAGAACAAGTTTTACGCTTCCAAAGCCATCGTTGTGGAAAGTACTGTCGTCGTAAATTCAGAAACAAGGACAAGTTCTACACCAAATGTCGTTTCGCCTTTCCACGACCGGCGATTTCTAAAGGAAGAGTGAACCGTTTGATGTCTTCGCTACGACATAATGTGATGAAGAAATCACCTAAAAACACATACAATTTGAAAAGGAACGAAGAGTCCAAGTACATCAACGACTACAACCCAGTGATTTTGTCCATGTGGAATGCTAACATGGATATACAGTTTGTGGCTGATAACTGTATGGCTGTGGCTCGGTATGTGACATCTTACATCACCAAAAAAGAAAAGACAGAATTGAAGGATATGTGGGAGGACATTTCCCATGAAAAGAGCCTCAGTAAGAAGTTGTACAGTTTTAGTCTGAAGATGTTGTCACATCGAGAAATCGGAGCTTACGAATGTTCTGACCGGTTGTCTTCAGCAAGTCTCTATTCCAAATCCAGGAGTATCGTTTGGGCGAGTCTTGGTCTTGCTGCAACGCGTAATCGAGTTCTGAAACCTGTGCGGGAAATTGAGTATTTGGCGGAAAAGGAGCCAAACAGTACCGATATTTTGAAGACCAACATGTTGGATACATATTATCCAAATAGAAGCAGTCACCTCGAGAATGTTTGTCTGTATGAGGTTCTACGAAATTACATATTCAAGAGGAACATCAAAGAAGATATTGAGTGTATGCTGTAATTGGAAGTGAGGGATGTCTGGTCAAGCAAAGAAAATGCCACTTGGTAAACCATCGAAAATTGAGTGGCGAATCTCCTGAAAGAAAAGAGTTTTTCTATTTAGCACTTTTGCAACTTTTCAAGCCTTGGCGTGCAGAAGAGGAACTGCTTGGAGATTTCCTCTGTTACGAAGACTCTTTCAATGCCGCCAAGGAGACCATAGAATGTCCTGTTTTTCCCAAATATCTAGAAATGTTGAATGCGGAAATCGAGCAGGAAGCAACGATTGCAGCCGAGATTGCTAGAGACAGTTCTCAGGACAGTCAGAGTTCTGTTTCATTGAGTCAGGATCCACTAGGAGGACCAGTTATCGAAAATGAAGCTGCCACTGCCATGATTGAAGTGGAAAGAGCCATGGCACATGCTCAGGAGGATGCGGTTAACTTAGAAGACTTGGAAAGACAACTCAACGTTGAGCAGAGGAAAATATATGACGAAGTTACCAACCAAATTGATCATGGATTAAGTCATGAGAAGAAAGAGTGCTCATGTACGTCGTTGAAGCCTGTCCGACTGTACGTGAGTGGAGAAGCGGGAACTGGAAAAAGTTTCCTCATTAAAGCAATTTCATGTTATTTGCAGAAAAGGACTGAGTCATCGCTGTCTTGTGTTGTCACCGCTCCAACTGGACTGGCAGCACATAACATTAAAGGTATTACTTTGCATCGTCTACTGATGCTGCCAGTGGAGCATGATAACAAATTACAATACCACAAGTTATCTGGAGATGCTTGTTGTGAAGTTTCAAGAGTCTTGAGGAAAATGAAACTTCTTATCATTGACGAAGTAAGCATGGTTTCCAATGTCATGCTTGCCTTTGTGCATTTGAGAATGCAAGAAGTTCTCAAAACAGAGTATGATGTGTTATTTGGTGGCAAACACATCATTGTTTTCGGTGATCTTCTGCAGCTGACACCAGTGAAAGGACAACCTGTGTTCAAAATGCTCACGCATGAAGATACCAAGAAGTGCCTAGGGAGCATTGGCAACGTCAATATATGGTTAAACTTCAATTATGCTGAACTGCGTGAAAATATGCGTCAGGCGAAGGATGAAGATTACAAGAATATTCTACAAGATGTTAGAATCGGAAAAGTGACCGAGCATGGGAAAGAAGCTTTACATGCACGATTACTATCAAATTTGTATCCAGAACAAGACGTTGTGCCTGAGAATATTTTTCAGAAAATTACTGAGAAGAAATCTGGAATATGTTTGATGCCAACTCTTGCAGAATGTGCCATCTTCAACAACAAAATGTTGCATTTAGAAAACCAAGAGATTGTGAAACTGTAAGCTATTGACAGAGTAGAGCATATGGGATCAACAATTATTTTGTCTGAGAATTTGAAATCAAAATTGGATTCATTAGAGAAGACTATATCTAAAACTGCAGGTTTTGAAAAGACTCTGAATGTGTGCCTAAATTGCTGTATAATTTTAAGAAGGAATTTACATGTTGAAAGAGGTCTGGTAAATGGGTAATGTTGTTGATTTTGTGAAATACAGAAATAGAGATGGAATTGAATTTTTAAAAATTAAATTTGATGGCATTGAGGAAGTACAGCTAATTGGTCGTTGCTCTGCTAGGTTTTTGCTTGTAAAAGACTTATATGTTCGCCGTAAGCAGTTTCCTGTTTGCTTGGCATATGCGGTGACAATCCATAAATCGCAAGGCTTAAGTGTAGACAGTGCATTGGTGAATATTGGCAGTTCTGTGTTCAAGGAGGGTATGGCATATGTGGCATTGTCACGAGTCAGAACTTTATCAGGATTGTACTTGATTGAGTGTGATGTCACAAACATTTGTGCGGATCTAGATTGTGTTAAGGAATACAATAGGTTAAGAAGAGAGTATGCGCCACATTTGCCTCAATATCCTTTGTTTGAGAAACGTGTGGTAGGCCGGAAACGAAGAAATGTGACCAATAGTAGGGAGGTTGTAGCAAAAAGACGAAAAGTCGATGAACCTGAAATTATAAGCAGAAAGAAAAAGGATTCTGTTGAAGATGTTGTTGGTTTTCAATTTGAAAATAGTTCTGGTGTCAACTGCTATGCTAATGTAGTGGTTAATGTTGTCTTTTCTCTAGAAACTTTAAAACAACAGATTGTGATCAATTCGGATCAACGTTTTTGCTGCTTGCTGAATTCTGTGTTAGAGAAATGTAGCACTGATAGAACAAAAATAGAAAGTGTGTCTGAAATTCGAAATCTGTTAGACAAGTGTTCAGGTCAAACGCAATTCTCTCAAAGTATTCAGCAAGATTGTCAGGAGTTTTTAATGTATATGTTTGATGTATTGCAAGATGAAGGTGTAGATGTAGATTACCTGTTTGGCATTTCTTATCAATGGCAGCATGACTGCGAGAACTGTAGGGTATCAAGTACTACTAGTTTTTTATTTATTTATTTATTAAAGTTTTGTATAGCGCTGGCTGGACCCGAGGGTATCAGAGCGCTTCACAGCAAATATACATAAGTTAGACAGATAATGCGGACAAAAAGCAGGTCAATGCACACAGGAGTGAGTACACTCTATACAATAGCAGCCAAGCGTGAACCAGGGCGGAGATTCGTAGGCAAGTCAATCAGCTCAGGGGTGAGCGAGGACATGAAACAATAAAGTCTAGGTTTAGTTCTAGTTGGTTCCGGAGCACTCAAGGAAGAGGCCTTTGAGTAGCTTCTTGAATTTCGGGAAGGATGTGGTCATTCTGATGTGTGGGGGAATGGAGTTCCATATCTTGGGAGAATTGCCCGCGAAGGATTTGCTCGATGTTGAGAGTTTCTGGGATTTCAGAGGAATGAGTAGGAGCGTGTTGGAACTTCTGAGGTTTCTAGACTGCCCGGCCCTTTTGAGCTTATTGGCCAGGTATTCCGGTTTGCCCGTATGCAAGGCTTTGTGTGTGAGGCAAGCTGTGCGGAAGCTAGCTCGTTGGTCAATGGGGAGCCATTTCAGATTTTTGACATTTTGATTTTAAACTAGTGTAGACTCAGAAAGATTTATATATTTAACTTTGCCAGACAGTAAATCAGTGTCCTTTAATAAGCTAGTAAAATCAGCCGATCACAACATGGAGTGTAGCCAATGTAAGTCAGCAATGCTGTCCACATTATTTATATGAACATATGGCCAGTATGTCATTTTAATGTTCCAACGATGTAGGCCTGATGGAACAAAATTGACAACTTTAATTAAAAATGTTGTGGCTTCGCAGTTGTCAATATCAGGAAGGACGTTTTTAACTGCAGCAATTATATATCATGACGGTCCTTCAACAACATCAGGACATTACACAGCTTATTTAAAGTCTAGAAACGGCTGGTCATTCTGCAATGATTCTGTTTTAACTTTAAAAAAAAGAATTGCCTTTTGACCTTAAAAATTCTTACCTGGTGTTTTTAAAACCAAAATTTTAGGGAAAGAATCTCGGGATCTGCTCTGAGGAATTTCAAGAGGTTCTAATGGCTCCTACACTATTTGGCCTTGAGGATAAGTGTAGTACAGAGTCAAAAGTTACATGTGGAAATGTGGAACATGAGTGAGCAAGAAGGGTGAGATATTAATAGTACAGGATTGTGCAAGTGATCTTGAACGTTTTCTTTCTGAAAGTTGCGGAAAAAGAAAATGACGGGATTTGCATAGAAGAATTTGAAGAGTTATAAATGGCTCTTACACGATTTGGCCTTGAGGAAATGTGCGGTAGAGAGCGAGAAGTCATTTATTGTATGTAACATATTTGTCAAAACGATGGAGCTTTTCTTTCAGAAACTGGCGGGCTGAAAATAATAGCAGCACAACAGAGTATAAGCTGTTCATAGGACATCCTTTGACGTCATGGAAAGTAAGTTACTTTTAAGGAGTTCTGATTTCTGATTGGTTATGTTATATGGGTTTTTTAAACACAATCATTTTGATTGTGTTTTTTTTTCCCCGCTGTTATATGATGAATATCTTCAACTCACTGTTTTTAGTGAAATTTGATACATTCTGAGAACAGCAAAAATAAACCATTTAACATGTTTAATTAATTCTGTACTTTTTGTATTTATGATATACATTGAGAACTGTGCAGGAGGCATGGAGAAACTGAGGCTTCTGTAAGTGTCAAGGTAGGTGAGTAATGTACATTGCTCTGTTGCATACAGTCTTCACCTTCTCCGTACTCTTGGATATGCTAGACTACATCTGCACAATGAGATACCTAAGCTGAGGGAATACAGGTGATGTGATTGTGGAATGAGCAAAAAAAAATGCACGTTTTTCAATTACACTACCTGTGTTTCCTAACATTACGAATCACATTGTGCAGATGAGGTTTAGGCTTGTCCAGGGACACAGAAGAGGTCTGGCCTTTGTTCAAGAGTGCAGCGGACATGACTCACTTCATTGGTAGGATTGCACATGTATTATATCCTCTGTACTCTTCAACAAGCCTAAATTTCATCTGCAACCCTGAGTAGGCCTCACCTCAAAAAAACTTCTGGATAAGCCACACCTTATCATCATCCTGAATCAATCATTTAAAATGTTAGGAGCAGATTTATGATGGCCGTGCGCCTCTTTTGCGCCACCGTTGCGTCACTTTTGTGACGTAGCAGCAGTGCAAAAGATGCACCATGTTGCAACATGGGCTTCACTTCATCTGCAACAAGATACCGTCAGTTTAAAATGTATATATTTAGGACTGTGTAGGGGGCATGGAGAAGCTGAGGCTTCTGTAAGTGTCAAAGTTGTTGCATACAGTGCTCACCTTGTGCGTAGTCTTTCATATGCTAGACTACATCTGTACAATGAGATACCTAAGCAAAGGAAAAACACAAATGATGTGATTGTGGAATGAGCAAAAAAAATTGCACGTTTTTCAATGACATTACCTGTGTTTCATAACATTACGAATCACATTGTGTAGATGAGATTTAGGCCTGTTCAAGGAGATAGAGGAGGTCTGACGTTTGTTCCAGAGTGCAGTGGACATGACTCACTTCGTTGGTAGGCCTGCTCATGTATTATCTCCTCTGTACTCTTCAATAACTTAAATTTCATCTGTAACTCTGAGTTGGACTCACCTGAAACAAATCTGTGGATAGGCCACACCTTATCAGCATCTAGAAACTTTTGTGACACAGCAGCAGTGCAAAAGATGCACCATGTTGCAAGATAGGCCTCACTTCATCTTCAACAAGATACCGTCAGTTTAAAATGTATATATTTAGGACTGTGTAGGGGGCATGGAGAAGCGGAGGCCTCTAACTTTATTTCTTTGTAAAATTGGATGATTGTCAATCTTTTCCCTTGTCTTTTCTAATTTTTAAATACATGTTTTAATATTTTTCTAATTTTTGTTCTTTCTTTCACAGATTGAAAGTATAAAAATAACAAGTGACTAAGTTAACGACAATTATAAGGTAAATGTTTTGTACTCTTTTCGTTACGTTTCTATCACATTTAACTTCTATTAGTTCCACTGCTTCATTTCTTTAACCCTCAGTTTTCTGCCTTTGCTACTTACCTCATTCATTTCTCTATTACTTACTTACTCTACTCCTTCCACTCCTTTTCTCAGTCCCTCTGTTCTCATAGTTACTCACTCTTGTTCACTCACTCCGTCTCTATTACTCTCACTGTCTCTGACTGATCACTCTTTCACTACTTGTTCATTATGCTTTCTCCCTGTAGTTCAAGCATACTAAGGGGCATATTATCAACACAGGCAATAAAATTATCGCTGCTTTTATCAGCAGAAAACTGCCGCAAAAGCAGCTTTAGCGGCAGTTTTCTGCCGCAAAAGCGGCTTTAGCGGCAGATTTCTGCCGATAAAAGCAGCGATAATTTTATCGCCTATGTTGATAATATGCCCCTATGTTATTTACATTTCTTTGCTGTTTCAATCATTCCTTTTCTGTTACTTCTTCTTTTCTGCTTTCTGTTATTTTCTCTGTTATTCCACATGTTTTAATCTTATTTTGAACATTCACTCACATTCTCTAAGAAACTCTTGTTTATTATTCTTCTACTCTCCTTTTTTTCTTTCACTTCCTTATCTATTTTGTTTTTCACAATTATACGCTCTTCCATCTTTTCTTTGGTAAATAGATCTATTAAACAGTATCTCTGTGTTACTCCCTATAGCTGTCTTGCTTTTAACATTACTCTCTGTTTCCTTCCCTCATACTTACTCCTTTTTTTTAAAAAAAATTTAGTTCGCTTCCGGTTCGCGTACCAGCGAGCGAACCGGGAAGCGAACCAAAAGAAATAGAGGTTGCCAGAGTGCTAAACATTCTAGCAATTTTTTTATAAATGGGAGGTAGTTCTGAAAAGAAATTTTTTTTAATTGTTTTTGTTGTTTTATATTTTTTTTATTTTTTTTATGAACATTTTTTTACTTTTTTTTAATTTTTTGAACGGTTTTATATTTTTTTTGTTTTTTTTGGGGGGGGAGAAACAAAAATGATTCATTGTAAAGGGCTCAACAGGAGCAACAAAAAAAAAAGATAATTTAATTTCTGGGACGTTTTGAACAATTATGATTCTCAATAGTTAAATTGATTAAATTAATGCTGCTTTCTCTGTAGCAAATTATTTGGCCGCAATATACACACACTTGCTTTATTTCCCCAAAGTTCATCTGTATATTTGGGACCGTCTCCCTCGCCTCTGGTCCCGTCACTGCCTGTACATTTGATCTTCTGGCCACAGGAGGAGGGTTATCGTGTAGGTCACGTACTTGCGCAGCACTGTAGTTGATAGGGTGCTTCCTCTCCATATGCCGATGCATCGTATAATTTCCATAACTATACTTTTTATCTGTCCCTCTGGACAGATCATTTTTACATATCAGGCAAGTTACGTAGCAGGCATTCACTTTTTTTTGGCCCCGGGAATATTTAAAAAATTGCCAAATAAAATTCTCTTTCACTCGGGACCTCCTAGGCTCTTATGGCAAAAAGTGCCTCTCTTCTTCCTCTTCCTCTTGTTCCTCTTCTTCCACCTCTTGCTCAACCACCACCTGAGGAGGTGGTCCTCTCTTCCTAGGAGGTGGTGGTGGTGGTGGTGGTGGGGGTGCACCAGCTGCAGCTACTAATGAAGCCATTTCTTATTAAGAAAAATAGGTCTTCCTCTCACAAAGTTGAAAGTCAGAGTGAGAAAAAAGGAAGGGGGCTTTCATCATTTGGGAAAAAAAATAGTTCTAAACCAATGAAAAGTGTTATTTTTAGGTCGCATGACCTAGCCTTACATCATTAGGAAACCAAAAGTGAAATGAACCAATGAAAAGTTTTATTAACAAGTCACATGACCTGTTATGCTTACGTTACGCGCTCCGGTCCACGCCCCGGATCGCTTCCGGGAAGCTGCGCTTCGCGCCTCGCTTCGTGCACCGGAGCACTTCCGGGTGCGCTAACGCGGCGCGTCATATGACGCATTACGCGACAACGCGATACGTCGCGGTTACGCGACGCATCACGATGTTGTTTTCTAACGCGGCAGTTGCGCAAACAGAACGTTTACCGGTTCGCAGACCGAGTCGCGACACCAAATTGAGGTAACGGGAAGCTACCCGGTTCGCCGACCGGGAGCGAAACAAAAAAAAATAATAAAAAAAAAATACATTACAAAATTGTATTAAAAACATATAAAATATATTTTTCGATTAAAAGAAGAATACATTTTAAAGCTTTTGATATTTGCTATTAAAAAACCATTGAAATTCACTGAAAAAACCATAGGTTATAGACCATATATAGTTAGGAATTAGCATTTACAAAACCTTGAAAATTCACTGAAAAAACCATGGGTTATAGACCATATATAGTTAGGAATTAGCATTTACAAAACCTTATTTTACTCACACAAAACTATTGAAATTCCATATATAGTTAGTTGCACTAACTATATATCGCGCACCCGCAATCCACTGCTGATGATGTCACATATTACATCATTCATGACATGGTCAGTGACATCATGATGACATCACTGATGACATCTCAAATGACATCACTGATGACATCACTGATGACATCTCAAATGACATCACTGATGACATCACTGATGACATCTCAAATGACATCACTGATAACATCTCAAATGACATCACTGATGACATCACTGATGACATCTCAAATGACATCACTGATGACATCACTGATGACATCTCATTTGACATCAATGGTCACATCACTGATGATATCATTCATGTGACAATACAATGCATCTCCTCACACTTTAATATAACCTCTGTTACACCCAGTGTTAAATACAGAATATAATTTTTTAAACCATTGACACACCAATACTAGTTACTACATACGCACTCACTGATTCCTATGTCTACACACACATTCACTCATTCACCCATACAATCATTCATACATACAATCACTCATCTTTACAACACTATCATATGCACTCATACACCTATACAGACACTCACACTCTGCCACTCATCCATGGAGTTACTCACACACCTAGTCAGTCCTGTAAAGAATCCATCACACTTCCATTTTCTAATCTATACAGTTAAACATAGAGTACCTTACATTTTCAAACATATACTAACACATACTTACTCTCTTATACAATCATTGATACAAGAACACATTGATCTGCACAGAGTCACACATCTCCCAGCCAGCCACACACACACTCAGTCTCCCATACAAATACTTGGACAATCAATCAATAACCCATATAGTTACTCATATAGCTACTGATCAACACATGCAGCAGTTTACAGAACAACAGACATAATGATGCACAAATTAAGACAGTTTAGTCACTAACCCATGCACTCAGTGAGACACATTTAATCACTCACTCATACAGTCAGTCAAGCACCTATTAAATCCTTCATCCAGACACTTCTACATCTACTCATTCTTCAATATGTAAAACATATTTAAACTTTACAGAAACACACAGTCACTGGATGATGTCATCAGTGATGTCATCAGTGATGTCATTTGAGATGTCATCAGTGATGTCATCAGTGATGTCACTGACCATGTCATGAATGATGTAATATGTGACATCATCAGCAGTGGATTGCGGGTGCGTGATATATAGTTAGTGCAACTAACTATATATGGAATTTCAATGGTTTTGTGTGAGTAAAATGAGGTTTTGTAAATGCTAATTCCTAACTATATATGGTCTATAACCCATGGTTTTTTCAGTGAATTTTCAAGGTTTTGTAAATGCTAATTCCTAACTATATATATGGTCTATAACCTATGTTTTTTTCAGTGAATATATATATATATATATATATATATGAATATATATATATATTCATTTTCAAAATGGCACTAAAACTGACAGTGATGCTTCAGCTTCATTAGAATATTAGTCTAATTTTAACGTATTACACAGCTAACACTCATATACTATGTCTCTGGCATACTTTTTTGACCCATGAACAAGGCCAGCATTGCCAAACCCTGTTGGGATTTTGCTACCATACTATTTATTTAAATTAACAGCATCCAATAACACAGATTGTGCTTCCTTACCTTTTTGTGAGATGAGTGAAAGGTGTATGTGATTTGGATTATTACGGATGCTCACATTCGGACCCGCACCCCTGTTCCAAGGGGTACCAGAAGGACTTTATGTGACCTGATTATCATGGTTTTGAATTAACAAAAACATATCACATTCAATAATAAAATACAGCTAATAGGAAAAAATACAATTTGAATAGAAAATATTACTTTTTTATGAATACAAACATTATGGAAGACATTTAAAATAACAACTCAAAATAAACAACACTAGCAAAATGGCTGCACTTTAAATGATTCCGATTTGCTATTCTTACTCCAACTGAAGCAAAAGTTGGGAAAGTTTTAGCCTTTGGACGAGTTAGATTTATATTTCCCTCTCCAATGTCAAACCATGAAAAGTGTTGGGCCCCGATTCACAGAAGTAATCTGAGACAAAAGTCTAACTTTATGACTCTCGGTATTCACAAAGGACATTTATGAGTACTAAAGTTAGACTTTAGGCATCAGAACAGTCCTTTCAGGTGAGGCAAAGCAGTCTTCTGAAGTACACAGCAGGCCACAGAAGCAGGCTGTCTTCTAAGAGTCCTTCTGCATGTCAAGGAGAATTTTGTAGAGTTTTTCCCTTGAAGTGCTTGAAGTTGCTTGTCTGTACTACCCTGGCTCCAATGTGGCTGCATGAACAATGCAATAGTGACAAGTCATTTGTAAGAAGGCAGAGCACAGCCTAATAAGTTGCAATTGGGTCTGGGTCCAACTCTGCCGCCCATCTTGTCAGCAGATGGCTCATTAAGGCACACCTAATCCTTCGTTTGAGTGCCTGTCTGGGAGGAATTAACAAAATGTAACTGCCAACTACTTCCAGTTACTTTTCCTAAGACAGGCTGCAGGGACAAAATAGCTAAGAGCAGGGAAATGTCAACTTTCTAAAAGCGGCAATTTGAAAGTGTAATTTAAAATACAACTTTACCATTACCGATGATTTATATTTACAATTCCATTTATACCAACCACAAAATGATTGCCAGTCCTCCTTCTGAAGTTGGTTTATACAACGGGCAGGGTTCTTATCATAGGGATTAGTTGCGCTCTGCAAATGTTTTCTGAATGTGCCTGTAAGGCTCGATCAATTATAGTGGTGGTGCTACAGGAAAGGGGCGACCGTTCCAACCCCCTTGGGGAATTGCAGTCACCGTCGAGAGAGAACGCCGGATTCGCGGCAGGAAGACAGGGCAGGTTCCTACGAAGTGGGGTCACATTCTAGAAAACTGGATATGGATGGTGGATTATAAAACATAAATCAAAGAGTTCTGCGAGGGACAATTATACGTTATTTTCTAGAAAATCGAATACTGATGTGAATATTAGTGACAAAAACACAAGCACATTAAATTTTCAGTGATTAAGATCCCTGCTCTGTTCCTCAACTATAGTACGGCTATACTCTGGCAATTTAATGTCCAGGAACTAGGATAACCGAGCCCCGTCCGAACTGAGATACACACGGATACCCTTACGGGGTTGGAATTATCACCGGTCAAGCGGAAAGACAACATAAGCCTTGATTAGAAGGCAGCCCTGAAGTGTCAAAGCAACATTTGTTTTGATGAAACACGTGTCGGCTGGCGCAGTGTAACTCGAGTATTAAAAAGAAAAAACTTCACAAACAAGAAGATTGGGACCGAGTTTTTGATGTTGTTGCATGATCTAATCATTTATGTATATGTATATGTATATGGAACTTTTGTGTGTGCATAGGATTGTGTTTCTCATTCTAAAGTTATTTTTTATTAAATTTATTAAGGACACACAATGTTATCGTATGGGAAAGGTAGGTTTCACTGTAGTGAAAAACAAATTTAGGAGGTTTTTACTATAGAACATGTAAGACTTAAAAGTATGTGTGCAACCTTTTAATTACAATGCACCCTGTCCTATTGACTACCTAAGGCCTACCATAGGAGTTACTCTCATACAATAAAAGGGGAATTTAACACAGTTAAGGCTTGGTAAGGGGGTAATATTACCAAGTCGATTTGGCAGTTTAAAACTGCATAAAGACTGCAATGGCAGGCTGGAACATATTTGTTGACGGGCTACTTAAGTGGGTGGCACAATAGGTGCTGCAGATTCACTAGTTGCATTTGATTTACAGGCCCTCAGTATATGGTACACTTCCCTGCAATGGACTTAGAAGTAAACTTAAGTAAATTAAATATGCCTATCGGGTGTGATTCAATTTTACCATGTTTAAAGAAGTGAGCTCACGCACTTTAGCACTGGTTAGCCGTAGTAAGGTGCACAGTGTCCTTGAACTGATAAAAAATGAATTCAGCAAAAAGTGGAGGGTAAAGGCAAAATGTTTGGGGGGACTCTGCAGAGAGGTTTAGGTCCAACAGCTGGTATTTTGCAAATGGTAGAATTTAATTTCTCCTTCCCCTTACCATCCTATGCATAGCTGAGTGCATTCTTGTCTTCTGTGTAGTATAGTATCTCAGTTGTGTGTATCTAAATTATTCACCCATGTTGCAGTCTTGTTTCATTTGTTTCAATGAATTAGTATTGGCCTTATTAAAGAAGTCTGCTAGTTTTATATATCTGCTTTGCTTCGAGGCACGGATTTACTCTTCATACAATCCTAGGAGGAAACCTGTATTGCCAAATAGAGGGGTTAATCAAGAAGGAAAACTAGGCAGGCCTTTCTAATGGCGTCCACTATTGCTAAAGCAGCATTCGTGATCATAGAGGTGTTGATAGAGTGAGGTATGTCCCTATTTGAAATATGGGTATTCTCATAATGATCTCTCAGCTAACATGTGGTCAATAAAGCATCATTGCTTGTCAGATGAAGCTCTAAAATTTGGCCACAACATTTGCAATTGTGTCACTTAATAATCTGTGACAAAATCCAGGGGCCTGATTCACAAAAGTAAATTTAGGACAAAAGTCAAAGTTTAGACCTTAAATCTAAGTGCGGACCTAAATTCTAACTTTACTACTACTAAAGTTTGACTTCTGCTCTAAGTTGAGACCAATAGTCTAACTTAGACCAAAAGTCTAACTTTCCAACTTTACTTCACTACTACTACTACTACTACTAAAGTTAGACTTTTGGTCTAAGTTAGACTCATGGTCTAAGTTTAGACCAAAAGTCTACCTTTGAACAAAAGTCTAACTTTAGTGGTAGTAAAGTTAGACTTTTAGTTTAAGTTAGACTTTTGGTCTAAGCTTAGACCAAAGTATAATTTTAGTAGTAGTAAAGTTAGACTTTTGGTCTACGTTAGACTTTTGGTCTAAACTTAGTCCAAATGTCTAACTTTAGTAGAGGTAAAGTTAGACTTAAGAACTAAACTTGGACTTTTGGTCCAAGTTTACTTTTGTGAATCAGGCCCACGGATTCCCCAACACCTAACCTTTAGTGGTAGGAAGCTTCATCTAAAGGCCATGCTTAATCTCTTTTCCCTTTCCTATGTAGTTAAGAGCATTGTTTTGGGATTTCCACAAGGAATTTCTTTATCAGCAGCACAAGAAAAGTCTGGGAAAGAAACAGGATTCTAGGGAGTAATGCCATTTTCACCGAAGTGAGATGGTCTATCAAGGAAATGCTCAATCTTTTTCCATTTCTGGAAATCCTTTTAATGAATTTTATCATGGATGTCGTGTACAGGCTTCCTCATGCAGATGTTACTTCAACACTTACATATGTTATGAAATTGCCAGCCTACCGAAATGGGCAGCTGTTCAAAGAAATACTGGATTACTTGCTGTGACTGTAAGATTCAGTGCTTCCGATTCTGAGATTTTTATTTTAAATCCTGAGACCACTTCAGAGCTTTCTAATTCGGACTGCAGTGGTAGTAAAGGTCACCTGGTCAGACAAGAAGCTGAGGATATTGTTTGCAGATATTGTTAGTTTGAAGATATATGGCCTTAGTCTAATTTCTCTTATTGAACAGTTGTGCATTATATGTTGGTTCAAATGTGCCATTTACAAGCGTAATAAAAATTTGGTGGTGTGCCCCCTCTCTATCTTTATCCCCTGTGATTTTATGTCTTTCAGTCCTATTTTAGCATATGAGGACTGGAAACAGGCCTATGTCATGTTTGCATAATGATTACACAAGTGGGAGGCCTCCATGAAATAGCTTGAGTTTTCATACGAGTTAAGAGTTTGTGAGGTGTGGAATCGTTTGGTCTTATCAATATCTTTAGAGAGGCTTGAACTATTCACATCCTCCATTGCTTTTATATAATTCTTAAATCTAATTGCCTTAATCCTGGATAACAGTAATCTTTTGGCTGTGCTTCCATTTTCAAAATATCTTGTTTTATTTTCACCACTGTGTGCTTTATGTTTGTCCAGCATTCTTAGCTGGCCTGTCTATCATTTAACCTTTTGGCAAACCTACTAGGATTGTGTTTATTTATAAATCTCTCTTACACCTTTTTCAATTCATCTAAGAGAGACTCCTTATTTCCATCTAGAATGTACCTTAACTTTTCACGTTCTGTTGCATTGTACGTTTTAGCACAGTTTTAGGAAATCCCAGGTTGTGTGAATACTACAACTTTGCGAGTCATTATTGGTAATACATTTTTTGATTTGGTTGGTATTACTTTAATTGAAATACGATCATTGACAATTGTCTTATGTAATCCCCACAATTGCCTTCTTTTGGTCTTGAGACCCTTCATGCTAGTTGGCATATTACTGGTACTTGAGCCAATAAAGAGATGATTCTGTGTTTAGATAAGTTTATCTCTCCACTGTATGCCACCACAGTCTACCACACTACACTGTACCCTGCTCCACTCTATGCCACTCCAGTCTGTGCTATTCCACTGTATGTCACTTCACCATACCTCACTCAACTCTGCACCACTCTACTGTACTCTATTCTACTGTATGCCACTCCACTCTGTGCTTTTCCACTCTATGCCACTCCACTCTACTGCACTCCTATCAACTCCAGTCTACATTATTCCACTGTATGCCACTCTAGTGTATGCCACTTTTCTATGTGCAACTCTACTCTATACCTTTCCAATGTACACCACTACAGTGTACCTTTTGCCACTCCACTCTACAAGACTCCATTGTACGCCACTCCACTCTATGCCACACTGCTCCACCCCATTCCTCTCCATGCCACTACACTCTACGCCACTACACTCTGCAATTCCACAGTACATGACTCTAAAACACTCCTCTGTATGCCACTCCACAGTACACCATGACACTGTATGCCACTCCACTCTTTGGCACTCCCGTCTATGCTATTCCACTGTACTCCACTACACTGTTCCTCACTCCACTCTACACCACTCTACAGTATGCTACTCTACTGTGCGCTATTCCACTCTGCCACTTCACTCTGTCATTCCACTGTACATCACCGCAGTGTATATCACTCCATTGTACGCTATACCACTGCAGGCCGCTGAACTGTGCAACACTTCAGTCTACACCACTCCATTCCACACTACTGCACTATATATCAATACACTATTCCACTGCACTCAACTTCACTGTCTGGCGCTCCACTCTATGCTATTTTACTATGTGACGCTTCACTCTATGCCACTCTGATATGCGCTATTCCCCGGTACTCCACTCCACTCTATGCCACTCCAATCCACCATATGCTATTAGACTGTACATCACTCCATTTTATGCGACTTTACTCCACACCAATCTACTCTACCCTACTACACTCTACCAAATTCCACTGTACGACACTCCATTCTATGCCACTCTACTGTCTGCTACTCCACTATATGCCACTCCACTCCAAATCACTAAACTGTATGCAAATAATTCTCAACGTTATTCCATTCTACACCACTCCACTGTATGCTACTTCACTGCATGCAACTCCACTGTATGTCACTTCACTCCACTCCACTCTACACCTTTCCACTGTCCGTCACTCCACTCTAGAACATTTGACTCTACTCCACTCCACAGTAAGTATGCTATTACACTGTGTGCCGCTATAGTCTACCACACGACACCCTACATTGCTCTACTCTACAACACTAGACTGTATAGTATTCCACTATACAACACTCCACTCTACACCACTCCACTGTATGCCACTCCCCTCTCTATCACTCCAGTCTACACTAGTCTACTGTACGCTACTATACGGTAGCTCACTTAGCTCTATGCCACTCTACTGTATACCACTCCACCATATGGTTTTCCAGTCTTTGTCACTCCACTATACGCCACTCCACTTTATCTCACTCCAGTGTACACTATTCCAATGTATGACACTCCCCTCTACCCTATGCCATTCCATTGTATACCGCTCCACTCTACGCTATTCAATTGTACACCAATCCACCCTAACACACTCCACAAAACACCACGGCACTATACACCACTACACTGTACACCGGTCCACTCTACACTATTTCATTGTGCATAACTCCAATGTATGGCACTCCACTCTATGCCACTCTACTGTGCACCACTCCACTGTACGCCACTGCATTCTAGGTCACTCTTCTCTACCCCACTCCACTCTATGTCCTCCAATCTATGCCATTCCAATCTATGACACTCAACTCTATGCCACTCCTGTATATGCCACTGCACTCTGTGCTAGTCCCCTCTATGCTATTCCACTCTACTCTATTGTACTGTGCACACCTCCACTCTTCAGACTACACTCTGCGCTATTCCACTCTACACCACTCTTCTCTATGCCATTCAACTCTATGCCACTCCTCTATACACTATTCACTCTACGCCACTACACTCTACACCCCTCCACTGTATGAAACTCGACTATATGATATTCTACTCTATGCAACTCCACTCTGAAACTCCACTGTACGATATTGTACTGTATGCCACTACACTGTACCTCAATCCACTTTGCACCGCTCCACTCTTTGACACTGTTTACTCTATGCTATTGCAATCTACCACACTACCATCTACGCAACTCCACTGTTCACCACTCCACTGTATGCTATTCTGCTGTCACCACTCCACTCTATGCCTCTCCACAGAATGTGATTACACTGTAAGCCACTACAGTCTACCACACTACACTCTACATCGTTTCACTCTACACCACTCCAATGTAAGCCATTCCACTCTATGCCACTCCAGCCTACACTATTCTACTGTACGCTACAACACTGTAACTCACTCCACTGTATGCCACTCCACTCTGCTCCCCTCCTGTGTACACAATTCCACTCCATGCTGCTCCACTGTACCCCGCTCCACCCTATGCACCTCCACTGTATACCACTCCACTCGACGCTATTCCACTATACATCAATCCACTCTAATACACTCCACTGTTTGCCACTGCACTATACATCACTAAACAGCACAACAGTCCACTCTAAACTGCTCCATTGTACAAATCCCCAATGTATGGCACCCCACTCTATGCTATGGCACTCTATGCCACTCCACTCAGCACCACTTCACTGTACACCACTGCACTTTGTCATTCTACCCCTCCACTCTATGCCCTCCACTCTTTGCTACTCCAGTCTATGCCACTCCACTCTATGCCACCCCAGTTTATGCCACTGCACTTGTCACTAGTAACCATGGGTGGAGAGCTCCGCTCAGCGTGCGGAGTGTGCACAGTTTTGCCTACTCCGTGCTCTACGAAGTAGGCAGAGTGAGCAAAACTCTGCACACTCCATGGGCGGAGCGGAGTTGGCCAGCCCGCCTTCCTCCCGCCCTATTAACAATTAAATTACTTGCTTTAAAAACAATTTAAAAGTAAGGAAAACGGCTTACCTTAGCATGCGCAGTTTTGATAAAAGAAGTCGGCGATGAAGGAGGAAGAAGGAGCCCCGGGAAGCCACAGCTAAGGTAAGCTGTTTTCCTTAGTTTTAAATTGATTTTAAAGCTTGTAATTTATTTGTTAATAGGGCAGTTGGGAGGTGGGTGGTGCGTAGTGGAGCTACGTGGAGTGTGCGGAGTTTGTCTTCCACTTCATGGTACTCCGCGTAGCCACACTACGCACACTACGCCCAGCCTTAGTCGCTAGTCCCTTCTATGCTATTCCACTCTGATCTATTTCATTGCATGCAGCTCCACTCTCACCACTACGCTCTACAGTATTATTCTCTACACCACTCCTCTCTGTACTGCTCCACTCTATGCCACTCCTCTATACACTATTCCACTCTACGCCACTACAGTCTATGACATTCCAATGTGCAACACTCCACTAAATGCTATTCCACTCTACGCAACTCCAGTCTATGACACTCTACACTGTACCTCACTTCACTGTGCGCCGTCCTACTCTTTAATACTGCACTGTACGCTACTTCACTATACGCTATTACACTCTGCCATACTACACTTCTACGCCACTCTCCCCACTCCACTGTGCACTATTCTACTGTCCAAATCAACAAGAAGAGGGCCCCTGGGTACGTATGATAAAAGGTAGGAGGATTAGCGGAACAAAGTCAAATAAACTAAAGAAGTAGCTTCTAGATTTCGTAACATGTATTAGAAACAGTACACATGTACAAAGTGTAAACTTTGAGCATTTAGAGAAAATATATAACTTGTGCTCTACTGAAAGAGCTGCATGTGTTTTTTTTCTAAAGGTCCTTATGAATACAACATGTCTTGTTTTTCTGATGGGGAGCGATCCTTGACCCTGCTTCCAGGCAGGTCGCGCCCCACGCTGCGCAGCTTCACCTGACTGCGCCCATGTCTTTAGCCCAGCTGCTGCTGCAAGTTCGAGGCCCACCTCAATCCGCAGGCTACCACCTGCGCCTCATCCCTGGTGGTCAGTGGTAGGCCTTAGGTTTGCTTTTGACTGTTTTGACTGTTGTTTTGACTGTCATTGCCTGCTCTGTACTGTTTATTTTTTGTATTTCCTGTTTTCCTCCTCCTTCATTCCCCCTGATTGTTGTGCCTATTTTTTTCCTTCTGTTCCTCACCGGTCGTGCTCTCACGCCGCTGCGTCCCCTGCGACCCCGCCCCCCGCTCTCATTCGTCCGCTACCCCCTTTCCAGCTGCTCCTCCCTACCAACTCCCCTTCTTATGGTGGCCGCTGCGTAGTGAAGGGAGCGACCCTTGACCCTGCTTCCAGGCAGGTCGCTCCCCACGCCGCGCAGCTCCACCTGACTGCGCCCGTGTCTTTAGCCCAGCTGCTTCTGCGAGTTCGAGGCCCACCTCCACCCGCAGGCTACCACCTGTGCCTCATCCCTGGTGACCAGTGGTAGGCCTTAGGTTTGCTTTTAACTGTATCACTGCTGTTTTTACTATCATTGCCTGCTCTGTACTGTTTATTTTTTGTATTTCCTGTTTTCCTCCTTTCATTCCCCCTGATTGCTGTGCCTGTGTTTTCCTTCTGTTCCTCACTGGCCCCGCTCTCCCGCCGCTATGTCTCCTGCGGCCCTGCCCCCCTGCTCCCATTCGTCCGTTCCCCCCCTCCCGGCTGCTCCTCCCTCCCACCCTCCCCTTCCTATGGCAGCTGCTGCGCGGTTGCGCCGCTGGCACGGCAAAGGCATGCCTAAGGCAAGCCTATCTGCGCCCGTCCACGCCCGTCCGCACCTGGACCGCACGCAGTGCCAGAACACCTGGCCCCCAAAAACACCACAACACCCGGCTCCGCTTCGAAGCCAGCACCCTCCACGCACTCAACATCGGACAAACAAACTCCTGCTTCCAGGCTGCCCCGAAGCGCACCCAAGGACCCTTCTCCTGCTGGAACTGCAGCTTCACCAGCAACAGACCCGCAAATCCACCCACCAGGACAGGACGCACCCACCTCAGATGCATACCTGCTCCACACGCAGGCCCTGATTGCTGTGCCTGTGTTTTCCTTCTGTTCCTCACTGGCCCCGCTCTCCCGCCGCTATGTCCCCTGCGGCCCTGCCCCCCTGCTCCCATTCGTCCGTTCCCCCCCTCCCGGCTGCTCCTCCCTCCCACCCTCCCCTTCCTATGGCAGCTGCTGCGCGGTCGCGCCGCTGGCACGGCAAAGGCATGCCTAAGGCAAGCCTATCTGCACCCACCTCAGATGCATACCCGCTCCACACGCAAACACGCCATTGAACTCTGGGACTTGCTCAACACATCCTCCCCGGACATTCCTTTCCTCACTGAGACCTGGATGAACAACTCCTCGCCATAGTCATCCCGGACGGCTACAAGATCTCCCACAGAGACCGCACCAATGGAGTAGGAGGTGGAATCGCCATCATCCACAAATACACCCACAAGGTCTCAACCAACTCCGATGACACCTTCAACACTGCTGAACATCTGCACTTCCAGATCCACACTGATCCCAACACCACCCTCAGAGGAACTCTGATCTACAGGCCCCCCGGACGGCAGCCACAGTTCAGCGACTCCATCGCCGACTTTGTCTGCAGGTACGCTCTTGCGCCCATGGACTACATCCTCCTCGGGGACTTGAACTTCCACCTCGAGAAAAACAACAACACCAACATCACCACCCTGCTCGACAACCTCAACAACCTCGGACTCAAACAGCTCGTCACAACTGCCACCCACTCCACCAAACACATGCTTGATCCCATCTTCTCCACAAGCTCCTACGTCTCCTTCAGCCACACCACCGAACTCCACTGTACCGATCATCGCTGCACCCACCACACATCACCGCACCCAACAGATCCCCCGCCGCCACTCGAGCAAATTCACCAAAGACCAGCTACACACTCCCCTTTCCCACAGCCTACCCACCGACCCCGACGCCGCTTCCAGCAACCTCAGACGCTGGATCAAAGACTGAACCAACACCCTTGCCCGATCAAGAATCCCTCCAACTGCCGCACAAACAAGACTGCCGGCTGGTTCACAGCGGACCTCTAGACCTCTAAACAAAACTGCCGAAAGCTGGAGAAGAAATGGCGTCACAAACAAGCACCAGATAACCAATCAGCCCACAAGAACGCTATACGCCAACATCATTACCTCATCAGATCTACCAAAAAGACCTCCTTCAAGGACCGCCTCGACAACAACAGCACACAACAGCAAAGAGCTCTTCAACATTGTGAAGGAACTCTCCAACCCCAGTTCCAGCACCAATGACATCCCACCTTCGCAAGACCTGTGCGACTCCCTGGCCTCCTTCTTCCACCGCAAAATCGCAGACATCCATGACAGCTTCGACAACCAGGCCTCCACTGCAGCCCGCGACACCTCAGAACCCACGGCCACTGCCCATGGTGACCCCCCCTCAACTGGACCAACATCAATGATGATGACACCATCAAAATCATGACCACCATTCACTCTGGCTCCCCGTTAGACCCGTGCCCACAGCACATCTTTAACAAAGCCAGCGCCACCATCGCACCCCAACTCCGCAAAGCCATCAACATCTCCTTTGAGACCGCGACCTTCCGGAGAGCTGAAAGCATGCCGAGATCAACACCCTGCTCAAGAAGCCCAAAGCAGACCCCAAGGACCTCAAGAACTTCCAGCCCATCTCCCTGCGCTCGTCCCTGGCGAAGGTCATTGAGCAAACTGTCAACAAACAGCTGACCCGCTACCTCAAGGAGAACAACATCCTGGACCCATCCCAGTCCCGGGTTCCGCAGCAACTACGGCCCTCATCGCCACCACCGATGACATCAGGGCCCTGCTGGATAACGACGAGACTGCGGCCCTCATGCTCCTGGACCTGTTAGCCGCCTTTGACACTGCCACCGCACCCTAGGCACCCTCCTCCAGGATGCAGGAATCAGAGGCAAAGCACTGGGCTGGACCACCTCCTTCCTCTACAGCAGAACACACAGGGTCTGCCTCCCTCCCTTCCGATCCGAAGCCACCAAGATCATCTGCGGTGTACCCCAAGGATCCTCCCTCAGCCCGACGCTGTTCAACTTATACAGGGCCCCACTCGCCCACGTTGCCAGACTGCATGACCGCAACATCATCTCCTACGCAGATGACACGCAACTGATCCTCTCACTAACCAAGGACCCCATCACTGCCAAAACCAACCTCCATGAAGTTATGAAAGCCATCACCGAATGGATGAAGAAGAGCCGTCTGAAGCTGAACTCAGACAAGACGGAGGTCCTCGGCTCCACGTCTTTGGCCTGGGATGACTCCTGGTGGCCGGCCACCCTGTGGGCGGCCCACACGCCCACCGACCACGCACGCAACCTGGGGTTCGTCCTCGACTCAACGCTCACTATGACCAAGCAAGTCAATGCCATCTCATCCTCCTGTATCAACACCCTCCGCATGCTCCGAAAGATCTACAAGTGGATCCCCACCGACACTAGAAGAATGGTCACCCAGGCCCTCGTCAGCAGCAGACTGGACTACGGAAACGCCCTCTATGTGGGAGCCCCGGACAAATTGCTGAAACAACTGCAAGGCATACAGAACACCTCTGCCTGCCTGATCCTTAACATCCCTCGCCACAGCCACATCACACCCCACCTGAAAGACCTGCACTGGTTTCTCGTTAACAAGAGGATCACCTTCAAACTCCTCTCCCATGCACACAAAGCCCTCCACAACACTGGCCCACCATACCTCAACAAATGGCTCACCTTCTACACGCCGAACCGCCAGCTCAGCTCTGTCGACCTCACGCTCTCCAGCATCCCCCGCATTAACCACCAGCGGCAGATCATTCCCCTACCTCGCCGCCAAGTCCTAGAACACCCTCCCCATCCTCCTACTGCAGACCAAAGACCTACTAACCTTCAGGAGGCTACTCAAGACCTGGCTCTTTGAGCAGTAGCAGCACCCCCCCCGCCCCCCCCAGCGCCTTGAGACCCTCATGGGTGAGTAGTGCGCTTTAAAAATGTCTTGATTGCTTGATTAATGGAATGTTGCTGAATTTAATGTCTTTGTTTTAATTGGTTAATGAATGAGGTATGGTACAGGTGGTGCAAAATGCGGCTGGCACTGGGTCTCCCCAGAAGAGCTTCCACAAGGAAAGCACAGAAAGACTTACACTGGCTGCCGGTGGAGAAAAGGGTTCTATTCAAGTCAATGTGTTACTGCCATAAAAATTATTGCAAAAAAAGGTCCGCGATACCTGCACCCTCTAATTACACAATATATTCAAGGCCGCAATCTGCGATCGGAAGGAATGGCGCTAGTGAAGGTTCCAAGAGTTCAGAGTGCAAGAATGGGGGCACAGTCCTTCAGTTATCTTACGGCAAAATCTTTGAACGGGCTCCCGGAAACCATAAGAATGGAACCATGCGAAACAAAATTTAGAAAAACGCTAAAAACATGGCTATTCTCCTCTGCGTATTAAAGTAAAGGATAGCGACGGGATTGTATCTGCAGGTAAATCATGTGACGTGTCTAGAGTCGTCTCTTATTAGCGAGTTCTTTCAGCGCGGGGATACGCTGGTTGGCGTAACTATGCGCTCTAGAAATGGTCAAATAAAATAAATAAATATGAATGAGAGTGTGTGAGATTTGTATGGTCAGAGATTTGTTTTTGGTTTTTGTTTCACAGTATCTTGGTTTTGTTACATATGAAATTGTACTACTCGATGGATTTTCCTTGTACCACATTATATTAGTATATTAATCTCTTGCTTGAAAATAAATTCTAAAAAGTATTTAGACAAAAACAATATAAATAAAAGCCATAAAAACAGGATTTAAATAAATGAGTGCATATATACTATTTCTGATACATGTTAAGAAATCATGTTTGTATTTATTTATGCTCTTGTTTCTTTGCCCCGTAATGCTCCTAGTTATCTTTTTTAGATGGTGAGAGACTCTGCCAACCAAAAATATATATAGGTAGGAAGCTACTTCTTTTATTTATTTCATTATTCTACTGTCACCAGTCCACTCTACAATACTTCACTCTACGCTATTCTACTCTACGCCACTCCACTATACTCCTCTACATGGCGTCACACTTCACTGAACAACTCTCCAGTCTACTCTACTCCACCCTACACCACTCCATTGTATGATATTCCAGTGTATGCCACTGCACTGTACCAAATACAACTCTGCCCCACTCCACTCTACTCAACTCTATGACACTATACTTTATGGCGGTACAAAAGGGGGTGGTGATGGACGGAGCATCTGACCCAATCAAACACTCACACCCAGTCAATAGATCTGGGTTTAATCCATCACCGTTCTTTAGCCCACTCTGCCACCCCAGTTCAGACATGGCCATATGCAAATCAGTCTGACCCTGTGCCTCATGGGAACAGTCCAGCCCGAACTGCCAAGCCATGCCTTCCCTGGACCGGAAACAAGCTTCCTAGGACCGGTTTCTGGAATTACAGCCGTCTTCAGCCAGGCTTGCTTGAATCCAGTGGCAAAGTGAGCAAGGGACTCACTTCTGAGCATACCCTGCCAACTTATGGCGAACAAAGCGGTACAAAAGGGGGTGGTGATGGACGGAGCATCTGAACCAATCAAACACTCACACCCAGTCAACAGATCTGGGTTTAATCCATCACCGTTCTTTAGCCCACTATGCCACCCCAGTTCAGACATGGCCATATGCAAATCAGTCTGACCCTGTGCCTCATGGGAACAGTCCAGCCCGAACTGCCAAGCCATGTCTTTCGTGGACCGGAAACAAGCTTCCTCGGACCGGTTTCTGGCATTACAGCTGTCTTCAGCCAGGCTTGCTTGAATCCAGTGGCAAAGTGAGCAAGGGACTCACGTCTGAGCATACTCTGCCAACTTATGGCGAACAAAGTGGTACAAAAGGGGGTGGTGTTGGACGGAACACCTGAACCAATCAAACACTCGCACCCAGTCAACAGGTCTGGGTTTAATCCATCACCGTTCTTTAGCCCACTCTGCCACCCCAGTTCAGACATGACCATATGCAGATCAGTCTGACCCTGTGCCTCACGGGAACAGTCCAGCCCGAACTGCCAAGCCATGCCTTCCCTGGACCGAAAACAAGCTTCCTAGGACCGGTTTCTGGCATTACAGCCATCTTCAGCCAGGCTTGCTTGTATCCAGTGGCAAAGTGAGCAAGGGACTCCCGTCTGAGCATACCCTGCCAACTTATGGCGAACAAAGCAGTACAAAAGGGGGTGGTGATGGACGGAGCATCTGAACCAATCAAACACTCACACCCAGTCAACAGATCTGGGTTTAATCCATCATCGTTCTTTAGCCCACTCTGCCACCCCAGTTCAGACATGGCCATATGCCATATGCCATAAACTGGTCCTAGGAAGCTTGTTTCCGGTCCAGGGAAGGCATGGCTTGTCAGTTCGGGCTGGACTGTTCCCATGAGGCACAGGGTCACACTGATTTGCATATGGCCATTTCTGAACTGGGGTGGCAGAGTGGGCTAAAGAACGGTGATGGATTAAACCCAGATCTGTTGACTGGGTGTGAGTGTTTGATTGGTTCAGATGCTCCGTCCATCACAACCCCCTTTTGTACCGCTTTGTTCGCCATAAGTTGGCAGGGTATGCTCAGACGTGAGTCCCTTGCTCACTTTGCCACTGGATTCAAGCAAACCTGGCTGAAGACGGCTGGAATGCCAGAAACCGGTCCTAGGAAGCTTGTTTCCGGTCCAGGGTAGGCATGGCTTGGCAGTTCGGGCTGGACTGTTCCCATGAGGCACAGGGTCAGACTGATTTGCATATGGGCCATGTCTGAACTGGGGTGGCAGAGTGGGCTAAAGAACGGTGATGGATTAGACCCAGATCTGTTGACTGTGTGTGAGTGTTTGATTGGGTCAGATGCTCCGTCCATCACCACCCCCTTTTGTACCACTATACTCTATGGCAGTACACTTCACAACACTCTCCTCCACTGTACTGTATCACACTCCACTTAATAAGCCTCCACTCAATGACAGTAAATGCTACAATTTCAATCTTCTTTTACTAAAAATAAATAAACATTGAAATTCCAGTGAAAAAAACAAAGGCTAAACTTTTGTTATAGTCAGGAAAAATGTATTTATTTTTTGTATACAAACCAAACTTTAAATATACAAACATTATTCATTCTTCAGTTACAGGTATACATTACATTTTTAATTTTTGCACCTTCTTTAAATGTATATAACTTTATGTATTTTTTAGATACAAACAAAAGTAAAAGTACACAAAAATGTACATTTCTAAACCTATACCTACATTTTTAATTTATGCACCACCTTCAAAATATTATATCTCATGCATCTACGTACACAGTGTATTCAACTTGGTTGTGCTCCCCAGGGACTTCCCTTAAAAAAGGGACCAAATAGAAGCTCACATATACAGCTAGCTGGCCACAACCTTTCTCTGTGGCCAGTACCAATATTTGTAGTTAATGTTATTTCAATACGGATTTCGATTTTAAGTGGTTCATTATGTCCTTTTAAACTAATATATATCCTTGAGGTGTGCTTGTGAAATATGTTATGAGTGGCTTGTTTCCTTTATGTAGACTAGAGAATGTGACATTAAAAACACATTTACTGTTCATTTTTCAAAGCACAGCTATTCTTTCACAAGTGATTTGGGGTTATACAACTAGATCTGAGCTCGGGTGGACCAGGCTCTTAATAAATTAGCTTTGCAGAGTCTCCCTCTATTTTGGAGCAAATTACTGTTGCGCTTCATTTCTCTGGGAAGTATCTTTGATTAATCGTGAAAATAATTTACACATCCTCTGTTGAAGATTCTACCTATGCCACATGCAGTGCAGAACCTGCATGATGGTTTCCTTTGCACATGCCATGCATTCTCAGCAGGATGGTACCTGGCTGTTTGAACAGCCACCTAATTAAATCTTGTCTTCCGAAAGCCTTACACTTCAACGAAGATTTTTCTGCTTCTGTTCATCACTGCTATTGTTGTGCTCAATTCCTTGCTGATTTCCTTTGGCATTTTGTATTTTGAAGCTCCTTCAAATACTTGAAGCTTTGACACATGTAAGTTAGAACCCTGATTTGTTTTTATTGCAGAGTTTCGTGAACAATTTAACAGGTCTTTATTTAACAAAACTCTGTCTGCCCTTTATTCAATCTCCAATACCAACACATCACTCTCACCTTTCTCTGCCCGAGGCAGTTATCTAAGAATAAATACCCGGTGCTCTGAACGACTTAGCAGGCGTGGAAGTGTTTCTAAGCCGAAGAATGCTCTGTAAGGCATATGCGCTTAATGTCTGCAGAATTACAGTGGATGGAAACAGTAAAAACATGTTCATTTTAAACATTTGTGAAGGATGTATGTAGGTGGGATGGCCAGGAAATGGAAGGGACAGACAATAAAAGAAGAAGATGGAACAAGGATAGGTTGAAAGGAAGAAAGACAGTGATGGAGGGGGCTGAGGTATGGATGGAAAGTAAGATAGGAGGAAGGGATGAAGGAAGAAAAAAATGAAGAAAGAAAAAAGGCAGACGAAGGACATTAAGAATTGTGTGTGGCAAAGAGAGACAGGTGGAGTACACTTTGGACGGGAAAGGACCTTCAGTGAGAGATTGAGATGTTTAAAAAAAAGGTGGTCAGAGTCAGTAATTGTATTTTTTGTAATTGTTTTGTTCAAGTTTACAAGAGATCACAACAACGTATTGCTCTTGACATTCTTCGCCATTTCTCTTTCGCCGTGCATAGAGTAAAAAAATGTATTTGAACAAGCCAAAAACATTTAAATCCTTAAACTTTAAACCAATACACACTTGAACATAGTTGTGGTCACCTTTTTTCGTTGAATATGTTCAGTGTAGGATTGGGATCACAATTAGGCCCGGACACCCCCAAAAAGAAATATCCCACATCCAAGAATCATTAATATTTTGTCGCTCTATATAGTGTGAACTCGAGCACTGGCAGAAAAAGGAGGAGAACAACAGGGACTAATTCATGCCCTCCTCTTTCCATGAGGAGAGAATGACACAAATAACCTGAGGAGCCCACTTGCAGGTCCTAACTATCCCCACACTAATCTAAGGGGCTGATTACGATTGCGGTGAACCCGCCACCAGCAGGCTGCTGGTGGCGGGTTCACAGCGATCTTGTGGCCATTTCCCACCCACCATATTATGATGGCTGGCGGGATTGTGGAGGTCGGGTACTCTGACCGCCAGAATTCATAGAGCCCGCCTGTGCAGTGGAGTCACTCAGCATGCAATACATGCCAGTGGTGCCTAGCAGGCACCGTTGGTCAGATTAAGTGGATGGACCCCCACCAGTCTTTCCATTGCAGGTCACCCACCATGGAAAGGCTGGGGGGATGACCTTGGGGGGCCCATTGCGGGCCCCCTTTGTGCAGGGGCTGTTGGTATGTGTACTTGGGGGGCACTATAGGTGCCCCCCTACATTTCCCTGCACCAAGTGGAAGGCGCCACGTGGCACCTGCCACACAGAGCAGGGAAATGCAAACCCTGCATTTTTTTCCATTACAGCAGGTGCCGCAGTCAGCAGCACCCGCTGCAACTGAAAGCATAGCACTTGGAACTGCCGCATCGTAATGCCATATGTGGGACCACCGCCTTATAGGCAGGTGGTCCCCATCCCTGGGACGATGGTGGACGGACAGAAGTCTGTCTGCCATCGTAATCAGCCCCAAACATTCCAGTCCACCTCCTTATCCCAGTCCTCTGCATACTAACTCATTGTGCGGAACCACCAACCTTTGGTGAGGCAGTTTCCACACCAAGACGGTGGCTGTCGGAGGCAACTCCGACTGACATCATAATAAGGCCCCTATATGTCTCCAACACATGAGCGGATCAGCTGTCCTTGCTTCAGCAGTAATCTAGTGGTAACGTAGCAGAAGACAGATTGTTAGCCTCTCAAATGCACCAAATGTTGCACTATCTCACATGAAGATTGGATCACTGATACAATATCGGAAACAACAGTATTTTGTTACAAACATATTGTGTCAAAAATATTGATTATAAAAACATTTTGTCCCGATACTTATAATTGTGAGTACAAAAATATCGAACAAAAAATATAATTTCACACTAATATTGTTAAAAACATACAAAATATAGATTTTTAATATATAATAATGGTTTCAAATAGTAAAAATATTTTAAAATATAGCATAAATATAATGTAAATTAAATAAATGTAAATAATATTCAATAATAAATATAAAAATATAATTATATAAACTTGGGGTGGTCAAATATTTCGGCTCTGCTGTCAGAGTTTGCAGAGTTTTGCCCTTGGAACGTGAAGTTCCAGCAAAACTCTGCCAACTGCTGCATGACCGAGTCCTTTCTTATGCACAGCTTGTGAATGTTGAGTTGGAGACTGTGAGCAAGGGGTTATATTTACTAATCTCACTCCAGTCTGTGCAACACTAGGAAAAATACTTCACTTCAAACACACTACATATTTGGATAACCTTATCAATTTAGAACAAATTTAAAACTCCTAATATGAACATTAGTTATTGACCCCCAGAAATATAAATAACATTAAAAAAACTGTTAAACAACTTACATTCTTATTAAACAATGTAATAATGAATTATCAATTAAAATAATTGTTATTTATGTATCACTAAATTAACTTCACACACCATACTCCCACAAGTCTAGCAGCCCACACTTAAAATGTAACTACAATAAATAAGTATTGAGAATCAATTACTAATTAATTACCAATCAATATTTATTTATGTATTAATAATAACTTAATGTCACACCTAATACCTCTACAAACCTAGCTAGCCACAACTAAAATATACCTAAAATAAATGATTACATAATGTACATAATTAATTATCCATTGCATAATTATTAATAAATACATATCTGATAATTATTACTTAAATAACATACCATCCTAATTCCCTAAAACCCGTCAGCCAGCACCTAAATATAACTTAAATATAAAGTCATTACACAATATACATAATTAATAATCAATTACATACTTTATATTACATTAATAATTAATTGTTAATTAAATATTACTTCACTTCCCACCATATATCCCTACAAACCCAGCCGCCACATCGAAAATCTAACTAGAAATATGATGATTACACAAAATAATTAGTACTCAATTAAATAATAATTAATTAATTACGAATTATTTGTTAATTAATAATTGCTTAAGTAACTTCCCACCCTGTACCCCTACTAACCTAGCAACCCACTATGACACTATAAATTACTATTAGCAATTACATTTTAAAAAAAGTATTACAAATTATACAAACAATAAACCCTTAAAATTAATACATGAACTAAAACACATGAAGTTAACTAATAAACAATATGATTTACAACAAAATTATTGAAACAACAACATTCTTAATAACAACATTACTTTCCTGAAAAAAATCAATATTCTTGACAATGATATTTCTGCATCATGATATTTTTGTCTCACAATATGTTTTCCCAATATTTCTGTATCCTGATATTTACAACTCAATACTTTGTACATATACCATGCAAGTTATGGTCCTTCCTTCTACATTTTTCCATGTGTTAATGTATGACTTCTGAATGTTAAATCTCTGTTTTTCTTTCAAATGACCGTAGCCTTACTTTCCATCCCCTTGGCGGTCCTCCACTTCAAGAGGACCACCAAGGCAGTGGAGGGCCCACCTGCCAAATTCAGAGTTGAATCCAGGTCAGGCGGGCGGTACTGTGCTGTGGCGGTCTCACACCAGTGGTTTGTTCGGCTCATAGGAGAGCCTAACATGCAGACCGCAGCCATGCGAGTTCCATCTGCCCGTTCCTGCATGGAGTGGCATGCACTATGCCATGCATGCCACACCATTCAGGAACAGGGGTGCAATTCCAGGGGGACACAACTGGTCTCCTCTGTATGCACCCCCAGGCCCAGGAGCAAAAAGAGGCCCTGTTAGGGCCTACTTAGTAGCCTCTCTGCCAACTTTCTAAGGGCAGGCTCACTGCCATGAAATGGGCGGTGTATAGGCTAGCCATAATATGCTCAGCAGTGCCGCAACATCACTGCCGTACAAAAGGGAGGGGTGGTGATGGACGGAGCATCTGAACCAATCAAACACTCACACCCAGTCAACAGATCTGGGTTTAATCCATCACCGTTCTTTAGCCCACTCTGCCACCCCAGTTCAGACATGGCCATATGCTAATCAGTCTGACCCTGTGCCTCATGGAAACAGTCCAGCCCGAACTACCAAGCCATGCCTTCCCTGGACCAGAAACAAGCTTCCTAGGACCGGTTTCTGGCATTCCAGCCATCTTCAGCCAGGCTTGCTTGAATCCAGTGGCAAAGTGAGCAAGGGACTCATGTCTGAGCATACCCTGCCAACTTATGGCGAACAAAGCGGTACAAAAGGGGGGGTGGTGATGGACGGAGCATCTGAACCAATCAAACACTCACACCCAGTCAACAGATCTGGGTTTAATCCATCACCGAACTTTAGCCCACTCTGCCACCCCAGTTCAGACATGGCCATATGCAAATCAGTCTGACCCTGTGCCTCATGGGAACAGTCCAACCCGAACTGCCAAGCCATGCCTTCCCTGGACCGGAAACAAGCTTCCTAGGACTGCCAGCATATTACTGCCCATTTCCAGACCACCGGCATAGTGGGATCCTTGACCCTGGCTTAGCCGACGGTCTCCTGGTGGTCCAACCACCATACTCATAACACTGCATGCAGTCCACCAGAGGGGCGGTGGTTGGACCGCCATCATGAATATGGTGGCTCTGTGGACCACCGTATTCGTAATTTGACTCCAAGTCTTAGTCAAATGCAAATTTGCCTTAATCTTTATTATAGCATTTCTAGAAATTGCTCATACCTAATTTTTATCACTGTCAGAAGATCAATGTGGCTATGTTAGGTCTCTAAATAGTGATCAGGCTTGGTGTCACCGGAATGCCGTGTGCATCAGGCACTTGTATAGTCTCAGCGTGCTTGTAGTTGCTTTGTTTGAAGGATAGCCACTAGTCATGTGACTATAGTGGAGACATAAATGCAAACCTTATTCACATTAATGCTAACTCAGAACACGAGCCGTGAGGAAGTCTGGAATTTGCCTGGCACAAGACACAGCACCGGCGAGCACGTGAGATTTTCTTTTTTTCACTGATCGACTGACAGTGGTTTGCATAAGGATGATAGATGTAGTCAATCCTCATTTGGTATACTTTAAGATGTGAAACCACTTGAGTTGTTCAACAGATGACCGATTTATTCAGTCCTCACTGGCCAAATTCCAGACTTTTTCACCACTCGTTTTCCAAGTTTGCATTTATATGCATTCTCACTATAGATACATGACTAGTGGCCACCCTTCAAACAAAGCAACTGCAAGAGTGCTAAAATTATAACCACACAGACCTCCTGACGGTGCTTCTTACTTAACCAAGCTGCTTGCTAAATCGCATGCGAGGACTGAAATGTAGCTTCCACTTTCAAAAGTAATGCAATCATATATATACTTTACAGTTACCCCTCAATCGTCCTAGAAGTCCAATCCAGGGATGTATGACGTTACAACGCATACTTTTACATCGCATACCTTTACAACGCGGTTTTTACCACGCATACCATTACAACGCATAGCGCTTAGAGGTGCTGGATAGTGGTAAGTATAATTTTCTATTCCAACTCCAGTCCCCGTGGACACTAGGGAAGGTGTTCGATAGAAAATTAAACTTATTCCCTATCCTAGAGCGCCCCCCGCACAATGCGTTGTAATGGTATGCGTGGTAATGCCTGCGCTGTAATGGTAGTGCGTTGTAAAAATTTCGTTGTAAACGTTACATACCCCAATCCAGTACCACATAACTATAGCATGATTACAAAAGATTTAAGGGGCTCATTTGGATATTGGTTGGAGTTGCCTCCGACCAACATTGCTGCGAAACTTGGACTGACCGACCTCCTGTTGGCGGTCCCAGCTGCATTATTACGATGTGACCATAGATGGTGTGGTCACAGATTCCCATTTCTCTATGGGAGCTTCTCCAGCAGTCGGAAGCCAGCCGCAAAACAGCTCTCATGGAGAAATGCGAGTTTGTGTAAATCCTTGCATCCTGTGGCAGGCACCTATTGGTGACAGGCACATGGGTCAGGGTTTACCTAGGACACCATACGTGCCCCCCAGGCACACAACCGTAGGCCACGGAGGCAAGGGGGCCCTGCTTGGGGCCCCAAAAGTCCCTTTATGACAGCCTTTGCATGCCGGAAAGGCCGGCATGGAAAGGCTGTCTGAAACCGACATTGCAATCCTGACTGACCGACGGGTTAATTGAGTCCGTTGGAAGCCAGTTGGCCAGACCAGCCGGTTTACACCCCAACTGCCTTCATTATAATAAGGCGGTTGGACTGTAAACCTTAGATGTTGGTCGGAAATCCTCAGACCTGCGGTCAGAGGCTCTCTGACCGACATCATAATAGGGCCCATAATTTTCTTCAAAATACATTACAATATGTATGCCCCCAGATTTTGAGCAGTCATCACAGTGAACATACCAACATATAACATATAAATTAAAAGAGATGTTCTCAATAGCCAGAAAACTCTTGTGTAATCTTCACAGTATGGTGCAACACAATTCAATATAACACATTAAGATATATATATATATATATATATATATATATATATATATTCACTGAAAAAACCATAGGTTATAGACCATATATAGTTAGGAATTAGCATTTAAAAAACCTTATTTTACTCACACAAAACCATTGAAATTCCATATATAGTTAGTTGTACTAACTATATATCGCGCACCCGCAATCCACTGCTGATGATGTCACATATTACATCATTCATGACATGGTCAGTGACATCACTGATGACATCACTGATGACATCTCAAATGACATCACTGATGACATCACTGATGACATCTCAAATGACATCATTGATGACATCATGACACACCAATACCAGTTACTACATACGCACTCACTGATTCCTGCGTCTACACACACATTCACTCATTCACCCATACAATCACTCATACATACAGTCACTCATTATTACAACACTATCATATGCACTCATACACCTATGCAGACACTCACACACTGCCACTCATCCATGGAGTTACTCACACACCTAGTCAGTCCTGTAAAGAATCAATCACACTTCCATTTCCTCATCTATACAGTTAAACACAGAACACCATACTTCAGTGACATCACTGATGACATCACTGATGACATCTCAAATGACATCACTGATGACATCTCAAATGACATCACTGATGACATCATGACACACCAATACCAGTTACTACATACGCACTCACTGATTCCTACGTCTACACACACATTCACTCATTCACCCATACAATCACTCATACATACAGTCACTCATTATTACAACACTATCATATGCACTCATACACCTAGTCAGTCCTGTGAAGAATCAATCACACTTCGATTTCCTCATCTATACAGTTAAACACAGAACACCATACTTTTCACACATATACTAACACATACTTACTCTCTTATACAATCACTGATACAAGTACACATTGATATGCACAGAGTCACACACCTCCCAGCCAGCCACACACACACTCAGTCTTCCATACATCCACTCATTCTTCAATATGTAAAACATATTTAAACTTTACAAAAACACACAGACACTAGATGATGTCATCAGTGATGTCATTTGAGATGTCATCAGTGATGTCATCAGTGATGTCATTTGAGATGTCATCAGTGATGTCACTGACCATGTCATGAATGATGTAATATGTGACATCATCAGCAGTGGATTGCGGGTGCGCGATATATAGTTAGTACAACTAACTATATATGGAATTTCAATGGTTTTGTGTGAGTAAAATAAGGTTTTTTAAATGCTAATTCCTAACTATATATGGTCTATAACCTATGGTTTTTTCAGTGAATTTTCAAGGTTTTGTAAATGCTAATTCCTAACTATATATGGTCTATAACCTATGGTTTTTTCAGTGAATTTCATAGGTTTTTTAATAGCAAATCTTTATAAAAATAATACATTTTAAATCTAATTTTATATTTTATAATTTTTTTATTTTTTTTTAATATTATTTTTGGTGCGCTCCCGGGGCGCGGACAGGTGAACGTACGGGTAAGCGCAATCTTGCGGCGCGCCCCAGGGCACGTACTAATGCGCGTCCCGGAAGCGCTATTGCCGAGAACGAAAACAACATTGTGACGTATCGCGTAGCCGCCACGCATTGCGTCATAAGACACGTATCGCGTAGCCGCGAGATGCGTCTTATGACGCACCGCATAAGCGCACCCGGAAGCGCATACGATCGCGCAACGTAAGCGCCCCGATGCGCTTACGATACACGCCCGGGACGCGCCCCGGGGCGCGTAGCGTAAGCGCGTCAAACCATGTGACTTTAAAATAACACTTTTCATTGGTTCAGAACTTTTTTTTTTCCAAATTGTGTGAAACCCACCCATTTCTCTCACTATTGCTTTGTACTTGGAGAGAGCAAGAGCTGTTGTGTCTACTCTATCTCCTACTTTTCTGATCTCCAGCAATGGCTGCAAGAGAGTCATCCAGCAGTGATTCAGAGGGATTTTTAGATGAGGACCCTCCTCAGCAAAAGAAAAAAACCCATTTCATCTGGAAATTTTACGAAATCCCAGAAGGACAGAAAAAAGTCAACGCTCCCAAAGTAACATGCAAAATATGTGGGAGTAGTTTATCCAGAGGCAATCCTCTGAAAAAATATAGTTTTGGGAATGCTAATTTGATCCGGCATGTGAAAAGAAGACACCCTAACAACTTTGCCAGGGAGAGTGTCAGAGAGCTGGCACGGAATGTACCCACAGATGGCGGCAGCACCTCCACTGGTGGAGCAACACCTTCGGGACCACCCCGTGGAAGAATGGTCCCTAACATTCAGCCGGTGTTTGCGGGCATCAAATTTTCGTGCACAGAGTGTGACGAACTGCTCTGCTATGGGGAGCAGAGTGTTGAACTGATTGCCCTAAAGAAACAGCAACACCGCTGCTCTTCCAGTCCCTAAATGTTCAAATTTTTTTGCTCCTGTTGAGCAGTTTTGGAATCCTTGTTTTTGTTTTTCCCTTGAAAAAAAATCCAAAAAAAATATAAAATTGTTTTAAAAAGTCTAAAAAAATATAAAACAACAAAAACTAAAAAAATATATAAAACAACAAAATCAAAAAAAAAAGTTCTTTTCAGAACTACCTCCAATTTTTAAAAAGAAGATTTATTTTTTTAAAAGTCTGTCATTTTTAATCTCCATGGTACGCTCCCCCGTACGCTCCCCGGTGCGCGTACCGGGCGCTCACCCCCGCGAAAATCGATTTTAAAAAAAAAAAAAATTTTCACCCGCGGGAGCCTTTTATGGCCCCCACATGAAACCTAGGGGGTCAGGGGGTGTGTACCCTGCCCCCTCTTGCTCATTTCCCCCTTTGATTTTTGCCACCTCTTGTGTCTCAATCCTACCGAGACACAAGATGGCGGCCGCTGCGGACTGTTTCGAATGTTTACAGACACCCGAGAACCAATCAGCTTGCCGTGCGCAAGTCGCGTTGCGCGCCTGGAGCGCTCCCCGGTACGCGTACGGAGGAGCGCTCCAGGCTCGGCTCTAGATATATATCTTTTTTTGAACGTTAATTTCTCAAAATCCACTGTAGCACATATATTGAGACCTACAAAAGGCACATCGGGCTACCAGTCCCTACAATTTTGCCAAGTTTCGTGCAAATCCATTCAGCCTATCGGGCTAAAAGTGAGGCCAACCGCCCTATGGAAAACTCAATGTTAAAAACACGTTTTGGGACCCCCCTTTTTTCTCGGCCCCCCCTTGACGAAACCCCCCCAAATTTTCAGGGGCTGCTCAGAAACAAAATGTTCCATTTTCCTGAAAATTTCAGCCAATTCCGTCTACAAACGCCAAAGTTATTAGACATAGAATTTTCAAAAATCCCATAGGGAAAAAATCCTAACTATATATACCTACTGGCGACCGCCAGTAGGTAATATATATATATATATATATATATATATATATATATATATAAACATAACAATGACAGAAAGCAGAGAGAAAGGCAAAACAGACACAATTATCTACATTTTAAAAACTGACCTTTTCAATCTGGGCAATAAAATACTTCATGTGGTGTCTGCATCACCATCAACTGAGTCCCCAATCCTAACAGATTCAGTATTATAGGTTGGTTCGACACATAACGGTAGAAAAGGCTCATAGGACCCCACTTTTTTCAGGACAGACAAAACGATTCTCCCACATAAGTATAACACAAAAACTGTAAAACAAAATTACAAATATCACAATTTCGAAATGTAGTTTTTCTAAACACGAAGTTGGACTGTGCATATCTTATTGTATTCCACTCAACAACGGTGGTACTTGCCTGCCATACTGTGGTGGTACTGGGATTCCAGCAATTATAGCCCACTTGCATCTTTCATTCCATAATCTAGGTAAACTGGGTATAGGTGGCCACCTAGGTCCACACACCATTCAGCTTCTATTCATACGGTTTCACTCTCTGTAATTGTCATCTTTCCTTCCATGGGAAAGACCACTTGGGTATAGGTGGGAAGCACAAGCCCACATTCCATTAATCTCCCTTTGACACTTCCCTACTCACTCTGATTCACATGTAAATCATTTCATGTTGTAAACTTACACACACACCTCCAATTGAAAAGAGCACCCAAAGGGTTAAACCTGGACCCATATGGTAATCCAGGGCCTTCTTAAGATATTCAATATCAAAGGGAGAACACCCTCATTATGATCCAGCAACCTAAAATATAGGAAGCAGCAACTTCTATTATACATTGGGCCCTTCCTCATGTACCACACATGACCCTATTTGTTGTATATTTGTTACATTTCATATTGTGGAGGATGACTCAAATAAAAGTTCACCTTGTGAGATAGTTGTTGCCCTGTTAACAAGAGGGTGATAACATGCATTAGCACACGTTAGCACCCTTTTACCCGATGCCTCCCTTTGCATCTCTAAAGAGATGCAAAGTGAGCGTCACTGGGCAGAACAACCTTGTAAATATCACTGATGTGCACTTGACGATATTTACAAGGAGGCCCAGTCATTTTTGCAGACATTAGTTTTTAGCCAAAACAGTGGTTTTTGCCAAAAACTTACGTCTGCAAAAATGCTGACTTACCTATACTTTGTATTGGAGGTGAATTATGCTGATACGACCACAGGGTCGTATCAGCAAGGTTATCGCCGTTTTCCACGGAACATTGCTGGAAAACCAGCGATGTTCAAGTTTACACTGAATTAATTATCACCATTGCACTATGCATTGTTAATACAGCGCTAGCATGGCTATAATTATCAGCGATAGCCGGCGATAAGAATTCTCACTCTAAGAACGGCCAGCGATAATTATCGCTGGCCATTGATAATATGCCCCTGAATTCTTGTTGTATACAAAACATTTCTATTATGAATTATTGATTACATTTGTTAATCACATCATAAACCTTATTAGTGAAGGTTTGGCAGTTGAGACACTCATCACAAACCTGATGGATGTTCCATCAGCTGTAGTGCAAGTGCATTATGACCAAACAATGACTTCAGCAGGCATTCCTTTACCATGCCACTCATGCCTTTACCACCCATCCTTTACTACATTTGGTAAGTATATAGATATATATTTACTGAAAAAACAAAGGTTAAAGGGATGTTATAGGTAGGTGAAAATGTCAGTTAAATCATACCTTTTTAAATGAACAACTTGGGCTCTAACGTAACTAGAACTTGTGCCCCTGCCATGCACAGTGTTGTCATCAATGATTTATTTCAGATGTTACAGTGATGGTATCAATAATGTCGTAAAACATGTCAATAATGTAATGTGTGAGATCATAAGCAGTGCATGGCGAGGGCACAAGTTATAGTTACTTGAGATAAACATACCTGGTAAATTTCAGTGGTTTTGTTACAGTAAGTTTTAACTGACATTTTCACCTAATTATCACATCCCTTTTGTTTGTTTCAGTGAAATGATATGCTTTTTTAAATGTAAAATAAAATGCCTATTGTGAATGTGTGGAATGAGGTTGGGCAGAAGGCATGGCATCTCCAGGGTAGGGAACCCAACTTAGCGCTCATCCAGTGGGAGCAGTTACAAAATGCTGTTTCCACCCAGGCACGTGCACAGACAAAGTGCTGACTCCTGCCAGCAACCAGTATGGTGACAGCTGGGGCTCCTGGGGCCTCCCTAGCTCTCCACAGTGACCCCTGCAGTGTGAGAACAAAAAAAGTATCTGACTCTCCCATGGGGAGCTGTCTGGCGTACGGGGGCCCTGGTGCTCCTTCTGTAGCCCCCAACTAAAAAAGGACTAGTGGGTGCCCTGGGTGGTCACCAATTTAATAAACAATATGCTGGCTCCCAATGGCACACGTGATTTGTGCTGGATGAGAAACCGTCTTGGGTTACGAGGTCCCTGGGGATCCTATTGTGGCCCGAATTAAAATAAAACATGTGGGTTTCCCAGGTGGGCACCAGGACACCCTAAAAAATATATTTAAAAAATGAAAAGAGTGAATCATAAAGTGGCTTATTTATTATTCACTGCTTCTTGAAATAGCACCCCATAATCCCCTGCAACGGCTATTTATACTCGTTTTTAGCTTGGTGGTGCCTCTACAAGAGGCCGGTACAAAACGGGGTGGTGATGGACGGAGCATCTGAACCAATCAAACACTCACACTCAGTCAAAAGATCTGGGTTTGATCCATTACCGTTCTTTAGCCCACTCTGCCACCCCAGTTCAGACATGGCTATATGCAAATCAGTCTGACCCTGTGCCTCATGGGAACATTCCAGCCCGAACTGCCAAGCCATGCCTTCCCTGGACCGGAAACAAGCTTCCGAGGACCGGTTTCTGGCATTCCAACCGTCTTCAGCCCGGCTTGCTTGAATCCAGTGGCAAAGTGAGCAAGGGACTCTTGTCTGAGCATACCCTGCCACACTTATGGCGGCCAAAGCGGTACAAAAGGGGGTGGTGATGGACGGAGCATCTGAACCAATCAAACACTCACACACAGTCAAAAGATCTGGGTTTGATCCATCACTGTTCTTTAGCCCACTCTGACACCCCAGTTCAGACATGGCTATATGCAAATCAGTCTGACCCTGTGCCTCATGGGAACATTCCAGCCCGAACTGCCAAGCCACGCCTTCCCTTGACCGGAAACAAGCTTCCGAGTAACGGTTTCTGGCATTCCAGTCGTCTTCAGCCCGGCTTGCTTGAATCCAGTGGCAAAGTGAGCAAGGGACTCACGTCTGAGCATACCCTGCCACACTTATGGCTGCCAAAGCGGTACAAAAAGGGGGTGGTGATGGACGGAGCATCTGAACCAATCAAACACTCACACCCAGTCAAAAGATCTGGGTTGAATCCATCACCGTTCTTTAGCCCACTCTGCCACCCCAGTTCAGACATGGCTATATGCAAATCAGTCTGACCCTGTGCCTCATGGGAACATTCCAGCCCGAACTGCCAAGCCATGCCTTCCCTGGACCGGAAACAAGCTTCCGAGGACCGGTTTCTGGCATTCCAACCGTCTTCAGCCCGGCTTGGTCATTAAATCCATGAGCCCAGGTGAACTTACCATATTTTTAAACGTTGTTCTGTGCTCTTTATTTTGGAGTGCAAGGCTATTTTGTGGTTGTTTTTATGATTGCCTGTTGTTGGCTAAATCTTCAAAAGGAAAGACTCAGAGACATGTTAGTAATAAAAAAAAACGACAAATCTCTGAGTCTTATATTTAAAGTTTTTTAAGTCACAAATTGCAATCATAAACACTATGTTAAAAGAAAGACTCAGAGAGATGTCGTATTTACATTTTGTTATGAAAATGTTATGAACCATTTTTACCATAAGGTGATGACTATATATACATATATATTGGTGCACTGCGAGGAGTAAAAATTGATGCTGTGGCAGGTAGTGGTTGGGACAACTGCATATAACCTTAACATTTAAAAAAAAAAAAAAGTTTGAGTATATAATAACGCAATAATACAAATGTCAAGGTTACCTTTGACAACCATTATAAACTTGCTGGTGTATACCAAAACAAGTGTTAGAAAACCTTTACTGTCTTAGATTGTTAGCATAAGGACAAGCCTGTGTGTTTTGTTGGTCATGTTTCAGGATCTGCCAATTGTTGCACTTGCAATGACTCATGCCCCATCAGAGGCAACCAATCTACTAAAAAGAGGGCTAGATGATACAACATGTAGAGATTAATAGTACTTGTGTTACAGGGTGTTTTTGAGTGGTATACATGTGATGTGTGCCTTACGATGCAGGTATGAGTGAAAGGCAGATGGGGTGATTGTGGGTTTGCTTTCAGAGAGAGAGAGAGAGAGAGAGAAACTGAAGGAAACTGAGAGAAACAGAGAGAAACTGAGAGAAAAGGGGGAGAGGGATTTAGAATCTTACCTGTATATTAGTGATGTCAAAAAGAGGCAGCCCATATAGTTGTTCGGGGTGCTTTGTGGAGAGGACAGCCACCTTGAGCAGGGAGAGATGGAGACAGGATCCAGTTGCCCATACAGAAAGAACTTCAGCCAGCTGAACCCTGAAGAACTTCTCCCTCACCCACCTACTCTCACCATGCCACTTCTTTTCAGAATCCCTGTAGGGCTTGGCCTTTTTGGCTGAAGTTCCTTACACTTTTTACTATCGACCAGACCGTTTCCCTGACATAGAGTTGCCAATTTAGATGTTTTGGGTACTTTGCCACTGCTGATCAGTGTCAAAGTACCCTATGTAAAGTGTAATAGTTATTGGTTGGCCATGATTGTTATATTTGCCTTACTAGTGAACGGTATCCTGGCAGACCATCTTACCAGAGCTAACATCTTAGACCCAACTCAGAATGGGTTCCGTGCGGGCCACAGCACGGAGACGGCCCTACTTTCCATAGTCGAACATCTGCAATCTGTGCTTGATGCGGGTCGGACAGCGGCACTATTATTATTAGATCTGAGTGCCGCGTTCGACACTGTATCGCACAGGATCTTACTTCAGCGACTGGAGGAAGTAGGAGTCAAGGGCTCTGCCCCATGCTGGTTTCGATCCTTTCTTACGGATAGGTCGTTCCAGGTTGCAATTCCACCTGGCAAGTCTAAACCATACCCGTTGTCTCTGGGGGTCCCACAGGGGTCTTCGTTGAGCCCCACTCTTTTTAATCTTTACGTGAGACCGCTGGCTGCGGGCGTCAGGCAATGGGGCCTGACGATGGTCTCATATGCTGATGACACGCAGCTGGCGGTCACGTTGAGGGGGGACTCTGATGTGGAGGCCCTCAGGTTCCGGGACGGCTTACGGGCAGTGGCCAATTGGATGAACTCTAACTGTCTCCAGTTGAACACCAAGCAAGTGGGGTTGTGGGGCGACGACTGGTGGCCTTCTGAACTGGGTGTGACCCCCCTCTCCGGTATCGGAGATAAAAAATCTTGGGGTTTGGCTTGATCCAACACTTAGTTTTATCTGCCACACCAAGAGGGTGGCGGCCTCTTGCTATGGCGTTATTAGAGGACTAAGGCCTATCATGAGATTCTTTGATGCCCCCACCAGACAGCTGGTGGTTCAGGCATCAGTACTGTCTCGACTGGACTACGCCAGCTCGCTCTTGGCCGGGATAAATCAGGCTGAACTCATTCGGCTGCAGCGAGTTCAAAACGCTGCGGCCAGAATAGTGGTAGGTTTGCCTAGACGGTGCTCGGTCTCCAAGACGATGCACTCGCTTCATTGGCTCCCTGTAACTCAGAGGATTAAATTCAAGGTTCTCTGCCTGGCATTTAAAATCCTCAAAGGTATGTCTCCCCAAATTCTGGCGAATCTTCTAATTCCTTATGTCCCTTTGCGGACTCTGAGATCTTTGGGCCAGAACTTGGCAGTGGTTCCACGCGTCAGGCTGAGCAGAACTGGCGGCCGCTCCTTTCGAGTACTAGCAGCGAAGTGGTCGAACCTCCTCCCTTCTGAGACTCGGGCAATTGATGACCTTCTCCAGTTTAGACGCGCTATCAAAACCTTATTGTTTGTCTAAATTTAGGTTCTTCTCTGCGCCAGACTGATGTTGTGTTGTGTTTGCCTTCTCATAGCGCCAGGACGCCCCTTTGCTGGGGCAGCTGTTGCGCTGTACAAATAATAATAACATAACATAACATAACATTACATAACATAAGGTAAAGTCCCTAGTGATGTGCACTGTGTGTGCCAGGGCTAGTAATGCAAAGGCGCGCAGAGAAGGGAACTCAGTCCTGCAGTGTAGGGACTGCACGCAGTTTGCTAAGTTAGCATGTTGTCCTGACAAGTGCAACCACTGTCAGGCCTTACTTTCCCTTTTGCATACACATTGGGCACCCCTGTGCCAGGTCCCGGGTAACATCTGGGCAGGGTATATTGTAGGTAAAAGGCAGGACATATACTGAGGTTTCGTTTTTACTGGTGGAAAACCATTCGGCCTATAGGACAGAATGGGGAGGCTGGGTATTGTGTTTTGGTAGCCCAGTTTATAATGGAGAGGTGAAGTTAAGTACATATGAACTCACACTGTCAAAACACATCTTTCCATGAAAGTGGTTTTGTCACTGTGTGTTCAGAAACCACTCTTTTAGGAAGTGGCTGAGTTTTGTGCTTTAAGCATTTTTCTGTGTGTCTCTGCTGAATGCGGATTGACTGTCTGGATTTGAGAGGTGAGAGGAGTTGTAGGAGGTCTTGACCCAAGGGAGGGGTTGAGATGGCATCAGGCTGACCTGCATCTGGAGAGTAGGCAAGTAGAAGCCCCGTGAGATGAAGAGGCCAGGGTTGCTCCTATAAAACAATTGACCCGTTTCCTGCTGAGTGAATAAGGATCCAGACCCCAGTATCAAAGGGAGAGAGGTGATACTGGGAGGGAGACACCCAGACCTGATTTAGGTAGGGGTCCCTCGTAAGGTGTGCCCCGCGATCTTGGACACATGAAGGAGGAGCGAGACTCGGACATGCTGGGTGCGTGTCGTGGTGCACAGGAGGCATTGGTGAAGAGCACATGGTCTACGAGTGCATCGAATGTGAAGTGAGTCTCGGACGTGCCGGGTTCCTGTCGTGGTGTACCGCAGGGGTTAGTGAAAAGTGCATGGTCAGCGTGCACCAAAGATGAAGGGAGACTCGGATGCGCAGTGTGTGTGTCAGAGTGTACCGCAGGCACTGGTGAAGAGCACCTGGTCAGCGTGTGCATCGGAGGTGGAGTGAGTCTCGGGCGCACAGGGTGCGTGTTGTGGTTCACAGGAGGCATTGGTAAGGAGCGCCTGATCAACATGTGCATCCGAAGTGGATTGAGTCTCGGATATGCAGGGTGGGTGTCTGTGTGCACCGGAGGCATTGGTGAAGAGTGCCTGGTCATCGAGTGCCCCGGAGGAGAAGTGAGGCTCAGGCACAGTGGAGTAAGTCTCAGTGAAGCAGTGTGCGTGATTTGGTACGACCTGGGATTTTGGAGGTGATCGGCTGATCATCATGTGCACTGGAAGAAAGTGAGTCTCTGCAGCAAGGTGTGCGTGTCTTGGTGCCAACTGAGACCGCAGGAAGGAGTGCCTGGTGAGCGTGCACTTGCAGTCGACGTGGAGTCCCATCAGGGTTGTGTGTGTGGCTTTGTGCCAGAGGAGACCCGGAGGGTGTGGTGGTGAACGTGCATCCAGAGTAAAAATAATCTCAGGGGCGTGGGATATGTGTGCCCTGTGGCCGCCTGAGACCTTCCTAACACTCGTGGTCTGTACTGGCAGCCCCGGAGGAGCTGAGCTGCCAGGCTGAGGCCCATTGAGGAAGTTCTGCATGGAAGGCCCAGTTCGCTGAAGGAGGAGAGGAGAGTGGGGTCGCGCCACCAGGTAACGTGGATCACTACCTGGGTGTGGTGGGGGCTCAGAGGGACACTCTTTTGGCCTCTCAGTCCTTCTGACGACGTGAGCCTTTGCTTCAGCTCAGATTGGGGCCCATACGGACAAAAGGAGTGGCAGTACTGGGGCCCGAGTACGAAGCTGAACTTTATGTCATCGTTGATATGTGTGGGGGGCAACTGTTATCGAAGAGGCTGATTGTCGTAATACACATTGGCAATATTGCTGCTAACGAACTGCCGGACTGTCTTATGACGCCTGACATTATTTCTGCATAGTGAAGTACACGATTGTAGCGCTACGCATTGCATTATTTCTCCATTGCAAAGTATAGGAATGTAGCGGCCCGCATTGCATTATTTCTTTATTGCAAAGTACGTGATTGGGGTGTGACACATTGCATTATTCCTTCATTGCGCAGTACATGATTGTAGCGGTGCGCATTGCATTATTTATCCCATTGCAAGGTTATGTTATGTTATGTTATGTTATGTTAGCATTATTTATTTGGCGCACAGCTGCTCCAGCAAAGGAGCGTCCTGGCGCCCGACAAGATAAAACACAACACTACCAACACAAAAGCTGAAAAAGAACAACTACGGGGGACCTAAAATAGAAATGTTTTGAAGGTAATGGGGTGAATCGGTACGCATTGTATTATTTCTCCTTTGCCCAGCACAGGATTGTATTCTTACGCAGTGCACTATTGTTTGTCCATTGCAACATGTGTGATTCTAGCATTACGACCAGCATAGCATTTTGAAAGTGGTGTTGGGATTTGAACCTACCAGCCAGCCGGAACAAATATGACCCTTTATTCTATGTTGGCTTTTGTATCGTGTGGTCTGGTCGTATATCTTTTTGTATACAGTTTATACTCGTTTTTATCAAACTCGTGTGGAGTCAATTTACGCTGTCACCAGGAGGATGCTGTGGGCGTGGTTGCACATACTGTACACTTGTGCCTTGGAGATAGACCTGGATTTTCTTGCCAAGCTGCAAAAGGGGTGAGCAGACCTATCTTAAAAGGTGTCCTTACTTGGCCTAACGTTGAGTGGGGAGCCCCGGGTCTCGCACTTGGTGACAGTAATGCGGGACTGGGACTCCGGCTTCCAACAATCCCCCAGTGTATGTGTCTCCTTCCTCAATGCATTAACAGAGTCTAAGGTGAATTGAGGCAGTTCAATAATTTTTTGTCATATTCTATGACACATTTTATGATTGCCTGGCCAGTGGGGGCCTGGACTTACCAGCTGTGCGGTGTTATGTTGTTCGCTGCCCCTTACCGCTGCTCCTCCTCATGCTCTTTAATTGCTGTGGTAGGACTCGGTCATCCAGCACAACGAGTCCTTCAGGAAGGGGGCTGCTCCAAGCTCTTGACATGCAACAAAGGCACCAAAACTCTCCCACAATGCCGGGTGTGCGTGGCAAAGCCCAACTGCACCCATCCGCGACTGACTGAGGTGGAGCCGGGCAACCCCATTGGCTTTTGAACTTCGATCTCCTGAGACAAGGTAGGGAGATATAACTATATTAACAAGCAGCACGGTGGTCTTATCTGCAGATATGGGCAAACGTAAACTTGCTACTGCCCCCTTAGGCAATAGAAACAAAAGTGCGCGAACCAGCGCCCTTATGACCAACCATCGTTCACAAGAACACCATCCGCATCACGACCAACTCCGACGACACCCTCACAACCGCCGAACACCTGCACTTCCAGATACACACCGAACCCAAGACCACCCTCAGAGGCACCCTCATCTACAGACCCCCGGGACCACGCACACAATTCAGCGAAGACATCGCCGACTTCATCAGCCCGCACGCCCTCCCCTCCACCGACTACATCCTCCTAGGGGACCTCAACTTCCACCTGGAAAACAACAACGACCGCAACACCACCACCCTGCTGGACAACCTCACCAATCTCGGACTCAAGCAACTGGTGACCACCCCCACCCACTATGCCGGCCACACGCTTGACCCCGTCTTTTCCTCTGGCAAGGACATCTCCTTCAGCCACGCCACCAGACTCCACTGGACAGACCACAGCTGCGTCCACTTCAGCTTCAGAAGAACCACGCTCCACCACCACCAGCAACAGGTTCCCCGCAGAAGCTGGAACAAGATCACAGCCGACCAGCTCGCCTCATCCCTGAGCCAGAACCCTCCCGCCAGCTCAGCGAACCCCAACCAAGCCGCCGACAACCTCACAAGGTGGATCATCATCTGCGCAGACGACCTCGCTCCACTGAAGACCCCCCCGTCAGACCCGGCAACAAGAAAGCATCCTGGTTCACCGACGAACTCAAGAGCTCCAAGAAGAACTGCCGATCCCTCGAGAAAGCCTGGCGCAGGGACCAGACACCAGACAACATGAACTCCCTGAGTGAGTGAGTGAGTGAGTGAGTAAGACTTATATTGCGCAGACAATAACCCGAAGGTATCAAGGCGCCTAACAACTAATATTATGAGCAGGAGCTTATCTCCATTACATATAGGCCTGCACAAAAAGGTGGGTCTTCACGGCTCTTCTGAAAGCCTGGAGAGTGGGAAGGGATCTTAGTTCCAAAGGGAGGGAGTTCCACCATTTGGGCGCCAAGGTGGAGAAAGCCCTACCCCCCCATTTAGTTCTCCTGAAACGGGGGGCTGACAGAAGAAGTCTACTTGAAGAGCGTAGGTTCCTAACAGGAGTGTAGCGAAACAAGATGGATCCTAAACCCGTAAGACTGTTTTTAGCTAGTGCCCTATAGGTCATGCACAGGGTCTTAAAGCGGATACAATCCTCCACAGGAAGCCAATGTAATAGCTTTCTAGCCGCTGTGGTTGAGGCCCGTTTGGGAAGGTCCAGGACAAACCTGGCAGCAGCGTTCTGGACTACCTGCAAGCGCTGCAGTAGACTTTTGTTCAGTCCCACATACAGCGCATTGCAGTAGTCCAGCCTGGAGCCAATCAAAGCAACTGTAAGCTGTTTCCTTGCCTGCAATGATAGGTAATGTCTAATCCTTCTGAGGATGTAGATGATGCCCCAACAGGTAGAGATGGTTCTGTTAACCTGTTTGTCCAGGTTGAGGGCGGGATCGATCATGACCCCTAGATTTTTAGCAGAGGAGGTAGGGGTGGGGCAGGCTCCTAATGAGTCTGGCCACCAACTAGATGACCAAACATCCTCTTTCCCTCCAAACACCATCACCTCCGTCTTCTCTCCATTCAGTTTTAATGAATTGTAAATCATCCATTTCCCGACTGCCTGCATACAAGATCTAAAATTGGAGGCAGTCGGGACAGCTGACTGGGAGAGAGAGACGAGGATCTGGGTGTCATCCGCATAGGATACTATCTCCATCCCATAAGATCTAATAAGCCTGGCAAGTGGGGTCACATAGATGTTGAATAGGGTCGGACTCAAAGCCGACCCCTGAGGGACCCCACATTGCACAGGCAGGGATGGAGATAGGAACTCCCCCAACTTCACTCTTTGCACTCAATGGTTGAGGAAAGAGGTAAGTAGATCCAGGGCTGCCCCCTGAACCCCAACCTCCCTCAGCCTAGATGTTAATACTGAGGGAGAAAGGGTGTCGAAGGCCGCCGTCAGATCTAAAAGGATCAGGAGTGTGGTCTGGCCTCCATCAACACGCGTGCAGATATTATCCAGCACGATGGTGAGGGCAGACTCCGTGCTATGTTCCCTCCTGAATCCATGTTGGGAGGAGTCAAGACAACCCGAGTTCTCTATATATGCAGCAAGATGCTTGTTAAGATGTGCTTCAAGCATTTTTGCAGGGGCCGGGAGGAGAGAAATGGGCCGAAAATATTTCAGGACCGCCGGGTCCAAAGAGGCTTTTTTTAGTAGGGGTTTTACCACCGCATTTTTCCATTGGGTGGGAAACAGTCCATCTCTCATTGCTTTATTCATAGTATCAGCCAGTGGGGGCAGAAAGATATCTCTGCACTGTTTAAGAATCCTAAGGGGACATACATCCAAGGGGGAACCGGATTTGGTTTTATTGAGGAGGTTGTCCAGATCCTCTAAAGAAAGAGGGGGAAAAGAGTCTAGGGTTCCAACAGGAGATGTTTCTGCAGGGGCTAGGTCCAAAGCTCCCAGGACCGGGGGCTCAGTAATAAGGGATCTCTGCAGCTCCAATGCCGAGTAAATATCTAAACTTTTTGCCTGGAAAAAAGAGGCAATATTGTTGCAGAGCTCTTGGGATGCCACTACTGGATCTGGGGTTTGGAGAGTTATGAGGGAGTCCACTTCCCTGAAGAGCTCTCTAGGAGAGGACATTGAGGTTGTCAGGGCCATAAAAGGATCTTGTTTGGCCTTTATAATTTCTCTTTTATAGTTCCTCAGCCAAATCTTATGGGCTTCCCTATCCTTTAAGTCCCAACCGGAATGCCACAGTCGCTCCTGCCTCCTTACTTCTTGTCTAAGAAGTCTGAGATGTTCGGAGAACCAAGGGGCTGAAGGCCTTTTCCTGGCTCGATGGCGTAGTTGGGTAGGGGCAAGTTCGTCCAGTGCCTCCGTCACAGTCCTTTCAAACTGTGTAACTGCCATAGAGACACTTTCCCCTTGGGATATGGACAAGTTGGATACCCATGGGGTGAGAGAGCTACTAGTAATATTTTTGAAATTCCTACCCAATTCCTTATTACTTAAAGTATTTTTGAGCATGTGAGAGGTGGGACAGGATAGCTCAAATGGAACTGCCAGATGGTCAGACCATGATAATGGAATGGAATCCTTAATTATCAACCTCTCATCATTGGAAAAAATTCCATCAAGGGTGTGACCTGCTCTGTGAGTAGCCCCTCTAACCAACTGGGCAAATCCACATGCTGACATGGCTTCAAGCAAAGAGAAAGTATCCTTAGTATCATACTTCTCCAGATGAAAATTAAAATCACCCAAGATCGTGAATTCTTTCCGACCAAAGTAGGGTTCTAAAACATGAAGAAGCCGTTGTTCAAAGTTGGTACGAGAACCAGGAGGGCGGTAAGCCAAGATTCCATTAAAGATGACATTGTGGCCACTTTTTATGGAGAAGAATAGGGCTTGAAAGCTGTCTGTTGGGTCGGAGATGGAGACAGTATGACAATGGAAATGATCCATGTACAGAATTGCTAACCCTCCTCCCACCCGGCTCAGTCTGTCTTGACGAGCTAAGCAGTATCCCTCAGGAACAGCTTCAATGAGATCAGGCCCAGACGAATCCTTTGCCCACGTTTCCGTAACCAGGGAGGGCTTCCTATCTAAAACAAGATCCCTGAACATGATGTTGTTTTTAATGAGCGAACGGGCATTTAGGAGAAGACATTCTTCCTTCGGAGTGTTAAGACTGGGAGAAGAGGGATGTTTGGACAGATGACTAGGTAGAGGGGGAGGGGGAGTGGGGATAGCCGTACCTCTAGTCCGACATCCACACGATAACTTGTCAAGAATTACGTCAGGCGAGTGAGAATAAAAACATGGGAGCCTAGGTGGTTTAAGCGCAAGCAGGAACTGTGTAGAATATCTAAAATGCAGGGGATCACGGGTATGTAGGCCATAGGTCCAGCCGTCCAGCCCGTCCTTAGCACGGACGGGCGCAGACGGGCTGGACTCTGGCGTGACTCCAGCGTCACTACGGCGCACTCGCAGCGCGCACACGCTGCGCGCCATGATAGCCGGGCTAAGTAGGGCTCTAGCCAGTCCTCCTGACTGCTAGAGCGCGGGAGAATCCAGCGTTTCCCTAAACCCACCCAAGATGGCGCTCACCCAAATCCGAAGCGCGAGGGACCGGCCCGCCAAAGTAGCGCTGAGGACACTATTAGAGTGCAAGAATGCAAGCGGGAAATTAAAATCAGGGGAAACAGTGCTGAAATGAAATAAATTAAAAGACAATAAACGGGATGATTAAAAACACTGAGGGCGTCCTGAGGCGAGCCTAGCTGTAATAGTAAAAGCGGAGCAAAGCTCGCCACTCGTAAACACCACCAGCTGACCCACACCACCAAGAAAACCGCATTCAAGGAACGACTAGAAAACAACGCCCATGACAGCAAAGAACTCTTCAACATCATCAAAGAGCTCCCGAACCCTAGCGCCGGAAACAACTACATCACCCCATCACAAGAACTCTGTAACTCGCTCGCCTCGTTCTTCCACAGCAAGATTGCAGACATACACAACAGTTTCAGCACGCAGCAGATGCACCCCACGAACGCACCTACGCCCCCCACCACCACCCTCCACGCCTGGACACCGGTCAACACCGAAGACACCATCCGCACGATGAACTCCATCCACTTGGGATCACCAACCGACCCCTGCCCTCACCACGTCTTCAACAAGGCCGACTCCACCATCGCACCCCATCTCCAGGACATCATCAACGCCTCCTTCGACACCGCCACCTTCCCGGAGATTAGGAATCACGCCGAACTCAGCGCGCTACTGAAGAAACCATCAGCGGACCCCTCCGACCTCAAGGACTACCGCCCCATCTCGCTCCTTCCTTTTCCTGCCAAAGTCATCGAGAAGACAGTCAACAGACAGCTGGCCGCCTTCCTCAAGACGAATGGATCCCTCGACCACTCACAGTCCGGCGTCCGGGCCAACCACAGCACCGAGACCGCCCTCATCGCAGCTACCGACGACATCCGAGCCCTACTGGACAACGGGGAAACAGCGGCCCTCATCCTCCTGGACCTCTCCGCGGCGTTCGACACGGTCTGCCACCGCACCCTAGTACAGCGCCTGAACAACATCGGAATCCAGGAGAAGGCACTGGAGTGGATCATCTCCTTCCTCGCCGGAAGAACCCAGAGAGTCCGTCTCCCCCCCGTTCAGATCCAAGGCCACCGAAGTCATCTGCGGCGTACCACAAGGATCTTCACACAGCCCCACGCTGTTCAACATCTACATGAGCCCCCTCACGGCCATCGCACACCTACACAACCTCAACATCATCTCCTACGCCGACGACACCCAGCTGATCCTCTCCCTCACCAACAACCCAGCCACCGCCAGAACATCCCTACATGAAGGGATGAAAGACATAGCCGAGTGGATGACGAATAGCCGCCTGAAACTGAACTCAGATAAGACGGAAGTCCTCATCCTGGGATCATCACCCTCCGCCTGGGACGACTCCTTGTGGCCCCCTGCCCTCGGCAGCGCACCCAAACCAACGGACCACGCACGCAACCTAGGCTTCATCCTGGACTCCTCCCTCTCGATGACCAGACAAATCAGCTCCGTCTCCTCGTCATGCTTGAACATCCTACGCATGATCCGAAAGATCTTCCGGTGGATCCCCACCGAAACCAGGAAGACAGTCACCCAAGCCCTCGTCACCAGCTGACTGGACTACGGAAACACCCTCTACGCCGGAACCACAGCCAAACTCCAGAAAAGACTCCAGCGCATTCAGAACGCTTCAGCACGACTCATCTTGGACATCCCCTGACACAGCCACATCTCCGGGTACCTGAGAGACCTGCACTGGCTCCCCGTCAGCAAGAGAATCACGTTCCGACTCCTAACCCACGCACACAAAGCTCTCTACAACCAAGGCCCCAGATACCTCAACGACCGCCTGACCTTCTACACTCCCACCCGCCAACTCCGATCGACCACCCACGCCCTCGCCGACGTTCCTCGCATCCGAAGAGCCACTACGGGAGGAAGATCCTTCTCCTACCTGGCTGCCAAGACGTGGAACTCCCTCCCCATCCACCTCCTCCTGACCCAAGACCACCTCTCCTTCAGGAAGCAACTCAAGACCTGGCTATTCGAACAGTAGAGGACACCCCAAGCGCCTTGAGACACTCCGGGTGAGTAGTGCGCTATACAAATGCTTGATTGATTGATTGATTGATATCTAAATACCGCAATGGGACTAATTAGCAATGAAATTGATATTGCTGAGGAATGCATAGATGCAACAAAAACAGCCTTAACTGCAGCTAAAATAGAGATTAGGTCTGACATAGCTACTTTAGAAGCTGAACCTGATACTAATATTCCTCCCAAGGATATAACGTCATACCAGCAAAAGAAAAACAAAGCACAATGCATGTCTACCTTGCCACTGGAGTTATCGGTTTTAACAAACAGCACAGACCTGATTTTGCTTTCCAAAATGGTAAAAGCACTGATCAGCGAACTTTGTACCAGTGGCGCAATGCCACAGAGACACCAAGAAAATGCTATTATCGCCCCTGGGGTTCTTTTATAAACCAGGCGTGGAGCAAGTTATTCCTTCTGATAACGGAACATGACTAGTAGATTGGTACACTCCACTTCCATTGTTGAATAGATATTAATCCCTCAGGAGATGTAGCGACCTTGATTGACTACCTAAGGCCAGAGTTGCGGGATGGGGCCAAAGAACAATGGGTGGACCAGAAGAATAAGGTTGTGTACTGGTTTACACATAATTGCCATTACAACCCACATTTTCTTTTTCATAGTATTAATATGGTAAAAAGAGTATGTTGGGTCGGGAAATCACCTAAACACTGCCAAGGGGACTGCATTGTTGTAACTGTTTGCTTTCCAAAATGGTAAAAGCACTGATCAGCGAACTTTGTACCAGTGGCACAATGCCACAGAGACACCAAGACAATGCTATTATCGCAATACCCCTGGGGGTTCTTTTATAAACCAGACATGAAGCAATTATTCATTCTGATAACGGAACATGCACAGTAGATTGGTACACTTCACTTCCATTGTTGAATAGAAATTCATCCCTTAGGAGATGTAGCGACCTTGATTGACTACCTAAGGCCGCTGATTATGAACTCTGCATTGATAAAAGTGTAAAAAACAATAGAAGGATCATAGAAGCTCATATTAACCAAGAATCCGAAGTATTGCCATATGTAAACCTGACGGTTGTAACTTGGAATATCGCAGGTATAAAATACAAGATAAATGACAAAGCATGGTTTCCGTCCATTAAAAACTACCAAATTATTTGTTTACAAGAAACCTGGCTTGCAGAACCTTTCCACAATGATGGATGTTTTATGGTGACTACCTCAGCGGTTCCCTCTCAGAATGGAAGGGCTGTCTTGGTCTCTGTTACTTCCACTTTACTTTTAAGGAAAGCTTATAATGATTCACAATTCTTTCAACTATTGTGGTTTCAAACTCTTGAAACTCAGTGCATTTTAATGATTAACTATTACAATAACGATAATTCCAGAAATAAGTCCATAATAGTTCTAGAGAAGGAGTTATATACATCTATAAATCAAATTAAAAGTGATTGTTTTTTTATCTGGGAAGGGATTTTTAATAGCAAGAAATATGATGTATTAAAAGATGAACATTGTGGTCATAGGAATTTATATTGCAAACCGTATTCGTGTTTCCCACATAATTTGTATGGAGAAACTATCAATAATGTAATGTATAAATATTATCTAGAATTGTTGGAACAATCTATTGCAGAGGGTTAGCCACAGTTACCAACATACAAAGGCCATGGACAGCCCTTGATCGTTGATCATATATTAATCTCTGAGTCTAGACGTGGGCTGATTGTTAAACTGGAGGTACTAGAAAGTCCCTTTAGTGACCATCATCCATTATTGTTTGCCCTCAAATTCGGTATGACGCCACAGGTGGTGAGTTGCCTAGCCGTTAATATTACAACGCAAGGAGAGAACGGCATAAGCATCAAATGGTCAGGTGTTAAACCACCTGCCTTTCTGGGTAAGATAGTGTACGAATGTCAACACGGCTTGGAGATTTGTAAGAAGGGAGATACTTCCAACTTGCATAATATCCAGGCATTTTGTAATATTACATCCTCAATTCAAGGAAGCCTAAAAATTAAGAACAAAAAGATAGGCCCTAAAAGTGTTAGCTGGTTTGATCAGCAATGTACTTAAGACAATCAGTCCCTAAAAACTGCTTTAAAGACTAGACCAAGAGATAGTGACCTGATTCAAACCCAAATGAAGTTATATAGACAGACCCTTAATAGATGGAAAAAGGAAATACAAGAACAGGCATGGGGAAAACTAGTTCAAGTGGCTGACACCCAGGATGTTCCTAATTAATCATCGTAAATTTTAAAGAACACTCAGCAGCCAAAATTGAGACCCTGGTCCAGCCTTCAGACTGCTAACGTACTTTGGGCAGAATTTTAATCCTAATAATGAAATCTGCTTACTACCAGATAGTATAATTTGTACACCCCCCAGCCGGATTTTTATCACTTTAGAAGAGGTCAAAATTGCACTGGATAGATGTGTAAACAGGAAGGCACCTGGACCTGATGGGGTTCCTGTCGATATTTTTAAGACTTATATAGACTATTGGGCCCCAATCTTACAAAAAGTGATGTGATGCCGCAGCAGGTGGCATATTGCTCACAACCTCGATGGAAAGCGTTATTGTACTGATTTTCAAAAAGGGTGATAGAAGCAGTAGCAAATGCTTTCGACCTATCTCCCTTCTTTATTCAATGTCAAAATTGATGGGTAGAATCCTTCTGGAGAGCCTGGAAACTTGGGCAACAAATAATTGAGGGGCATATTATCAAGGGGGTTTATCTCCGCTTTTTTGGCTTTAAAAGCCAAGAAAGCAGAGATAAAATTATCTCCCTATTACCTAGTAGGAGATAGCGACCATCTTGGGCCCCTCTTTGCATGTCAGTGAAATTTATCACTAATGACATGCAAAGTGGGCGTGCCAAGATGTTAGCGACTGGAAACAGTCGCTAACATCGCTATCTCCTATTACCAACTTTTGGAGATATTCGCGCTAAGCGCGAATATCTCCAAAAGCTAACACCCTGACCAGTTCTTAGCCATGTTATCCAATGGTAGGTGGATAACATGGCTAAGAGCATTAGCTCGGTAATGCATGAATATCGCTGACTTTTCAGCGATATTCATGCATTTCGGACGATTTTTATCGCTTAGGAGATAAACCTTGATAATAGCAAGGTTCCTAAGCGATATAAATCGCCGCAGCACGGCGATAAAAATATTGCCGCTAAGCCAACATAGCGATAATTATCGCTAGTTATTGGTAATATGCCCCTAAATTCTCACAGCCTCAAAGTATGGATTTAGAACAGAGATAGGGACTATATAGCAGTGTGTTCATCTCAATTTAATAATTAGTAAATACACACTGTCAAAAATGGGCCATTTGCACTTGTGTTATGTTGATCTTACAAGTGCTTTTGACCTAGTAAATCACGCAAACTATGGAAGACACTGGTCACGATGGTTGCCCCAAGTAACATTATTGCTTACTTGTCACATATTTGTAAGCTTTTAACTACAAGTGCACTACACATTTCAGAGTAACCCGCAGTATTAGGCAAGCTGTGTCCTTGCTCCACTCATGTTCTCTCTATACATAAATGGAATGGATGAACGTTTGCAAAGACTATATGCTGATGCTCTAAGGGCTGGTAATCGTGCCACCTCATCTCTGCTTTATGCGGAGAAGCGCTTCTGCTCCCTAGAACTGCGAATGGGTTTCAGTGCCTAATAGAAAATGTTGCTGTATACATGCACAAAAAGAACTTAAAACTTAATCTAAACAAAACAATGATGATGTTTTGTGGAAAAGGGAAGCCAAAGACTAGGATACGGTAAACAGCCATTACAACGCGACTGTTTGTTCGCATACCATTACTAAGCATTTGTAACAACGCATGCGCTGTAACAACGTGTAGACTTTTCTGCACATGTTATTACTTCGCAAGCGCTGTTACAATGCATGTGTTGTATTTGACACAGCAAGATGGCGGGGAGAGGCACTGGCGAGGACCCAGCGCATGACAGTGGGGAGTGGAGAGGAAACAGTAAGATGGCGAGAGGCGCTGGTGAGGACCCGGGAGCAAGATGGCGGGGAGATGGCTGCTCCCGGATTTTGAGGCAGGAATGGATGATTGCAGCGATGACGGGCGAGGAGGCAGCGATGATGGCAGTGAGGAGTGGAGATTAGCAGCCGAGAACAAGGGATGTGCACTGAGGAGAGAGAGGTAAGAGGGGCTATGATTTGTGTTTGGGGAGTAGTGTGGGTTGTGCAGTGTAGTGTTTGTGTGTAGGCACAGGAGTGGGGAATGGGTGAGGGTCGTGCTGGGGGTAGTGTTTTCTGGGTTTAGGGTAGTGTTGTAGTGTATGTGTAGTGTAGTATAGTTTTTTAGGGTTTAGGGTAGTGTTGGAGTGTATGTGTAGGGTAGTGTTTTAGGGTTTAGGGTAGTGTTGTAGTGTATGTGTAGTGTAGGGTAGTGTTTTAGGGTTTAGGGTAGTGTTGTAGTGTATGTGTAGTGTAGTATAGTTTTTTAGGGTTTAGGGTAGTGTTGGAGTGTATGTGTAGGGTAGTGTTTTAGGGTTTAGGGCAGTGTTGAAGTGTATGTGTAGTGTAGGGTAGTGTTTTAGGGTTTAGGGTAGTGCTGTAGTGTATGTGTACTGTAGGGTAGTGGTTTAGGGTTTAGGGTATTGTTGTAGTGTATGTGTAGTGTAGGGTAGTGTTTTAAGGTTTAGGGTAGTGTTGTAGAGTATGTGTAGTGTAGGTTAGTGTTTTAGGGTTTAGGGTTGTGCTGAGATGTATGTGTAGTGGAGGGTGTAGTGTTTTAGGTTTTAGGGTAGTGTTGTGGTGAATGTGTAGTGTAGGGTAGTGTTTTAGGGTTTAGGGTAGTGTTGTAGTGTATATGTAGTGTAGGTGGTAGAGTTTTAGGGTTTAGGGTAGTGTTGTAGTGTATGTGTAGTGTAGGGTAGTGTTTTAGGGTTTAGGGTAGTGTTGTAGTGTATGTGTAGTGTAGGGTAGTGTTTTAGGGTAGTGTTGTAGTGTATGTGTAGTGTAGGGGGTAGTGTTTTAGGGTTTAGGGTAGTGTTGTAGTGTATGTGTTGTGTAGGGGGTAGTGTTTTAGGGTTTAGGGTAGTGTCGGGGGGGTCGTACAGAGTAGTGTTAAAGTGAAGTGCACGGACTGGGGGAAGGGGGGCGGTTGTGTAGGGGTAGAGTTTTAAGGTTTAGGGTAGTGTAGTGTTGTTAGAGTAGTGTAGGGTAGAGTAGTGTTTGAGGGTTACTGTATGATCAGAAATGTAATTCTTATCCTAAAGCTATTTAAGAAAAAAAATAGAATCTGTATGCGTAGTAAAACACAGCGAAGTAATGTACTGCTAAGTAATGCCACTTCAATGGTTTTCAATGTTTATGAGAAGTAATGGCATGCGTTATAAAATGCTGCTAAATAAAGGCACTTGCGAAGTAAAAACTTCGTAAAAAAAGCATGCTAAGTAATGGCATGCTAAGTGACATCATACATTCCTAGGATACATCATGTTAACAGGGTGCCTATAGCAGAAACACAATCATTTTCGTATTTGGGCCTGTTTGTTATGTACATCAAAGGGCCATTGGTGAGCTCCTATTGATTCCTGCAAATTAAAATTTACACAGACAATGGAGGCTATCTTCAGATTCTCAAAACGAATGGGTAACAAGCCAATTAGAGACATTTTGACCCTCTTTAGGAGTAAGTGCCTTACTGGAACTTGCTACGGTGCTACTTTATGGGGATCAGCTAACCATGTCATTTTACAGACTCAAGAAAATAACAGCTAGATTCATCATTAACCAGTTTTGCGAGTCCTTAATAGCGATTCATAAGGAATCGCTATTAATGACTTGCAAAACGGGATTAATGTAGGAATTGCAAAAAATATTGTGATTCCTACATCTTCCTTATTTGCGATTAGCAAATTTCTAATCACAAATAAGGAATAACTCCCCATTCCCCATTCATTCCTATGGGCCTTATTTGCGATTAGCAATTTGCTAATCGCAAATAAGGATGCGATTTCAAGGGTGCCAGGGGTGTCCAAAGAAAAACCAAAGCTGATGATGGACGGAGCGTTGACAATACAAACACTCACCCCCAGTCAACTGATCTGGGTTTAATCCATCACCGTTCTTTAGCTCACTCCGCCACCCCAGTTCAGACATGGCCATATGCAAATCAGTCTGACCTGTGCCTCATGGGAACAGTCCAGCCCAAACTGCCAAGCCATGTCTTCCCTGGACCGGAATCAAGCTTCCCAGGACCGGTTTCTGGCATTACAGCCGTCTTCAGCCGGGCTTGCTTGACTCCAGTGGCAAAGTGAGCAAGGGACTCACGTCTGAGCATACCCTGCAAACTTAGGGCGAACAAAGAAAAACCAAAGGTGATGATGGACGGAGCGTTGACAATACAAACACTCACCCCCAGTCAACTGATCTGGGTTTAATCCATCACCGTTCTTTAGCTCACTCCGCCACCCCAGTTCAGACATGGCCATATGCAAATCAGTCTGACTCTGTGCCTCATGGGAACAGTCCAGCCCGAACTGCCAAGCCCTGTCTTCCCTGGACCGGAATCAAGCTTCCCAGGACCGGTTTCTGGCATTACATCCGTCTTCAGCCGGGCTTGCTTGACTCCAGTGGCAAAGTGAGCAAGGGACTCACGTCTGAGCATACCCTGCCAACTTAGGGCGAACAAAGAAAAACCAAAGGTGATGATGGACGGATCGTTGACAATACAAACACTCACCCCCAGTCAACTGATCTGGGTTTAATCCATCACCGTTCTTTAGCTCACTCCGCCACTTCAGATCAGACATGGCCATATGCAAATCAGTCTGACCCTGTGCCTCATGGGAACAGTCCAGCCCGAACTGCCAAGCCATGTCTTCCCTGGACCGAAATCAAGCTTCCCAGGACCGGTTTCTGGCATTACAGCCGTCTTCAGCCGGGCTTGCTTGACTCCAGTGGCAAAGTGAGCAAGGGACTCACGTCTGAGCACACCCTGCCAACTTAGGGCGAACAAAGAAAAACCAAAGGTGATGATGGACAGAGCGTTGACAATACAAACACTCACCCCCAGTCAACTTATCTGGGTTTAATCCATCACCGTTCTTTAGCTCACTCCGCCACCCCAGTTCAGACATGGCCATATGCAAATCAGTCTGACCCTGTGCCTCATGGGAACAGTCCAGCCCGAACTGCCAAGCCATGTCTTCCCTGGACCGGAATCAAGCTTCCCAGGACCGGTTTCTGGCATTACAGCCGTCTTCAGCCGGGCTTGCTTGACTCCAGTGGCAAAGTGAGCAAGGGACTCACGTCTGAGCATACCCTGCCAACTTAGGGCGAACAAAGAAAAACCAAAGGTGATGATGGACAAAGCGTTGACAATACAAACACTCACCCCCAGTCAACTGTTCTGGGTTTAATCCATCACCGTTCTTTAGCTCACTCCGCCACCCCAGTTCAGACATGGCCATATGCAAATCAGTCTGACCCTGTGCCTCATGGGAACAGTCCAGCCCGAACTGCCAAGCCATGTCTTCCCTGGACCGGAATTAAGCTTCCCAGGACCGGTTTCTGGCATAACAGCCGTCTTCAGCCGGGCTTGCTTGACTCCAGTGGCAAAGTGAGCAAGGGACTCACGTCTGAGCATACCCTGCCAACTTAGGGCGAACAAAGAAAAACCAAAGGTGATGATGGACGGAGCGTTGACAATACAAACACTCACCCCCAGTCAACTGATCTGGGTTTAATCCATCACTGTTCTTTAGCTCACTCCACCACCCCAGTTCAGACATGGCCATATGCAAATCAGTCTGACCCTGTGCCTCATGGGAACAGTCCAGCCCGAACTGCCATGCCATGTCTTCCCTGGACCGGAATCAAGCTTCCCAGGACCGGTTTCTGGCATTACAGCCGTCTTCAGCCGGGCTTGCTTGACTCCAATGGCAAAGTGAGCAAGGGACTCACGTCTGAGCATACCCTGCCAACTTAGGGCGAACAAAGAAAAACCAAAGGTGGTGATGGACGGAGCATTGACAATATTTCTTTGTTCGCCCTAAGTGGGCAGGGTATGCTCAGACGTGAGTACCCTTGCTCACTTTGCCACTGGAGTCAAGCAAGCCCGGCTGAAGACGGCTGTAATGCCAGAAACCGGTCCTGGGAAGCTTGATTTCGGTCCAGGAAAGACATGGCTTGGCAGTTCGGGCTGGACTGTTCCCATGAGGCACAGGGTCAGACTGATTTGCATATGGCCATGTCTGAACTGGGGTGGCGGAGTGAGCTAAAGAACGGTGATGGATTAAACCCAGATCAGTTGACTGGGGGTGAGTGTTTGTATTGTCAACGCTCCGTCCATCACCACCTTTGGTTTTTCTTTGTTCGCCCTAAGTTGGCAGGGTATGCTCAGACGTGAGTCCCTTGCTCACTTTGCCACTGGAGTCAAGCAAGCCCGGCTGAAGACGGCTGTAATGCCAGAAAGCGGTCCTGGGAAGCTTGATTCCGGTCCAGGGAAGACATGGCTTGGCAGTTCGGGCTGGACTGTTCCCATGAGGCACAGGGTCAGACTGATTTGCATATGGCCATGTCTGAACTGGGGTGGCGGAGTGAGCTAAAGAACGGTTATGGATTAAACCCAGATCAGTTGACTGGGGGTGAGTGTTTGTATTGTCAACGCTCCGTACATCATCACCTTTGGTTTTTCTTTGTTCGCCCTAAGTTGGCAGGGTATGTTCAGACGTGAGTCCCTTGCTCACTTTGCCACTGGAGTCAAGCAAGCCCGGCTGAAGACGGCTGTAATGCCAGAAACCGGTCCTTTGAAGCTTGATTCCGGTCCAGGGAAGACATGGCTTGGCAGTTCGGGCTGGACTGTTCCCATGAGGCACAGGGTCAGACTGATTTGCATATGGCCATGTCTGAACTGGGGTGGCGGAGTGAGCTAAAGTACGGCGATGGATTAAACCCAGATCAGTTGACTGGGGGTGAGTGTTTGTATTGTCAATGCTCCGTACATCATCACCTTTGGTTTTTCTCAGGGGTGTCCAAAGGACACCCTGTAGCACCCCTGAAAAGCAAATGTAGCCAGATGTTGCACACACACATGTCCAAAGGACATGTGTGTGTGTGTAACATACCACTCAGAAAAATGCACTAAAGTGCATTTTCTGAGTTTTCGCTATTTACCACGAAGTCTGACTTCGTGGTAAATAGCGCCCAGAAATTGCGAATTCGCAAATTGAAAATGGTTGATGAATTGCATTTAAGGGATCTCAAATAGAGATTCCTTAAATGCAATTCCTTGCAAATATGCGATTTCGCAATTAGCGATTTTTGCATTTGGGATGATGAATCCCAAATGCAAAAATTGCTCTCGCAAAGGGCCAGATTCTGAGAATCTGGCCCTTTGCGAAACGAATATTCTTTGATGAATCTAGCTGAATGTTCTTAAGAAGATTATTAGCTGTACCTAATACAGCTCCCTCATATTTCATCCACAAAGAGCTGGTTGCCCCTGTATTAATGATCATATTGGTATAGCAGCTCTGTTTGATAGGGCATTTGGAGTAAGGAGGGAGCCAAATTCACGCAGGAAATCATTAAGAATTGTCACTCCCTTAAGCATAACAAACAAAATTCCCTGGTTGATGTATATTAATAATCATTTAAAAGAGTGCCCTGAGAACATTGATTTTAATAATCCCACACAAATTCTTGTTTATGGTAAAAAAAATATTTGAAAGAGAAACTGAGGCAAAATTGAAAAAGCTATGCATGGCTTACTGTGCAATGCCGAATGGACTGGGGTCGCAGTGTTATTTACTCCAGGGCACCAATATAAACATAGATTTTACCTGACAATGTTGAGAATGGGAACAATTACCTTTTTAGTAGCTTTTCCAACCATGGGTTAATGGAATCGAAATCTTCCAAAATGCCCATGTGATGGAAATTCGGACCAAACAACTGTCTACTTTATATTATTTTGCAAGCTTTACGCCAACTATTTTTAAAGGAGAAACTGTATTTTTATCAAATTGCTTTTGACTTCATTAATAATTTATAAAATGTGAACGTTTTCAACATGGTGGTGGCTTATATTCATAGGGCGATCAAAAGAAGAAAGCTTAATTCACACCTTGAGGCCCTACTTTATGAAGAGAGTAGGAAACATATTGATTAATGGTGTTTAGGGATGTTATGCTTTTTTATGCTTTATAAATATTTGCACTTATGCACTTTATATATAAACCATTATCTACATTTTTCCACTTTGACATAGACAAGTTAATGTACCATGTCCACTATGTTCACCAAACCATGGCTTGATTTTAAAAAAATGTATGCAATTTATTGTACTATTAATGATGAATTGTGAACAGGATTATGGGCATATGCATCAAGATAAGGAATTGCAATTCCTTAATAGCGATTTTTAAGGAATCGCTATTTAGGAGTCACACTTCCTTATGCATGTAGGTTTCGCAAAAATATTAGCGATTCCTACACATCCCCTAAGAGCAAATCGCAGATTGCGATTCACTATTAGGAAATGCTTTTCCATTCATTCCTATGGCCGTGTATCCCTAAGGGCATGTGTATGCGCCACATGGCACTTAGAAAAATGCAATTCTGTGCATTTTTCTAAGGATTTGCAAATTAACATCAACTTGAAGTTGATGTTAATTTGTGATTCCTTAATGCAAAGTCTCATTTTCAAAATGCTACTTGCATTGCATTTAGGGAATCGCAAATTGCGATTCCCTAAATGCATTCGCAAAATAGGCAATCGCACTTTTTGCGATTACCTATTTTGCGAATGCATTTTGGGTTGATGCATCGAAATGGCTTTTTACACGTCGCAAACGGGCTGCTTCTGGGAATCTGCCCATTTGTTACCAGTAAAAAGTATGATGCATGTGCCCCTATAGTTCTTAGAACGCTTTTATGGTGGTATTTCTTTTAACCGAATAAAGCAGAAATGATTTGATTTGACACATTTTACCGAAGGGCCTATCTTCTCCTTAGCAAAATCTCTCTTCCTCTTACTCTTCAGAACTGTCGTTTGTGTCCTTCAGGCAGAATTTGGTGGCTTCAGCATCTGAAAGTTGATCCTATGGTGTTGGCAGATTTATGTTGCTGGAAGATAATGGGTGTGCACGATTTGCCTCAGGTGCATAGAATTCTCCTATGCCCTTGTATGTAGAGGTCTCTGCCCCAGTAGTAGAGTCTACACCCAGGTAGGGAGGTCTCCACTCAGAATGTGGAGAACCCAAAGTATTTGCAGAAAGTAAAATATGGCTGTAAAGTTACTTGTAGTAACTTTATGTTCATAAATTAAATGTATTCTGATTCCATGCCCTAATTGCAGGGGGAGGAGCCATGCAATTATACACACTGTAGTAAATTTACATACATAAATGGTGAATATCCTAAATGAGTGTAAATGTACTACAAAGAGAAGGAGTAAAGTTACATGAGTAGATGTACTCATATGTCAGGTTACCTTTATGAGTAGGCCCCATCGATTTTAAATTATGTTGAGTTATCTATCAACTATACATTTTGCAATATGGATGTTACTTTCATAAGTTCATTTAAAATATGTTATTGAAAGTACTTGTGCTGCAATTGGTGTTTAAACGTTTCAGTAATGAAAGGTGCTCCTGGGTGTGAAGGCTAGGTTTGCAGACCTTGTTTGTGTCTTATAGCCGTGCTGCCCTGCAAGCCCTGAGTTTTTTTTTACTCAGTCAGCCCAACAATCATGTGTTGTATCCACTGAGAGGTCTCCCATAATAGTGGATTGTGAACACAGACCTGTGATCTGACCTTGAGCAGCATGCGCATTTCGCTCCAGTTTGCACAGTGGGTACTGCTCACTCTACCCTGACTTTGATGGATAGATGATGGTGGCAGCATTGAGGGACAGATGTTTTGCCCTATTCCTTTATGTGTAAATACCTAACATCATCCTCCATGTAAAAGGGTCTCCTTTTCTCGCTTAATTGGAACCTCGACATATATGGGACATGTGTGAAGGGTGAATATGTACATCTTTATGTGTGTGGTAATAATAATATTTAAAGGAGTGCATAGGAGCAGCTATTTTGTGACCACATGTATATGCAGTGGCGGTTCCTCAGCTAATGCGGAGGAGCATCACCCCAAAGGAAAAATACAATGATAATGATAATAACAATGTTATGTGCAGAGAAGTGTTGCTCAATGGTTAGAGCGGCAGACCCTGATGCAGAGGTCTAGCCCGGGACCAGGGTTCAATTCCCTGCCTCGGCGGGTCTTGGGCTCAAAATTCCACGGACCTGATAATTCTCGCCTCGGTGCCTATTCCAATCATGGAGTCCCACTCTGCAACTCTGGGCAATAGCTTGCTTAATCTCCACAACGGCCCCCACAACGCTAAGGATGCCTGGCCTCCACCTTGGGGGTGCCCAGGAGTGGACACCTCCCAGGGAAAGCCAGGATGGGTTCCACAGCGGTATTCGTACAAGCGCCTTGAGACCCTTGCGGGTGAGTAGTGCGCTATACAAGTAGCAATTTACAATCATTTTATTTTTCACTATTGTGATGCGCTGTAAAGGTGCAGGTGGGCACGGCTGTGCCAGCCGCAGAACAGAGGGAGGAGTTGAGAGCACACTCTAAAGTGTGCATGACTGTTTGGCCGGCCGTCTCAGGCTGGCCAAACAGCCTTGCGCACTTTTGCGTGTTCCCCACCAGGCTGTGCCAGGTTGTAATGCACAGCATGGTGAGGACAATGCAAAGCCTCCAAGTCCCCGTCTGAGCACCGAAATACGTCGCTCAGACCAATCACAACGCTGCATTACCTTGTTTTGATTTGGCTCTGGGGAGGGATCCTGGGTGTTTTCTGTTCTTGCGTGTGTCGTGGACGAAGAGGACATAGGACAGCCGGCCGCTGGGAAGGTAATTTAGTATTTTTTTCCCCATTTTCTTTTTTTATCACCCCCACCCCCCACCACTACTTCCCTGTTGGCAGCCGCTACTTTATATATGTAATAATCTAAAATGCTCTGGTGGGTGGTAGTGTCAAGTCTTAGCTTTTAGTTGTGCCATATGTACGCTACCAGGTGTGTCTCGGCTCCCCCCTCTTCCTGTCTTATCTGTATCCCTATAACATGGGGTACGCTGTCTAGGACTCAGTTGTGTGAAGTGAGTTGAAGCTTTTGTAAATCAGTATTTCTAGTATGTGATAAGAAACTCATTTGATATGACAGAAAACAATAGCATGGAGGCATGTCCGAAGTGTGCTCATGTTGTAAAGGGATACATGGACTAGCATCTTGAGTTGTTTTTGAACACTTTATATGTCATTTGTTTTGAAATCATTTCACTAAACCTTGATTCATATATTGTCTAAATTAAATATGTTTGAAATGTAATGACAATATATAACATCAAGAAAATAGATTCGGACCTCGTTTCATCCTTAAGCATGCTCACGTATATAATCTGCAAAAACTATCATTTTTAAACATAGTACAGCTTGCAAACATATGTTTAGCTAATATAGCCCACTGCCAAAGGCTATCCAGAGAGCCTATAACGTGGGTGAAGGCCTTTAACAACTGGTAAAGTCCGGGGCATAAAGACCATAAGGCTATTATAACATTCCACCCACTATAAATTGAAAAGGGAGAAACAGAAAGACAAACATTGGAATGTTGGGGTTTCAGGCTTATGCCTGCCATTATAAGCCCTGAGCTACTCCATTGTATTCAATGTTGCTCTCAACATTTCAATATTCAAATTTGTTTTGGTGCATGTATAAACGATTTCTGTTCTTTGGATCTTTGTTTGAAAGAGAATTGGGTTCAGTCATGTGATTTTAATACCAAGCTTTTTCAAATTAATTGAATAAAACCCTGACAAAGGGTGCTCGAGACATTTGAAACACGCCATGTCGAAGGGGTGTTTTTAAGCTCTGAACCATATGCTTCTTAGGAGTGAAACATGAGACTCCAAGGGCGTAAGGTAGGCCCCTGCAGCCCAAGCGGTGCAGGGAGGCCGACAACCCCTTAAGGGGCCCCCATTCAGCCCAAGGTCAATGAATATATGTGAGATTCAGGGGCCCCCTCATTGAATTCGGCGGATGGGCCCCATCATTTTTATTATGCCGTTGCACTTTTACTTGGACGTGCGACAGAAAGTACACCACATTTTTAGGGGAGTAATATTATTCTAACGGTTTCTATGTGATCTCTTACTTTACTTTTTGGGAGAAGTCAACTCTTACTTTGTAACAACTTTACACTTTGGCCATTCCGTTTCTGTATTACCCAACCCCTCATTTTACTCCCTCCTATCTTCTGCTCCTAATGTGTAGCATCATGCAATAAACATTCAAAATCTCCTTTCTTTTCTTTTTGCAGCTGTGTTAGAAATGGCATATATGCAGAGCTAACTGTAACCAGAGCTAAAAAAAACAACACATAAGCAAAATATGTAACGCAATTGACAAAATTCGTCACATCAACTCTAACACATCTAGGAATTAGATGCTGTAGTGGCTAAGAAGTATTATAAAATTGACTACGAGCTGACCTTTTTAACTCTGATTTCCATTGCAGATACTGTTTTCACATACTAGCTTCAAATACTACAAACTAGTTAGCTAGTAAGGTGACAATCTCAACAGATACCTCAGTTCACTCTATTACGTAATGATTTCACCTTAAATCACCCCATCAGTGAAAACCGTAGCTTTTGCTTTGGAGACTTTTTTTTTTTAATGTGACAGCAAAAATTACTTTGTGATGTTTATACATTTTTCAACAAGCTGCTCCCTGTAGAAATGATTCGCACATTTCCTACAGCGACAGGAGTGAAGGAGCGAGGTTTTAAAAGGATGAAGGTTTGCTGAGTCGGCTTTTGCACTGCCTTTTTTAAAAAGGGTTATGCACAGTTTCTACATCCTTGCATCCAGAAAAATGTAGAGGCGGAATTGCATGGCTTATTCCCTTGCCTTGGAGAATATAAACACGCCCCTCAGGCCTAGCAGCCTAAAAAAAGTGAGACAGCAGAGCTGTGGAAGGTTTAGACAATGTGTCCCTGCATTCAATAAATCAATCCACTTTTCTTACGTCCTGCAAGGTCAATGATGATGCTCTCTGGTTTCCTAGCAACCCACTCTACTAACCTACTTTTGTCCCAATCACTCGAGAATGGCCTTAGTGCTTTCAACTGCTTTTCAATATGTGGAGGGCAGGACCTTCTGATGCCGGGTGACCACTCGTGCAAAATTATTAAAGCCTTTTGTTCTAAATTGTGACTTGTTTACAATGGGTACATGTGGAGTCATCGTTTTAAAGAGCCGCCGGTAAAAAAATGAATAAAAGTTAGTGTTCTCGACTTTACTTTAGTTCTATTTTGTTAGCTGGCCCACATTTTTGACATACAGATATTGACAGTTTCTTAATGCAACGCTGCTATCATCAACATTTGACTAGGGAACACTTAGGCACGTGAGCAATGTAAAGAATTATATTCTTGATTTATTTACTTTGTTATCTAGTTGTTAGACGCTTTTTTTAACCAGTTCATTTGCCCTTTTGCTTTTGTCCATTTCCTGTTTCTCTTTGAAAGCACTGCGACTTGCACCCAAATTGTAAAAACGTTGGAAGCACAGAACAGTTTTCTTTGTTTTTACAAAGTCAGCGTTTCCGTCAATTTAATTATGGAACACTGTTTTGCTACATTTATCATTGCTTAATTTGTATGTATGTATTCTAAATTAGTCATTCATGTTCTTATGTATTAAAATAGTACTCGAGCACAAACGCTCCTCTACGAGCAATGGTACGGAAAAATGTGTCTAATTAGCGTGCAGGACATTTGTACAAAAATAATGTCACTGATTGAATTTATCTCCCAAGCACAGAACAGGCAATGTTCAGTAACGTAGGACCTGATTGAGATCTTGAGGGTTTTGCCACTGCCACTGTCCCTCCACAGTAGGGGTTCCAAGTACTCCATCAAGTTGATAGTCTTTCACCTGCCCTGTTTAGATGCATGCAGGCTGAATCCCCATCCATGACAGCAGTGTGTTTACTGTTGTGTAAGCAGTCACACATGCTGAAGCAGCTGACTGCAATGCTGGCGAATAGTACTCCGTCGCCGTCAGGGTGGCGGCTTGCCGTCGAGCATATTTTGATTTCTCAGTTGTGCTGGCGGTGTCCCAGAGGTGGTTTCCTGAAGGAGGGAGTCTGTTGCAGTACACGGTAAATAATGAATGCACCATTATTGTGGAAATTGGATGGATGCTAATATAACGCACCTGATATCTATTGGCTAATTGAAAATATCTGCATACACACTATAAAACTCACTCCATTTCAAATTATAATCCTTTGCCACTCTGCTGCACCACAAACTTGGAAAGGCGACTGTTTTTTTTTTCACTTTTCCACTCTCCAGTCCCTTTTTCTCCTCACATTTACTTTCTTGTTGTCATTTATTTTTTGTTGTCTTGATTTATTTTTCCTTTGGCATTATGGTAGGGGGGAGAAAATCCACATTTTACAGAGGGAAAGTTGTCAGTCATGGTGGAAGAAATCATTAGAGTAGAGCTAAATTTTTTGGAGCCCAAGTCCAAAATACAACCATAGCACATGTGGGCCAGAATAGTTAACAGCGTAAAAACTGTAGCTAGCAACCTGCGCACACAGGAGGAAAATAGCAAGAGGTGGAACAACCTGTGGGGGAGTGTGCGTTCCCTGGCCTCCGAATGTCACCTGGAGGACCTGAGAAAAAAGGTGTTGCAGATCTTACATCCTGAAGGCTTGACAGGAACCACTGGTGGAGTAGAGATTGTTAAATTACACTTTACAAAGTCTCACTAAACATAAATGTCCTGTTTGTTTTCAACTCAGCTGTTTTCATTGTGTTCTGCACACATTTTTTCAACAATGGAAACCTCAAAGTATCAGTATCAGATATGTTAGATTGTGTAAATGTATTGTGTTGCATCTAAGATTACAGGTTTTAATCTCCATTAAATGTCACATGATGGTATGGTGCCTGTAAGTATTTGAATACCAAATAAGATATTACCAATATGTGTTTCATATTGTAAAGGTCTGCCCCATTTCAACTGCATATTTTCAACAGGTATTTTCCACTAACCATTTTCCATTACTGAGTAGTTGTCTTTGAAATTACTACATCTACCATGATGCCCTGTTTCTGTTTTGCCAAAAGATGATTGCTATGTTATATTGCTAGTTCTCTCTTGTCTAACATATTTCCACATATGGTAAAGTGCCATGTAGTGAATAATCTCTATTCAATGCTGTCTTCTAAAAAGTGTTAATGTCATGACTTTCACAAATCAAAGTGTGTTGGCCTTCAAATTGAAAGGTATGAGAATGACTATGCTGAACATAAGTGGTAATTGGAAAGATTGACTCTGCACTGTTCACATTATGTCTAATGCCAAACACCTATCCAAGTTGTGTAATTGTCTGTTTTGTAGTCTGCTAGGCCTTGGAATGGTATTTACACATTTCACCTCTCTACTGTGTTCATATGAATGGCTGGTAGAGCATGCTTCCTAATCAATTTATTAACATTCCAGGGCATCCTATTACTTGCTCATTTGAAGTTGTTCTCTTTGAAATTTAAAATAGTTTGGGTAATTTGTTCAATACCACTGAAAGCTATATTATAATAATCTCTAAAACCAGATCTTTTGGGTGTCTACACTCTTTGTTTCAAAAGATTGGGATGTATAATCAACACTTTTACTAATAAAAGAGTTCTTTATTTCTCAATAGGGCCAATAGCCAGAGGACATGGCCAGACATCTGCCCCTGAAGATATTTCCACTCCAGGCTAGAATCAAGTCTTCAGTGACAACATGTCTGTATGAAGAGGAGCAGCCTGGTCTATATGGTCAGCCTAGGCAGACAACTCCATTGAGTCTCACTCTGCCCACACCTACAAATCCCACCCCAGCTGTTAAAACAAAACAGCCAAAGAAAACCTCAACTTCCTGTGTTGCTATCACTTTAACCCCAGTCATGTGCTCCCTAGTCATGGCTGCTATTGAGGCAGTAGCACCACAAACTCGAGATCTGCCAGGACCCAGTGGGATGGGGCACACTGAGGCAAGGGCAGAGGCTAGTGGGAGTAGTGGTCCTGGGATTGATTTTGTGGAACAGCATAATGAGGCGACTGGGTTCACTCTCTCCCATGTCATCTTCGAACAAGTCTTGAGAGCAATACATCAGTCCCAAGACATGATGGGCCAGTTACTCATAGACCTCTAGAAGATGAAGCAGTTGCACAAGGAGCTCAATTATCAGATGGAAAATCGCAACTCCAATATCGGCTCCCTGACTGGGGTGCAGAGGGACATTTACATCCATGTGTAAAGGGCTTTCCCAGCACCATCTACCACTTTCTGTGGTCCTACAACATCTGGGCCACAGAATCTGTCACAGTCACAGAAAGGGAGGCCCTGCCACAGGAAGAAACACCTGCCCCCCCCCCCCCCCCCGGCCATGCAACTGTGGATCTGCCCCCCGCAGGAGGTGATGTCCTTCCAAACAAGAGAAGAAGGCAATACCTCTACCACCACCAGCAAGAGACCCCAACTCATATTTCATCCAGTGTGTGAATACCATTCACTCTGTGGACTATTTCTTGACACATTTACCTTTCAGATGCCATTTGTATTTTGGACATTGGACTTCAAACAATTTTGGCTCTTCAACTATGGTTTCATTCACCATGACTGACTTCTTCAAATGTGTGTTTTGCTTTTTCATTTACATCCTGGTTAAGTTCATCCGGTTTTGTTAAACAAAATCATAACTCAGAAAGTTAAAGACTGGTGTTGTATATCTCAAAACAGTTAATGCATTTGTTTTCTTCCCTCATAACTTTACAAAGTCAAAAATGTAATGATTGCGTAAACACAAATAAGTTGCAAGTAGGTAATGGGTGATCGAGTTCTCAACCATGACTCCCAAAAACAAATACCATTAATTTGTAAACTAGTACGTTTATTTCATTTGACCAGTAATTCTCTATCAGCATTTTCACAAACATGACTATCCATACATGACACAAGTACTGAGTGCCAGTTTTCACATTTCCAATTCCAGACCTTGCCAAGATGGAAGAAGGGATTTAACAAAAAGAATAAGAGTGAAGTGGCAAAATATTAGTGATTTATGCCATGAGCTGTAGTCAGATTTGCCGGCTCACATAAAGAATTCCACATCAATAGACAAAAACATGGTAGTACTACATTTTGTAGACACAGGATCATTCCAATACACTATACCAGTATCTCGTGAAATGTCACAATTTAGGGGCTACTTACAATGGTGGCGAGACTGCCACCAACAGGCTGTTGGGGACAGTCTCACCGCCATCTGAATTATCTTCACCGCCCGCCACATTAGGATGGTGGGCGGTGTGATGGAGGTTGGAAACACCGACTGTGACACATCCGATGGGCTCCTTGAGCCCCTGGTGCAGCGGAGGACTTCGTAATCCCTTCAATCGTGGCATAGGGATTATGATGTTCACCAGCCATGGAAAAGCTAGCGGAAAGGGACATTGGGAGCCTGTAGTTGGCCCCTTCCCTCTGGCCCTATGATGTGGGCACTGGGGGCACTTATGGTGCCCCCCTACTTGTCTGTGCACCATGTGGCAGGCACAGCATTGTGCCTGCCACGTTGTGCAGGGATATGTCAAGTGAACCCTTATTGTATTGCGGCATGTGCTGCAGCCAGTAGCACCGGCCGCAATACAAAAGATAGGCATTGCAACCACCGTGGTGGCTGTTGCATCATAATGCCTATGTCGGGACCGCCAACAGTCTGTCAGGCGGTCACGATTTCCGATAGCCCACCATCTTAATTAGACCCTAAGTTTCAGTGGTATGCCAGAAGAAATATGTCCTACAATGATTAGATACATCAACAGCTTCATGTGCTATACACACAATGAGCATTTTGTCTATGTGAAGGGAGATTAGCATGTTGTGGCTTCACTACCACATGTGATTGAGCTAATGATGGCACACATATTGCCTTAGTGCCAACACACGACAGAGAGCAAGTCCAATGTAGTCAAATTTCCCATTCAATCACGGTGCAAGTTGTTTTGGTACAAGATTTGTACGTCCAAATTCTGTGTCCGTCTTTCCCAGGATCAACCTATGGTCCCTTTGCACATTGAAACAGCACCATATACCTGCAAATGTAACAACTTTGAAATAACCAAATGAAGAGGACATGGTGAAAGTATCTAAAACAGAACAAAACAAAAAGATTACCAACAAAGCATGACAAAATAGACACATCACTAAGTCATGTTTTGGAGGCCACAGTTTTATAAAACAATCTGTGATAAAGAATTAAACTGAACACACTAGTTATTGTGCCAAAACTGTGATCAGCAAAAACCTTTGGTCTGGATTTGCCTGAACTAACCCTTCTTAAAAAGTGACCTGCCCATACTTCTCTCATCATCACATCAATAGTTGGTGTAATGGTTAATGTAATGATATGTAAAGCTATACTTACACTCATGAGAAGAAGTTGTCAATTACATCTCGATTCAAGTCATCTCATATCTATTCACCACTATCATCTTCATTCGGCATTTCAGGATCCTCCCTCAGTCTCCATCTTCTGCTATGTGCAGGATGTTCCGTCACAAGGTGTTGTTGTGGAGCATGCAGCAGGCATGGTGAATTGGCACACCTCGGGTGAGTAGTGGAGCGCTCCATCAGTTTTGTCCAGACAGTGAAATCCGGACTTTAGGAGCCCAAAAACCTGCTCCACTGGTCACCCTGTTCCTCCATGAGCCTCATTGAAGCGGGATTCCCCTGATGTTGTTCGATTCCTCAGCATTGCTAACAAACATGGTAGGTTAGGGTAAGCTGATTTTCCTAGCTGAAAGACAAAAAAATAGCCACTATTTCATATTAAATAACTAAAAATTACCCAAACATCATTTTGACAGATTGTAATTAACAACAAGCCAGGTCCTCCCAGGTCCAAGTTATGACATTTGCATGGGTATAGCACAGTTCCATAGTACATTGGAATCATGAGTTGAGCTGGTGAAATGCAGACAGATGCTTATGATGTACAAATCAGGTAAGCAGACAACTTGCATGTTGATTGACTAAGGCAATATGTGTGCCATCAATTGCTCCAACCACTTGTAGTGGCCGACCTAAACCCTAAAAATCTCCTTTCACATTGGCAAAATCCTCCTGGTGTGGAATCTGGCTGAAGCTGTTGATGTGTCTCATCATTGAGGAAAGAACTTCTTGAAGCACACCACTGAAAGTGATTGTGACATACCACCAGATACAACAATAGCATATTGGAGGATTCCTGTGGCCACAAAATGAAGTAGTGCTATGAGTTTGACAAGTGGTGTAAAAGATTTGTGATTTCTGTTGTGAAGCAGAAGATCTGACTCCAGATGATGACATAAACCCAGCATATTTTGCCTTTTCGATTTGAACTTCTTATAATATCCCTTTCTTCCATGGTGGCAAGGGCGGGATATGGGTGATACAACTGAGACTGTCTTCTTATCACTCTTCTAGGATTCATATATCTCCATTGGAAAAATATTAGAATTTTTCTTCTATTTTCTACAGTAACATATTTGATAATTAATACAAATGGCAGGTTGTGCTGGACATATATATGATTTTACACCATATTTAAAACAAACATTTGCTTGTGTCAATAATGCCATTCAAATGTATTATTTACAAAAAAAATGTCCTTCCAAAATACCCTTGATGGATGTTTAGACAACACCCTGTAACTTTCACTTTTAACATTAGTAACACACTATAATTGTTTTTTTGGATTTTCAAATGAATGAGTGTCCTTCGTAGTTTCAATATGTACACAAACTAGCCACCACTTTGAGTGGTGATGACACACTTAACAGTCACAAACACAGTATTTGACCCTCTAAATTGGTGTCTGCTTGACTTCGCCGTCAAGATGTTTTGAGTCAATCCAACATTTTCCCTATTGATGTACTGACTATAGAAGGCATAGTATGTTTTACCCCACCTGAAATCCAATACTTTCCAAGCCTTGGCTCCTCCGTCAGGATTATGATGTTACTTTTCATGTGGCTTTTCATGGCGGACTTTGGGGGCCTCTAGCTGGGCCCCCTTGGTCCTCCGCTACGGGGCCTGGAGGGAACCTATGGTGCCCCATATGCTTCCCTGCACCCATGTGGCAGGCACCGCATGTTGCCTGCCGCATGGTGCAGGGATGTTTAAAAACATCCATTTTACAATTGTAGCTTGTGCTATGGGCCTTTTCCACCCACCGCACAAGCTAAAATTATAAAATGGATGTTTTCAACAGCCCATAGGGTGAAAGTGCACTATAGTCTCCGTGTATGGTTCTACAGAAGACGATCCGGAGATATTTCAATTTTTAGACACTGAGCTGGCTCTGTGGCCTGAGCCTATTATATGCTGTGGGGACTTTAACGTTCACGATCCCAGTAGTTCTTTTTTTCAGACGGGGAGGATATATGTAGGGAGGAAAAAAAGAACCCACAGGGCATTGACAGATATGGTGACAAATAACTCTCTAGTCGACCCATGGGTCAAGCTGAGACCAGGAACAGATAGTAGCACATACTATTCAGCTCCCCATAAGGTACTTGTTAGGTTGGATTACTTTCTGATATCTACCCCCCTGCTGGCAGGGGCCCAGATAGAGAAACAGCCACGAATCGTTTCGGATCATAGCCCATTGATCTTAACTATTAGAATAGGCCAGGCTCAGCGTAAGGTTACACAGTGGACATTTGATAGAACCCTTTTGAAGGACGAAGCATATAGGGATTACATGACAGCCTGGATTAGGGTCTTTTGGGATATCAATAAAGGTACGGCTCCCTCGGGGGTAGTATGGGATGCTTTCAAGGCCGGGGCAAGGGGTGAAACAATGAGCTATGTGTTCTCAGCCCAGAAAAGGACCCGATTCAAAATTAAGGAAGTTTACCAAAAGTTGACAAGAATTGAGGAGGAACTGGCGCGGGATTTGCGGGAGAATGCTCCAATTGAAGAGCACTTGCTTAAAATCATGGCCCTTAGGGTAGAAGCGGCAGAAAGCATCTCAAAGAGAGCAGCAGAGAATTATCTAACTAAGAGGGAAGCTGCTTACGAGTTAAGTGAGAAGGTGGGTCACTTATTGGCAGTTCGCACTAGACAAAGGCTAGTAGCATCAGACATTGCAGAGATTATGGATGGGAACCGGGTCATGGTCACTGAAACAGCAAAAGTAAGGGAAGTGTTTAGGCAGTTTTACGAAGAATTGTATACTGGGGACAGGACAGGAATTGTAAGTGAGATTGAAAACTATCTCAGTGATATTATCCCTTCGGCTATATCTAGGGAGGAAAAGCTTAGGTTGGACTCCCCCTTTAGTCTTGATGAATTTCTAATGGCATTGAGTATGTTACCATCAGGTAAAGCAGCCGGCCCAGACCAACTCCCGGTGGAGTTTTACAAAGTATTTCATCAAGCTATAGGATTGGATATGTTTAATGTCATGTTGGAGGCCCAGAAGGGGGTCATGATACCTGCCTCATGGGGAGAAGCGGATATCATTGTTATTTTAAAAAAAGGTAAAACATCAACACTCACAGGGTCTTATAGGCCTATTACACTGATGAATGCGGATACCAAGGTGTACTCCAAAATTTTAGCAAGAAGGCTGGCAGAGGTGATAGAGGGGTTAGTAAGCCATACGCAGCATGGGTTTATCCCAGGCAAAAGCACTACGCAACACATTAGGCAGGTGGTTACAACCTTTGATGCGGCAGATGTTCTGGGAGATCCTATTGCGGCACTCTTTTTGGATGCCGAAAAGGCGTTTGATAGGGTCTCCTGGGAATATCTGTGGCAAACGTTAAAGTGGTATGGAATGGGGAACAGCTTTATAACTGCGATGCAGACTCTGTATAATAATCCTTCAGGAAGGATCAGAGTCAACAGAGGACATTCATCAGCAGTTAGGATTGAGAGAGGGACTAGACAGGGCTGCCCGTCTTCCCCATTGCTCTTCGCTCTTTATCTCGATCCCTTGATAAGGAAACTGGAGGGCAACCCAAGGATTCCATCAATAAGGTTGAATGGGAGCGAGGCAAAGACGCTAGCCTATGCTGACGATGTGGCTATTTTGACACCCAATCCTAGCATGGCTATAGGGGAAATAGAATCTGAAGCACAAAGGTTTGGACAGATATCTGGATATAGCTTAAACAGTTCAAAAACTCAGATAGTCTGTAATCATCACATTGTTTGTAATGATCAAAGAGTTGTGAGCTCAGCGGTGTATTTGGGGGTTGCAATTACAGCTGATTTAGACTCGCTGGTACAGAACAACCTTGCGCCCCTGATGTCAAAGGTTAAAACGGATTTAGATAGAATGAACAATTTGCATTTGTCATTAGTAGGATGCACCAATGTCATAAAGATGTTAATATTGCCAAATTTTTTTGTATTTCTATAGGACAATACCGTTATTTTTTGAGTCAAAATGGTTTAGTGATCTCGAAAGCATTTTGAATAGCTTTATTTGGGCTCACGGCAAGACTCGTAGGGCGTATCGTTTTATGTCATTGCCCAGAGAAAGAGGAGGATGGGGAGCGCCCGATTTCAGATTATATTACTGGGCATCTGCATTGCAATATATGCGGAGACTGATTGGAGGGGGCGGGTTGGACGATAGAACAACACATGATTCAACTAGGATATACTCAGTAGTGTTGGGACCTGAGTTAGAAAATTCTTTTCTTAAATGTACTGATTTCGCTTATTTTAAAAGAACGAGGTTTAAGGATGTCCAAGCCGCAATTAAGATTTGGAATGCTGTGATGAAAAAAATTGGCTTGGGCCGATATAATTGGTATACCAGATTGTTTAAAAATACATCCTTTCCTGTACAGATATTTGGGGACACCACGATGGCAGGTTGGACGGAAAAGGGGATTGTTCAGATAGGGGATGTGAGGAGTACGGAGGGGGTTGTTCAATATACAGAACTAATGAGCAAATTTGGATTAGACAGGAGGGACTTTTTAAAATTTTTGCAAGTAAGAAGTTTTCTCGGAAATAAGCAGGGTGGGCCTGTGGGGTTCGGTAAGGTAGAAATATTGGAGAAAATTAGGGTAGGTGGGGATTGCTCGATTCAGAGCTTCTATGCAAGCTTGTTAGCAGCAAAATTAGATGATAGGGATAAGTATAGTGTTAAGTGGGCAGATAAGCTGGATGGTGAGGTTAGTTGGTTTCAAGAGTCACTGGACTTAGGTCGCACCCTGCTTTGCTCAGCCCCGCTGCAGTCGCAGCAGTATAAAACTCTCTATTCGCTATACTACACACCAGCAAAGATAGCAAATTGGGGGCGTAGTGTGGGTATCACGTGTTCAAGATGTAGTTCCCCCGATGCAGATCTAATACATATATTTGCTACATGTCCACAACTGCATACAGTGATAAAAGAGATAGAGAAGTTTCTGGATGCCTCTTTGGGTATCCAGATCACTCTAACACCGGTAGAAATACTGTTAGGAATAGTTGTAGATAGTAATATCACTCAGGGGGACTTTGTCTTTGTTGCTATGGCAGTCTATAGGCTCTGCATAGCCAGGGCCTGGTTGGATAAAAACCCCCCAGAAATGCAAGTTTGGCTGTCTAATCTCCTGTCAACTTACAATCTGGAAAAAAATATATATGCTCGGAAGGGTAGGAAAAGGAGGAGACTGGGGTTAAGGATATGGGACCCTATTATAAAATGGAGAGAAGCTTTGGGGTTGACTGACTAGGTTAGGAAATTTCGGAGGTTTTAGCTCTAGCCATTGTAGGAATTTGAGATGATGTTAACTCGCTGTACTTAGTAGGATGTTTAGATGAATAGTGATTTCGATGGAAATGATTTTGATAAGTAGTGTACTGTAAGAAATTAATTGCATTATTTGAGATTGTGCGCTGTAATGTGATAACTGTGCATTGGTTAAAATAAATATATTTATTAAAAAAAAAGGAAAAAAAAACCATATTTGATCATTAATACAAATGGCAGGTTGTGCTGGACATATATATGATTTTACACCATATTTAAAACAAACATTTGCTTGTGTCAATAATGCCATTCAAATGTATTATTTACAAAAAAATGTCCTTCCAAAATACCCTTGATGGATGTTTAGACAACACCCTGTAACTTTCACTTTTAACATTAGTAACACACTATAATTGTTTTTTTGGATTTTCAAATGAATGAGTGTCCTTCGTAGTTTCAATATGTACACAAACTAGCCACCACTTTGAGTGGTGGTGACACACTTAACAGTCACAAACACAGTATTTGACCCTCTAAATTGGTGTCTTCTTGACTTCGCCGTCAAGATGTTTTGAGTCAATCCAACATTTTCCCTATTGATGTACTGACTATAGAAGGCATAGTATGTTTTACCCCACCTGAAATCCAATACTTTCCAAGCCTTGGCTCCTCCGTCAGGATTATGCTGTTACTTTTCATGTGGCTTTTCATGGCGGACTTTAGGGGCCTCTAGCTGGGCCCCCTTGGTCCTCCGCTACGGGGCCTGGAGGGAACCTATGGTGCCCCATATACTTCCCTGCACCCATGTGGAATGCACCGCATGTTGCCTGCCGCATGGTGCAGGGATGTTTAAAAACATCCATTTTACAATTGTAGCTTGTGCTATGGGCCTTTTCCACCCACCGCACAAGCTACAATTATAAAATGGATGTTTTCAACAGCCCATAGGGTGGTTGCATCTAAATTCTGTGGGTGGGACCGCTGACCAATGGTTGGGCGGCTCTAGTCCACAATGGTGTCAGTCGGACACAAGTCCAATCGACATCTTAATAAGGCCCTATGTCTACTCGTTGTAAGTTGTAGTGGGAATAGTATATATATTCATTTAAAGTTTATAATATTTATTATTATTGATGATTTAATATTTTATTTATTTTTAGTAATTAAAAAAAATGTTTGAGTTTTTTATTTGTAACAAATGGTTTGCTTTGTAAATCTTTTGCTGTATTGAATAAATATATATAAACATGTATATATATTTTTTTCTTTTAAAAAAAATATTTTTTATTGAGTTTTTACAGACAAGTAAAACACTTAACATTTATATATCACGTTGTCCATACAGGGAAACGAACGCTTTAGGTTTAGGTGTTGGTAGCCTGGGTTACAGAGGCTTGAGATCCCTGTTAAAACCATTGTCAAACAAATAACATAGAACATAGAACATGTACCCTGTGGAGTTATGTGTTGGGAGGGGGTGCCCGAAGGGTCTGGCTGGCAACCTTGGGTCATGGGCTTCGATGGACACCTGCCCCTTGGACTACTCTGTGGAAAGTATGGGTGGGGGATAGAGAAAAAGAGAAAGAGGAATGAGGATAAGTGGGTATAAGGGTAGTGGGGGTGTCCTGCTCTGACTGACGGGGCTGTGCTTAGTTATGTCATTGGTGATGGTTTGCCCTTCACGGTGGATCATACGGGTTTAGGAATCTGTCCAGGGTGGTCAACAATCCCCTATTAGGGTTTCTCCATGGATTGTTGCGAAGGGATGTGATGTCGGCTCCCCTCAAGCACGTTACCCAATTCAGCAACCCCTTGAAGGTGGCCTTGGAGGTGTCCTTACAGTTGGTGAGGACTATTTTAGTTTTGCTGTTAATAGGAGGTCTAGCAGATTACTGTCGTGTTGCGAGTCTAGGTCAGAAGTTATGAATGCGGGAGTGAGTGAGGAGAACTCTACTTTAAGAGTACAACCTAGGGTATTGTTTATGAAGGAGAAGACTTTGTTCCAATAATTTTTTACTTTTGTGCAGTGGAAGATGAGGTGAGCCAGGTCTCCCTTTTCTAGGTCGCAGTTCCAGCAACGGTCGTGTTCTCTCAGGCCCATGGAAGCTAGGCGGGCCGAGGTCCAAAAGAGTTTGTGTAGAAGCCAGAATTTTGTCTGGGCAAGGATCGGGATTCCATATTCTTAGAGGGGGCCGACCAGAGGGCGTGTCTTTGTTGTTCCGTCAGGGCGGCGTCTAGGTCTGCCTCCCAGAAATTGGTTGTTTTGCTGTTAAGCGTGGAAGTGTTTGGTTGGAGAGGTTTGTCGATATGGGAGACGTGGTGGCCCACTATGGTCAGGTTTTCCAAATATTGGAAGATTGATGGTGGTGTGTCTGGCTAAGTTTGATTTGGTTACAGCGGTTCTGATTTTGAGGAAGTTGTAGAGTTCTATGTCAGGTAATTTGTGTCGGGTTTGTAGTGTGCTGAATGTAAGTGGAGCGCCCCCTTCCTCCAGCGGGGCAGGGAACGAGAGGCCTATTTTTGTCCCTGTGTCTATGGTTAGGGGTTTTCCTCTGTATTTTATCTTTGGGTTTCCCCACAGCGATTCCCATTTCGAGTTTTTGATTCTGTGCTGTAGTTTCCTGTCCACCCTGAGGAGGGCGAGTCTGGTGTTTTTGAGTATAAGGCTCATGTTTTGTGATTGTATGTTGATGGTAAGTAGTAATAGTGGTTCAAGGTTGTTAAGTATGGCTTTCTCTATCTTGAGCCACACCGGCGTGTACTTTGGGTTGGTTGTGACCCAGTACAGTCCCTGTCTTTCTATAGATGCCGTCCGGAACGTTCTGTAATCTGCCAGGTTTAGGCCTCCTAGGTTCCTATTTAGTCTCGATTTTGTAAGGCTTATTCTAGGTTTTTTATCTTGCCAGAGGAACGCGTTTAGCAATTTGTCAGTCTTGCGGTGGAAGTCATCTGTTAGTGTGAGCTGGATCCATCCCATGAGGTAGTTGATCACTTGGGTGATTATCATCTTAATTGTGTCTACTCTCCCCACCACCTCTCTCATTTTGTTCAAGTGTGGATTTGAGGTTTTTTCCGAATTGGATTCCTAGGTACTTGATGAACCCTGGTTGCCATGCGAGCCCTCAGTTGTCAACCACCTCTCTGGTGGTGTGGATTTTGAGTGGCATGCAGTTCGATTTATCTCTGTTGAGTTTGTATCCAGAGTGGGCAGAATATTTACTGATGGATTTGATGAGGGCACGTATGGATGATATGGGGTCCTCTGTGATTATGAGTATGTCGTCCGCATAAGCGGCTATTTTGGCAGTCGCCCCATTTATATTGACCCCCGTCACGTCTATATAGGCTAGGATGTCTGTGATCAGAGGCTCGAGAGCGGGGGACAGGGGGCAGCCCTTTCTTGTTCAACGCTGTAGGGTGAATTGTTCTGAGACTCCGCCGTTAATCACTATGTGCGCCCTAGTGTCTGCGTAGAGTGCCATAACTTTGCGTATAAAGTCAACTCCCAGGTTGTAGGACCTTAAGCACTGTTCTAGGAAGGGCCAGGACACTTTGTTGAAGGCTTTCTCTGCGTCTAGGGTGATTGCTACTGCGGGTTTGTTATAGGTGGATGACTGTTCGAGGACATGGCAGAGGAATCTTGTGTTGTCATGTGACATGCGTGTCTTCTTGAAGCCTACTTGTGAGTTCCCTATTAGCTTTGGGAGTATCGTGCTGATTCTTGTGGCTAGGATTTTGGCGTATATTGTGCAATCTAAATTGATAAGAGAAATGGGTCTGTAATTCTGGGGGCGTTGCGAGTCCTTGCCTTCCTTAGGGATAACTATAATATTTGCTTCCTTCATAGTGTTTGATACTCTGCCCACCCCCTCGCAATGGTTGAAGACCTTTTTCATGGTTGGGAGTAGTTGAGGCCTGAAGGTTTTGAAGAAGGAGGCTGTGTAGCCGTCCGGGCCCGGCGCCTTGTTGTCTTTGAGCGAATTGATAGCCACCTCAATTTCGGTAGCACTTATCTCCCTCCCTAATTTGAGTGCCTCTTTGTTAGTTATCTTGGGCAGATTTAGTCTATTTAGGTACTCGGCGACACCATCCTGGTCTAGAGCATCGTCACTGCTGTAGAGATCTTGGTAACACTCACAGAACGTGCACAGGATGTCCCTGTGTTTGGTGTGTGTGATGTTATTTGCATCTGTGATGGAAGGTAAGGTATGTTGTCTCTGTTTGTGTTTCAGGTATGCCGCAAGGGATTTCCCTGCCTTGTTTGCCTCGCATAGGTTGATCTGTTTGTATTTGTTGATCCACAGACCCCCCCTTTCACTCAGAATTCTGTTATATTCGTATTTCTTTTTTTGTCAGCTCATTTAGTGCAGTTACATTCCTTGTATCCCTGCTGTGGGATCCCTCTAGAGTTTTGATGTCTACCTCTAGTCGTTCTAGGTGTGCTCTCGCTATCCTATTTCGTTTTGCCATGATGTCGATTAGTGTGCCTCTAACTGTGGCTTTTAATGCGTCCCACACCATGATGGGGTCCATGTCTAACGTGTCATTATATTTTATGTATTCGTTGATGGCTTGCTCTATCTTTGCATTATCCTCTTGGTTATTAATAACAGCATTATCAAACCTCCATCTGTGTGTGACGTGTTCGTTTTGTCTGCCCGTCAATTACAATCTGATGCATGAGTGGTCCGAGATTGTGCTAGCCTCTTTCTCTGTCTCGTCTATTAGGTGGGTATGGGAGCCTGATAATAATATATAGTCAATCCTACTGTAGGAGTTGTGTGGGTTGGAGTAAAATGTATAATCTCTGGTGTCTGGGTGCTGTACTCTCCAGGGGTCCCTGAGGTTGAACCTGTTGCAAATGTTCTTTAAAATATTGTAAGAGTTCGGAGGAGGCTGTGCGCCTATGTTTGTCTGTCTAGGGTATAGTCGAGTGCCAGGTGGAAGTCCCCTGCCAACACTGTCATGTCGCTTTGGGCGCCCATTCCAGTCTCCTGGCGACATCCTCCCATTATGCGGTGTCATCTGTGTTTGGGGCGTAAAGGTTTCAACTGTGTTACTAGTATCCTATCTTCAGTGTCATGTTGTTGGCCTTCTATTGTTAGTCTAGATTTCTTGTTTATGAGTGTGATGACCCCTCTTTTTTTCCCTGTCGCTGGTGAGCATGCAACCTGTCCTATCCACTTCACCTTGACTTTGGACGCGTCTTCTAGAGATAGTTTGGTTTCCTGTAGCAGTATGATGTCACCTTTAGTCTTGGCTAGATAGTCTAGGATCTTCTTCCTCTTGATGGGGTGGTTAAGGCCCTTAACATTTAGGGAGACTATCTTCAGGTTAGATACTAGAGAGGGGTGGTTGTTGTGTGACATAGCTGATTCTGTGTGCGCATCATGTATTCTCCCCGCCCCCAGTGTGGGTTGTGCGCTGTTGGACTTGGCCCTTAGGGCAGGTTCACCCCTAATCTTTTTGCTTTTTTTTTGTGACCCAGTGTTAGTGATTTTTGGGTCTGTGCGCACTTTTTCCCTGTGTCCCAGAGTAAAGTGCGTGCGTGTAGTATGGCTGGCCTGTCCTCCCATAGGAATGCATGGGGAATGTGTGTGTCCCTGGTTGTTCCTGATGCGTGGGGAGTGCAGGCTCGAGTTTGGTATGTGTGAACTCGTGAGAATGAATGCTGCGCGATGGTATGTGTGGCTTGTATGTGTCTAGTTGGGAAGTGCTACTTCTGGACATTGATGTATGTGTGTAGTGAGGGTGCTGGAGCGTGATTGGCTGGAGCTGGCTGGCATGCCAGGCTCCAGGAAGTCTGGATGGGTCTGCCCGGTGGTGAGTGTGAGATCAGCATGAGTGATGTGTGGGAGGAGTGCACTTGGGTCCTGGATGGGCTGGGTTTTCCCCACACAATGCTGGCTCTGCCCCCCTGTGGTTTGTCTAACGACCCAAGCCTCCCCAGTGAATGAAAGGGGTGGTTGGGCCATCAAGGGTACTCCCCAGCCAGCTGCAACTGGTTTTCCCCCACCCTGCACCCTGAAACAAAGGATTTCTTGGTATAAAAATGGGGATGTGTCCCCACAGAAAGGGTTCTCTGTTCTCTTCCAGGATCCTTGCCAGAGGGGGCTGTTGCTGTTGCGGGGGCCAGGAGGACCGCCACTTGGCTTGTCTCCCTGCCTGGAGACCCAGTGTGCTGGCTCTGGCCCAGCCTTGCCCCCCTGCCTGCCTCCAGACCCTGCTGGAGCTTTGCTTTCCTGCCCCTAGCGCTTGGAAGCGCTTAATTGCCTGCTAGCGCTGTGGAGCACTTTATTTGACTTTCACGGCTGCCCACGCCGCATTTTTGCCGTGTGCTTAGTCCCTAAGCGCTGGGGAGCGCTTTCTGTGCGAGCCGGTGCCACCCGGCATTTGCCCGAATTTGCGGCATAGCGAGTGCCTACCTCGCTTTATACTTATTTTGGACGCCGGTGCCCATCCGGCATTGCCCCGTTGTTATTTTATTATTTAAAGCAGGAGCCCACCCGGCATCCCCGTGATCACCGCCGCAGCCCAGGAGCATTGAAAACCGTTGCCGGGCCGCTGCCTAGTGCGACCCGGAAGTCCCGCCTCCTGACCCCCAGGGCCGCGCTGCCATTAGCAGCCCCAGCGGAAGTCAGGCGGAGGGCAGCGAGACAGGGCCAGGCGGGAGACGAAGGAAGCAGCCGGCCCCGTCCTCGAGGCTCCCCGAGTGAAGGAGAGCCCCGCGCCGACCCGCAGAGGAGACGCATCTGGCCCAGGAGACCCGGTGAGTGCAGAGTGGGGCCCCGGGAGTGCAGAGTCGGGGAGGAGGGTGTCGGGGCACATTGCCGGTGCCCGCCCCTCCCCCGTCAGTGTGGAGACCCGATTGAGGCTCTGGGGGCATTACTTGATCCTGAGTCCCCCGTGAGGGACTTCAACGAAGCCCGCAGTGTGATTAGGAGCCCCGAGGCTCCTGGGGGCAATTTGGTTATTTAGAGCCCGAGAGGCTCCTGCCCTAACTATATTTACGAGCCCCGAGGCTCGAGGGGGCACCTTGATTTCCACGAGCCAGCGAGGCTCAGAACCGGCCCCATTGTTCTTCAAGCCCTGAGAGGCTCGGAGGGTGCCAGTTGCTTTGCGAGCCCAGAGAGGCTCGAGTGCCCATTCCTGTTGAGAGCCTGAGAGAGGCTCAGGGCGCCCGTTCTTGCCCAGAGCCCAGAGAGGCTCAGCAGTGCCACAGTGGTGGTTCTTGAACCCACGAGGCTCCAACGTTTGCCTAGCTGTGATTCACAACTGTCCAGCACTTAGTGGACAGTTGCTATGTTTAGGCTTTGTGTTCTGGCTGCCTGTGCAGCCTGCCTGACATTGAGACTCCGGGCATTTTAGCCCTTGCGAGGCCAGTTGGCCTGAGGGACAGTTCTAGTGTTGTGCTACATGCACCCTGCGCATTGTAATTTCCTTGCTGATGTGATTCTTGGGCGAATGTTCTACCTGCACCTCTGAAGGTGTTTTAATGTTTCATGTGCAATTGTTTATGTCATTACCTTTGCTAAAAGTGACCTGCTTAGGTGATTCCTTGTGCTTTTATTTCCCTTTGCTAAAAGTGACCTGCTTAGAGGAATGTTGATGTTTTATTGCCTTTGCTAAATGGGACTTGCTTAGGTGATGGTTTTCCTTCCATAGGTCCTGTTGATAAGGTCCTAGTTCCCTGCGTGATTTTCCTACAGTGTTTAGGGTTGCGTAGTAGGTGTTTACCCTTTACCAGTAGTTACTGGTTGTATGCTACATTTACTATTTTTGTGTTACAGTCATTATATGTTTATGTGCTAAGTGTTATACCTACAAGTATTATCTCTAAAAAGTGCATACCCCTGACAGTGGTCCAGGTGGCCCTGTCCTGTACATAATCCCTTGTAAATCTTGCCCGTGCCTGTTGGCACATTGTAAAGTGTGTGTCTTATCTAATGTGTTTTTATTATAATACAAAGGCTATTTTTGATATAACCTTGTGTGGAGTTTCCTTTGTGGTGGGCCTAGGGTGTTGTCGCTGGGGTGCGCGCGCAAACGCTTTACACATCGCCTCCGAGATTAGCCTTGCTGCTCGCGTCACGGTACCTAGAGGGTGAGCAGGGGTTATCTTGGTGTGTAACTCCCTTGCCCTGACCTTAGAAATGGTGATCCCTGACTGACTTTGGCGTGAGCATTGGCCGGCCGGGGGTCCCGTTTCTAACATGCGCCTTGTCGTTTAGTTCTGCTAGTGGCCCCTGTGTCCAGGTCGGCCTCCCTCTAGGAGTTCTTTCCCTAGATTGGTGTAACGCCCCATGGGCTTTCATCCCCGTATACTTGGGTTTGTGCAGGCAGTTGAGTAGGAGACTGTAGAGAGGAAAATATACAGTGGGGTGTAGCAGAGTAGTCAAGAGACATAAGAAGTTTGTGAAAGACAGACTGGACGAACGAGATGAACTGGACGAACTAGACGAATAGACATACAAACAATAGCCTCCCCCCTCACCCTCTTCCCCCCAACTCCCACCCCCTACCGCTCCCTGCCCCACATAACTTGCATGCTGGGCATGCGACGGCAAGATCCCCTGATCCGCCTCCCTGAGAGTGTCCTGTTCGGTTACCCCTCTACTCCACCAAGGATTGTTGCATTAGGTTATAAAGGTATCCCTTATTAGTATTCAGTAATTATACATTTCTAGGTTACACGATTACCCCCCTCTTATTTCCTCTGTCCTTAAACTTTGTGAGTCGCTTCTATGATAAAAGGATATGTAGCAGCAGGCTCGAGGTAGCTTTGTTGTGCTGGTATAGTCCTGAGGAGTAAGTTTGTTTTTGAGGTATAGGATACGGTTGAGTGTCCCGGAAAAGCCCTTCAGCTCTTTTGCTATTTGCGACCCTCAAGCTCTTCAGTTCCTGGCTCTGGTGAGGGCCTTCTCTTGCTCGAGCCTGGTTGTGTTGTTTCCTTGTCTTCTTGTGTCGGTGACTGTAGGTATCTGCTTAGTTCATTAGGTTCTTTAAAGACTAATGAACTTCCTTAGTTGGTAATTTTGAATCTGGTGGGTCCCACAAAAGAGAATAGGATATTTTCTTTCCTCAGTTTGTCGCGTTGGGCCAGGAATCCCTTTCTTATGTCTACTGTGCTCTTGGAGTAGTCTTGGGTTAGGATTTTCTTGTGGTCGTTCCATTGCATGTTCTGGTTTCTCCGTGCTATCCCAAATATGGCTTCTGTGTGTTGCGAGCGCAAGGGTTTGCATATGATCGGGGGTGGTCCCGGTCTATTTGGTGATTTGAATCCTGGGACCCTGTAGTCCTTGTCTAGTTCAAAAGGATAATCCAGTTTAACATTTGTGATTTTGGGGAGCAGATCCTTGATGAGGGCCATACATGATCCTGCTTTATCTTCTTCCCCCTCCGGCACCCCGAGGATTCTTATATGGCTCTTCCTGTTGCGGTCATCCAGTTCTGCTGTCAGTTTTAGCAGTGATGCTGTGGACTTAGACAAGGCAGCTATGACTTTGTTTGTGTTTTGGTCAGCTTCTTCAATGTCGCTGACTCTCTGCTCCACCTCTGTGATCCTGTTGTTCGCCGCGTGGTTGTCGGCCCTAGCCGCTGCAAGCTCAAGCTGAATTGCGTTGGTGGTTTGTTTGGTGGACTTGGCTAGGTCGTGCACATCAGCTAACTTCTTCAGGATCAAATCAAGCATGGCGTCCAGATCTGCTCTTTGTTTCATGGGTGAGTCTGTGGGAGAGTCACCCTTGTTCTTCTTTGTTTGCCAGACTGCCATCGTTTGGAGGCCTCTTTTGGTTTGTATTAGTTGGTATCTTTTGACCACTTTTTGCACCATTGGTCGACCCTCCTGACCTTTGGCTTTCTTATCTCTTTGGGCTCTGATGTGGTTTGGTCAGGCTTTGTGGTTGAGGTGTTCTTCACTTTTCCTGACGTGGATTTGTGCCCGTTTTGTGCCCCCCACTGTACCCGTTTCGTCGAGGATGACCTTGTTGCTCCTTTGTTCGCCACTGTCTTTGTTATCCATTTTACCGATCTGGGTGTGTTCTGTGGTTGAAGTTCCTGTGGGGCCTTGCCTGCTTACAGGTACTGGGTAGCCAGTAACTTGCTGCTGAGTGTTTGCGGGCTGTTAGAGTTCTTACGGGAGAGATTCTGGGCAAACCAAGATACGATTGCCCACCTTACCGTTGTGTGCTTTAATGTGACTAATGAGGTGACTGCTTGTCTGTCCTTGCCTTCTTGGGTGTCCCCCCCTACGCTCGTCTTTGCTCCTATATGTTTGGCATCGATGCACCTCACAGTCTTCTCACTTTAGGGGGTACTACCGGTTCCTCTCCTTGGCGGGCTTAGGTGAGCTCTTCGGGATTGCAGTTAATGTTGCGCAATGTTAGGTGCCCCTGCTGAGATGCTGTTGAGATGCTGCTCCTGGCTAGAAGTGACACTGACTGGCGTACACGGTGGAGGAGAGACCAATATTCCCCCCCAGTGGTGTGCACCGGATGACGGGCTGTCTGTTCACCCTCTGTGTAGCAGACGTTTCCTTCCACACCCGCTGGCGTGGGGCAGCGGTTAGTCGGGGTGGACAGTGATGCGGCGCGGGAGTATCTCTTGTCCTTGTTGCACTGATCTTTACTTGGAGTGATAAGAAACCCCTTGTGTCCAGTGGAGCTCACCGAGACCTGGCAGGATCGCTTAGGATCGATCCACACCACGCCCCCCTCACTTGCAGGATGGGGGCTCGCTCTCTTGTTATACGGTGCTGTCTACAGTCTGGTTTTTTTTTTTGTTGTTTTTTTTACTGGTTGAATAATTTATTGTGTCTGGTGTGCCGAGCTGTAAGGGCCCCCCCAAATGTTCCTTTTGCGGATCCACCTTTCCCGCTCCTTTGTTTACGCGGACCGTGCCGGTCTTCTTTCGGTCTTCTTTTTAGTTAAGATGGCGGCCCCCAGCGCAGAGTTTCGTTTTCGCTTTCCTGCGTGGAAGCGGGAGCCCTACCCCTGGGCGACTGGTTAGCAGGTAGGTAGGCGTTGGGTTACGGTTAGAAATCTGTTTGATGATGCACTAACCTCACACGAAAGGGCTGGGGACCTTTCTATCCCACCATTTCTTTCCGGATCTTCTTGGTTCCACTATATCTCCCGAATTAGAGTACAATTGCCATCTTGGTTTCTCTGCGCTTAGGGGAGTTATGGGGTCTGCTCTGCCCCCCTGAGGAGCATGTGGTCCATGCCCCTTCTTTCCTCCTTACCTTTCTAGCTGTTCACCTAAGATCTTTTCTGGGTTACTTGTGTGCTTTCTTTCCATCTACTTGTTACGTTGATCTTCCTTCTAACCAAGATGGCAGCCCCACGGTGGGTATCGGTTTTATTTACGCTTGTAGGTCTCGGGACCCCTCCTCGGTTCGGTTGCTTGCCTGGATGCTGAACGGTGGAATGCGGGAGTAGATGTGTTCGGTGATGAACTGACCTCGTTCGGTCGTATTACCCTTTTCTGCTGCTTCTTTCCTGCTCCTTGGTTTCCTTTGTGCTCCCCGGTTCAGCCATCTTTGTCTCGCTAAGTCTCGGGCATTCGGATGTTACCGGGTCTCCAATTTCACTTCTGCCTCACTGAGCAGCGTGCATCCTTCGCTCGTTCTCTGCCTGGTACCTTCCGGCATGTGTACAGGAGGTTTTCATGAGCATTCGGTTTGTTGGTCGAGTTATATTGTTTGGTTCCTCTCAGGGAGATGCAGAGCTCCGGATTCGGGCAAGTTTTCAAAAATAAAATGAATTAAAAATATTAATGTAATCATATTTTTTAATTTGAGATATTTAAACAAATATATATATATACCAACGGCGGTACGAAGCAGCAAGCCGCATGTTTACCGATCTAGACACTCCTGAAATTGGAAACGCCTCTGAGAATGCTAATCAGAGGAACACTGGCCAGAACAAACAAAATCTCTGGAATACCCTTTGGAAGCTACTAATGGCAGAGCAAAGTAAATGGTGGGAAGCCACCACGCTTCAAAAGTACATTGATGTGAATAGAATACCAAGAGGGTTGCGAATATATACGACCCCAACATTCTCAGACCCTGATCCAGAAATGGTAGAAGCATGGGCGGACAACAGCCATGAATGCTCCATAAGGATGCTCAAAATTCTTGTCAAAGACGCAAACAAACGATGCGAAAAACTGGCAGAAGAAATAGAGGCCATTACAAACCAATTAAAAGACCTTTATGATGACGAGAAAGACTTTGACAGCGAGATGGCCAAATTGGAAAATAAGTTGGAGAAATCAGAGAAAGAACTACGTGACAAAAAAGAAAGCAAGTTTCTTAGAGATCGAAATGATTATGAGCAAGGCCAGGTACTGACCTTTGCTAAAAAATATGACCATCTAAGAACAACAGTAACCACACGAGAAGCTATACAACCTCCACAAAAAGAGGGAGCCAATGCACCAATTACAATAAGGAGCCCAGGAGACGCAAGGGAGCAAACGAATGCTACGGCGGGGCCAACTACAGAGAGAACACAGAATTTGGAGCTGATGAGCCCAAAAGACAAAATTTTAATGGAATACGCAATGGTTGCCCAAGGAAGGCTAACAGCTCAAAACAAACCACCAGGAGGAACAAAAGGACGCGGTCAAGGCGGGAAAGGCGCAGGCAAAAGCAATATAACAATCACCAGCAACATATCGAGCCCAGTGGGATCAAGGACAAGGGGCCAGAGGAGAGGAAAATGATGGATTCGAACACAGTCATCAACTTATCAACCAGGGAGCTGACCATAGCAGAGAAAGAGGTACTGTCTATGGGACTTTCTTTTTGCCCTACCTCTACCTTTGATTATACCCAGAGTCGTATTGATCTCTTCTATTTTACTCGCAAACTTCGCTTAAAGAAATGGCATGCTACTAAACTTACCACTAACATTCAGGAACCAGTACAAGTGCCCACCAGTATCACAGGCGCAGATGTAGAAACGCTGCATCTACTCCATGAACTGGAGGGGGACTTGGACATACCTAATAGTGCTATGCTTAATCTGATTAAGGACGATATTAATATTGGTTTAAAGTACAACAGCAACTTTAGGCCAAAATCTATATTTATGCCACAAATTGTAAATGAATCAATTGATATTTTTGAGAAAGCGATGATGAAAGAATTTGAAAGTATGTCTAAGCGCAATAACTATGTGAAATGTAACCTGACTAATGTACAATTTAAAGCTATCAAATCCCTTAACGATGACAAAAATATTGTGATCAAAAGATCTGACAAGGGGGGAAATATTGTGGTGCTTCCCCGAGAGCTATATATCAAGGAGGGCCTGTCACAATTGAGTGACTCTACCAAATATGAAATAAGCAACAGGGCTATTTACCTGGAGTGCGTTTCTGAGTATACAGAGCAACTCAATAAATGGAGAGAAAGCCAGCTGATAAGTAAGGATGAGTTTAATTTTATCCTTAACAAACACCCTAAAATACCAGCGCTCTATCTACTACCTAAGGTCCACAAAAGCATGACTAACCCCCCAGGAAGACCCATCGTGTCATCAAGAGGGAGTTGTTGGGAAAATACCTCTAGATACGTAGACTTTTTCCTGCAACCCTTGGTGCAAACTTTACCTTCGTACCTTAGGGACTCCGGTCACTTTTTACAAAAAATTAATGACATATCCTGTGACCCCGACTGGATGTTCATGACCCTGGACGTCAGCAGCCTCTATACCTGCATCCCCCAACAGCAAGGCATCGAGGCATGCAGGCATTTCTTTAAAACACGGTCTATCTCCTACCATTTACATACTGAGATGCTTCTGGAAATGGCATATTTATGCCTCACCAAGAATTACTTCCTATTTAACAACACAGTTTACCATCAGCTACTGGGCACCGCGATGGGGACTTGTCTGGCGCCCAGCTTTGCCTGTCTGTACTTGGGACTATGGGAAGAGCAAGTGGTCTACAAATCCGAAGCATTCCACAATAACATTGTGTGCTGGCTCCGCTATATAGATGATATTTTTATCATCTGGAACGGTAACCAGAAGGACGCATTGGAATTTGTTAAAGACCTTAACACAAATACCTATAATCTTAGCTTTACCAGCCACATAGATCCCACAACCATTGAGTTCCTTGATGTGAAAGTCGAAAAGAAAGACAATAACCTGACCACGACTTTATTTAGGAAGAGTACAGCAGGCAACAGTCTGTTACACGCCTCCAGCTGCCACCCCACTAATCTGATCAACTCTATCCCTTTAGGAGAATTTCTGAGGGCCAAAAGAAATTGCTCAAATGAAACTGAGTATAAAAAGGAGATAACTCTGATGAGTGACAGATTTAAGGAACGAGGATATGGAGGCAAATGCATTGCGAATGCCCTAGCTAAGGCCAACAAACGAGAGAGAACTAGCCTACTTAAAACTAGAAAGGAAGAAACCCAATCACCCCCCAAAAACATGAGCAGATTTATCACAGACTATCACTGTGATTCCAAAGAAGTGAGGAAAGCACTCAGTAAATATTGGAACATATTGAAGCTAGACAAAGACCTGGCACCTGAAATCTCCGACTATCCCCAACTCACGTTCAGGAGACCCAAGTCCCTTAATGACCTTCTCTGCTCCACTCTCTTACCCAAGATAGTGAAACCTAGAATTCCGGTGCAAGGTTTTTATACTTGCAACAGGTGTAAAGCCTGTCGCAATAGTAAAAACTTAAAGGAGATACAATTATCTAAAGACACCAGCAAGTTCAAAATCACCAAGCATGTCACTTGCCTTACAGACCATGTCATATACGCTCTGCAATGTCCCTGCCAATTATGCTATATTGGAAGTTCTAAACATCAAGCCAAGAAAAGGGTATTGGAACACATGCGGGCGATAACTAATAATGACAGACAGTATCCCATCGCCAGGCACTTTGCTACACACCACAACAGCAATGTGAATATGCTGTCGTTCTGTGTACTGGAAACAGTTCCGATAAGAGAGAGAGGAGGAGATCGCATAAGGGAAATGAGGAGACTTGAATCCAGATTAATTATCAAATATAGGACGACCCAACCCCATGGCCACAATTTGCATGAGGAATTAAACGTCCACTTGGGTTAAACTGTGAACCTGCAATGTAAATGCTTACCTGCTGTTTTTAACCATTCTTTTTTCACCTTTTAGCACTGATTTACCAGTCACTGATATATGTATTTTTAATTTTGGTCTACAGAATCTGTTGGTGATCATTATTGGGAATCTGTTGGACCTCTGGGAGCACCTGAGTACATAAAACTATTGAATTGGACAATGTGAACTATCACTATGAGCAATATACGCCCACTTGGGCTTTACCGCGCCAGTATGTATGGTGGAAGGAATTATGATTTGCGCTTCTGGCCCACTGGGGCGATATATTTTGTATATGTAACAAAACTATCTGAATATGCTAACATTCCTGAATGTGCTCTGATGATTGATGCTACACTGTCCTTGCATCATTTTCAGTCCAATGAATCTAATTTTATTTAATGCATTGCAACTTGCGTGTTTGACCCCATAACGCTTGTTGCAATTATTTTGATTTGTTTTATGATATGCTCACCTCTCTGAGTAACCAACTCAGCCCGTAGATAGACTCACTAGTCTGTTTTCCATGGATGTGATTTGAACAAACATGTGACTGTATTTAAAGAGCACTTGGTTTCTGGTTTCTGTCTCGTGATAAAGCAGATTTATCTGCGAAACGCGTCGAGGAAGCCATTTAATAAAACACGCTTTTCATCTCCAAGTGGCCCGGATTGCTTTTCTTATGAGGAGAAGGTTTTGGCTGTATATATATATATATATATATATATATATATATATATATATATATATATATATATATATATATATTAATATATATATGTGTTTTTTAATAATAATAGTTATATTTTTAAAAAACATTATAAAATATATTTTATTTTGAATATATTAGTATTAATATTTCATTCCATGAATGTTTGGTATTTATATTTATATATATTTAAACGTCTATATTTTAAGACAACTATATCAGTGACAATTGCATATTATTTTCAATATGCTTGTAAGTTTAATTATAAATATATGGTGTTGATATTTTTAAGATCAATATTTTTGACTCCATATTTTTGTAAGTAGATATTTTGGTAGTAGATATTTTGTCAGTGAACACAACATTTTATAATGAATCTGTGTAACTGGTTTATTTCGATTAACACAAGTTAACATGTCCTTTTGAGTTCCTGAGTGAAGTGTAGTGAAAAAAGTTAGGTGTTGTATGTAATCTTCCTTATATAGGATAATGATGTGGGTGATTCAGGAGGACTTTGCAATTTGAGAAAGCACCAACACCGGTCTTCCATGGGCCTCTGCTATGAGGCCCAAACATCGATGCCCTGTGTGCCATGCACCACATGGAGCCTGGGGTGCATAGATGTTTCAAAACATCCCTTTTTTCATTGTGGCTTGTGCCGTGGCACTTTTCGGGCCTCAGCACATCATAATTTGGTGAGTGGGTCCGTCAACTGCTTGTCGTTGGCCCCAAACCCGTTGTATCTGCAGTAATCGTAATCGAGCCCTTAGTGTGTGATACATTGATTAGCTCCTTCAGTACTGAAACCATACAATATTATGTACCTTGGTACTACACTTTAGTTACTTGAGGCAAGTGTTAGCATTGTGAAATGGCCAAAGGAGACAGGCTTTCAGCTACTACAGAGTTTGATACTACATTGCAGTATTTGTCGACACACATTGATTAATTTTTTACTTTTAGTGAATGTTATTTGAACAGCTTTAGTGAACTTGTATGCACATTGTCCAACGATATTTTCTGTGCACATCCTTGTTGGTGACATGAGTTCACTGTTCTGGAGAACAAAGCCCAACCATCCAGAAGTGTTCAACTGTCCCTTTACAGACATGAATATGGTTAAGAGACAAGATCAAGTGTGATGTAGGAGCTGTCATAGGGAATTAGTAAACTGTGTTCCAAATGGTTTCAGAAGATGTTCCCTCTATCCATGAGATGATGATGTAAAGTACTAAGATTTGTGAGCATTGTAGCAGGTGAAATATGGAAACTAGGAAAATGATTTGTGTTCAAATTTGCTAATCAGTTCTATTCACACAGCTACAATAAACGTTTGTATATCTGGAGCAGGTGAAGGAGATGTTGTCCACATAGGTGGGGAAGCAGCTGATTAGTGTCTCAGCTAGTGAGACCACCAAGACTGACAAAAAAGTACCACAAACGGTCAGAGGACTTGCACGGAGGCCATGAGCACACCATTATCTTTGGAAGCCTCTACGAGTGACCAGTACCTGGTGGTAGCAGACCCTAGAGGTCCTGTGGCACTTGCACCCTTGCCCACAACCCAGAGAACCATCTCCACCCTCCTACTTGCTCCCTTCCCAATTTGCCAACCATGTCCCCCTAAAAGGCCAGGGTATACTTTGCCACAGACACCTCCACCTGCACTTGTCCCTCTGGCTGCACTGAGTGAGGAGGCTATTGACCTCTAGACTTAGCTGCCATATTCAACAATGGTAACTTACCTGGAAGGCATTCACAGTGGTATGTCTGGACCTACAGAAGGATTTCCAAGGCCTGGCCTCTTCACTGACTGCAGCCTCCTACCGATCTTAACATCCAGCCCCACCTCCTGCCCCTTTCAGATCCCAATCCTAATCACAATCCCAATCTGTATTTGTCTATGTGTCCGAAGCACACTCACACATTTATATGCACCCACTCCAACATGCAGAAGCAGCATACACAGACCCAGACACAGCAAAAATGAAGGTATGCACCCAAACATACAGACATCACAGCCACACCTACCTCCTCCAACACACTCACAGACTCAGCACCTACCACATGTACCACATGCACCACAACCAGCACACTCACAGACACCTCATCCACCCGACTGCCATATCCACCACCACTAGCACACTCACAGACATGGCACCAACCATCATAGCCAAATGCCCCACTACCAGCACACTCACAGGCACTGCACCCACCTCCACAGACACATGCAGCACACCCAAGACACTGCACCTACCACCACACCCACGTGCACAAACAAATCCCCAGACACCACAATCACCACCCCACATGCACCACCACAACCACAGCCACATGTACCACAACCACGCCCAGCACCTACACGGCACACACACTCACAAAATACAAACACCCACACTTACCCAAACAACAGACACCTACAAAGCAACACACACCAGCCTGTCTTCGGCAGAAGTGGTCGCTCCCCCCTGGCCCCTGGCATCTCCTGGTATCGTAGCGCTGCTCTCGCCGCTGCTGCCATAACGATCCTGTGCCTGTGCCTCCTGGTATCGTAGCACTGCTCTCCCCGCTGCTGCCTTAACGATTCTATGCCTGTGCCTTTAATCTGTACCTGAATTTAATCTGTGCTTACCTGCGCCTCGCATTGCTGTAATTATTGTCTGTGCCTGTGTGTATTCCTGGCGCTCCACCGCTCGCATTGCCTGCATTGCTCCCTGAGGCTGCCTGACTGTGCCCACGGCAGTATTTGCCATTATTCACCCCCAATATCGTCGTGTTTGCATTGTTTGTGTTGCTGCCAGTTTGTTGTGCCTCCAGCCCGTCCCTCCCCCCACGCTACTGCCTCCCTGCTGCCCCTCCCACGCTCCGCCCACCTCCTCTCTCCATTTATGACAGATACCTCTACGCGCAGTGTTCACGCGCAGCGGTCGCGCCCCATGCGCGCCAAAGGCGCGCCAAAGGTAAACCCGTCTACGCCCGTCCGCGCCTGGACCGCGCCCAGCGCCAGACCCCCTGGTCCCCGCAAACCGCACTCCTCCCGCATAACGTACAACGCCACTACCCTCAGCGCCCTTAACCCCGGACGCACACCACAATGCTACGAAGCTGCCCCAGGACGTACCCATGGTCCTTTCACCTGCCACTCCTGCAAATTTACCAGCGTCAAGATCTATACCACATCCACTAACTCCAAACACAGCTCTGACTCTAACCACCTGAAGTGCATCCTACTGAACACCCACTCAGTCCACAGACACGCAACTGAACTCTGGGACCTACTCGACACTGCTTCACCGGACGTCGCCTTCCTTACAGAAACCTGGATGAACTCATCATCAACACCCGACATCGCCATAGCTATCCCGGACACTTACAAGATCACCCGAAAAGACCGCACCAATCAAACAGGTGGAGGCATCGCCATCGTCCATAAGAACGCCATCAAAATCACGGCCAGCTTCGGTGATAACTTTGCAACCGCCGAACACCTCCACTTCCAGATCCACACCGACCCTAGGACCACACTTAGAGGCACCCTCATCTACCGGCCCCCAGGAACCCGTAAACAATTCAGCGAAGACATCATTGACTTCATCAGCCCACATGCCCTCGCCTCCGAGAACTACATTCTACTAGGAGACCTCAACTTCCACCTGGAAAAGAAAAACGACAGCAACACCACTACCCTCCTTGACAACCTGGCCAATCTCGGACTCAAACAACTTGTTGACACCCCCACCCATGTAGCCGGACATACACTCGACCCAATCTTCACTTCCAGCAAATACATTTACTTCGATCGTACCACAGATCGCCACTGGACGGACCACAGCTGTGTTCACTTCAGCTACAAAACCACCTCAACCCACAACCCCCCACAACCTATTCCTCGAAGAAACTGGAACAAAATCACCACCGACCAACTCCTCACATCGCTCAACCAAAACCCACCCGCCCTCTCATCGGACCGAAACCAAGTCGCCACCAAACTCAAACAATGGATCACTCACAGCGCTGATGAATTAGCACCCCTGAAAAACCATCACACCAAACAGTACAGCAAAAAGACCCCCTGGTTCAACGATGACCTTAAGAAATCCAAGAAGCTATGCCGTACTCTCGAGAAAACATGGAGAACAAACCCAACCACCGACAACATGACCACCTTCAAGGCAGCCACCCGCAAACACCACCAACTGATTCGATCCACCAAGAAATCAGCATTCAAGAATCGACTCGACAATAACGCCCATAACAGCAAGGAACTATTCAACATAGTCAAAGAATTCACCAACCCCACCGCAGCCTCAAACGACATCACTCCCTCCCAAGACCTCTGCCATTCGTTATCCTCCTTCTTCTACAACAAAATTGCCGACTTACATAACAGCTTCGAGAACATTGCCAACGAACAATCCTCTCCACCCCCCTCCGAACCTAATCCGCCTTCTAACAACCTCAGCGCCTGGAACCCAATCACCACTGAAGACACCATCCGCCTAATGAACTCCATCCACTCTGGCTCGCCAACCGACCCCTGTCCCCACCACATCTTCAACAAAGCAGACTCCATCATCGCACCTCATCTCCGTGATGTCATCAACCGCTCCTTCAACTCTGCCACCTTCCCAGAAAGCTGGAAACCAGCCGAAGTCAGCGCCCTCCTGAAGAAACCCACAGCTGACCCCTCTGAACTTAAAAACTACTGCCCCATATCCCTCCTCCCCTTCCCTGCCAAAGTCATTGAGAAAGCCGTCAATAGCCAGCTCGCCGCCTTCCTTGAATCCAACAACTCCCTCGATCCCTCACAGTCCGGCTTTCGAGCCAAACACAGCACCGAAACCGCCCTCATCGCAGCTACAGAGGACATCCGAACACTACTGGACAACGGAGAAACAGTGGCCCTCATTCTACTCGACCTCTCCGCCGCCTTCGACACAGTCTGTCATAGCACCCTCATACAACGCCTCAGCAACATCGGCATACAAGGAAAAGCCTTGGACTGGATCATCTCGTTCCTAACTGGAAGAACTCGAAGAGTCCAACTTCCCCCTTTCAAATCAGAGGCCACCGAAGTCATCTGCGGTGTACCACAAGGACCATCACTCAGTCCCACCCTCTTCAACGTTTACATGAGCCCACTCGCATCCATCGCGCGTCAACACAACCTTAACATCATCTCCTACACTGACGACACCCAGCTGATCCTCTCCCTCACCAAAGACCCTATCACCGCCAAAACCAATCTTCACGAAGGCATGAAAGAAGTAGCCGAATGGATGAATAACAGTCGCCTAAAACTTAACTCAGACAAAACGGAGGTGCTCATCCTAGGATCATCCCCCTCTGCCTGGGACGACTCATGGTGGCCTTCAGCTCTGGGCACAGCACCCATACCCACAGATCACGCACGCAACCTTGGCTTCATCCTAGACTCCTCACTCTCAATGACCAGACAAGTCAACGCCGTCTCATCCTCCTGCTTCATCGTACTTCGTATGCTCAAAAAAATCTTCCGTTGGATCCCCTCCGAGACAAGAAAAACTGTCACCCACGCACTGGTCACGAGTTGACTGGACTACGGAAACACCCTCTACGCCGGAATCACAGCCAAATTACAGAAAAAACTCCAACGCATCCAAAACGCATCAGCGAGACTCATTTTGGACATCCATCGCCAAGACCACATTACCGGCCACCTGAAAGATCTTCATTGGCTCCCCGTCAACAAGAGAATAACGTTGCGTCTCCTCACCCACGCACACAAGGCCCTCTACAAAGTAGGACCCGAATGCCTCAACACCCGACTATCCTTCTACACTCCCTCCCGCCAACTATGATCCGCCAATCAAGCCCTCGCCGCAGTTCCGCGTATCCAAAGATCCACCATGGGAGGTAGATCCTTCTCCTACTTGGCGGCCAAGACCTGGAACTCACTCCCCACTCACCTCCGCCTTACACAGAACCACATCTCCTTCAGAAAAGAACTTAAAACCTGGCTATTCGATAAATAATGAACCCCCTCCCCAAGCGCCTTGAGGCCCTCTGGGTGAGTAGTGCGCTATATAAATTCTTGAACTTGAACTTGAACTTGAACACCCAAACATGCACGACATACACCTGACCCATAGACACCTGCACCCTTAACACACACATGCACAACAGACACTGCCATTCCCCTACCTCCCAAACCCAACTCCCTTCTGAACATCCTGTCCAATTACTTGTATAAGATGTCCTTGCTCTAACCCCTTCCACACCCAAACATAAAGCTACTCCTTGTACATCCCAACAAACTCCTCTCAAACACAAAGTCCCCCTACCTCCCAAACCCAACTCCTTTCTGAACATCCTTCCCTTTTACCCATAGAAAATGTCCTTTTTGCCATTGCCCTAATCCATTTCACACCCTAACTGACCCCTTCCAAACATATAGCTACCCCTCCTATACCCAGCACACCCCTGTTAAACATAAAGCTACCTGTTTAACACCCCAACCCACCCCTTCCAGATCCAAAACCATATCTCCCAAAACAGTAACCACCCCTAATAAAACAAAGATTGCTTTCCAAAATGCCAACCCCTCAAAACCAAGTCTCCTCCCCTCTCACAAACACAAACCCCTCTCTCCGAAGAGAGATCTGTGAGGTGCCTGCACTATCCACTAGATGCCCCTTTCTGAGGAGACCCCCTTTGGCAGTTATTTAGGAGGCAAGCTGAGTGCCATGGCACACCAGTCCGCAGGACTTTGGGGACAATATTTGGACTTGCATTTGCCTTTCTGAGAATAAATCCCTAGTTTTCTTTTCACCAATTTTGTCCTGACATTGGGGGGCAAATTAGGATGGCGGGCAGACTTTCATCCTCCTGCCACCCTATCAGACAATGTGACCGCCTGACATGCTGCAGGTGGTCCCGTCAACCAAAATTACAATGTGACCGCCTCCATCTTTTGTATCGCGGTGGGTGCTTTGTGCTGCAGCACCCACCGCAATACTAAAAAATGGACAGGAAACATATCCCTGCACAATGTAGCAGGCACCATGCGGTGCCTGCCACATGCTGCTGTGATATGTTGGGAGTACCGTAGGTGCCCCCAATACCTAAAGTCTAGGGCAATGGGGTAAAGGGGGTCCTGCTACGGGCCCCCAGAGACCCTTTCCGCCAGCCTTTTCATGTGCGGGTTAACCCCATGAATATGTGACAACAAGAAGAGAGGTAGGGAGATTCAAGACTCACTCTTAATCCCCGGTTAAAGTAGTCAAACAAAAAAGAGAGGTCAGTGGAATGAGAATAACCACAAAAAGGAGCAAAGATGAAACTGGCCTGACTTAGGTCAGTTAAAAAAGCCCTCACTCACCGACCTGGTCGGTGACATGCTTCATCATCGGGTCCCACTAAAGAGGCTGTGTGCCTCTTTAGTGTGCTGCGACGCCAGAACTACTGCGGAGCATGTTTTTTTTGTGTAAAGGCGTGCAGTGAAAGTAATGATAAAAGTGTCTTAGGTGTATCAAAAAATATACTTTATTTATAGATCACTAGGACACAGTTAAAAAAATTTGTTTATGTGTTAGGAATTTATCCAAAGTGAATTGTTTGGTTAATTCCAACCACTAATAAAGTCAGTCAACATGTTTCTGCCTATGAAACGGTGTAAGTTTACCAGGCATTCGTCAGGACCTTCAATTGTGCTAAACCCTGGCGGTATGAGCGTTAGAAGGCCGAATGGAGTTAGGCCCGGAGGAACTGGAGAATTGAGAACCGAATCACGCTGCCACACGCGGGGAAAGTTCAGAGGTGGACCTCCTGCATCCCACACCCTCCCCTAGCAGTTAGAGGGTGGCACGCTTCCAAGCCACCGACCACCAAGTCATTATCTACATCCGGGTGAGCTTGGTCTCCGGCCGGTATTGTTAGCGCAACGGGAGGACACCCGCTCGACAGGGGTTCTTCTGCTGGTGCGAGCCTCGCGGAACTGGACATTTGGTGAATCATGGCTAACACGAACCGAAGGGGCGGCTGTACCATCACCGAAATGCTAGCCAAGGGCGCCCCCAAAGGAGAAAAGAGCCCGACGCCCCCGACAGCAACAAAAGACCCCCCCAGGGCAGGACGATGGAGGGGCCCCTGTCACTAAAGCCTTTTTGGAGCCCCCTAATGATTATTGTTTTGTCTATTTTGTTAATTTTGCTTACCAGATTGATTATACCATTATTGTACCTTGTTTCAGCTTATGGTCCCCGATTAAGGGCCGCATAGCCCGGAATGCATTGTACTGATGAATTAAGAGAATGTTAATTGAGATGAAATGAATAAATCATCAGTTAAAAGGACATATAAAGAATATCCTACGGATTTATGAATAAAATAAGAATGTTGGATAACATGAACTATTGACTCCACAGTATCATTTGAATAAGGAATCCTGGCAACCCCAGGAGACTAGAGAGAAGTCCGCCAGGGCATGCTTTCAATGTTCTATTGTGAGCACCACTTTTGATTTATCATTTAGGACGCCATCGACAAGAGACGCCACCCTGGACGGCACTCTCGAACTTTGAGAAAAGGTTCTCGAATTTTCACACAACTTTGAACAATACAAGCGGTGCGCTTTTACCTCTAATCTTTTATATGATCTATACCACCACATTCTATGTCACCCACTACCCTTAAGATACTGACCCTCAATGTACGGGGTCTCAATAACCCAGTTAAACGCCGTGCTATCCTATCCCTCCTGGAAAACACACGAGCGTATATCTGTCTGCTGCAGGAGACACACCGGCTGGCCCGAGATTGCCATTGACTCCGCTCATGTACATTTCCGGGGCAGTTCTTCTCCTCTGGCCCTACCAAAACTGCGGGGGTGGCGATTCTGGTGGCACGACACTTCAAGGGGGCGGTCCTCCATAAGAGCGCGGTACTGCGGGGGAGGCTGCTTGCATACCGCTTTGCCCTAGGGGGCCTCACATTCACGGTTGGTTCCCTGTACTGTCCCAATGAGGGCCAAGAACGATTCCTACACCCAGCTCTCACTGACACAACAGCCACATCGGACACACATATTATATTAGGGGGGGACCTGAACATGGTCTTTGACGTTGCCCTCGATAGGTCAGGCCAACGCACTCATCAGGCAGGAACACTATCGTCCAGTTGCACAGACAGGTTAAAGGACCTAGATCTACACGATCTCTGGTGCCTAGGCCACCCGCATGAGAAGGAGTCTTCCTATTACTCTAAAACACACAAAACGTATGCCAGATTGGACCACCTACTGGCTTCAGGCCTGGTGTGCACCCTTGCTACATTCACAGACATTGGGGTAATTTCACTGTCGGACCATGCACCAATCATCACTACACTTACTCTACCACCTGCATCATACCCCCCCCAGAGTGTGGTAGCTCCGTGATACACTATTCCATAGGAAGGATGTAGTGAAACATGTTCACAACACTGTTCAAGACTACCTGTCCCACAATGCTAACTCAGACACCTCCCTCGCAACCCAATGGGCTGCCTTGAAAGCAGTACTCCGTAGGGAGCTGATTGCTCTCTCCTCCGCTGAAAACAAGGATTGGCAAAGCAAGCGAGATGAACTTACACAACGTGTACATGAACTGGAACGAATGCGCCAGCCAACTGGGGCCCCAAGAATCTGGAGACAACTGAAGGCAGCGCGGCAACTTCTAGCGGCATTAGACATGGACCACGCGGAGTACGCTGCACTGAGGCTCCGACACGCCTACTATACCGGAGGAAACAGATGCCGACGCCTACTGGCCAACCGGTTGCGGGTGGCGCGGCAACAGCAGAAGGTCAGGGGGATCACCCAATCGGATGGGACCATAGTTTCAGAAGATGTGCAGATCGCGGATACTTTCAGCAATTTTTATGCTGCCTTATACACCGGCTGCCTCCGAATGCCCCGGCGGCGGTGACTTTCTGGATTAGGTCACACTCCCTTCCCTGGCCCCTGTCCAGATGGAATACCTTGAGAGGTATATCCGCATTGAAGAAGTGGTGGCCGCTATCGCCAGGCTCAAACTAGGGAAAGCCCCATAGCTGGATGGCTTCTCCGCTATTTTTTATAAGACCTCTTGCACCACACTCGCCCCGCTTCTCACCTGCCTTTTTAACAGCTTCACCGAACCCGGTGCCATCCCACCTGACCTCCTCCGCGCATCCCTGTCGGTCATCCCAAAGCCGGGGAAGGACAAGACCAAATGCGGAGCCTACAGGCCGATTTCATTACTCAATGTCGACCTCAAATTATATACCGGCATCGTCGCGGCACGCCTGGCCCTCTATCTACCAGGCCTCATAGACCCCGATCAGGCGGGTTTTATCCCTGAGTGGCAGATGGTAGACAACACCAAACGCGTGGTCCATCTGATCCAAAAAGCCTCCCGAGTGCCTGGGGAACGTATGATGCTAGCGGTCGACGCTGAGAAAGCGTTCAACCAGGTTCATTGGCCCTATTTAGAACTGGTTCTGGCCAAGGTAGGGATTGGGGAGAAGTTCCGTGACTTTATTTTTAATTGTTACAAATCCCCCACTGCAATAGTACGGGTTAATGACTACAGTTCGACCAGTTTCGCTATCGAGAGGGGGACGAGGCAGGGGTGCCCACTGTTGCCCCTCCTGTTCGCCCTGTACATGGAACCACTCGCTCAGAGGATCCATAAAAACAGAACAGCGACAGGGATAGAGTTCGGTAGCTTCACACATACTGTCAGTCTCTACGCCGACAACATATTATCTCTCTAGACCACCCACGTTCCGCTCTACCGGCCTGCATGGCCGAGCTTGACGCCTTTGCTGCAGTGGCCGGGTTCAAAATGAACGCGGATAAATCAACTGCCTTAGACTTGTCCCTGTCTCCTTCCACTAGGGCCTACCTGCAGGGCCTCTTCCCCATCCAGTGGGTGTCGGACACTGTTCCCTATTTGGGATTCAGCTAGCCCCCACACTTTCCTCCATGACAGCAGCGAACTATGCTGCTCTCCGCAAGCGGATCCGAGAAGAGATAAGCCGATGGAAGCATCGCCCTCTCTCCTGGTTGGGAAGAATAGCGGCGGTCAAAATTACCATTTTGCCATAAATCCTATACCTCTTCCGAGCCCTACCGCTGCGCCCCCCCCCCACAGGATGGATTCGCCAAACACAAGCTGACCTTGCCCAGTTTATCTGGCCGGGCAGGAGGCCCAGGCTGAAGCGGACAATAGCCATGCTGGCCCCAGAAGCCGGGGGCCTGGGAATCCATGACCTGCACAAATATTATCAGGCGGTGCAGCTGCGCTATCTGGTAGAATGGAGCAAGTGGGAATCTGAAAAGCATTGGCTCTTTCAGGACCAGGCTGTAGCAGGGCGTCCACTGTAGGAAATCCCTTTTCTTCCCAAGATGCACAGGCCTGCAAACCTTTACGCTTCATATGTCACCCGGGTTCCCTTGGAGGTCTGGGATGCCACCAATGTCGCCCATGACCTTTCTACGTTTCCCTCCCCTCTCACGCCACTAGTGGACAATCCGGACTTCACCCCGGGTATGGAGTAGGGGACCTTTGCGCACTGGCGCCCTGTGGGATGCCGTTTCCTGTACCAGATTTATGGCCTGGAAGAGGTACTACCCTGTCCACTTTTCAGACAAGAATAGGGCTTCCCCGAGACGGAACGCATGCGATACCTCCAGGCGCGGCACTGGGCACTTCAACCGCAGGTGCGGGAGACCGCAGACAGACACCTCACGCCATACGAACGGTGGCTAATATCACGCACCTCGGACGCCAAGCTTATATTAGATATCTACAAAATTATACAGACACCGCCAACACACATTCACAACCCGGGAAAGGAACGCTGGGAGAAGGAGCCAGGCAGGACCCTTAGCCACAAAGATTGGGAGAGGATCTCTTATAGAGCGCGCCATTCCGCGTATCACACTGGGCTTACCGAGACATTCACGAAAATCACCACATACTGGTACTATACCCCAGAGCGGTTACACGAGATGGATAGGACTAAGGACAAACTCTGCTGGAGAGGCTGCGGTCAAGTTGGCAACCTGGTACACTTGTTATGGGAATGTACTCACCTCCAATCATATTGGGTACAAGTGCTTGACGATGTGGATAAACACTTTCAGACAGAATTACCTTGTTTCCCTGCATATGTCCTGTTAGGACTTCCTAACCCCCTGACATATCCCTTACGTTCTCGCAGGGGACGTCAAATAACCATCGCATTAGGTTCAGAGGTGCAAAACATCCTTGTACATTGGCGCACCACCACTGTCCCCTCCACCACGGGCTGGCTACACAGGGTATGACACGTGCTAGGTATGGACAAATTGTCCCTCACCTTGGTGGGGAATAGGGACCAATTTGAAGAGCTCTAGCAGCCATTTCGATCCCTGCTGCTCACGGAATTCAGAGAGATCACCTGTCCCCGATACCTTCGGCTACTGCGGCTTACAGAGCGGATTCCTGAGGCGGCGGCTACTAGAGTGTCCTCACAGGCATGGGGGAGGGGCTGGTCGGGGGTGGGCAGGAGCACTGGACTGGGCCAGGGAGGCAGGGGAGGGAAACCAGGGGGGGGGGTAAGTGGGGAGGGGGGGAGAGTTCTCCATGGGTTGTTTTTTAAATGTGCTATTGCAAATTGCTATTCTTTTCCCGGGCAGGTCGGACTTTGTCTGTAGCGCCGGGGCCTTCTTGGGCCTGGCTTCCTCCATGTTGCTTCCTGTTTGCAAACGCCTGTATGACAAATGTGGGACTGTTTCCTTTGCTGCACTATTTTCCAATAAAAAGATTTAAACCTAAAAAGTGTTGCATAATTACTTTACGCAGTGCCTCTTAAGTTAAGCCTGCCTGCTATGTGTCAAGCTACCAGAGGGTGACCACAGGTTGATTTATGGTATGTACCTCAATGACTAGGACTTTGATTCCAGCTTGGCCAGGGTGCCAAACAGAAACCCAATTTCTATCATTGTTGATCAGAGGTGAGTATAGAATTTCTGCTCATGCAGTGCCATACCGTGACTTGGTGTACACTATTACTCCAAATCTAGACCAACTTGAGCAAATTCTCCCTAATTTGACAATTTAGGTTTTTTCATAATGTTTCCAATCCCCATTTTTTCTGCTGTGTCTGTGACTTCACTTGACATGATAGAGCCTGAGCTGGACAACCTAGAGAGCTACACTGTGGCCCAACTCAAAGGATTCTGCAAAGAGAAGAAGGTGTTTAACAAAGGGAACTCTAAGAAAGAGAGCTCCAGAAACCTTTGAGAGCATGGGAAGACGCCCACCAGAACAACACAGATAACGTGGAGAAAGGATCAGTATCTGAGGAAGAATTCGAACAAGACCAGGAGGGTCTTGACATGCGATCTGTTGGGGGTTGGGGGTGGGAGGCCATACTCCCAGGAGTAGAAGTCCATCATGTGCAGGGACCAGTATGTCATCTAGGAACCTGTCCCCAGAGAAGATAGAGGACAGGAGGGAGGAGAGGAACGTAAAGCTAGAGCTTGCAAAGTTGGAGAAGGAGCAAGCTCTAGAGGAAATGAGGCAAACCATGGAAAAAACAAAAGGGCAGATTTACAAACCCCCTGCACCACCAGTACGTCACTTTTTGTGACGTATTGGTGGCGTATCTTACTGCTCCATATTTACAAGGACAGGGAAAGCCTGTGTGGCTTTTCCTTTTCTCGTAAATATGGCCCTTTTACAAGCAGCACTTTGCGTTAAAGGGACGTTCTATTGGTGTTGCTGTGGGTGTTCCCATGCAACACCCATGGAACGAGACACATTCCCAGATTTATGAGCAATCGTAAATCTGGAAATGCGTGTAAATGCTACGCCTCCCCAGGGGAGGCGTAGGGAGGTGCAACGAGGAGATATGCTTTCAGTACTCCTTCTTGTTTCCTCTTTCAATGCGTGCTGCATTCTACAGTATGCTTTGAAAGAGGACAATGCCTGTAGTGATTGTTTTTGTGTAGGAAGATGCCCCTTCCAGCACAAAAACAATCTCCCCACAACGCAGGTATCCTTGCAACATGATGCAAGGGTGCCTGCCCTGGCGCATGGCTGCAGTTAGTGCGCCAGCGCAGGGGGAAGCACAGAGATTCGACATATTGTTGTAAATATGTTGCATCCCTGTTCTTTGAAAGTGACTCAGTGCAGCACAGCCAAATGGCTTGCAGAATACACTGAGTCTCTTTCATTGTAAATCTGCCCTAAAGTTGGTCCACGAGCAAAGCATCAGAGAGCTGGACATTAGAGCCATGCAAGTGGAGTCCAGCAGTTGTGGTGGCAGCATACCTACAGTGTCTATTGATGAAGTAGGTATCTGCATCTCAAAAGATTTGGTGACCAGTTATGTGCTGTGGGATGACACAGACAAATGGTTGTCAGCCTACGAAGTGGTTCGAGGGTGCACACGTTTTCTGAGGAATCATAGGAGGAGTAGCCTGTGGAGTTACATGCCAACAGTGCAGAGGGACGCACTTTTAACAATGGAGGCAGAGGAACAAATACACTACAATGCAATGAAAGCCATTCTTGTCAGGAAATTTTGACAGACCTCCAAGAGCTATAGGCTGAGATTCAGGGGCAGCCACAAAATCTCTTCACAAACCTGGTTGGGTTCCCCTGATTATACCAGTAAGGCACTGAACTACTGGGTGAGGGGCAGCAAAGTTGATGTTTATTCTGGTCTGAACAACATAATTTTGGAGGAGCACACGCTTGATATTTATTTTCCAGAGCTGGTTGATGACAGCTGTCTGACCCCAGGAAGCTTGCTCAGGAGGTGGACTTCTGGATCAGCACCAGAGTATGCAGAAAGGTATATTGATTTGTTTTTTGGAGCGTGCGAATGCCAATGGTGTCTTGGTGCTAACGTCAAACTGCCCTAACAAGTGAATAATCCTAACAGCTGAGCCAACTGCTTACATCTTAACACATTGTGCCGAAAAATAACCAGGTTTTAGGCTATTTCCTGAAACTAAGAAAATAAGACTGGCCTCTCATGTGTCAAGGAGGTTGTGCCACAATTGTGTGGTGGAGTGAATAAAACTCTTCCAATTCTTTCTCCTGAATTTGCAGACATTAACTCTCCTGGAGTTAGCTGAGCGTAACTCCCTACTAGGTATATACAAGGAAAGAGTTTTCTTCAGGTATGTGGGACATCCTCATACAAGGTTTAATGAGCCAGACATAAGGCCTTAAACCTAGCTCTTTTCTTCACAGGAAGCCACTGAATTTCTCGTACTGTCCCAGACACTGGCTGGAACTTTAGAATTTTCTTTAGTGGTCTTGCCACTGCATTCTGCAGAACCTGCAATTTTTTAACAAGTGCTATTGACCACACAGAAGTATAAGACTTTGCAATATTCTAGCCTCGATAGCACCAAAACTGTGCCCACTGATTTCTTGCGTTCACAAGGGATAAACTGAAGAATCTTCCTAAACTTATGCCACAGGAAAAAGCTGGAAGAGGTGAGTTTATTTATCTCTGCATTAAAGGACAGACTGTAATCAAAGATTATTCCCAGATTCTTGACGGAAGATGCTGGGGTGGGAGGAAAACCAAGCAACTGGGGCCACCAGGAATGGTCCCAAGAAACTAAATTCTTGCGAAAAAGCAGGACCTCAATTTTAGCCAAATTAAAAATAAGGCTATTATCGTTCATCCAATGATCAATGGTTACCACACATCCATTGAACCTGTATGCCGTCTCATCAATATTGTTTAAGATTTGTGTGTCGTCTGCATATGTTACTGGAGGAAAGTCGAAAGAACAAATTAAGTTAGTCAGGGGACCCACAGAAATATTAAACAGCATGGGGCTCAGAGATGAGATCGGATGGGCCTAACATGGTAGTGTAAAGTGCCTAGAGACCAAGTCCCCCGAGGCAAACAATTGTTCTCTATGTGAACGAAAAGAGTGACACAGCATGAAGGCTTTGCCTCCAATTCCAATTTCTGCCAGGTGAACTAGCAAGACCTCATGATTAATGGTGTTGAAGGCGGATGTATGACATTACAACGCATGCTTTTACATCGCATGCTTTTACAACGCGTTTTTTACAACGCATACCATTACAACGCATAGTGCTTTTAGACGCTGGATAGTGAATTGTTTAATTTACTATTCCAACTCCAGTCCCCGTGGATAGTAGGGAAGGTGTTGGATAGTACATTAAACCTATTCCCTATCCTAGAGCGCCCCCCAGCGCAATGCGTTGTAATGGTTTGCGTTGCAAAAGTTTCGTTGTAAAGGCACTGCGTGGTAAAAGTTGCGTTGTAAAGGTTGTTTACCGTTGAAGGCTGCCAATACATTCAACAGGATCAACCCCGCCTTCCCTCTGTTGTTTGTAACACTTCTCAGCTCCTCAGTACCCACATCTAAGGTGTAATAAGTGCTATGACCTGGCCTAAAACCAAATTGCGTGGAATCCAAGATTTCCTTCTCTTCCCCGAATTTAGACAGTGCAATATTCATGTGTTTATCAAGGATCTTAGGTGGAAAAAGAAGCCGAGCGATAGGGCGATCATTCTTCAACTCGTTTGGTTATAGTGACGCTTTCTTCAATAGTGGGAGGATGGAGGCTTTCCCACTCTATAGGAAAAGTTCCAGACTCAAGATTAGAGATGAATAACAAAGTAAGGGGAGGCGTACTTACTTCAGCAATTTCATGAGCTATTCTTAGGGGGCAGGGGGCAGAGGGTGCCCCAGATTTAGTTTGGCCTTTGAGTTCCACTACTCTTTCCTCTGTGAGCTGAGGAAGCTCAACAAAGGTATGTTTTTCCACAAACTATATTATTAGGTTCCGTGGGAAAGACTGAAGATCGGCCATTAGAAGTTGATGTGACATGGAATTCCTCCACTTTATATTTGAAGAAATCCGCAACTACATCACAAAACAGCCAGCTAGGGGCCATAGTGCAGTTTGCTGAGAGATTAGAGAGAATCTCAACTGTTTTAAAGAGTTCTGTTGTGGAATTTGTTGCTGAGGGGATTTTTTCTGAGGCTATTTACTTTACTCGATCACAATCAGATTTGTATATGTTTTAATTAATTCATTATATATAGCCTTTTCATCACTCCTGTAGTGTTTCCTTCACATCTTTTCCACTACCAGTTCAGAGCTTCAGACTAGCGTGGTACTCACTCAATTACTGGAGACTATTTTGGCTGGCTGATTCTGCGATTCCTAGAAGAAGGAAGGAGGAGGGTGGAGCTAGGTAGAAGTGGCACATGAAGCACAGAGAGGAGCAAGGGGGTCAGGCGGCTTTATGGCCTCAGGGCATCAGGACACATAGCCGCCCTGTTGTCCCTGCTGTAGCGCTGCCATACAGTGACTGATAACGAGAATGGAGGCTGGTGGCAGCAGGGGATGAGAGGGCATGACATGATAGAGTGTGGTTGCAGCAGGAGGCTGCAGCCTGCATGCATCTTGGGCAGCACAGAGGTGCCGGCATTAGACCGGTGTGGCTTGTGCCTGCTTGGAGTGTAGAATGCCTGCCATAGCTTCACACCCAAGCAGTCCCAGCCTCCAACCGCTTAATGCAGTGGATTAGCCAATGGATCAGCAACCTAAAGTACAGTGCAGCTGGCGTCTTTTTCTGACCCAGTGGTACTGGAGAAACATTCCTAGGTGGCAGGATTCTTCAGTGCTTAGTTGTAAGGAAAGGGCAGTGAGTGTTTTAGCAATGCATTAGAGTGTTTGCAGGACAACTTGTTTTTGGTCAAGCTTGAACATTCCCACCCTCTGCCTATTAGTTCAGATCCTAAAGTTTCAACAGCAGATTGCAAAGTAAACAAAAAAATGTTCCAGCAAGAGGTACTGAATTGGCAGAAATCTATAGTCAAAGTAATCCTCCCAAAGAGGATTGGGAAACTAATAGACGTTGAGGATGCACGTATGAGGATCAGTTTGTCAATTCCTGAGCTGTGCCATGGGTCAAGATTTTGGCGTCACAGCATTATGGTGTGCAGTTCATGGAGCACGGACCCTTAACCAGGGGGCCCCACCAAGAGTACAAGGGGAGAGGATGGCTGTTGCTATCTGCTCCCAAACCAAGCTGAGAGGTGAGGTGCTTGGTGGCATTTTGTAATGAGGTGCTTCACCTGACTAAGGGTCCACTGAAGGAGGAGGGCTGTTGCTATCTGCCCCCGAGCATGAGTACAAGAACAGTGGGAGCTACTGGGTACCCCCGAGAACTCTGGAGAGTTTGTGTTTGTTCTGCTTTCCTTGCTTAGGGGATCAGCTCCAGGTCCTTTGCACTACACTTGTGGAGCATGGAAGCGAGTTGCCTGGATGTTGGGCAAAAGCAGCCAGCGGACCAGTGGGAACACACTTAGGACCCACCGAGTATATATCAAGGCCCCACGTTTGCATCCCCTCTGAAAAAATAAACTGGGGCGTGGCAGAAAGGATACTCACAGGAGCGATCTCATGTTTTCGATCAAGTGAAAGTATTTTTCCTCAGCAAAGAGCAGGTTTATAGTTTTCACTACTGGTTGGTAGAGCCACGGGTCACAGAAGCGGCCCTGCCAGGTCCGGGTGTGGCTTGTGGCAGGTGTGCTCCCTCCCCTTCCCCGCTACAGATTGATCCCTGAACTTCATCAGTTGTAGTGGGTGCTCCAACTAGTTACAGGAAAAGTGCAGTCACTCAGTCCTCCATTTTGGGTTACTTCAAATTCTCTGGTAAAACTTCTAAAGTAGGAGGAAGGCTATCAAAATTCTATAAATATACCTTGATCAAACCCAGCGGAAGTTCAAATAACACCAACCTATGGTGTGATTCACTCAGTTGACGTGGTATTAGTTGATCATAAGGATGATGCCATTATGTGTAAAGAGATAACGGGAGATAGAACACCAATATCCTCATCCATAATGCCTGAACCGTTTCAGTGATGACTATAAAAACTCAAGTTCACTGCAACTCCATTATCAACCATGGGTCAAACCAATATCAGGTCAGTGTAAGAATAAATTGCAATGAGAGTCATTGAAAGAACGCTGCCATTCTCCTCAAGCGGCAGCCCATGCTTCAATATGCCTTGACCCATTAACGGACAAATCTATCATTGAGCTGTCTTCGGGCATAGGACTGGTCTCAAATCAACAGGAGTCCCTAACCATTGAGTGCTCAGCACTGAGTCTATCAGCAACCGAAACAAGTGTAGCAGTCACCAATAATCACATACAGAGGGCTCAAGAGGGAACAGCAGCAGTTGGCCCCAAAGAAAAACTTGCAATTGATCCCTTTAGCCCGAAACCAAAAACTGTAAGAGACCAATTTGATCAACTCCTTAGCTTGCACGGAAATTTTTTTTTCCTGAAAATTGCAGTCCGACAAAGTCATGGATACGCTTGCAGTCTACAATGCGGAGATAGACTCTAAACTGCTCAAATTGACTAACCTAATTGTTAAGGCTCAATCGGATGTAAACAATCAATTAGTCAACTGTACTTGTGCGCAAATCATAGATAAAGTTGTGGAGCTGCCTTAAATTGTTGGTAATCTTATTGTCGAAGTCGAAATAATATCGACCTAACTCTGCCCTACACCCATAGATATCCTGGATACAATACATAGTATATGTCATCTTCAGGAAGATCAGGCTAGTCAAATTGCACAGCAGGTCAAAATTGGTGATAATATGCACAAGTTCTAACAGCTGATTCGACAATTGATAAACAGGATGAGGGAGAAGATGAGTCACTAGCTATGGAGCAAGAAAGTAAAGATGTTCAAGTTATAAATTCCGCAAACTCATCAATTTGCCCAAAAACACAAGGGCCAGCAAAAAGGGCAAGGAAAAGGCTACGTAAGGGACAAAATAAAGCCAGGAGACCAACAAGTTGTGTAATATTAACTAATAAACCACATGGTAATTACCCAATTTTTGATTTAAATTAACAGATCAATTGACAGTCCAAATCTCCAGAAGAGGGAGTAGGAGATGCAACACAAAATCTAAATCAATACCAAGGAAATCGGACTAATAAACACCTGTGACCTAGCAAAGAGGAAGTGGTGAAATCCACAGAAGAGGGTATAGGAGAGGTCATACAAAATCTAAATCAGGATCAAGGAAATATGAATATTGATCATTTGAGACCTCGGAAACTGGAAGTGGCCACATCTTCAGAAATTGCAATGCCCTCATCTGCACTACCAAAAATGGCATCGAAGCAAACAGAGGCACCTGCAGTGTCTAACCACAATTCAGCACATGATATTCAAACTATACTTATTGACAATAAAATACCAATAACCGGCGGCTCCGTACAATTAAACACCATAGCTTTCTCTCAAGCAATTGAAAACAGCTGCACTACAAAGACACACATCATAGATAAGCCCCCAAACAACCGCTAGTTTAATAGGAAGAAATCCTAACAACAGTCAACTATCTCGTCTGGAAAACAAATCCCTGACACGATCACCAGTGCAAGCCGCTAATACAAAGTTTGAGTATTCTGGTCAGGCGCTTACAGGCAAAATTCTTCACCCCTTCTTAAGATTCTTGTTTATCCACAGTATGAATCCCGAGGCCCTCACAATATTCTTAATTGTGGAAACATATTAAAATGAACAGCCTCAATACCAGCTCTGTCACATATGATGAACAGCGTTTACAACGCAACTTTTACAACGAACTACCTTTACCACGCAACTTTTACAACGCAAGTCGTTACAACGACTTGTACTGGGGGGCGCTCTAGGATAGGAAATAGTTTAATTTACTATCCAACAGCTTCCCTACTATCCATGGGGACTGGACTTGGAATAGAAAATTAAACTATTCACTATCCAGCGCCCCCAACGCAAGTCGTTGTAACAACTTGCGTTGTAAAAGTTGCGTGGTAAAGGCATGCGATGTAAAAGCATGCGTGCTAACGACATACATCCGTCACATATAATGACTGATGAGATTGTGGCTTTACAATTTAAACAAGATACTTTGCACCCTTTGAGAGAGATCACTTGCACCACATGGCTAAATATTGACATTGCAAACAAGATATACTTTTGCTGAATAGAGTTTGATGAATCTGGCGATAAAGTTAGGAAGTTTATGAATGCAAACTACCCAACCTTAATAATGCCTGTCGTACCAACAAAGAAAATATTGCAGCATGACCAAGAAATATCCAAGAGCTCTAAACAAAACAGAATTGCTGAGAGGTGCCATTGGCCCTCTGTTCAATCCAGCAACAGCACTTGCTCTTAAATAACAAACTGGAATTCCAGGTTGCGTATTTGTGAACACAGCTCAAAAAGGCATGCTCAAACTGAGGAATGGCCATGGCATCCATTGATACTAGCAGCTGTAAAGTCAAAAGATAATGATTATGGTCGCCTTCTATCGATCAAGTACAGAAGCCAAATAATTTATGATTCTGGAATGTGCATGGCTTAACAAGGCTATTAGAAGATAAAGATGCATTCTCTTTTATAAAAATTTTCGACATTCTGATGTTCCAAGAATCTAGGATGGAGGTATTTTCTCCAATTACTGGGTATTATGATTTTTTTTTAAACCAGCAAATCGCTCTTCTTCTCAAGGTTGTTCGAAAGTTGGTCTCTCGATATACATAGCTGCAGAACTAAATTTGAATTCCCAGGAGATTGATTTTCAACTGTCTTGGTTACAATGTGTGAACTTACATTTTAACGACACAATCATTATAAGTAAGTGTAAGGAAATCCACCAAAATGGCACAGTTTCTTACCCCCTGGGAAATCATTAAAAATATTTACTACCAAATTCCAACGGTAATTATAAATGTGTGGGGGGATTGTAATAGCCATCTATACACTACAAAAGGAAACAAGAAATTAAGTAATGCTAACATTCACTCTTGTCAGAATCAATTGCATGAATTTTGCCTAATAATATTGAATGATAAGTCAGATCTTTCATCAATTCCATCTTTTAAAAATTGCAAGTCTCACTCAATAATTGACTACATCATTGTTTCTTAGTATCAGAGGGTGTCATGTGAAACCCCAAGTAATAGCACTAGAGCTCTTTGCCTCCTACCATCCAAAAGTGAATCTTCGCCAACAGGTTTAATCCACCTGCAACTCGATAAGGAAGTCTTGGTTTCCCGGTATACTGCAGGAAAAAATATTTTGCTGAACAACAAAATATATCTGTTAGTTTCATTGTTCAATTTGAAGCAAAAATGGCGGAAATTTGGAATCAAGTATGAAGAATACTAATTCAGACCTTTCTGGTATAAAACAAGCACAGGGGCAATCCCATTGTTACTTCCAACAATAGATGATATTTATCAGAACTATAACAATATAAAAAAGCTCTTAATAAATCCACTAGAGCAGTTTTCTGGCACTCAAATCATCCAATGCTTTCCCTCTACAAGCGATGAATGAAATCTTTAGAAAGTCATTAAAAAAGAATCACGAAAAGCAAAAAAAGCCTGTCATGAGAACCTGTGGACCAAACTTACAATAATGCATTCTGGGAAATGTTTTATAAGCTACAAAATAATGGATGTAGAGCCAACAGTGCCAACATTCCTGAGTCAGCCTGGGGCAACTTCATATCTGATCTTTACTTTGCTCGAGCGGAATCTCAAGAGGTACAGCAGAATTAAATCATCATAACTATGATAAATTCTGGTGAGGGAAAGGTAGATGAGTCAGAAGATAATCTTACTTTGCCGTGTTCAAGCTCAAGTCCAAGGACAACCCAACTGATGCAGTTAGTGAATAACTTAAAGCTCAGGTTACTAATCTGCTGGAAAAGATCAGATCGAATGGAGCGCCAGGCCCGAACTGCCTTCCTAATGCTATCTTTAAAGCCAACCCTAATTTGTGGGCTTAGATTATAACTACCGTATTTAATAAGATATTAATAACAAGGTTTATTCCAGAATCTTGGCAGGGGAGTATAATAAAAACCATTTACAAGACTGGGCCAGCTTCAAATCCTGCAAATTACCAGCCTATCGCCTTAAGAGATGTTGAACCATAGGTATTTGCATCCCACCTACTTGAGGAGCTTGAAAAGTGGTTCACAACGCAAAACGTAATCCAAAGTGTCAGTCGACAATTATTAACCTGTTGACTCTTACTTTAACGAAAGGAAATTGGGCCTGGGCAGAAAACAGAAATTGTATATTTGTATTGTGGACCTGAAGGCTGCCTTTCACTCTGTTCCACAAGACCAGTTATGGGCAAAACCACATTCTCCTCAATCTAATAATCCTACTATAAACGAACACATAGCTTTGGGTGAAGCTGGGAGATGGTACTAGTTTGACCTAGAAATTTGATACCTCCCGTGACTTGAAGCAAGGCTGTGTTCTTGCCCCATGCTTATTTAATCTTTTTAAGGCTGATCTTCTGAAACACTTGAAAAAAGCAAATGCCCATGCTCCTTCTTTTACAGGTCATAGCATAAACTATTTACAATACACTGATGACACCGTATTACATAGTAATACACCAATAGGTTTGCAGCAGGTAATAGGGTCCTTTGATGAATATGTATGTCAATGGATTGGAGCTGATTATTAAAAAAACTAAAATTGTCACAATGGGTCATTCAAAGATGAAACCATGTGCTTTGGTTGTTAGGGGAGGTCCGAGGAGGTTGCGAGGTCATATAAATATCATGGTATAATTTTTGATGATAGAGTGTCATTCAAGGGTCATTTTAATCACCTGAGTGCCAAAAATACAACTTCTATCTATTCTTTTAAGACCCTGCGAAGCATGTTAGTCTGCCTATATTACGCTTCTTTGGTCAAAGTGAAGGAAGCTATATTGGTCCCTGCACTAGCCTATAAATTAGTCATCTTTCGTGGCCGAGATACACCACTTCTGAAAAAGCTACAAATAAAGGCTTTTAAAACTATTTTTAAGATACCGAAGAATATAGGCCATGCTGAAGTCCATCTGGAGTTTGGATTACAAAATAAAATCCTAGTGAGACTAGCCGCCTTTCTAAAAGGTATTTACGTGTGCCTTTCATGGGGAACATCCATTACGATGCAGTGTTTACACCGCACTACCATTACAACAATGGTTTTACAATGCAAGTCGTTACCACAACTTACGCTGGAGGGCGCTCTAGGCTAAGGAATAGTAGATTTACTATTCCAACACCTTCCCCACTGTACATAGGCTGGTGTTGGAATAGTAAATCTTACTATTCCTAAGTCCAGCACCCTACAGCCCAAGTCGTGGTAACGACTTGCGTTGTAAAACCAGTGTTGTAATGGTAGTGCGGTGTAAACACCGCGTTGTATTGACTTTCAACCTATTTTCATCTGAAGCTGATACGCTGGCAAAGCTGTGTTGGCAGGAACTTAATAATTGTCAGTACACAAATGCTTGGAGATCTTATCTCTCTGAGTGCCTTCATATCTTTGATTATGAACGATCTGAATTTGAAACAACCAATAGAACAAGTCTAAGAATCTTTGTAAAGCGAGTAATGAAGCAACTATCTTTTCAGATGGACATAAAGGCCATGGTAGGGAAAAAAAATGCTTGCATTACCATTAATAATTATGAAAACTGTAGTCTCATTTCTCAGCTTGCATGAAGATTACGTTTCTATGGTTGTGATTTGGGTGGTATATTAGCAAGGATGGTATACCAAGTTGCATCCAGCAATTGAAAACATTTTGCTGTAGACTGTTTGGTTATGAAAAATAATCTTTAATACACATAGGGGCCTATTAGGATGGCGGACGGAAACTGGTTCCGTCCGCCATGGGCGCGGCAAAAATACTCTCGACCGCTCCGCGGATAAACCGCCGGTGCGATTAGGATAATAATGTGAAGAAACTCCGACCGCAGCAGACGGATCACAGCAAACACCCTCCGCGGCGGACAGAGCACACCAAAGACCGCCGCAAGCGGACGGTACCAAAGAAACAACCTCCGCCGCGGACGAACAAGACCACGGGAGCAGGCACATTCGCCGCAATACCTGCGGAGGCTCCGGCCTCGCGATTAGGATAACGCCGCCAGTCCAACGGAACTCACATCCTACCTCGACCGCAGCGGAAACAATGCATCGACAAACGGAGCATGACTGCGGAAGGAGCACACGAACACCATTCCTTCCGTCAAACCGATTACAAAATGGCTGACGGAAGTAAATACAAAACACACTAAACAGGACACCCACCCACCTGGAACACCCACCCACAGCAACTACACGCCACAATGACACCCCCCCAAGCACCGAAAAATGCACCCAAGTCAACACACCCACAGAACACCTGACTGGCAACAACCATTGGGACACAACTACCACACAGAGTATAAAATGGATCCCTCCCACAACCACAATCCTTTGCATCACAGCATAGCTGCAAGCAAGAGGCTGAATACGATGAACAGCAGACACACAAAAACACACATACAACCTGGACACAAACACACCCATCACACAAACTCCCATCACACAATCCCTACACACCACACACCTGCACATCCCATCACACCCCACCAACACCTTGCACATCACACACCATGGCACCAAAGAAAAATCCCAAGTTCACAGAGAGTGAGTTGAAGGTTATGGTGGATGAAATCATCCGTGTCGAACCACATCTCTTCGGCACCCTAGTCCAGCAGACCACCGTGGCAACCAAAAACCACATGTGGGACAGGATAGTGACCAGAGTTAATGCGTCAGGGACCGTGTCACGCACCAAACATGAGATCCAGAGGCGGTGGCACGACCTCAAGACAAGGGTGAAAGGCATCAGGGCAAAAAACCACCTGCGGTCACACCACACTGGCGGCGGCACTCCCCCGGAGCCCATACCATATGCAGAATGGGAGGAGAAGGTGCTGGGCATACTGCAGCCTGAGAGCCTGGAAGGAATCGAGGAGGGACTAGAGGCTAGTAAGTACAAACCAATCACCACTATCACACTGACATGGTCTGTCTTGCACAACTGACAAGACACATCTCCCAGGCTCCAATCCATGCAAGTGGTCCACATAGTCACCCAAATGTGAAGTCCTGGCATCAAATGCACATACCATGACCAAACACAAATGTTGCCACCTACGTTTCCATCCTTGCATGTTGGAAAAACAGCCAGCACTACAACTCGCAACAGGCCCCCATGTCCACAGGAAGGGTGGTGGTGGGTGGGGTGTGTGTGAGAGGTGGGTGGGGTGTGTGAGAGACCAGCACTACAACTCCCTACAAGCCCCCATGTCCACAGGGAGGGTGGTGGTGTGTGGGGTGTGTGTGAGAGGTGGGTGGGGTGTGTGAGAGACCAGCACTACAACTCCCAACAGGCCCCCATGTCCAAAGGGAGGGTGGTGGTGGGTGGGGTGTGTGTTAGACCAGCACTACAACTCCCAACAGGCCCCCATGTCCACAGGGAGGGTGGTGGTGGGTGGGGTGTGTGTTAGACCAGCACTACAACACCCAACAGGCCCCCATGTCCACAGGGAGGGTGGTGGTGGGTGGGGTGTGTGTGAGAGGTGGGTGGGGTGTGTGGGAGACCAGCACTACAACTCCCAACAGGCCCCCATGTCCACAGGGAGGGTGGTGGTGGGTGGGGTGTGTGTAGACCGGCACTACAACTCCCAACAGGCCCCCATGTCCACAGGGAGGATGGTGGTGGGTGAGGTGTGTGAGAGACCAGCACTACAACTCCCAACAAGCCCCCATGTCCACAGGGAGGGTGGTGGTGTGTGGGGTATGTGTGAGAGGTGGGTGGGGTGTGTGAGAGACCAGCACTACAACTCCCAACAGGCCCCCATGTCCACAGGGAGGGTGGTGGTGGGTGGGGTGTGTGTGAGAGGTGGGTGGGGTGTGTGAGAGACCAGCACTACAACTCCCAACAGGCCCCTATGTCCACAGGGAGGGTGGTGGTGGGTGGGGTGTGTGTTAGACCAGCACTACAACTCCCAACAGGCCCCCATGTCCACAGGGAGGGTGGTGGTGGGTGGGGTGTGTGTTAGACCAGCACTACAACTCCCAACAGGCCCCCATGTCCACAGGGAGGGTGGTGGTGGATGGGGTGTGTGTTAGACCAGCACTACAACTCCCAACAGGCCCCCATGTCCACAGGGAGGGTGGTGATGGGTGGGGTGGGTGTGAGAGGTGGGCGGGGTGTGTGAGAGACCAGCACTACAACTCCCAACAGGCCCCCATGTCCACAGGGAGGGTGGTGGTGGGTGGGGTGTGTGTTAGACCAGCACTACAACTCCCAACATGCCCCCATGTCCACAGGGAAGGTGGTGGTGGTTGGGGTGTGTTAGAGACCAGCACTGCAACTCCCAACAGGCCCCCATGTCCACAGGGAGGGCGGTGGTGGGTGGGGTGTGTGTGAGAGGTCGGTGGGTTATGTGAGAGACCAGCACTACAACTCCCAACAGGCCCCCATGTCCACAGGGAGGGTGGTAGTGGGTGGGGTGTGTGTTAGACCAGCACTACAACTCCCAACAGGCCCCCATGTCCACAGGGAGGGTGGTGGTGGGTGGGGTGTGTGTTAGACCAGCACTACAACTCCCAACAGGCCCCCATGTCCACAGGGAGGGTGGTGGTGGGTGGGGTGTGTGTGAGCAGTGGGTGGGGTGTGTGAGAGACCAGCACTACAACTCCCACCAGGCCCCCATGTCCACAGGGAGGGTGGTGGTGGGTGGGGTGTGTGAGAGACCAGCACTACAACTCCCAACAGGCCCCCATGTCCACAGGGAGGGTGGTGGTGGGGGGGTGTGAGAGAGGTTATTGATTTGTAATGTTGGTACCAAAAACATGTCATGTCCACAGCATTGATCATGATAATCTTGTCCCTCAGGTGATCGCAACTTGACTGGCGAAAGCAGCAACCCCCAGCACCAGTCGCCCCCCTCACAGCACGGACTCTATGGGGATGATCCCATTGCCAGCTCGGGTTCAGAGGACGATGCGGGCCCAAACAGACTTCCAGGGCCATCAGGCTCCCAGGACATCACTGCCTCCACCACCTCGGCCTGTGTCACCACACCAACACCTGCCATCGTGAGCTGTGCATCCACCACCACCACCACCACCTCCACCACCACCACCCCCACCACTCCTGCCTGACCCATCGGCCGATGATGAGCCATCGACATCCCAGGCAAGCAGGAAGAGTGGATGTGAGAGGACACAGGTGAGGGCACAGCTCACAACCAGGAGTGCAGTTTTCCGGCGAGGTGGGGAAGGACACCCACCCCATCCTGGCACCTAAACCCAGGAAGCCATGGCCAGAGTCCATGCCTCCTATGACCGGTCGCAGGCACAGTCTGATCGGGCCCACCAAGACACACAAGAGAGCAGTAATCTGTTGCGGTACATTGATACCCGCATAGGACAAATTGTGGACCTCATGGGCCAGCAAACTGCTCTGTGGAGGGACTGGCTATCCCGTGCCACACCACCACCCCCTCACCCAAGTGCCCAGCGGGACCGGTCACCAACACCACCGCCACCCACACCTGAGCCCACGGACAGGGAGGTGGCCCCTGACCAACCTGACCCCACAGCTGTGTCTGCTCCAGCTCCAAGGCGGAGGGGCCGTCCGAGGCTGGATCCTGGTGAGAGCAGTGGTAATGCCCCATGTACCCGCTCTAAGAGGGGCCGCCAATGACTTCACCCTTGCTTGAGCCTTCATTCACCCTGCCAACTATCCTGTCCCACAATGCCAAGCATTGGCACACGTCTGTTGGACTAGCTGGACATCATACAATGTGGTGTCCCCACGATGTTTTCATCTGCCATGACCTTCAACTCTCACTTCCCCCCCAACACTTCTTTGTAAATATGCACCAACATCAATTCTCAATCTGTTAATAAACATCACGTAAACACTCAATGATGTGTGGCCTCCATGTTTTAATCACATGATTGTCTTAGAATTTAACGTTACCAGGTGCAGGGATCAATGTTGTTGAGAATCATGCCTCTGTGGGAGTGACCTAGGGATAATGAGAGAACAACAAACACAGGTCAGGAAAGTGATTCACACCCATCACAACACACTGTACTGCAACATCCCACAAACCACACTCATCACCAATTAAGTGGATCACAGGACACACAACAGGGAGCATTGCATGTACACCATCTACCACACACATTTGCAAACAGAACTTACCAGAACAGGCATCATCCACACTCCACCATCAAACATACATCACGCATTGTCTGGCTGCACAAGAGGTAGTTACTCACATTCAAGGGAAATAGAGATCAATGAGCTGACGCCTCTGGTCCACACCTTCTTCCTCACCACTATACTCATCAGTCGACATGGGTGGGATGAGAGGCCGAGCAACCTGTTGGTCTTCAGGGTCCATGATCAGTTCAATGTTATTGCGCAAGGCCAGGTTGTGGAGCATGCAGCAGGCAATCACGATTCTGCATACTTTGACTGGTGAGTATGGTAGGGCCCCTCCGGTTTTATCCAGGCAGCGAAACCTAGACTTCAGCAGTCCAAAAGTACGTTCCACCACTCGACGTGTCCTCCCATGGGCATCATTATAACTCATTTCACCAGGTGTAGTTGGATTACATATGGGACTCAGCAGCAACGGTCGGTTTGGGTACGCAGAGTCGCCTATGTGGGGGGATGACAGACACTAATATCATTACCAGGATTGGTGGGTACACCATGCCACACATACAACACAACTGTCCTCACAGCATACTCACCTACAAGCCATGCACGTTCTGGACGCAGATTAGCCATCAATTGGGGGACAATGCTGCTCCGCAGGACGTGTGAGTCATGTGCGGAGCCTAGAAATCTGGCCCACACATGGGAGATGATGTTGTCAGCCAGGCACACCACTTGCACGTTGATCGAATGGTAGTGCTTCCGATTGCGATATACAGGTTCACGTGCCTGGGGTGGAATGTGTGCCATCAATGGAACCCACTACGTGTGGTATATGTGCCAGGGCATAGAAGTCCCCTTTGACTGCTGCCAACTCTTCCGGCCGTGGAAAATGAATGTACTCATCCTTGTAAAGCATCATGGCATTCAGAACATCCCGCAGTACCATGCTGAACATGGATTGTGACATCCCCCAGGCATGTCCAACTGTGTACTGGAAGGTGCCAGTTGCAGAGAAGTGAAGTGCCGCCATCACCTTTGCTGTGGGTGTAATAGCTCCAGGATATGTTCTGCGTGGCTGCAGATGAGGTGACAATTGGGCTACAAGCTCCAGCAATCTACGCCGATGAAGCCGGAATTTGCCGATCACCTCCTCGTCAACCATGTCCTCCAGCACAGTGTTTGGTCAATGCACATTTGGAGCCCTCCTGTGTGGGAGTAGATGGGAGCAGATGTCAATTGACCAACAACGCCTAGCTGTTCCACACTATCACACGTTGACAAACACAATACAAATAAGACATGTTGCCGACAATGCTTATATGTGTTATGTGACCAATATTTAATGCAATACAGATAAATACAAAACAAATGTTCTGCCACACACAACATCACGTGTGCAAACATGTCCAATGTAAGGTGCACACATGTCTAAAGAAGTGCCAACAACACATGACTGAGGACCCAAATGTGGACAAGCGTCACCACAGACACACATGCACGTGCACACATAATACGAACATGGTACACACCCTCCTTGTCTTCATGCACCAATGACCCCACCTACAATGCTGGGCATCCTCACATGACATGCATGGGCACACAACAGGCAACACACATACGCATACACAGAATGCATGTATACCCCTATCATTGTTACTTGCACACACAAACCACACACTCACAACAGCTTCTGAATGTGGTTAGACACCCTTGAAGTACTGTGTAGATGTGTATGAATTTAAACGTGTGTACGCAAAACCAAGATGTCAACACGTCGCCATGCACATGTGTTGCAACTTGGGTGCACATCAATAGCCATAGTTAACCACTGGCAAGGTCAATAGTATGACTACACATGACAAAAAGTGGATGTGAAATACACATGTGGCGACGGGCCATTGACTTGACACCATGATAGTTGCAGGATTCTGTACATGTCCTAACACACATGTACAACTGTCAACATTACATGTGTGCGGAGACATGCAGTGTGTGTACATATGCCATGTGTGGACGCCTTACAACCTACACAGAAGATGATCGTTGTTCATGATATTGTGCATGACATATGCTGTATGGACAAGTACCATCACGGTCACACCCCTCATAACGCATGTGCGGACTACCGCGACGGTGCATAATTTGAGTGGCATCGCTATGGCGGTGCATGCATTCCGCGTGGGTGTTGCAGGCCAACACATACTTTAGAATATGCAATACAAAATGGCAGTTGATACCCCCCTTACAGTCACATTGCAGCACCCGGTCACCCACCGCCCGTCTAGGCCAGTCACCCACCGCCGGGTGGTGGCCGGACACACACCAACGGGTGCTGGTGGTGTGTGACCGGCCACCACCCTGCGGAAGGTGACTGGCCTGGACCGGCGGTGGGTGACTGGCCACCACCCGGCGGTGTGTGAGTGGCCTGGACCGGTGGTGTGTGACCGGCCTGGACCGGCGGTGGGTGACCGGCCACCACCCGGCGGTAGGTGACTTGCCTGGACCAACAGTGTGTGTCCGACCTGGACCGGCGGTAGGTGACCGGCCACCACCCGGCGGTAGGTGACTGGCCTGGACCGGTGGTGGGTGACCGGCCACCACCCGGCTGTGTGTTAGTGGCCTGGACCGGCAGTGTGTGACCGGTCTGGACCGGCGGTGGGTGACCGGCCACCACCCGGCGGTAGGTGACTGCCTGGACCGGCGGTGGGTGACCGGCCACCACCCGGCGGTAGGTGACTGGCCTGGACCGGCGGTGGGTGACTGGCCACCACCTGGCGGTGGATGACCGGCCTGAACCGGTGGTGTGTGGTGGGTGCTGCAATGTGACTGTAAGGGGGGTGATCAGCTGACATTTTGAATTTTATATTCAAAAGTATGTGTTAGCCTGCACCGCCCATGCGTAATGCGTGCACCGCCATGGCAACGCCAGGCTTTGATATTGTTCAAATTATGCACCGTGGCGGAAGCACGCACATGCGGTTGCAGATCTGTGACCGTGACGGTCCGTGCACATGTAACCAATACAAATAGGTAACGCGGGGCGCGTATGCGCATTCAAATATAGCGGAAGCCGTGCACCGCCACACCAGGGCCACACATCGGCTCTTTTTGAATGAGGCATCCCAGGAAAACCAATAGCTGCAGACGTGTGCCACTGATATGAGCTCTGGGCCCTATATATGTGTGAATTTCGGCAGCACACATTCACTGCTTTCAGCCACTGCTGCCTGGGACCATCACCTCGACCTGCTGCTGCTGAGCTATCCAACAACTGCTGCCTGCGACCATCACCTCGACCTGCTGCTGCAGAGCTATCCAACAACTGCTGCCTGCGACCATCACCTCGACCTGCTGCTGCTGAGCTATCCAACAACTGCTGCCTGCGACCATCCCCTCGACCTGCTGAGCTATCCAACAACTGCTGCCTGCGACCATCACCTCGACCTGCTGCTGCAGAGCTATCCAACAACTGCTGCCTGCGACCATCACCTCGACCTGCTGCTGCTGAGCTATCCAACCACTGCTGCCTGCGACCATCACCTCGACCTGCTGCTGCTGAGATATCCAACAACTGCTTCGGTACTGCCACGTTCGTTAACGTTGCCATGCAGGGAGTGCGCGAGACCGGGTCTCGTCCCTTCACCACAGCGGAGCTGGAAGTCCTTGTGAACGGTGTGCTTAGCCACTATGATCGGCTATACGGTGCCCCCGGACAGGTGGTAAGTGCACTGGGGAACATGTTGGTGGGCATGAGGTAGTCACTGACTCCTGGCTTCTGCAAGCTTGCCGGTGTGCTAAGGGGCCTTCACATGTGTTGTACTGAGCATGGCTGCATGAAGATACGTGTTTATGCGATGTTTGTCAATGTCAAACGGTCCACTGACATTTCCCTCTTGTCTCCCATCATGGTAGGTCAAGCTGCACCTTTGCAAGGCCGTGTGGAGGTCAATAGCACGTGATGTACGGGCAGTGGGGGTGTGCAAGAGACGACACACACACTGCCACAAGCGCTGGGACGACATATCCAGGCTGAGCAAGAATGTTGCCGAAATGACACTGGGGATGATTCCAAGATCAACCCGTCTGGCCCGATGCACCATGACCCCTCTAATGCACCGTATCATTGCTGTGACGCATCCTGACCTGTCCGCCCGGCTGGGAGAGGATCAACAGCAAACTAGCGGTAAGCAGACTGTATGTGTGTGAAACTTGTGAGTGCATGCATGTATTGGTGCTCATACACAGTAGTGACATCCGTGGTGCGTTTGTTTGGCTGCAATTGCATGTAGGTGTCATTAGCGGAGTGAGCGGTAGCCTACATGTCCGCCAGGTAGTCATACCACTTGCTACGTATTTGAGGGTTCCAGGACATGCCCTTGAGGTCTGTGGTCCCATGGCATGACATGTGTGCTGGACTGCATGCAGTTTCCCTGTTTGTATTATGTACATGTTTCACAGCCAACACCGGTTCTTTGCTATGAGGATGTCTGGTAGGGGTGGGTCGTGTGCACGATGGGTGATGCATGTGATTCGACTGTAAGGAAAATTGTGATTTTGTAACATTCAATACGTGAGTGTGGCACTTCGGTAAAACTCTTTTCTCTCTCTTTCAGCTTTGGCAGAGGGCACGGACCCACAGACTACGGAGATGAGTGGTGGCAATTCATCCGGATCCGAAATCACACACACGCAGACTGACACTGAAGAGGGCAGCCACGAAGAGGGGGACAGAACCGTACCAGAGGACTCACAAGTGGAAACACTATCTTCCTCATCATCAAACAGTGTTGGTGAGTCAGCACTGTTGTCACAGACAGGGAGTGGGCAATCAACACCTTCAGTCGGGACACATCACACAGGGCTCACACTGCCACCCACTGCAACATGTACTGCTCGTGCTCGCCAGAGTAGGGGGAGCAGAGTTGCCTTCGGTGCAGGCACCGCAGAGCCTGCCCCTGTGACACAAAGTGCACTTTGTGCTGAGGCAGTAGATCTGCTGTGACAGCTGTGTGTAGGGCAGACCAACATGATCAATGCATTCCAAGACCACGATAGGAAGTTGGGGCAGGTGGTGGCATTCATGGAGGGGATGCATGGCGATGTTGCTGGTCTCCACAGAACAGTTCAGTCACTAGCAAACACTGTGTCTTCAGCCATTGTACAGTCGCATAGACAGGGCGCTACTTCATTACCACCATCCACACCACTTGATGTTTCAGGGGAGAGTGAATTTTCAGACCAGGCCTCTTATTCAGGTTATTTCACTAGAAGCAGCCACAGGCAGCAAGGCAGGGCACGGAGGGCACAGACACCATCCCCTAGGACTGGAAATCTTTCACCGAAGACGACGTGAGCTACACTGGAGTTGACACACAGGATCATCAAGGGGTGTTGGGGGAAATGGCTTCACATGCTACACAGGCATCCCCCACAAAAGGTACTCCCAAGGCAAGGGCAGCTCCCAAGTCCAGGGACACTCCCAAGGACAAAGACACTACAAAGGACAGTGCACCTCCCAAGAGCAGGGACACACACAGAGAGATAGACACTACAAAGGAAAGGGCACCTCCCAAGAGCAGGGACACTCCCAGGGACATGGACACTACAAAGGAAAGGGCACCTCCCAAGAGCAGGGACACTCCCAAGGACAAGGACACTACAAAGGGAAGGGCACCTCCCAAGAGCAGGGACACTCCCAGGGACATAGACACTACAAAGGAAAGGGCACCTCCCAAGAGCAGGGACACTCCCAGGGACATGGACACTACAAAGGAAAGGTCACCTCCCAAGAGCAGGGACACTCCCAAGGGCAAGGACACTACAAAGGGAAGGGCACCTCTCAAGAGCAGGGACACTCCCAAGGACAAGGACACTACAAAGGAAAGGGCACCTCCCAAGAGCAGGGACACTCCCAAGGACAAGGACACTACAAAGGAAAGGGCACCTCCCAAGAGCAGGGACACTCCCAAGGGCAAGGTCGCTTCAAAGGAGAGGGACACTACATTGGACAAGTCTGCACCCAGGGACAGGGCACCGCCCAGGGATCAGGGACATTCCAGAGACAGGACACCTCCTACGGCCAAGCCACATCCCCGGTCCAGCCGTTCTCCAATAGACACGAGCTCCATGAAGGACAGGCATACATCACCCCTGGCTGCACTGAGGCTGATGTTGTTGAAGGAACGTACAACACATGTGTCAGCGGTGGAGTCCCCCCATACCTCTACTTACATCCACGCCCCGCAGAAGCAGAGGAAGGAGTACACTGTTGTTTGCATCCCCCATTACACATTATGCAGAGTGCAGAAGGCAGGCCCACAGCAAACGACAGGCAGGGTCCAGCACGTCCCCAGAGAGCAGACCACCACAAGCACATGATCCACCTTTGATGTCTGATGATGTCACTCCACTTACCAGTCCAGTCATTCCGGGGTGCCCCTACATTTCACATAGAAACGGAGACACACACCAGTGAGACCTGACCACCCCAATGTCGCTCCAGTACAGCTGTCCCCAGCTCCCAGAGCCACCCTGCCTCCTGGCCCATACAGCCCTGTGGCTCATCATTTCAGTGGTCCTAGTGGCTCAGCTGCAGTTCACTCTCATGTGTCAGATAGTGGCATTGTGTCTATTGTTCGCTGTCATGCATCATGTAGTAGCACTGTGTCAGTTGTGCCCTCTCCTGTTGCAGGTACTGGCACTGTGTGTGTCCGCCACTCTCATGTGTCAGATGCTGGCATGGTATTTGCAGGTCACTGTACAGGGACATGTCCTTGCAGTGTGTCTGGGTCTATGGCTCATGTGTCAGTCAGTAGATCTGTGGCTGTGTCTCACACTCCTGTTTCTGCTGCTGGTGGTGTGTCTGGGTCTATGGCTCATGTGTCAGTCACTACAGCTGTGGCTGTGTGTCAAACTCCTGTTTCTGGTGCTGGCAGTGTGTCTGGGTCTATGGCTCATGTGTCAGTCAGTAGATCTGTGGCTGTGTCTCACACTCCTGTTGCTGGTGCTGGCAGTGTGTCTGGGTCTATGGCTCATGTGTCAGTCAGTAGATCTGTGGCTGTGTCTCACACTCCTGTTTCTGATGCTGGCAGTGTGTCTGGGTCTATGGCTCATGTGTCAGTCACTACAGCTGTGGCTGTGTGTCAAAGTCCTGTTTCTGGTGCTGGCAGTGTGTCAGGGTCTATGCCTCATGTGTCAGTCAGTAGATCTGTGTCTGTGTCTCACACTCCAGTTTCTGGTGTTGGAAGTGTGTCCGAGGCGAGTAGTTCAAGCAGTCCACCAGATTCTGTGGTGTGAGGTTTAGTTGCCATCACTCACATGTCATTTTACTTTTTGTGTAGATTGACGAATGTAACCACCCTAGCATTATTAATGTCCTTGGGACGGGTCGCTTGACCCACGTACTTGGGTAGCCAGTGATGTACCTGTTCTGTGCAATGGACTGTTGATGCACTTAGCCACTCTCATGTGCTGCCAGTGATGTACCTGCTCTGTTGGCCACTATGCCCTGTTGCTGTTCTGATACTGCATTCTGCCCTCTCATATGCTGCCAGTGATGTACCTGCTCTGTTGGCCACAATGCCCTGTTGCTGTTCTGATACTGCATTCTGCCCTCTCATATGCTGCCAGTGATGTACCTGCTCTGTTGGCCACAATGCCCTGTTGCTGTTCTGATACTGCATTCTGCCCTCTCATATGCTGCCAGTGATGTACCTGCTCTGTTGGCCACAATGCCCTGTTGCTGTTCTGATAATGCATTCTGCCCTCTAATATGCTGCCAGTGATGTACCTGCTCTTTTGCCACAATGCCCTGTTGCTGTTCTGATACTGCATTCTGCCCTCTCATATGCTGCCAGTGATGTACCTGCTCTGTTGGCCACAATGCCCTGTTGCTGTTCTGATACTGCATTCTGCCCTCTCATATGCTGCCAGTGATGTACCTGCTCTGTTGGCCACAATGCCCTGTTGCTGTTCTGATAATGCATTCTGCCCTCTAATATGCTGCCAGTGATGTACCTGCTCTTTTGCCACAATGCCCTGTTGCTGTTCTGATACTGCATTCTGCCCTCTCACGTGCTGCCAGTGATGTACCTGCTCTGTTGTACCCAGTACCCATGCTCTTGAATACTCTAATATTATACACCTATTATGTTAAATAAAGCTAGTAAATCATGTTTTGTGGTTTGTCGTTGTCATTCCTGGTTGTGTACTTCAATTGTGGATATGTTGGTGCGATCGTCAATGTAGTTTCTCTAACATGACACTCCCCCTTCCAACGTCACAGCCCTGGCAGGTACTCCCCTTCCGACAGCAATTGGTGGGTTGGCGTACCTGCGTCGTCGTCGATGATGGTCCATAACTTGCTGGTGGTGGAGCACGAAGAGTATCGGAAATGTGTGTAGCGCTGGGTCCATGACAGCGATCTGCTTGTGCTGGGTATCTCTGCAATGTGTTGTATCTTCGCTGTGGGGACTCCGCCGTGTTCAGGCAGGTTGTTTTTCCACAGCGATTTTATGTGTGTTTTCCGCCATCGTGATTTGGAGGACGGTCGGAGACGTCATTCCGTACGGCGGTGTCTCTGGATTGGTTACGTCCGCCGCAGGGTCGGGTGTAGTTCCGCGGCGGTGCGTGCTCTTCCGCCGCGTACGGACTTTTGACATTGTTTCCCATCCTAATATGGCGGACGGAGTGATCGCGGCAGGCGGACAGGAAAAAGGCATTTTCCGCCTACTCCAGGCCGGCGGTCGCCCGTCCGTCCGCCATCGTAATTGACCCCATAAATTGTACTTGCCCAAGATTATTGCAGGCCAGACAAACTCTGCGAAAACCACTGTTTTAGCTGCAGAAGTCAAAACTTGCAAAGAGGCTGTCAATTTCTGTCTATCAGGCAGGCCAATCTTGCTAACGTGCAACCTTGTAAAGTGTCTGTCCCAGGCTGAGAGCCTGTTGGAATCTGCTTAAAACTGTAATGTTGTGGACAGTTCTTTTTATATTTATCGAGAATATTTAAATGTTATTGTAGAATATTATGGATTTTTAATACAAATGGAATAATAACATCTATGGCATAGAACTCTTAGGCTTTCTAAACAGGTAATGAAATCTCAAAACGATTTTAAAATGATAATTTTAGCCTCATTGTTAGTAAATTCAATTTTAACAGCTACCTGAAATGATATCAAGTCTGGTGGTGCCATTTGATTATCTCTTATAATAATGATTGGCATGCATTGATTTCATAAGCATTTTTAACCATCAGTTTGATATGACAGTTGAAATAATAGCTATATTATGTTATCATATTTTAGACCTGCTTTTTTAATATTGTAGTATTGTCATGCATGTGGCAACTGTCCTCTCAATATATATTGTGAGGACTTTCCAACTAGTTTTAGAGCATATTGTAATGATATTTAGTAATCAACCAATAAATGTACTTACTTACCAGTTCAGAGTAATGCCCTTTGGGATGGAAATTGCCCCTGCAACATTCCAGAGGCTGGTGAACCAGGTTTTAGCTGGTATCAAGGCCTTCAGTGCTGCTTACTTGGATGCCATAGCTGGCTTCAGTAGAAGCTGGAAGGACCACCTTTTTCACCTGCAGTAAGTGCTTCAGGCGCTTCAACAAGCAGGCCTAACTAGGAAGGCCAGTGAGTGCCAGATAGGTCAAGAGTCTATGGGGTACTTAGGCCACCCGGTGGACAGGGGTAAGGTGCATCCCCTCCAGGTCAAGACAGAGACTATCATAGCCCGGGTGCCCCCCCAAAACAGAATCTGAGGTGAGTGGCTTTTTAGGCTTCACAGAGTAGTGCAGAAGCTTTGTCAAATGATATGACAACACTGTTGCACCCTTGATCGAGCTGACTTCAAAGAAGCAGCACAGAAATGTGATTTGGACAAAGGCATGCCAAAATGCATTTGAATCCCTATAGCAGTCCATGTGCAGAGCCCCTGTGCTCAAGGCCCTTGGCTTTTAAGGGAATTCATTGTACAAACAGATGGCTCAGAGAACATCATGGGACAGCTAAATGATGAGGGCCAATATCAACTTGTAACCTTCATCCCTAGGAGGTTACTTACCGGGGAACGAAGGTGGCATGCTATTGAAAGGGAAGCCTTTGTTATGGTCCGGGCACTGAAGAAGTTCAGACCATACCTGTTTGTTCTAGTGGTTGGAGATTCTTGGGGGATAAAGAGGGAATGCTTACGAAACCGCGCAGAATAGAATTGCACTGAAGGCAGGAACTCGGTCTGCTCTGCCACGCGGGGCTAATCTTTTTCCATTGAAATATTTGTTAAAGCATTTTAACCAATTTTAACCTCTCTAATTGTACTTGTCAAGCCTCAGTTTAACTGCCACTCTTACTTGCAAATTGCCACTTTGCACCTTGCACTTTCAACGCTGCTTGGCGCCCGGGGGGAGTTGCTCAGCCCTACTCCCCACCGCGGTGCCTGTATGTAAGAACGGGCCCGCCTCCTTACAGGTCAACGTTCTAGTGGTTGGAGCTTCTAGGGGGATAAAGAGGGAATGCTGACATGACCGTGCCGGAGGCACGCCAAAGGCAAGACCGTCTGCACCCTTAATGCACCATGCCGCAGACCCGTTACCAATTTTTCTAATTTGACCTACATCAGGGATTGGCTCCTGTCCTTAAACCACGGTAGGTGTGACAACACTCAGTTTCGCATAAATGAGGAGAATAATAATGCCAATTTGTGCCCCCACTGTAAGTTTTCACTCTCAAACAGTAGACTCTCAACTACCCTCCAGGCCCCCATTTCCCTATAAAACATGGGTCTGCTAACTGACTCGGGCAGAAGAGCTAAGAACCGGATCTCTATGAGGACCCCTTCTTCCTCGCTCTCCTCAGCGGTTACTCATACCTCACAATCCAAGGATGGTGCACTCAGAGCAATCTTACTTAACGCCAGGTCAGCAATGAAACACAGATATGAATTAGAATGCCTACTCCAAACCACTAATCCTTATATAGTGTTTCTAACTGAAACATGGGCTACTGATTCGTCTGAACCAGACTGGGTAGATGCACTCCCAACTGGCTACTCGCTCGCCAGCCTGCCCAGAAGTGGCCAAATAGGGGGTGGGATTGCTATCATATATAGGTCCGAGTTCAAAGTAGCTTTTGATCCTGTGTCACTGCCAGGAGCGGAAGCAAAGACGTTTAATATCAAAATTAGAAACATACTTACCTTTCCCTGGCTGCTTCTTTACTGACAACCCACACCCAAGTCCCCATTCTCCCAAGCTCTTCAATACCTATTGTAATCATGTCTTGACTCCCACTTGTTTACCTTATTAGGGGATTTTAAATTCCACTTAGAGCGGGAGGATGATGTTATGTTATGTTATGTTATGTTATGTTATATTTGTTTTTTACATAGCGCACGGCTACTCAAAAAGAGTGTCCCGGCGCTTTAATAATGAGACCTACAGCGAAATAACACAACACAGTAATAAAAACAGAGTAGACGGCACAGCAATAAAGAAGGAGAGAGAAAGCCTAAAGGGTAAACAACCAGGTCTTTAGACCTTTCCTAAATGCAAGTAATCTAGTGGCTCCACGGAGTGTCAGCGGCAGGGTGTTCCACAGCTGTGGCGCCAGCAGTCCAAAGGAGCGTCCTCCAATGCGGGCTCTTTTTACATGCGGGACCGTTGCCAAGAGCAGAGATTCTGATCTGAGAGAACGGGCCGGCTGGTAAAAGGCAAGTCTCCTTTGGAGATACTTAGCACCCACAGCATGGAGGGCTTTATAGGCCAAAGTTAATGCCTTAAAGGCGATCCGCTTGCGGATAGGCAGCCAATGTAAGGTCTGCAAAAGACCCGCAGCACTGGCTCGCCTATTTAGGCCATAAATGGCTCTCGCGGCAGCATTCTGAACGACCTGGAGCCGCTGCAGCAAATACTCTGGCAGGCCCAGGTAAAGGACATTAGCATAGTCCAACCTAGACCCGATCAAAGCCTGCACGGTCAGCTTCCTATGTTCTTCAGACAAAAGGGGTAAAAACTTCCTCAGCATCTTAAGGAGGCCGAAACAAGTGCCCGTCACCCCTAGGATCTGGGATCTCAACGTCAGACCCTTGTCCATCTTGACCCCTAAGTTCTTAGCTACTAGAGATGGACAGGATGGTGGAAACATGTTAATGGGCCACCAGGCTTGCCAGTCAGGATCCGACGCACACCCGAAGAAGAGTACCTCAGACTTCTCGGAGTTGCACTTGAGGCCGCTCCGATGAAACCATCTAAAAACAGCCTCAAGGCAGTCCCGGATACTCTCTCCATTGAAATCTCCTCCCCTCTTACAAGAGAAGAGGAGCTGTGTGTCGTCGGCATAGGATACGATCCGGGCCCCGAACGACTCCGCCAATGCCGCCAGAGGGGTCATAAAGATGTTAAAGAGGGTCGGGCTCAATATAGAGCCCTGCGGGACCCCGACTCCCAGTGGCGGCATCACGGCCGAGTCCGGGGAGGCCCAGACCGTTTGTCGGCGGTCAGCTAGGAAAGATGAAAACCAGCTGAGCACCGTCCCCCTAAGGCCAATCTCATAGAGTCTAGCGAGAAGGCCCTCATGGGGAACGGTGTCAAAGGCCGCCGACAGGTCCAACATGACCAGCATAGCCTTGCCCCCAGAGTCCAGCACCCCTTTAATGTCTTCCGACACCTCCAGGAGCGCTGTCTCTGTACTGAGATTTGGACGGAAGCCGGATTGAGTTGCGTGCAGAATCTCATGCGTTTCCAGGAAGTTGGAGAGCACCGTGTGTATGTGCTTCTCCAAAATTTTCATGAGAGCTGGCAAAAGAGAAATTGGTCTATAATTGACCGGTGCCTCAGGATCAATACCAGGCTTCTTCAGCAAGGGGATGACCATTGCCTGCTTCCAAATAATTTGATATGTATCAATCTAGGCAACAGAGCGTAACGAGAGGTCGAAATGGAAGAAATCCTTAATGCGGCACCTTCAATCTAGTCACTCTTTAGTTGACTCGCAAGTTTTAAATAATGAGCGAGTAACATAACTTCCCTACCATTTTTTCTATTTTACAGACAGGGAGTTATTTTAAAATCATCTGAATCAACCGCCTCTGAGCGCAACCAAAAAGGTAACCATCAGTCCTTCCTCTCCTTAAAAGTTTTAGTTAAGAAATTGCTACCCTGTGACTATATAGTATAGATGTTGATGCCAGCTTTCTTTCTATCCATTCTGTAGGCAATCATCACAATTAACTATCCCCACATCAGGAGGATCATACCTTTCCAGTTTCACATAAATACGCATTACTGCGGCCACTACTTTTTAACTCCGGGCGGCGGGTCTAAATGAACCCCTACTCCTTAATTAAGGTACCTTCATCTTCTAAAGTAAAAAACTATATCCTTACTAATTGTTTAGTTAAAATTAAAAAATCAAAAGTTGAAAGATCGAATATATTGAAAGATCCTATAATTTCTTTAGGAAATATAGAAATTTAAATCAACATTCGAGACCAACGAATCACATCAATGTTTATGGAATATCCATCTGCAAACCTCAATTAAAATAGGTAATACACCAATCTTGTTCGTCTATTAAGTATTGGCCATGAAGAAATCATAAGACTAGGCTATAATAATAAGGGCTCAAATGTTCATTTACTGTTTCTTTATGGTTTAGAATATCTACATAACATAAACAAAAGAAAGGGTACTCGTTGGACGTACAGACCAGATTGCGTCATCGAATTACAGCAATATATTTCGTGTTTTTAAAGTAAGTGACCTTATTTATGATATAGATGCATTGCATATTATTATTTAGGTCCTGCTAGAATAACTTCCTGATAACTGCGACCATCTCTAGTGTTCTCTACTTCATCGTTCACGCTAGTTAGAGGTTCAACTAGAGAGATACAAATATCAGAATCCCTTTATTAACCATCCAATGTAAAAACCCTTTAAACTTACAACATTGGGAATAGTCAATCTATGATTATAAGACACTGTCTTCTTTCTGTGACCACTAGTGCAGATAAAAGATTATGGGTTCAATGATCTACCACAGTTACGCATGTATGATTACCTTCAAGGCAAGGAAATGAAATCCTTAATAGTAATGTTATAATATAAAAACGTTTGGTCAAAACAAAATGGAAAGTCTGAGACTACTACAATAACATTGGATTGTTCTGAAGTGTTTTTATGTTACACAACAAGAGTAATATTGTATATAATGTTTCTTTATATGATATTTTCCTTTTTGTAGATACTATCGTGGCTGCTCCAGAAGAAGGCGCTGGTTCGCCGAAACGCGCGTAGAGATTAATTTAGCCACATTTTTCTCTTAAAAATTGTGTTCATTTTATGTAACTTCCATCTCGTTGAATTATTTGCTTCTTTTTAACAGTGTTGTTGTGTATTCTCAATTCATTGAGTTACATGTGTTTAATGTAAATTGTAAATGTGTATTATTATTTCAATGTGTTTTAATAATTTGTGAATAAAATTGAACTCCCCTTTTTTACAAAAAACCAATGTTTTAGCTCAGTTCATTTCGACCTCTCGTTACGCTCTGTTGCCTAGATTGATACATATCAAATTATTTGCTTTTCCCTGGTCTAGGAACTCTATTTCCATGCACTCAGGGGGTCCTTGATAAATATTGACGCCATTGCCTGCTTCCATGCTTGCAGAACCAAACCCTGGCTCAGCGAGAGGTTCAAGAGTGGATTAGCCAACGGGTTTATAGCTTCCGCCATTTTTGCCAAAAATTTGGCCGGGCAGGGGTCCAGGGGCGACCCAGATTTAAGATTGCTCATAAGCGCTAAGGAAGCAGGGGCTGAAATAGGTGGAAAAACGGCCAGCATCGGGCCTGATGAAACCGCGAGGCACGAATCAACCTCAAGGCTAACCGACCCTACGGGCGCCGCCAGTTGAAATGAGTCCTGGATAAGCTTAATATTGCTGGTGAAAAAGTTAGCAAGATCCGAAGCCCAGGACTTAGAGGGCGTGCCTCGGGATGCATTGGGGCGAGGGGCCGTAAATTCTCTGACTATGGAGAAAATCTCCTTACAGGAGTTGGAGGCGGCTTCTATTCTCCCCGCAAGATAGGCTTTTTTTCCCAGACGAATGTCCCGCTGATAGGCCTTAATCGCTGTCTTGTAGGTCAGTCTTGCCTCAGGGTCATATTGAGAACGCCAAGCTCTTTCCGCCGCCTTACAAGACTGCCGGGCGGTCGACAGTGCCGCAGTGAACCAAGGGGCCGAAACCCGTTTCGATGTTAAGCGGGGGGCCATCACTGGGGCAAGATCATTTAGCCTGTCCAAAAGCCAAGCCTGCAAAGACTCAAGGTCCTTCTCCAAATCTCCTGAGAGGGGACACGGGTGATCCAAAGCGGCCTGAGCCAGCATAATTGGAGTCACACAATGGTAGGCCCTGAGGACGCGGCCCTGTTGCTGAGATGCGGAATTAGCTAGTCTCACTGTGCCTTTAACCAGAAATTTGGCTAACCTGTGATCTGACCAGAGCACCGGAATAATCTCCTTCACCTCCAAAGGAGATGTCGAGAAGACCTGATCAAGAGTATGTCCCTTGTCATGCGTTGGCCCCCGAAGATACGGGATCAGACCCAAGGGAGCAGTGGCCTCCAAAAGTTTGATAGTGTCCGGGTCTAATGGCTCATCCATGCGGAAGTTAAAATCTCCAGCAACAATACAATGTTCTGCTTTTAGGGCCAATCCTGATAGGACAGACTCAAACTCTTCAAAGAAGGTTCCAGGTGGACCGGGTGGCCTATAAACTAATAGACCTTTAAAGGATTGGTGGGGTGCCAAAGTGATGGAAAAGGCAAGGGACTCAGAGCCGCGGATGTCATCTACAGGCAGAATGGAACAAGCCACGCATTTCTTCACCACCAATGCCACTCCCCCACCCCTACCCTTGAGTCTGTCCTTCCTAAAAACATTATAATCAGGTGGAATAGCTAAAGCCACATCGGGATTTGAAAATTCCCCCAGCCACGTCTCAGTTAACATAAGACAGAGAGGTTTTTCCATATCTAAGAGATCGTAAATGTCCTGCGCATGTCTGCCCACAGATCTAGTGTTTAGCAGCATACAAGGATACCCAGCATGGTCGATCTTTTTGTTGGGATGCGAAGACGCAACACAACTAGGGCGCCATCCGCAACCAGGGCAGCGAGACTTACCCATATAGCGACCGGGGAAGACAGTACAACAGTCGCCCAAAGAAGATTGTAAGGAGCGTAGCTCGCATGATGTATATCGGAGCATGGGGGTGCTGTTAAACACCCTTGAAGCTTTGGTCTTATACAAATAGTTTTAAAACCTGCTCATGAGGCTCAACATACTTTGGACGAGAGTTTTCCCAATAACCCGTCTATTAGTAATAATAGGATTCTCCCATTTACCTGGACTGAGCATATAGCTATTTTCTTTCACCTTCCAGCTGGAAACACCAACCATCCGCCGCTACCCCCACTATTGCAGACTAAAATACGGTCCTGGTGCAACATAAGAGCGGAGGAGCTAGCAATCCTGTTGGACAACAGTATGCCCACTCTGGGGGCAGACCCGTACGCCGTGGCTGAAAGCTATGACAATTGGCTCAGGTCTGCTTTAGAGCAATTGACCCCAGCAAAAATGGTCAAAAACGCAGGTCTAAACTTACTGCCCCTTGTTACCACCTCGAGTTGAAAACTCTTAAAGCAACCTACAGATGCCTGGAACAAATATGGAGGGTGGATTACAATACGCTAGCCAAAATTAGCTATAATCAAGCACTTACTAGCCATAAAACAGCCATCATCAGCACCAAAAAGAACTTTTACACCAATAAAATCGAGGGGGCTAAAAATTCCGCTAGAGAACTCTTCAAAACACACAAGATGATGGACAGAATGTTGCACATTGGCAAAATATTCACCCCCAGTCACAGATCTGGGTTTAATCCATAGTTATATTGCTCACCACGCCACCCCTGTTTAGACATGACCATATGCAAATCAGTCTTGACACTGTGCCTCTTGGGAACAGTCCAGCCCGAACTGCCAAGCCATGTCTTCCCTGCACCAGAATCAAGCATCCTAGGACCAGTTTCTGGCTATCAGCCATCATCAGCCAGGATAGCTTGACTCCAGTGGCATAGTGAGAACTCTTCAAGGTGGTTATTGCACTATCCAAACTTCAACAGGGCGATGTTTTTGATCCGGACCAAGTGTTATGCATTAAAATGGCCATGTTCTTTCAGTTAAAGGTCAAAAAAATATACCAAGAATTAGAGATCATAAATTCAGGGCCTTCCTCCCGGCAGGCCACGCCCACGGAAGAAGCATCTTCTGCCCCATGTATCCTGACTAATTTTCCTCCCTGACCATCGACATGGTAAGCGACCTACTATTTTCGATTAAGTTTGGTCCCCCGTTCGACCCCATGCCCACCAGATATCATCCATGGTGTCTCAAACACAGTCAGTGCGCTGCTTGGTCCTCCTTTGAACACTGCTATTGGCACTGGTGTCTTCCCGACTACTTGGAAGAAGGCATGTGTAAGGCATATCCTAAAGAAACCCTCCATGGATCCTCTCGAGGTGACCAACTATCGCCCGATCCACTGTCTGCCTCTTGCAGCCAAGGTTTTGGAAAAAGCTGTTAACTTAGAGCTCACAAAATACTTATATAACAACAAATTTTTCGACCCAACCCAACACGGTTTCTGGTCGGGCCATTCCATAGAATCGGCACTTATTATGGCCATTGAAAAAATCTGTTGGTACATTGATAGGGGCGGTAGGGCTATCACGATCCTACTGGAACTATCAGCCATGTTTTACACTGTGAAACACAATGTCCTAAAGTGATGGCTGAAGGTAGTGGGGATCGGTGACACCGCCTTTGCCCTTTTCATCTCTTTCCTCTCTGATAGAGAGCAAAGGGTTTGTTGGGACAATTTGAAATCTGGCAATTTATACCTCCCTGGGGGAGTGCCACAAGGATCAGCACTCTCCCCAACCTTGTTTAACATTTATGTTTTCCCTCTAGCCAAACTGATCAGGGACCATGTTTTTTCACTTGTATCTTATGCAGATGATACTTAAATTATCATCTCTGTCTCATCAACTGCAGATCCAATCGAAGACAGATTCCACAGATCTCTTGGCCATATTATTATTATTTTGTTTTTCAAATATATGCTTTATTCGATCACCAGTATCATACAAACAATGTGCAGCAGACATACGGAAGCGTTAAAATTATACAATGATTCACTTCAAGTTAAAACATGATTAAACTAGATTTTTAAATTGCGAAATTTATAAGAGATTGTATGTAAAAAGAAGGATACTAGTAAAGGAAATAAGTCCTGGGTGAATTTTAAGAATTATAAAAACATAATTTGCAAGCACAGGGGTGCGCATTACGCATGCCCAAACAAGCAATGGGCGCAACTTAGCAAAATCCCTGAGCAGCCGTCTACCCTGTCAAACATTAAGGAGGCTAGTGGGGTGTTACGAAGGAACATCACCAAATCCCTCAAGAACTTGTGCTTGGATATGAAGATATCCTCAATGTTGTCAAAGCCCCATAGCTCCTCCCCATACAGTGCGAGCTAACTGCTTTGGCTTCATAAATTGCGAGAGCTGGAGCAACTGGCCTGCTGTACGAGGACCGGTGTTCTTCACTACACGTTTGTGGTTCATGAGCATCTTGACCAAGTGGGGCTTCCAATGCATTTTTTCAGAAAGTCGGATGCGCAAATAATCAAACATGCTTACTCTCTCCAAAAAAGTGTTGTTTAAAATTAAGTTATTTTTGAAAGACTTGTGAGGATTAAAAACCATACATTTAGTTTTAGTGGTATTTATAACTTAACCCCGAGAGTCACAAAAAAGTTGATATCTATTTAGCAGTTTTTGCAACCCAGTGGAGTTTTTGACACCAGCAGGGTGTCATCAGCAAACAAGAGGGTTGGGACTTTGTCGCCCGCCAGGATTGGTGCGTCGGCCGATACTTCCTGAAGAAATGTCACCACCCCATTGACAAATAAGGAAAACAGGGTGGGGGCCAAGGCGCAGCCCTGGCGGACTCTTCTGCTAACAGGTATGTTCTCCGTGACCTCCCCTTGGGGCCCCAATCTCACTTGAGCATAATTTCCTTAGTGTAAACAAATTGAAAAATTAAGAACTAGGGGGGAATACCCAGGTCCGTCAACGTCTGCCACAATCTCATCCTGGGTACGAGATCGAAAGCAGTTTTCAAATCAATGAATGCAAGGTAAAGGCTACCCTTGCCAATAACAATGACCTTCAACTATATAAATAATAATCTGAAAACTTGGTCGATCGTTCCTGTGCGGGCCCTAAACCCAGCCTGGTATTGAGAAAGGACATCCTCCTCTTCAGCCCAGGTCTGTATTCTCTGGAGGAGGACCCTACCTACCAGCTTTTGAATAGTATTGATTATACTTATTGGCCTATAGTTTAATGGGTCTTCCTTGTCCCACTTTTTAAATATTGGGACCACTATTGCACCTTCAATGAATCTGGAATTGGGCATCCGTTAGCGATGGCATTGATCAAGAGTTGGATGTAACGTGACCAGTTTTTAGGATCAGCCAGAAAGAGGTCACCAGGAAGACCATCCAGTCCGGGGCTTTTTCTGGGACTATTTTTGTTATTGCCATTTCAATTTCAGCCATAGAAAATGGCTCTCCAGTATTCCCTACCAGATGGATGTCTGTGGAGTCACTTAACTCCTCCAGACATCCGTCAATAGGAGCGGAATACAGTTTCCTGAAATGGTCATGCCATGCTTGGCTTGTAATATGGTTAGAAGGAGCTGAGGGAGCTCTACTATTGCCCTTACTTACTAAGCACCAAAACTGGTTCGTATTGTTTTCCAGGCTAGTAGCTTTCGATCTCTGCCAATGCAATTCATCTAACTACATTTTTGCATGGTGAAGGGCAACTTTATATTCTTTTCTTGCTATTCTGTACGGATTGGGATTCTTTGTCCTGATCGCTGAAGCTAAGGCTGATGCCAGCTAACTTTATTTCTTGGGAGGAAACCTTATGCCATTTCAGATATCTTTTACAATTCGAAGGAACGATAGCTATGATGGAAATTGGACCCCTAATAATCTGAGAAAAAGTTGGCGGAGTCCAAGGAGATTTTAATGTCATGCAAAGGGGGTTATGATCACTATCGGTTGTGGCGCCCACATGCATGTCTACCATTTTGTCCCATTATTTCACATCCGCTAGAATGTAGTCAATGCGCAAAGGGCAACCCACCCTATTTAAAGTATTCGCCCCCTGGGTGTCTGAATAGGTTCTACCATTGGCTGCTCTAAAGTCATGCTCAATAGTAAGTGCACTAAGCTGGATTGCGAGTCGGGTCCATTTACTAAATGGGGGTTATTTAAAGGGGGACTGCCCATTTTTAATCCCCTTCCTCTAGCTCCAACATATCCTCTGAACTCAGAGGCTCGAAAGTCCAATTAAAATCTCCTGCAACTATAATTCTTGCATAGGGCGAGCAACTGGATAAGTAATGTTCTAAGGTTGTGACAATAGGTGATTGTTGGCCTCCCTTAGTGCCTATAATATAGACATTGAACAGCTCTAATATACCCCATCCCCTAGGTCCTTTAATCGTAAGTCTTAAGATTTCTGGGCTTAGAGTTGGCTGGACTGTGGTTAGGCAGCCAACGGCGATGCTCACCCAAATAATCAGTCCACCTGATTGTGGTTGCCAGGATACAGTGGCAAGTGTAAACAGATTTATAGAGTGTAACCAGGCTTAAAGTCTCCTGAAATATACAAATATCGAAATCCTCTGTAAGGTTGTTCCAATGTGGGAGTAGTAACTTATTTGATAACCCCGCCACGTTCCATGATAACATTTTTAACTGCTGTGGGTGTGAAACCAAAGCAGCGTCAGTGTTGCGATGCAAGATTGGGTTACAAGATAGATCTAAGGAATAGGATGTTGTTTTTAAGTCAGGGGACGCGCAAGGAACAATCTCATGTGAGACCTGGGGGGTATGCTTCGACCGTCCCACGTTTCAATCATTGAACCTTTATTAATGGAAGAAGCAAAAGGTTCCGGTGGGCTGCTGTTATAACTTGGAGTCAGGACACTTTGTTCTCTATTGTACTTAGGCTCAAGAAGCGGTCAATTGGCTGCTTCGAGCGCTGAGCCTCCCTCTAGTTGGGTTTGAGGCATAAACTCTAGGGGTGCTTGTGTTTGTCTAACTGTATGCTGAAGTGACGGGGAGCAAGTTCGAAATTCTAAAGCTAGAAGGTTCTCTGGCAAATCAACATTGGAGAAAGTACGTTCGATACAGTCATAAGGCTGGACAGGGACTGAGCTTCTGCGTGCCCTAGTGATATCTTCACGAATCACTGAGCGACAGCCCCTGGTATGGGGTATCCAAAGTATGACTTTGTTGGTCAAGGAGTCTGCACTTTCTATACTGTTATTTGGACCAAATGTGGGTACATTCACCACATAGATGTTAGGGCCTTGCAACTGTGGTAAAATATATGCATCTCTCTGCTGTAGAGATTTCAATGGAGCACACATAGGCTGAGCAAGGTCCGTGACTCGGAGATGGCCACCTAAGGTGGCATGGTCCTTGTTTCCAGCAGCTACTGAAATATGAGGGTTATTATTGTCATGGGCTTGGGGTTATTGGAGTTTTCAAATGTAGACCCAAGCGAGATATGACTTATGGGCAATCTTGGCCCACAACGACCCTTTCTGTGCAAGTTGGCCCACCCAGAGAACAAGTTTGTTGGTCTCGAACAGGTACCCGTTTCTCGGGCTGATGTCGAAGTCGGACTGGGGGAAGTAATGATTTAATCAGGAGGGTAAGGTCTTTGATCATACATTTCATAAATATGATCTCAGACCTAAGGGAGTTAATGAGCCCAGATGAATCAGGAGATAGTTGCTCGACATTACTATCACCTTGCAAGATACTTGGTTGTGGCACTTGTTCAGTAGTAAGATCGAAAGAAGTTGCGAGTGGGGCAAATCTATTGGAGCAAGGGATAGTGGGCTTCATTGAATTAACTTCCTTACAGTTTATTTGGTCAAGATGAAGGACTTCCTTCCCTTGAATCCCGGCATGGTCGCTATCTTTGTTTTTACTCAAGTTGCCAGATCCTTTGCGAGCGTGTTTATTGAACATGGAAGGGACAGTAGGTAAACGGACAGGGCATTTGGGATCAGAGGGCATTTGGCTGCTGTTACTATGTGGCCTGGACGATCTGTCACCAGTATGTTCAAACATTCGCTAATGAGCATGTCTATTCTATCAAGAACACAATTACTGGTGGCATGTTTACGTGATTTCTTAGCCTTTTTTCCCTCGCCTACCCCACTATTCCTGGTGTCCCCGCCCTTACACCCTCCATAGATTTTCCGCTGTATAGCCGGATGTAGCCACTGGGACTCCAGTCCTCCGTTGGTCCAGCACGATGTTGGCGGTAGCTCCAAGCAACGGGGCAACGGAGCAACAGAACAGCAGTGGTTAGTCCCCTTTAATCTGTTTTACCCTCACTTGAGACCAACCCCTCAGGTCGCATGTTAGCTTGTCATGAGTAATTGGACTAGCTCTTCCCCTGGGCACCCTGTTTTCTCGCAGTTTCGTGAATTTCGCCACCAAACCGCAGATTCGTGGAGGAAGGAATAATTCACACCAATTGATACCGCTCCTGCAGGAAAGTCAATAAAGCCTCGGCCTCCGGTGGGATTTAATATGGAACAGGCAAGAAATCTGACGCCGAGCTGGGGAGTGACGTGGGAGGCAGTTATGAAGTCTGTGGGAGCTCACCGCTGAAGACCTGACCTTTACCCACACTGATGCATCAGAAACTGAATCCAATAAGTGTCTGTGTGCCTCTGTCAAGGTCTATGGCGAGCAGGGCCGCCTCTTCATTTTCTTTACACTGGCCGTATTATAACCTGGATGCACACGAACTACTTAAAACTGAGCACCAACAAGACATCGGTCATGGAATGGGAATGGACCTCCCATTTGGACACAGTCATGGTGATGAAGCAAAGCTTCGCATATTTTGCGACTTGCCGTATTCATGAACCTCGTCTATGTGTAATAAGGTAATAAGTTGTACGTCTTACTAACGTTTATTTTAAGTTTCCATGAAGCTTGCCTATGTGTTTTACTAAAATAATTTACTCGAGTCACTTAACATGGCCGCCGCTTGTATTTAGTTACTGCGCATGCGTCAGTCACACTCACGTGTCCTGACGCGTCTGCAGGTTTGGAGGGAAATTTATGCGCATGCGTAATACATAGCTTTGCCAGTAACGTGGTACTGCTCGTGCCACTGCTCTTGTGTTTGTTTGTATGTAGCTAACATTTAGGTTGCATAAGTATATTTTATAGTGATAAGTTGAAAGTACAAACCCTGTGATGTGTTTTCATAATGTTATTTTTATGTATTAATTTGTTTTCGCTTACTTTTCATGTACCGCGGGGAATGGGGGTCTAACTGCACCAAAAGCCATCTTGGAGGTCCCTTCTACGCATGTGCGACTTTCTGGGGCACCGACAACCTTGGCTGATGGAACACCGCCAGTTGGCAGTGATGGGCAAGATGCTCCTGAGAACTGACCTGCAACCCGAGCAGGACGGAATCACATGTTCTTATTCCGAAACAATGTAATATCTCTTTTGTATTTCTATGCAGTTTCTCATGGGAACCCCAATCTCGCTAGGCGGTACCCAGATATGTAAATGAAGCATCCAAATAGTGTGTTATGATTGGTGTGTTACCCAAATCCTATCTTAGGACCAATCCAAATTGAGGGATTCTGACACTTTGCAACATTGGGGGGTGGTACACCGTCCCCAAAACAGTATATTTACCCTGGGTTCACCTAGGGAAATTGTCCGACTTGTCTGGTTTAGCTGACCTGTCACTGACCCATCGTACTCAATAGGTGACTGAAGATACAGAGCGCTGCGGAGCACTCTGTCTGAAATTGACCATAGACTAAGATTCTACTGAACCTTAAAGTGCTGGTGAAGCACTTTGCTGGGAGTTCGCTGACCCAATCGGGGTCTTGATCGATAGCTGCAGAGAGGGTGGAGCGCAGGCGTTGCTTCCAAACTGCGGGTGCGGTCCTGTCCTGAGCGGTCCTGTCCTGAGGGTTTGCTGTTCTGTCCTGAGGGTTTGCTGTCCTGTCCTGAGGTCCTGTCCTGATTCCTAATCTGAGGGTATCCTGTCCTGTCCTGGGTGTCCATTCTGCACCTGCTGTCCTTTGAGGGGTATCCTTCCTTGAGGGTTTCCTGTCCTTAAACTGACCCGTGGCCAGGGTTTGGTTTCCACACCAGTCTAGGTAAATACTGCTCTAAGTTCTTTAAACTTGCACCTTTCTATTTTCTGTCTTTGCTTTAATAAAGTGACATCTTGCACATGTTGATTTTCCATGCTTTTGCCGCAAACTATTGAATCTTAAAGTCAATTGCATATTTTCTTAAATTGTTCCTATGCTATCCTACCTTTTAGAAATCATATTTTGCATTGCAGTTTGTCATTTTCTGATGTGGTCTAGAACAGCCTTACTTAAATTTTCTAAAGAGTTTTTGCCTTGAATACATAGCATATTTCCCTTGCCTTTCATATTTGCATTTGAATGATTACCCTGACTTTATTTCTCTATAGTTATGTACCTTTCATTATCTTGGTTATTGATTGCCTTATTCTTGAAAGTTTGATGCTTGATGAAAACGAACTTTAGATAAATATTTTAAAACTTCCAGTTGTCCGTGGTCATTTTACAACAGTATTGAATGTCATTTGAATTTGCATTTGTTGCCTTTCCTTTTACAGCTAGGCCCCTGATCCGTTGACGTCATAGGTACCCGTGTCGGTGTATGGTAAGTCGGGTACACTGAGTGATAACAGTAGGGAACACACACAATTGGTAGCAGCCCGTGAACTCGCCCTGTCAATGAATAGTGTGTATTGAAAGTATATGGGCCCTGAAGCCGGAAACGGCGGAATCATTGGCTGGGTGACCTCGCGCGCTCTATCAGTTTTCTGGTAGATCAGAGGATGGTTAGGGACTAGCTAAAGGTTAGGTAGGACTAGTTAGACTAGTTAAGTCGGTAGCTGCTAGTACATTAATGCTGCTATAAGAGCGGCTGTTCCGAGGGACCCGATCAATCTCTTGTGAATACGCTGCTGAAAATCAATGAACTGTTTTTTCATTATTATTCTTGTTCTTATATTGTTGTATGTATTAATCCATGCGTTTGTAAATCGTGTCAGTCAGTGTTGTCCGAACTCCCCTGGGAATTGAAAGGGCAAGTGGTGAATAGAATCCATTGTCCTGAGGTCACAGGCTTAAGGAAAGTTAGGTGCAGGTTAGGATAACCGGGAAGCACTAACTAGGGTTTTCTGAATACATGTGTGAATAAATGTCAGTAACGAGGTTCATTGGCAAAATTCCCATAGTGGCGTAACCTAGTAAGGGTCACATCGGAAAAGTAGCAGGTTCCTCGGAGCTAATGTGAAAGCAGAGGGGTCCGCTGGGAAACCTTAGACTCGGATATATCCCGGAGAAGTGGATGAGTTTAGGGGAATAACAGGTTCACCGATGCTAGAGTGAAGGGTAGGCGGAAGAGATCTACCCGCAGCGCGTGAAAAGTAAATGGAAGTAGTTTACTTGCAGTAAAACAACGCTATCCTGTCTAGACACTTGAGCACTGTGGCGAATGTGTATTTGTTGTAAAATAACCAAGCACTGAGCACTTTAAAAGGAAAGAAAGTTTCCGTTACCTTGTAAAGGGAGGGAGTCAGTCGCGAAGCGCCTCTGACGTCACTCCGTGCCGCGCTGGGATTGGTAGAAGCAGCGGGCGGGTAGCGGGGCTGGAATTGTAAAGGAGGGGTGAAGCGCCGGAGCGTGAGGACAGTCTCACGAAGGGGCCGCTCACCCATTGGCCGAAATTATTTGAACGCGTGCACCCCATTGGTCGCACGGAATTGCAAGACGCGTTCTGATTGGAGGTGACTTTGTAAACAGAGTTAAGCGTAGAAATTGTATGTGGCACTCGTATTGTCCAGAGACTAGACCCGATCTAAGAAACCAAGGGTTTGAAAGGGATCAGTGGAAAGCTAATAGATACGATATTATGTATGGAGCTAAGAGAAAGATGTCCCTTGTAAATAGGGTAAAGAATTATTTTAAAACGGACAAACCGATTAAATCTAGAGAGGGCATTACTATCCCGCCACCGAATACACCTGCCTCATTCATGATGTTTGACCGAGGGTACAATACCTGTGTGTGGTTGGAGAATTGGGTAAAGTACACAAAAGATGACGGAGTATTGGCTTTTCCGTTAGACGGTACTTTCAATGGCCGAATTTTATTTAATTTGAGAACGCGAATGAATGAATTACATCCCAGACCGAGACTAACGCAGTATGAGGCATTAGAGGAATGGGAGATTGAGGCTTTTGAAAGAGAGAAACCCCGGATGGACAAAGGTCTGACCAAGTGGTACCCAAGGCTGAAACAGGAAACTAGGGACAAGAGGATGAAACAGTGGAGGCAGAGCATGATTGTTGAGGGTCTGTTTCCCATGATGCCAGCAGGTAACCCTTCTGGGGGAGAGAAAAGGACAGAAAAGAGTAAACATTGGGGGGCCCTTGGGGAGTCAGACGATGAATTGTTAGATGACATCTTTACGAGAAGTCCGCCCCCTTATAATGAGGGAGCCCGACCTTCCAGTGCAGGAGAGAATCCCCAGCGTCCATCTATTAAGGAGGAGGACAGATCCCTATGTAGGGGGGGAGGTGGCCAGGTGTTGCCCTATTTTGAGAACCCCGGACCCGCAGAGGTACGCGATATATATCCTAGAATGCCCGTGAGCTCAGAGGAAAAATATTCCCGTGAAAGAACATTTTTTCCCAGACCTCTGTATGAAAACGAAGAAAAGCCAGTAGGTTCAGGAGTACCCTTTTTGCAGCCCCCATATGGGGAGAAGCGCAGGTCATTTGGCACAGGAACTTTGTTCCCAAAACCAAATTATGGTGGAGGACCAAGTGAAACGCATCCTACTGCCCCGAGTCTTACCCCTCACCTGACCCAACAGATGATACCTGACCGGACATTAGGAAGAGTACTAGATGAAAGGGAGCAAGAGGCCCTAGCTAGACAGAGGACAGAAATAATTCAGAAAATCTCCCAGTTAAATACCAGTCCTGAAGCTTTGACTATTCCGGTAACAATCGGACCAGTGGTTCCGTTGTATGGGAATAGTCAAGGAAGTCCGAACCCTCCAGTTATGAACCCGATAATGGCCCCGCCGAGGCAAGAGCCCCTACTAATAGACGATCAGTCCAGTGAGTGCGAGTCCGAAGTGGTGTTCTTGGATCTGCCAAACAAACAGACCGGAAAGGGAGTGCAGAAGAGGCATAATCCTTTTGATGCGAAAGAAATTAAATTAGAATCAGCAACAGGGACTAGGAGTGTTTCCTTGGTAACGCAGGAAGAGATTGAAAGTTGGAGTCGTGATTTAGAAAAACAGGCTCCGCAAACGAAACCTTTAGACCTCTACAAGCTGAGGGTAGAAATAGAGGAATTGATGGCAGGAAATGTGGGGTTAGACAGATTAAACACCTATTCTGAAGAAGAATTGCTGTTCATGTGTAAAAGCCTTACCAGAAGTACCAGGGTGCTCCACGAAAAGCTGACAGACACCGCAGCTAGTATGGGGGTAGATATTTCAAGATCCAAGCCCTTACAAAAGCCTTACAGAGCTGAATTCTCAGACAAGGATTTAGAGAACCTGAATGTGTCAGGGAAGAAGGTGCAGATTAAAGAGTTGCTTGCAGTTTTGCAAAAATGGGGAGATGTGGAAAGGTGGAGAAGCAGGTGGGCAAGAAAGAAAGATGAGGCTCGATTCAGACAAGCTACCCCTGAGTTCCCTTTAAGAGAAGTAGACAAGCCTGAAACATTATGCCCCATGCGTGAAGTACCAGGTGGGAGGTATGTGCACGTTCCATGGTCCAGACAGGATATTGTGTCCTTTACTAACGATTTCCCGAAGTTGCGCGAAAAGCCAGTTGAATGGTACCGGCAAGTGGAAAGGTTCGTAAAGGTGCAAAAATGCCTGTGGAAAGACCTGGATGGGTTTTTCGATATTGTGGTCCCGGTCGATCTATGGACCGAGTGTAAAATAGGCATAGGCTGGCCTAGTGAGGAGTACCCGAGGGACTCCGCCACAGGGGAGCCGTCAATTGAAGTGATGAAAAAATATGAACAAGTGATTCAGCATTTGAAAAACAAGGTGCCAGCAAAGGAAACTGATTGGACCAGGATAGATAGAACAACGCAGGAAAGAGAGGAGACAGTGCACTCCTATTATGAAAGGCTGTTGCAGGTGTTTAAAACATACAGTGGTATAGATAACATCGAAATGAAGGATATGACGCATTTCATTTACAGGTTTGTAAACGGTTTAAGGCCTGAAATTTGTCAGTGGATAAAAGATAATAAAATCTGTTGGCATACCAAAAAGGTAGACGAGGTCCTGCGGTACGCAAAGTACTGCGAAGACGAGATGGCAGAAAAGAAAAAGGCTCTCAAGGAGAAGGTGATGTGGGCTCAGGTGAAGCTCGCAGAACAGCAGGAAAAACAGTTGAGTAACATGGTCAAGAACACTCAGAACCAAGGTACTGGGGGTGGGGGAGGAGGTAAGCCCCAGCCCAAAATGTGCAGGGAGGAGGCTATGAAGAAATTTCCCTGCCATCAGTGCGGCGAAATTGGACACTGGCGTAACGAGTGTCCTTATTTGCCGGATGATAACCCCAAAACACCTGATTTAACTCCACAGACGCAGAAAGAAAGACCAAGAAAGACTCAACCACAGGTAAAAACAGTTCAGGTGCCCCGAGCACCAAAGCAAGTATACAAGGGAAAACAAACAGAGGGAGATGAGATAGAAGTCTGGGAAAGCAATGAGAACAGAAATGCAGCAACTTCGCAGTATCTATTAAATGATACCTTCCTTTGTGATGACCAGTACTGACGGGGCCTGAGAGGGGAGGACGAGGAGTGCGTACTTGGCGCCTCCTTGCCGGTAGACCAGTCCGGACCATACATTGAAGGAAAGGTTGACGGAAATGATGTCACTTTTCTGTTGGACACTGGTGCTACCCGTTCTACTGTGAGAACAGTGGACGTTCCAAACCTACCCCTCTCGGGAGAAGCCATCCAAGTAGTGGGTGTATCTAATCAATTGATTAGTACTCCTGTTACCAAGCCCATGGAGATCTCAATTGGAAACTTTAAGGAAATGCATAGATTTGTCGTTTGCGACACCAGTCCAGTGAACTTGCTGGGACGTGATTTGCTGTGCAAAATGAACTGTACCATCTTTTGCACACCAAAGGGTGTTGAAATTCAGACCCCAGATGAAGACGGCATTTATAAAATAATGTTAGTCCGCCCTGACTCAGAAATTAAACGAATGACCATGCAGGATTTACCCAAAGAACTCCAAGAAGCAGTGAAGCCAGAGGTGTGGGACTTTACTGGGAAAGATGTAGGGTTAATGAAAAATGTGGACCCCATACAGATAGCCATCAAGGACAATGCAGTATACCCCAATACTAAACCCTACAGAATGAATGCAGAAGTGAAAGCTGGTGTTACTCTGGAAATACAGAAATTGCTAGAAGGAAACATCATACAGGAAATAATGAGTAGCCCAAGTAACTCCCCGATTATGGGCATTAAGAAGCCTAGCGGCAAATACAGGGTAGTGCAGGACCTGCGAAAAGTCAACAAGATAGTGGTCCCCTGTTGCCCTATTGTCCCGAACCCAGCAGTGATTCTGTATCAGATTCCCTGGGATGCTGAGTGGTTCACTGTGATAGACCTGTGTCATGCATTCTTTCCCATTCCTTTGCATCCAGATAGCAAATGTATTTTCTCATTTGCCTTCAATGGTCACGTGTATTGCTGGAACAGGGTCCCTCAAGGGTACACAGAGAGCCCCTCTATCTTTAATCAGATCTTGAAAAAATGTTTGGAAACTTTGGTCTTACCTGGGAAATCTGTCTTAGTACAATACATAGACGACCTCTTGGTGGCGTCTAAAAGTCATAGGGATTGTGTGATTGACACCATTGCCTTACTGAATCACCTGTGTGAGAAGGGACATAAAGTGGCCCCTGACAAATTACAGTTCTGTGCAAAATCAGTGAAATATCTGGGGCACCAGATAGAGAAAGGGGTCAGGAAAGTGACATCAGAAAGAGTGAGAATAATACAAAAGATGCAGTTACCCCGTACTCAGAAAGAGATCAGAATGTTCCTGGGAGTGATAGGATACTGCAGACAGTGGATACTGGGATTTGCAGTCCTAGCTAGGCCCTTGATAAAAATGACCAAGAGAGGAACACCAGATGTTGTAGAGTGGGATGATGAAAGCGTAACAGCCTTCACGAAACTGCGAGATTGTCTGTGTACAGCCCCTGCATTGGGAATGCCAGACTATTCCAAAGAATTTGCCCTATTCTGTGACACTCGTGATAACTGTGCATTATCAGTCCTGACACAAGATCATGGCACAACGAGAAGGCCTGTGGCATATTTCTCTGCCACCCTGGATCCAGTGGCTGCTGGATTACCAGGTTGTCTGAAAGCAGTAGCTGCTACCTGCGCAAGTTTAGAGCAGAGTGAGTCCATTGTCATGGGACATCCGGTAACTGTGTATGTCCCACATGGAGTGGTAATTTTACTGACCAGAACAAAGACTCAGTATCTCACCCCTAGTCGGCTGACTAAATACGAGAGGATTCTGGTGGGTGCTGCCAACGTAAACATTGTTAGGTGCAGTATTTTGAACCCTGCCACCTTACTCCCCGACCCAATGGATATGGAAGGTGGGGTGGATGATGAGCATGATTGCATCGATTTAACAGAATTCAATACCAAGCCACGTCCAGACATTAAAGAAACACCATTGCCTGTGCATGACAAGGAATTATTTGTGGATGGTTCATGTCTGAGACATGAACAAGGAGGCCTGAGTGCTGCCTATGCGGTAGTCTCCTTAACCAAAATTGAAGAAGCAGGTTATTTATATCACATAAAGTCTGCACAAGTAGCTGAATTGATTGCTATGATAAAAGCTTGCCAAATTGGGAAGAACCTACGCATAACAGTGTATACTGACAGTCAGTACTGTTATGGGGTTGTGCATGACTTTGGCCAGTTGTGGCTACAGAGGGAGTTCCTGACTTCATCAGGTACCCCAATTCGAAATGGAAAAGTTGTTCAAGACCTTTTAGAGGCAATCCAGTTACCAAAGGAACTGGCAGTGGTAAAGTGTGTCGCCCATAAGAAGGACATGGACACTGTATCACTGGGAAATGATTTTGCTGATCGAGTGGCCCAATGGTGCGCCAGAGATCGGTATATCGTAAATCCAAAACGAGGGGGGACAGGAACCAGCTGCCAACTTCAGGTGTTTGAAGAAGTGCCTACATGGGATGAAGTGAAAGAGTGACAGCAGGCGGCACCTTGGCAAGAGAGAGAGAAGTGGAAGGACGATGGGTGTAGACCAAGACGTGTGGATGGTGTCATCATAGGTCCAACTGGTATGCCTGTGTTACCTAGACACTTACTTAGCACAATGGCGAGATTGATACATGAAGGATCACACATTGGTAGGGAGGGACGCCATGATTCTAGTGTTCCAACAGACTTGGTACAGTAAAAAGTTCAGGAAAGTAGCAGAATCCCTCTGCCAGAGGTGCCTGACATGTCAAAAGATGAACCCAGGGAAGAAGACGGTGGTTGAACTGGGAAAAATTGGGAGGTCAGGGGGTCCCTTTGTGAGAATACAGGTTGATTTCATCACCATGCCCCGTTGTGAAGGGAAGCGGTATGTCCTTGTCATGGTCTGTTTATTTTCAAAGTGGGTGGAAGCTTTCCCTACTCCCCAAAATGACGCAAAAACAGTAGCTAAGTGTTTATTAAAAGGACTGATACCTAGGTTCGGGGTTCCAGTCACTATTGAATCAGATCAAGGCTCACATTTTCATAATGAAGTGATCGACGAACTCTGTAAGGCTTTTGGAATTTCACAAAAGCTTCACTGTGCCTACTGTCCAGAGGCTTCTGGAGTAGTGGAACAAATAAATGGAACTATCAAGAACAGACTAGCAAAACTGTGTGATGCATCTAAATTGACCTGGGTGAAGGCCCTGCCTCTGGTCCTGATGGGACTAAGAAGTGTTCCTGATCGCAAAACAGGCCTAAGTCCCCATGAAATCATTATGGGAAGAGTGATGAGACAAGCATGGGTGCCTGGAAGCAAACTGTTGAGTATTACTGATGATTTGGTGCTTGAATACTGCAAGAGATTGGGTGACCAAGTGCGTTCTATCTCTCGCCAGATCGGAGACGACGCCATCCTCAATCCAACGACTCCTCTCCACAAACTGGTCCCGGGGGACTGGGTGAAGATAAAGAAGCATACTCGGAAGAGCTGCCTGGAGCCAAGGTGGGGAGAAAAACGTCAGGTGATCCTGGTAACTACCACAGCAGTAAAGTGTGCAGGAGTTCCACGCTGGGTACACGCCAGCCACACCCAGAAGGTACCACCAGACGAGGTGCCTGAAGCAGAAGGACGTCCCGCAGAGGACTCTGCAGGAGCCAGACCAGAAGTAGCTGACGACGTACGGCCCAGTACCAGTCGAGCTACAGAATCAGCAGACGTTGGCCCAAGAATAGTTGACAACGAACTACCAGGAGCCCAGCCTGCTGAAAGGGTCAAAGAAGCTGAGCCAGAAGTAGCTGAAGACGAGCTGCCGAGCATATGGCCAGAGGAGTGGATTCCCTTGATTGATCTCACCGAAGACCCCATTCGAACCAGTGAACGACTTTGGGAAGGTAGAGAGTGGACTAGAGAGGAAAAGCAAGGCACAGGCGAAGAACCTCAGACTCTTGAGATTCACATCAAAACTGAGGAAGGAGAAGGTCAGACAGGGACAGAGCACGTGGTTGATACAGAACAAGTGGATGCTGCAGAGCCGGTGCCCGATACTGAACAAGTGAAGGATACTGAACAAGTGAGGAATACAGAGCAAGTGATTGATACTCCTCCACTGACACCTGATATCGGGAAGGGACAGACTAGGCATAGCGTAATAGTTCGAGCAGAAGAAAGTCCAGAGATCGAAGTGCTTGAACAGGATCAGATAGAATTAGAAGAACGTGTTCAGGAAATAGAGTCAGAGACACTTGAAGAGCAAACACACAATTTACCTGAACCAGGCCAGATTAGTACCCAGGCAGAAGAAACAGATGCTAGCCCTGGAATTAGTCAGATAGAAGAAGAAGAAACTGAAGCAGAATTGCCACAAGCTAATGAAAATAAGAGGGCAAGAGAAGAAAACGAAGTCCAAGTGCCAACGAAAAGACTTAAGAAAAGAAAGCATCTGGAGCCTAGATTCATAAAGAAATTGAGACTGAGAATAAAAACGGTAGAAGAAAAACGTGCAGAAGAAAGGAGAAGTGCTCGCATAGCAGAACAACCAGAAGACACATCCAAAAGAAGGAGTGATCGAATAAAGAGGCAAAACAAAAAGTACAAGTCACCTGAATGGACCCTTGTGTTAGAAGAACTTGAAGATCTCGATATCACTGACGTAAGCGACGGAGAGCCCGTCCCTGAGTACTCTGACGAAGAGGAAGAAGAGCCACCGTGAATTTGCACAAAGTAAGATACTTGTGTAGAGACCCAAAGAGGGGTCGAGAAACTTCTATTGAGCCAAAATGTCTGATGCAAACGTGAATGGTAGACCTAGTCGCAGCAGTTGCAAAACTTGCTGCAAGGTATGTGTCTGTAGTATAGTTGTCCTGATATTACTCTGGATAGGACTAACAATTTTCATTCCCTTTGCTATAAGCAAAGATACTAATATTGTCCCTACTGAAATTGTAAATACTGACAGTGAGGAGCTGACAACACAGAGTGTAGCTAGACATGAGAGAGCACTGAGACAAACAAAACAAAACTTAGAAGCATCAGATGAGGGAGAACTACATTATCATGGAATTAAAAACAGGACACGCTTAAATGTTTTCGCAAACTTATTAATACACTATGTAGAGACTATGGAAATTGAAGATTGCTATGTCTGCATGAAGCTACCTACTTCTGTAGCTGAAGGCGTGACATACCATCACTTGCCGCTGACATACGGAATTTCCTGTAGCATTTTGGCTAGTTTATTTTACAAAAGAGGACCGTTACAGTACTATTACTCTAATAATGACGTGATCTTTTCTGAGCTTCCTATACGTGGGAACTTGAATCCTGTACATACCAAAAGTGACGTGATACGATATATGGGAGATTACTTCCTGACTATTGGTGATATTGACATAGGTGAAGCACACAGAGATAACTTGACTTGTTCTTTGCGTGAGCAGGAAAAGATGTTCCTGAACATGGCAGAGAAAAGGAGAATTAAAATACAAAAGAAGGCAAATGACGAAAGTCAGAAAAGACCAAGGTGGGCAGAGAACATGGAAGGCACCTCAACTGGTGGGGCGGGTCCTGCTCTGTTGCTGGATTTTGAAAAGAAAGGCAAGCTATGTCTTCACCGCGAGAAGACTAGCTATTATAATAACATTTTCATTGGTTCCAGTGAATGCGAACATAATTACAAGGTAATTGGAGGTTGGGGTTTCAAAAATGGGTCAGAGCCTGTGTTTCCTGGAATTTATCATATTTGTGGGGACAAGGCTTATTTCAAATTGCCGGATCACTGGTATGGAAGTTGCTATTTTGGCATTGTCTTCCCGAAAATATACCATGTGAATGGAGTTGCTGGAAGCAGTGAAAATACTAATGGCTTAGTGCGTAGTAAAAGAGAAAGCATAGGTGAAATAATGGGTAGTATTTTCAGTGCACTGATACCTGGAGTGGGAGTGGTTCTGAACACTCACAGAATTTGCAAATTGTCCACTATAGTGGATGTGTTGTCGACTGAGACAGCTCATGGATTTCTGCTGGTCAATACCGAAATGGTTGCGATCAGATCAATGGTTTTGCAGAATCGACTTGCTCTGGATACCTTATTGGCAAAAGAGGGCAGAGTCTGCCGGATGTTGAAGGCGCAACATTGTTGCACTTATATTCCGGACAAAAGTGTGCAGCTCAAAAGATATGTGAAAAACATTACTAATTTGGCAAAGGAACTCAGACCACTCGAGGTTGATAGTGCCTGGAAGAGACTGGTAGATGGTCTCTCAAATGTAGGTCATTGGTTTGCTAGCATAGGTAAAGGCTTATTGTTTAAAGTACTGATGCCAATTGGAATTATAGGTCTCATCCTATTTTTCATATTTGTCTGATGCAAATGCCGTAAGCACACCAGAAAGCATGAAGTGAATGCAAGAGGGGTGAAACGAAGTGTGGATGAGCTCGAATTGGAGGAAGTGAATAATCAGATCTATAAAAAGGTGAAGAATTCTCACCCTACCAAAACAGAAAGGGAAAAACTGGAGAAATTGCTGGAAGAGATAGAGTTGTACAAAGTGTGAAAGAAAGTTGGCATCTGGTTCCATTTAATTTGTGATGATAGTAAATATCATCAAAGAGGGGATTGATGAAGCAAAGCTTCGCATATTTTGCGACTTGCCGTATTCATGAACCTCGTCTATGTGTAATAAGGTAATAAGTTGTACGTCTTACTAACGTTTATTTTAAGTTTCCATGAAGCTTGCCTATGTGTTTTACTAAAATAATTTACTCGAGTCACTTAACATGGCCGCCGCTTGTATTTAGTTACTGCGCATGCGTCAGTCACACTCACGTGTCCGGACGCGTCTGCAGGTTTGGAGGGAAATTTATGCGCATGCGTAATATATAGCTTTGCCAGTAACGTGGTACTGCTCGTGCCACTGCTCTTGTGTTTGTTTGTATGTAGCTAACATTTAGGTTGCATAAGTATATTTTATAGTGATAAGTTGAAAGTACAAACCCTGTGATGTGTTTTCATAATGTTATTTTTATGTATTAATTTGTTTTCGCTTACTTTTCATGTACCGCGGGGAATGGGGGTCTAACTGCACCAAAAGCCATCTTGGAGGTCCCTTCTACGCATGTGCGACTTTCTGGGGCACCGACAACCTTGGCTGATGGAACACCGCCAGTTGGCAGTGATGGGCAAGATGCTCCTGAGAACTGACCTGCAACCCTAGCAGGACGGAATCACATGTTCTTATTCCGAAACAATGTAATATCTCTATTGTATTTCTATGCAGTTTATCATGGGAACCCCAATCTCGCTAGGCGGTACCCAGATATGTAAATGAAGCATCCAAATAGTGTGTTATGATTGGTGTGTTACCCAAATCCTATCTTAGGACCAATCCAAATTGAGGGATTCTGACACTTTGCAACATTGGGGGGTGGTACACCGTCCCCAAAACAGTATATCTACCCTGGGTTCACCTAGGGAAATTGTCCGACTTGTCTGGTTTAGCTGACCTGTCACTGACCCATCGTACTCAATAGGTGACTGAAGATACAGAGCGCTGCGGAGCACTCTGTCTGAAATTGACCATAGACTAAGATTCTACTGAACCTTAAAGTGCTGGTGAAGCACTTTGCTGGGATTTCGCTGACCCAATCGGGGTCTTGATCGATAGCTGCAGAGAGGGTGGAGCGCAGGCGTTGCTTCCAAACTGCGGGTGCGGTCCTGTCCTGAGCGGTCCTGTCCTGAGGGTTTGCTGTTCTGTCCTGAGGGTTTGCTGTCCTGTCCTGAGGTCCTGTCCTGATTCCTAATCTGAGGGTATCCTGTCCTGTCCTAGGTGTCCATTCTGCACCTGCTGTCCTTTGAGGGGTATCCTTCCTTGAGGGTTTCCTGTCCTTAAACTGACCCGTGGCCAGGGTTTGGTTTCCACACCAGTCTAGGTAAATACTGCTCTAAGTTCTTTAAACTTGCACCTTTCTATTTTCTGTCTTTGCTTTAATAAAGTGACATCTTGCACATGTTGATTTTCCATGCTTTTGCCGCAAACTATTGAATCTTAAAGTCAATTGCATATTTTCTTAAATTGTTCCTATGCTATCCTACCTTTTAGAAATCATATTTTGCATTGCAGTTTGTCATTTTCTGATGTGGTCTAGAACAGCCTTACTTAAATTTTCTAAAGAGTTTTTGCCTTGAATACATAGCATATTTCCCTTGCCTTTCATATTTGCATTTGAATGATTACCCTGACTTTATTTCTCTATAGTTATGTACCTTTCATTATCTTGGTTATTGATTGCCTTATTCTTGAAAGTTTGATGCTTGATGAAAACGAACTTTAGATAAATATTTTAAAACTTCCAGTTGTCCGTGGTCATTTTACAACAGTATCGAATGTCATTTGAATTTGCATTTGTTGCCTTTCCTTTTACAGCTAGGCCCCTGATCCGTTGACGTCATAGGTACCCGTGTCGGTGGATGGTAAGTCGGGTACACTGAGTGATAACAGTAGGGAACACACACAATTGGTAGCAGCCCGTGAAGTCGCCCTGTCAATGAATAGTGTGTATTGAAAGTATATGGACCCTGAAGCCGGAAACGGCGGAATCATTGGCTGGGTGACCTCGCGCGCTCTATCAGTGGTGGCCCCCATAGTGGCAGGAGCATGCCCTGTTCCAGCCACATAACTCAGGAATCTGCAAATCTTATATCATGCCCAGCTTAATTTCTCGGGGCAAATGAACCAACTAACCTCTGCCTGTTACTTCCTCCTAAAAATACTCAGAAAAATCCTGCCCTTTGTACCTATGGAGTTGAGGAAAACAGTGATGGTTGCCCTCATTCTTTCCTGCCTGGACCACTGTAACGCTCTGTATCTAGGTATCAATAAACGTCAGTTGTTCAAACTCCAATCCTTGCCTCAGCACATACCCTTCTCAATATTCCAAAATACAGCCACACCTTGGATGCCATTAGAAATTTGCATTGGCTCCCAGTTGAACAGTGTATTGAGTTCAAGGCACTATGCCTTGCTCATAAAGCCATGCAGGGAGGGGCTGCCAATGACCTCTGTAAATTATTCCAATGGCATGCCCCCTGTCAGGTGTTAAGATCTGCTAATAAAGCTCTGCTATCTGTGCCCAGAGCTAGAAAGACCAGATGGGGAGGTAGAAGCCTTTGTTGTCTGGTATCAAAGCTTTGGAACAAACTCCTACAAAATATCAGGCTACTATCTTTCAGGTCACAGTTCAGGAGGCAGATTAAAACCTGGCTCTTCCCTCGCAAACCGTGATCAAGATCTTTCTGACTTCCGTAGTTTCTTGCCCCCTCAGCGCCAAGACACCTCGGCATTCGTGCACTTTTTAATTTCCTAACTTACTTACTTACTTTTGGACTCTCTTTACAGACCACTGGCCCCTCAAGTGGCTAACGCAAATGAGGGATGAGAATCCAAAATTGTTGATGTGGTCCATCTCCCTACACATACTTTATGGTAGAATACAGACCTGGGGTTGACGAAGCCACTGCTGATGGTCTTTCCAGGTTTTTCTGCCTTAGTGATGAGACCTCCCAAGAGGTTGGGTAGCTCTCTCCGCTTTCACTTGGGGGTGGCACGTATTAGACCTGGCACCCTCATGGTGACGTACTTCCCCCAAACTTTTAGCCTGCTTGCCTCATACTTTTTCTGATTCTTGTTGTTGGCCTTAGGATTCTAGGCACATTATCACTGCCTACCAGCAATAAAGTACATCTGCTTATCCCCTAAAACATGGTTTGATTGACTTTTCCACAAATGGCACACCTAATTTACTTATATGTCACTAGTACAGTGCACTACATGTGTTCAGGGCCCATACAAGTATACAAGCCACTCAAGCATCCCTTAAATATCTCTCAGCCCTGCCACTGCAGAGCCTGTGGCTGCAGTTTACACTGCCATGTCAATTTGACATTCAACCTCCTTGCCAAGCCTTAAAATCCTCTTTTTATTGCATAAGTCACCCCTAATGTAGGCCGTAGGTAGCCCATAGGACAGAGTGCTATAAAACTAAAAATAAGGACATATACTTTTAAGTTTTACATGTGTTGGTAGTGAAAAACTTCCAAACTTGTTACTCACAACTGAGATGTCTAACACCCCTCATAGGTTAACATTGGGGATTCCTTATTATATTTAATAAACTGTAAGTCCTAATTGAGAGAAGGTAGAGTTGTCATGAAATGATAAATCCTCTTCGATGGTAAAGTTGGATCGCTAGATACAATTCTGAAAACCCCACTTTTAGAAAGCTGGACATTTTCCTGCTCTTAGCCATTTGATGTCTGCTCCCTGTCTCTGATCACTGGCTGGGTGATAGTTCACTTTCTGCATTCCCTCTAGACAGCCACACACAAAGGCAGGCTGGGCGTGGCTTCATGGATCTTCCTGGGCGGAAGCGAGGGAGGAGATGGGCGCATCCTCACGCTTACACCTGCATAGGCTGTGCTCTGTCTACACACAAAGGACTGCATACTCACTTCCTGTATTAATACTCTGGAGCCAGGGCAGGAAGAAAGGACCTGTGTGCACTTCAAATACCCTTCTTTGAAGTCACCCCCACTTCAAAGGCACAACTGGGTATAAGTACTGGTGTTATGTTTCATATAGGTAACCTAATATAGGCCCAGGTAACATCATACCCTTTCACCTACATCACCTCCCCAACATTAAACAGTAATGAGCCTTTTAAGGATTGAACACCTTTTATCGACTCAACCTTTTACCTAGTTCTAAGCCTGGGTGCAGAAGGAGGGTTTCCCTGAACAATAGTGTTCTATGACTTTATCTTTAGAGTGACACAGTATGAATGAATATTCTTAAGGCTAATTGGAAACCTGGCAGGGGCTATACACCACCTTCCTAATATCTACGCACAAGGTTCATCACACACATCATCCTCATACCCAACAATGGCTAACACAAGAACAAGGGACAAAGGGACTACAAATACTTTTCTGTATAAATACAGCACCTCTTACTAGCAGTTGTTAGAGGGAAACAAGACTTCTAGGCCAACACACTGACCAGAGATGCTGAGGCACCTGCATGCAGGTTCTCCAGCTGGCAGTGGTTTGAACATCCCTTGTGGGGTGTCCAACTCGAGGCCAAGTAGGGCTCCGACATTTCTCACACTAAAGGTAAATGGGGTTCAACTAAATCCTAAAGGGATTCTTGGCTTTCACACCTACTCATATGCTAGGTATATATTACAGCTCATATTCTACACGAGAATAACAACTGTTCAATAAACCTTTTACTGAAACGTCCAGACTGTTTATTCTGTGTATCTCTGAGATAAACTAAATATGCATGAGTGACTGAGCGAAAAGTACTACATTGTTTCGACGATCTTGAGGGATCAGGGTTGTCATGTTCTAAGGCTGCCAGAAATGAAACTCTCCCCAATAAGAGGAATTACTAGTGGCACTGTGACCTAGCCTATATGCAAAGAGGCTAACATACTCGGTGGGGGTGCTCAGAGTTAGTATGCCACCAATCCTACAGTTTATGTTATCCAAACGTGCAGGTCCTGCATGGGTACTATAGGAACTAAACAACATGGTGCCACCAACGTTGGTATGGCACTTATTTAACAGTAGAATCTAAGTAGTTCAGTCTTGCTAATTCTCAGACACTCCTACTCACAAACACCAGAGACGTCTAGAGTGGGTGGGCACAAACTCCGCCACCGCTGAGTAGGCAAAATATCCTATTTATTGGCTGCTGGTTAATCAAGCTTGAAGGTTCCTAAATTGTGCATAACACCTTATCTTAGTTCCCTTGAATAAACTTCTTCGTTTAAAAAATGACTGAGACTGGGGCTGAAACTAACATAGTTAGAGATTTGCACCTCTCAGGAGAAGAAGAGGTGGATGGAATTCTCATTCCACCTAAATTCAGATGTACTATCACCCTGAAACTACTAGAACATGGTTTAACACCTAGGGGTGTCCTAAGACTCTTTTTAATTGAGGCACACAAAACCGAGGTATTCTAGTCGTGGGCTATATTCCCAGAAGCTGTTGCTATAACACACACATTTCGCCCTTACACAGAGGGAGATGCACCAGCGGAATATGGTCCTTGTGAGGACATGGAGGTTCTGCTCACATACCAGGAAAATGTTTACTGGTTTGAAGGGGCCCTACCTCACTTAAGAAACAGAGTAGGCCTGAGCGGTATATTTTGTTACGCTCGCGGAATTTGCGACATTTTGACATTTTCGCATTCCGAGAAGAGCGCGAAAATGTCAAAACTTTTGCAATCTGCAGAGAAATGGAAGTTTTTCCTGTTTGCGCTTTAAAAATGTGTTCTTGCGCTTGCGATAGCGACTTACCGGGTCCCTGCGTTCACCGATGAGATTTCCTATCCGTTCTCGTGCGCCACGAGATGTTGAGTTGTTGGTAACCAGTCGCGCTATCCCGCGCGAGTTTGCGACCGCGAACACGTCATTCGACCCGGAAGAGGAAATAAGCATCGCGAGCAAACGGGCGAGGAGATTTTGCGCAATTTCGCGATAGTTTGCGAAAGTCAATTTCGCAAAGTCTGCCCACCCCTAAAACAGAGTAAGATTAGGCCCGCTCAGGGCAACATGGCCTGTACCAGCAGGCTACACACCACATCCTGACATTGATACAATGCGACAACCAGGCTTACTCACACAACACAAAGATCTAATTAGACTCTACAGAAACTTGACTCAATACGTCATGAGGACTTTCACAGTCCAACCAACAACAGTTGGAACTAATGGTACTCAAACCCAGGGTACACCAACTAAAATAGCTCCACAAACATAACACGCGGTAATGGGCAAAATGCCCACGAAACAGGAACAAATACCATTCTGGGTAACTCACAAAATAACTGAGCTCGAGGCTGTATTTCCAACTACTACCACATTTGAAAAACACAGAATGTTAACAATCTGCTTACCCATGGGGATACCACCACAGTTAGAGGAATGTACCACTTGGGGTACAGTCTTTGCTGCCATATATACCAGGACACATGGTATTCCTTTGTTAACAGTGATTCCTGATGTATTAAGACAAATACAGAAGGAGTACGGAGCGGAGCCTGCTCTGAACTCAGGGATGATGTTATTAAATAACTATGTACAGATATCAGACATAATACTGGCTAATATGAAAGGGGAAGCAGCGTCAGTGGCAATCTGCCAACCCCTAAGGGAGTTCGATCCTTTAGGTCACCCACACAAACTACCCAAAATAATTGAAACTGCATACACAGAATTAGGCAGAGACAGTTTGGGTGGGAAAGCTGTAAAACCACAACTGATGGCCAGTCCTGAAAAGGACACTTCTAAGCAGACACCTGCTTCTTATTCTTAAGAGAAGTGGGATAATAAAAAAAAATCAAACAATACAGAAAAAAGATCTCAATCCCAAGGTAGGTCTGCTCCACAGGAGCCCTCTGAAAATAGGAATAATTTCAGGAATAGGGATAACATTAAGAAACCTGACAGGTATCAGGATACTGATACACGTTCCTTTCATTCCTTTCAGGGCTCAATGAAAACTTCCAAGAGAGAAGGACGGCCAAAACACAGAAAAGAGCATACAAAGTCCATAGACAAGCCGCACGCTCAAGACAATACTTCCAAAAAAGAAGACAAGCCAAAATCAAAACTCAATTTAAGAAAAAGAAAGTTGCAGGTTTGAAGATCAGACATGCCCAGAATTCTGAGGACGCATCTTCTGAACAGGGAATGGGCTCAGATGATGCTAGACAGTATGGGAGAAGTAACAATAGCTCACCAGAACCTGGAGGAATTTCTGGTGACAGTGGACTTGAATGATTACATCACAGTGGAAACACCAGATACGAGGGTGAGTGTCCCACATAAGTAACACGAGATAGTACTCCAAATGGAGGGGATCAAATCCAAGAAAGGCAAGGGTCTCTTTTGGGAAAATCTATCATCTGGGTATGACATCCTACTAGCAGAACAAGATTGTCCGCCAACATTCATTATGGAGTACCCTAGGAGGGGAAACCTAATTTTCCCAGCATTCTCCGACCTCGCTCCCATACATCTTAAACATGCAGATGCATGGGAGTGGGCTGTAGCCCTAGCTCCAGTATTGTATAGAAATCCTGCAGGGTTGGATGAGCAGTCAACCCACCTTGTGAAGCCGTTAAAAGTTTCACCAAATGCTCAGAGGCAATACCCTATAAAGCAAGAAGCTAAAAAAACAAGTCAGGCAAATCTTAGATCAACTTCAATATCAGGGGGTGATCGAAAATTGTACCTCACCAATGAACAATCCGTTGTTTCCCGTATCAAAACCAGATAATTCATATTATTTAGATTTAGATTACAGTCACTTAAACACTTGCACAAGGACATTCACTGTCCAAAACACACACAGTGCCGCATTAATGAATAACATTGTGCGGAAAAAATACAAAACTACACTTGATATCTCAAATGGATTTTTTCTGCCAAAATATAATGCCTGAAAGCAGGTGTTTGACCGCATTCTCAGCGTTGGGGTCCCAGAGACAACTTTGTCGACTCCCCCAAGGGTTTAAGATCAGCCCAGGGGTATTCTCAGCAAGAGTAATTGATTTACTTAAAAATTTTGATGAGGAAGCATTGTCCCATGTGGATGATATTTATCTGACAAACAATGACTCAATGAGGCATGACCAGGGTGAGCACCATTATTATGGGATTCGCCTCTTGTTGTATTTCTATCTAGGATCCTAATTCAATATTCCCGATTTATGCCCGTACATGGCTATAACAAACAATATCCTTATAAAGGCATAAGAATCATATCCATATTTAGTAATAGCCCATGCAGTCCAAATACGGCAAGGCTACTCCCCTAGACTCCTAGAAAGTACAATGAGTTCTTTAAACAAACCAAGACTCCAGCAGCCCGGGAAATCACCCTGCTTTTGTTTTGATTTGAACAAGAACTCCTGGAGTCCAGAAAGAACTGTTAGTTCTTAGTGACGTCTTATGTCCAACCTTACGTCAAACCCGGCACCTTTCAGGTATAAATATACCAACGCTGCCTTAAGCAAACACACAGTGTTTGGAGCAGAGCGGCTATCTACTTGCCCGAGAGCCCAGCTGATGCGAGAGCCCACGGAAGCCGCCCCTCCCTTTTGACGCAGTGAGAAAGACGCTGTCTTTTTCTCCAGCCGAGAAGATTCCAGCTCCGGTGTTTCCAGCCACCCTTGCGGGTTGCTGGGAGATCGATTACTGAAGAGAGAGATACAAGACCTCCCACATTCTATTACCAAGGTACGGAGCTGACTAAACCCTTAAGAGAATTCTTGATTCAGATTCTTGGCAAAAACCAACTTAACTTAAACTGCAACTTACTTACTCCTTCCCACGTATTAGGCTTAGGTCAGGTACACGGGGTAGGCGTATTTAGAAGCACCAGTTGAGTACGTTAGTCAATGTTTTTATGTATGTATATATTTTATCTATGTTAAAGTATCATATGGCTAAGAAACCATATCAATGCTTTTACAGTATTATTTTATAATACTCCTTTTACTGTACGCACTTTACTTCATGTTAAGTATTGCAATTGTGGCAATTCATTTCTCTTGCATGAGAAAGAAGACTGCTCAATAAATAACACCTTTTATTGAAAACGCCCGTCTCTCTATTTCTCTGCACTCTGGTGAAACTAAGTATGCACGATTGACTGAGTAAAATAGCTGTCTATTGTTTTCATACGACTCTAGAGATACACTCTTATTCTGAGGGCGCAAAGTAGTCATGTTATATGGTTGTCAGAAGCTAATCCCTTCTTGTCTAAATCCGGAGAGTTAACTCTTTTCTGAACATTCGAGAAAGTTTCTAGTGACCTCTGAGCTAGCTGGCGAAACTAATTAAGTCTAATATAGTCAGTAGAGACCTAGTCAACCTCAGTCCTACGTCTACACTGCTGTTTATATTATTCCAATGTGCAGAGCCGTTTGGGAATATAGGAACTACATTTCATGGCGCCCAACGTTTGGTAAGGCGATAATCTAACGCAAGACACTAGAGTAACTCAGTCGTGCTTTTTCACACATGACCCTTTTCCCGTAAAAACTCCAAAAGACGTCTGGAGTGGGTAAAAGGTTCAAATCTGCCGGAACTTAGTAGAAAGAGATTCCTATGTATTAGTTTTTGGTTTAATCAACGTTGAAGGATACAGTGTTCCAAAATATTGTGCACCTAATCTTTGTTTCCTTGAAACTTGATCTGCAACAAAAGCTTTCTGCTAGTAAAAATGACGGAAAGTGAAGACGAAAGGGAGGCAGCTAGAATAACAGCTCAACTCCTAGCGGATGACACAAGTCTCCAAGAAAATGACCCGAATGCTATACTCATTCCGGTCAACGTAAGAAGAACTATAACTATTAAACTTATAGAAAATGGACTGACATCACGAGGTGGTACAGTCATATTCGTGGTGTATCGGCAGACAGAGGTATTCTATTCATGGATACACTTTCCAGCAGCAAACGCTGTAACAAAAGAATTCCACTATTACAAAATAGAGGAACCTCCGGATGAATACGCTCTTTTCGAGGACGTTGAGATCCCACTAAATTACCGGGAGCACCTGCTCTGGTTTAAAGGCGCCCTAAAACATCAAAATCACATCACCAGGTTCGGTCCACTAGGTAGACCAGGAGCCACGTGGCCGGTTCAAGCCAGCTACACACCACATCCAGACATTGAAAAAATGTCAGACCAGGAACTTTTAGCCCAGCTAAAAATACTAATTAAAATACATAGACAATTAGTCCAATATGTAATGCGGACTTCAACAGTCCAACCAGCTATTAACATTCCACAGTTGACCCCTCATCAGGGGAACACAAACAAAATTACACCACAGAACATACAATCATGTCTTGGTAAAATACCCTCAAACAGGAAAAATTCCATTCTGATTAGCACGAAAATCACTCAGATAGAGGCAGTATTTCCTAATACTACAGCTCATGAAAAATACAAAATTCTGACTATCTGTCTTCCAATGGGGATCGCACCACATGTGGAAGACTGTGACATTTGGGGAACAGTCTTTGCTTCAATATACACAAAAACACATGGTGTTCCGTCTATGGCGATAATACCAGATGTGCTAAGACAGATTCAAAATGAATACGGTCCAGAACCTGCTTTAATTCTGGGTACGAAATTACTGAAAGACTTCAAGCAGGTCTCGGCTATATTATTAGCCAACATAAAAGGAGAAGCAGCATCTGTGGCGATCCGCCAGAAATTGAAAGAAACAGATATAGCAGAACAACCATTTGAACTTGCCAGAATCATAGAAAAATCCTATGAAGAACTAGGTAGAGATAGTTTGGGTGGGAAACCAGTAAAACCCCAACTAACTGAAAAACCTGAAAAACATTTATTAAAAAGAATCTAAATACTCCCAAAAAGAGTTGGGATGGTAATAAACAATCCACTCCCAGAGAAAAACGATTCCAGTCCAGAGGAAGGTCCCATCAACGGAGAGAAAGAACTCCAGACCGAGGAAACAAGTCTCCCCAGAGGGAGCGCTCTGAGAAAAGATACAACCTTAGAAATAGGGATAATTTGAAAAAAACCTGATAGATATCAAGATATTGATACACGTCCCTCTCGATCTTTTCAGACTTCCTCACAGATATCGGAAAGAAGAGGACGGTCAGAACACAAGAAAAAGCACGTCAAGTCCAAAGACGAGGAACCTGCTCATCAAAGTAAAAAATTACAATTTCCAAGAAAGAAGGTAGCCAGTATTAGAATTAAAGATGCAGAGGATTCTGAGGACACAACTGAAAAATGGAGAGTGGGCCCAGACAATGCTAGACAGCGCAGCAGAAGTGACCATAGCTCGCAAGATCCTGATGAATCTTCTGGAGACAGTGGACACGAATGAATACATGCAAGTGGAAACTGCAGATACCAGAGTTAACAAACCTCATAAATTATACGAAATAACATTGCGTATAGAGGGGGACAAGGCTAGGAAAGTAAGGGGTCTCTTTTGGGATAACCTTTTGAAATGCTATGACATCTTTCTAGCTGAGAAAGACTGGCCACCAGAGTTTGTCAGGGAGTGCCCTCATGGTGAAGAAATGATTATGCCTGCCTCCTCAAATCATATTTCATTTAATAAAAAATCCATATATGCAAGAAAATGGGCAGTGGCCCAAGCTCCAGCATTATATAAAAATCATGTAGGATGGGATGAGGATTCTCCTCCTCACAAAATCCAGTTAAAAAGTCAACCCACTGCACAAAGGCAGTACCCAGTTAAACAAGAAGCTAAAAAGCAAGTCAGGGAGATCTTAGATCAACTTGAATACCAGGGGGTGATTGAAACATCCTTTGTTTCCTGTCTCCAAGCCAGACGATTCATATCGTCTAGTTTTGGACTACAGACACCTAAACTCCTGTTGCAAAACATTTGCAGTACAAAACTCACACAGTGCAGCACTAATGAATAACATTATGCGCAAAAAATATAAAACGACATTAGATATCTCTAATGGATTCTTTTGTCAAAACATTGCACCTGAAAGCAGGTATTTGACCGCTTTCTCAATAATGGGGTCAAAAAAACACTTCTGTCGACTCCCACAGGGATTCAAGAACAGCCCAGGATTATTCTCAGCAAGGGTAACAGAGGTACTACAAATATATAATGATGAGGCATTATCCTATGTCGATGACATCTATCTCACAGATGATGACCTGGAGACTCACTTGAAAAGAGTGAACACCATAATACTTAGGTTTGCAGCTGAGGGTTACAAATTCAACTTTAAAAAGTCACGAATTGCCCATCTAACTGTCCTGTTTTTAGGATATGAATTATCAAGTGAAGGCAAAAGCCTAGCAGACAACTTCTTAGAGAAGTGTGCTGTACTCCAAGCACCAAAAAAGCTGAAGAACTTACAATCAATACTAGGTTTCCTGAATTTCGGAAGAACATACATTCTAAATTATGCAGAGAGGGTTAAACCTCTCTATGAATTAATAAAACCTGATTTCAAACCAATCAATTGGACTCAGAAACACACAGAAATTTTAAGATCATTGCAAACAGACATGTTAGCTAAAACAAAATTACAAACTCGCGAAAACGTACGCAACCTTGTAATCCGAGTCATCCCAGGAAGATGCGGATTCACGTACCTGACCTCTAATGAGGGAGAAATGGTACCAATAGCTTACAAATCACACTTGTACACCCAAGCTGAAATGAAATTCAGATCAACTGAAAAAATTCTAACTGCGGTTCAAACTGCTGTAGCAAAAGAAAGAGCCCAAGCCCAAGGCAGAAGGAAGACTGTTTTAACAGCAGAATCAGCCTTTGAGGCATTAACAAGCCCATGCAATTTGACTGCTGTGGCATTAGATCCAAAATGGATACAATGGGAAAATTCTCTTTCTGCAGAAGACGTGAAATACTATTTTGACCCGAAACTGAAAAAACTAGAAGATCTAGAATATGAAGAAGTATATCCTCTGCCAATCAAAATTCTGCCTCTCGAACAGTACACATGTGTAATCTATATGGACAGATTTGCACAACATTATGATGTAGAGAAAACATCCTACAACGCAGCGTGCGCTTTGTTAAAGGTCGCTGGCGCTTTGGTAAATTCAGACCAATAGTCACAAAAACTGAATCACTGAGAAACTGTTCAGCTCAGCGAGCTGAAATCAGGTATTTAAAGATGGCGCTTGAAAATGCCGATCGTGAATTCCCGACACTAATAGTGTGCGATTCGCATTTCTGCGCCAGGTCTTACAATAATGACTTGCAGAACTGGGTTCAAAATTATTACAAAGATGTCACAGGTGCCACAATAAAGCATAAAAAGCTTTGGGAACAGGTAGTTCTTTTGCAGAAAGAACTACAAAAGACTCACGTGATACTTATACTGAGTCATCAACGTGATGGCGTTCACGTTGCAGGGAATTCATTAGCTGACAAAGCCACAGCGGAAGCAGCTCAACCGGCTTCCGTAGCCACAAAAAAGCGTTCCAAAAAATACATAGATGGAGAAACTATGCTGGCGGTAAAAGCGTCTTTGAAAGGCGACTATGCAGCATTACCTCTGAACTATCCACTCAGTAATACATACATAATTGATGCTAACTCTGTTCCTTTTGCTCAAATCCCTTGAGTGTGGGATATAGTAATTCCAAACACGAACAGGAGAGTCTTCTTGATTGAAGCGGCACACATGGGATTGGGTTTAAGGCACCAAGAGATCTTGAAATCTCTTAAAGAATTACAATCAGGATACTGGTGGCCGGGGATGAGCCTGCAAAATTACAAATTTGCAACGGGCTGTCCAAACTGCAACAGAGATCGCAGTCGTGAACCGACCGGAGTATTGCCAGGACCCTTTTATTAGAAAGCATCAGGCTATCTATACGCAGAAATCCAGCAGGAGAAATGCGTTCCCATTAATATTTAAGACTAGATTCACTTAAAATGTAGACACCAGCACTCGGCTGACGCCAGAACTGTTATACAAAGATTTGCGAGTCTTTAACGGCACATACGCAATTGGCATGCTACATTCTGACCAGGGTCCTGAGTTTAGCTCTCGGGCTTACAAGGAGGCCACGGCCAGCATGGGCATTGCATTGCGGTACTCTTGTCCATTCCATCCTGAGGGAAATGCGGAAGTGGAGAGTAAAAACCGGAACATAAAGCAATCTATAACGGTGAAGGTATTAGGTTCGGGTGATGGGTGGGTCCAACATTTAACAAGTGTCCAACGTAGTCTTAATAAAATGCCAATAAATTCTCTAAAAGGTCTCACTCCATACAAACTATTGTTCGGTACTAGAATGCACATTCAGGATCTTCATTGTCACACTTCAGTAGTAGAAGAAAAATCCTTTGATATCAAAGACCGTTTGGCTGTTTTACAGGACTTAAATGAAACAAGAAGAAACCTGAGTAACATAAAGTTAAAGAAGCAGCCAACAGCCACTGAAGAAAAACCACCTGTCCCAGCAAGACCTGTTTGGATTCCAAAGATTGGGGATCTGGTCAAAGAGAAGATCGCGGTAAAGAAGGAATTTGGGCCTTCTTACAGAAAAGCAGTACCTGTCTTAGCTGTCAGCGGAACAAGATCAGTTGTACTACCGCCCCTTGCTGGTAAAAATGAGAACCGAGTTGTATCCATCGACCTGGTAAAACCACAATCATGTGGCCAATAATAAGTAGTAGGCCCAGTGGACTCCCAAGAAGTAGCAGAATACCAAAATTTGCTACAATCCAAGAGGTTCAAACTGAAAGACTAATCACATTTGATAAACCTGCAGTGAATAAAAAAGGACTATGCAACAAAGCCATGGAACTTGCGCCTCTTGAAACACAAATTGCAACAGTTCGTCAAGAAACACCAATCTACAACGATGTAGCCTCAGACTATGCTAATGAAACAAAGAAAAATCCAAAAGCAAATGAAAATCCGGAAGCAATTCCAACAATTGACAGAACTGCATCTGGCTACTTCATCAATTTCAATGACTTTTCTGAAGATCCAAGCGAGCATGAAGAAACGCCAGCAACAAAAACTTTCAAAGAAAAAAATGACTGAACTTTTTTGCCAACTAAAAGAAACATATCTGATTTCACCATGGATTGAATTTTGGATTGTGTTAGGTGTACTTTTCCTCCTGCTTTGGCTCATCATGGTTCTATGTTTGGGAAAATTCATTGATGGAAAATATAGTACAATGGACACAGCAAGTCAGAACATCAACTTGGTCCTAAAGCCTCACACATCCTCTCACATCGAGAAAAGAGAACTGTCATCAGTGAACATCACAGCCAATCCAATACCCGGTGGGGTAGCATGGGACAGAACTGATTATGACATTTTTGGCCCGATTGAGCTCTTGAAATATCCACACCAGTTTAAGGTTTCCTTAAGTGACTTTGTGACACCAAGTACTTTCTCTGATGATTGGGACTTTGAAAACATTAACAATATGATGTCAGATTTAGTAATGTCAGCTAAATTCACAGAACATGATTATTTGCAGGGTTCATCAAATTATGAAGAGCTATATTGTTATAATCATTTTGGTGATCACTATTTGCATAAAACTGCTCAGCCTAGAAATGTTTTATCTTATAATCAATGGGAACATTGTCCAACCCCGCCTAAAGGCAGCTCGAAAACATTTTATGAGAAATTCCAATACTTCTCAGGGTTTAACAACAGTGATCCAGAAACGTTTTATTTGAAAATATTAAATAAGACATGAATGAAAACAATGTTGACAAATACTAAATTGATATATTCTGAAAAATTTTATGACAAAATGTCTACATTTGGTTTCGAATTTTGGAAAAACAACATTGAAACAAAAACCATCTGGGGTACCAAAGATTGGCAGGTACAAGGCCTAGAAGCATTATTTAGGGCCTGCATGATCCCAGAACAAATGATATTTCTGAACGACACAATTCGTCAAACTACTTGTCTTGGCCTAGCTAAGATAAAAGACTTAAATAAACTGTCTATTCCAAAGCCAACACCTGACAGTAATAGCACTACAGATGTTGAGATAGACGTATCCCATATTTTACACCAAAACAGAACACATCCTGATTGGAAAAAATGGTTGATCTGGCCCACAGACACAAATAACTGTCAAGATAGATTCCTGAACACAACACAGGTGTTCAAAATGACCAGGCCAGACCCAAGATACTCCCAGAGACAACATCCAGGGATAGTTACAACATACAGTGTAGGGAAACTATGCCTTGAGTGGCTACATAAATCCACACTGGCAGAAATTAAGCAACACTTGACTTTACTTAAAGACGGTGCTGACTTGCGTGATTTCATATTGGGACCACGCAAACAGCGTCAAAAACGTTTCATATACGCCGGTATATACGCTGCTTACAACGAAGCTTGGAAAGTAACACAAATTGAAACAGCAGAAAAAATACGAGAAATTGATTGTATTAATTTGGAAAAATCACTTTCTGTAGTGGACAATGGGTTAATGACTCTGTCCTCCAGAATATATTCACTGGACAGCATTGTATCATCTGCTATTGATATAATAGAGCAGGACTTGCTAATGTTACAACATGGTCAGTCCCAATTGCGTTCTATTGTACAGCTTGGCTGGATGCTGCAAAATCTGCGTTCAGGCTACGTGCCATGGCGTTTAATTAACACAACGTCATTATTCTCTATCATTAACCTTACTGATAAACAAATCAGTTTGGCACAAAAAGGAGCAGACTATACGATTCTGAGCATTGAAAAACTTGAGAGATTACCATTAACAATGTCAGAAAGACCTGTCATCGAATGGATAATACACGGAACAATCACAATTCCGATAACAACTTTCCAGTTTAAATATTGCCAAGAGTATATACCAGCAGGCCTGTATGAAAGGTTGGGTAAAGGATACATAAAATCAACCTGGGATTTACCTTACACACACAAATGTTATAGTGAAGAGAAAAAGGAGGTATTCCTTAGTGGGAAAAATTGTAAAAAATCACTAAGTGGTACACTTCAATGTCAAGGTATTAACTTGCATGGAGCCTGCGAAGGGTCTTCAAATAACCTTTCATGTCACCTGCATGGCACTCCTGCAAAACAGATAGAGCCATTTTTCAGACAGCTTTCCAACGGCAGCTACGTTCTAATAAGTGACCACAGCTGTTGTGGAATGGTGCCAGGAAATCCCTATCTCGTGACCGTTAGCTCCAGGGTCATTTGCTGTCTGCAAGTATTGTATCCACACAGCAATCCAGACATGGAGGCTGCGTTGTGGCTTTTTTTTATATCTCTTCTATTCGAATTGATACTTTAAGCAGAATGAAGTCTATTCTTTTACAGACAACTGTGCCTTTAACCTCGTCCAAAGAGACGTATGAACTGCAAGTTGCAAGGACAGAGGCAGAGATACATTCCCTATTATCAACAAATTGCCCCGTCCATTTCGTAGAAATGTTAAGTCAAATCTTAAACATGTCAGATACCAGTGGCATCGCACATGTATTTAAGACAGTTTTTTCGGGACTGTTAACACCCTTTGAAACAGTTCTGTGCATCTTTCCGAATTTTGTCCATTCTGTCTTTGGCGCCCTACCTCTACTTTTGGGACTCGTAGCAGGAATTTTATTTTTGATCCTTCTGCTTCGATATGGCAAGTCAAGCCACAGACAAGACTCCAGCAACGATGAGAGAAACGATCCTAGCTGTACGCTACCGGGCCCGCATAACTAAAGTCCTCGGATTAGCCCGGCTAAGAGATCTGAATATGACTTGGTTTCTTTCATTCAGACCAATCTGGCAAGATTGCATCTTACCTGTGCTTCGATGTATGCTATGCGGAGAAGAATGCGCGTTGGACGTCTGTCTTACACTACCATCAGCAGTACCAATGGATATAGATACCTTGCTAGGTCCGGTAACGATTCATGCATCGTGTTGTCCCCAGCGGTGACCTATTCTGATGACGGCATTCGTTGAGACTTTACCACTACGAGTATGTGGCAGTGGAGTACGAGATGAGAGCAGCACTACACAGGTACAACCTTCTGTGAGCATTGCTGATCCTGACATCGATAATAGCAATCATTCTCACACATGCACTGTTTCGGCATTTTCAAACTTGGTCGAACTTTCACCTGATGTTGTAGACCAATTTTTTGCGAGTCTGTCTGATATGATGTTCTCTCCAGTCAACGAGAATAACATTTAAAAACAATGAGCACACAGCGTTCCCTAAACTCTGAATTCGGCCTTTGGTTTTGATAAACACAGCCACTGAAAACATTTGGAACTATTTTTCCTTTAAAGCGAAATTATTTTTTTTCACTTCCAAAATATTGACCCTTTTTCTGGCACATGTAGTCTGCTTAAAGTAAAACTATTCTTAGAGAACAGAGCTTCTATTTTTAGGATACTAGAGACAATATTTTACCTCAGCCTCTAGCACATGTACAGCATTTTGTATAAATATGTGATGGAATGGTCTCGACCTTCTTTTCTGTATTCAGAGCCATTTCATGTGTAATTTTCGCAATTCATTCAGCTGATATATATAAGCATTTTTAACTGAATGATACCATTGCTTGAAAAGCGTACAGTACCAATACTAATTTTCGTGTATTTACAATATACCATTTCAAATGTGATTTATGTATTTTGGGGTGGGTTGGAAAACACACATGCATCGTTATATGTTTACTATTGCTTAGTTTTAGTAATGATGGACATTAAATCGTGGAGTGGGTGTTGTATTTCTATCTATTACCCTAATTTGATATTCCCGATTTATGCCCTTATATGACTATAACAAACAATATCCTTATAAAGGCATAAGAATCATATCCATATTTAGTAATAGCCCATGCAGTCCAAATACGGCAAGGCTACTCCCCTAGACTCCTAGAAAGTACAACGCGTTCTTTAAACAAACCAAGCCTCCAGCAGCCCGGGAAATCACCCTGCTTTTGTTTTGATTTGAACAAGAACTCCTGGAGTCCAGAAAGAACTGTTAGTTCTTAGTGACGTCTTATGTCCAACCTTACGTCAAACCCGGCACCTTTCAGGTATAAATATACCAACGCTGCCTTAAGCAAACACACGGTGGTTTGGAGCAGAGCGGCTATCTACTTGCCTGAGAGCCCAGCTGATGCGAGAGCCCACGGAAGCCGCCCCTCCCTTTTGACGCACTGAGAAAGACGCTGTCTTTTTCTCCAGACGAGAAGATTCCAGCTCCGGTGTTTCCAGCCACCCTTGCGGGTTGCTGGGAGATCGAGTCCTGAAGAGAGAGATACAAGACCTCCCACATTCTATTACCAAGGTACGGAGCGAACTAAACCCTTGAGAGAATTCTTGATTCAGATTCTTGGCAAAAACCAACTTAACTTAACTTAAACTGCAACTTACTTACTCCTTCCCACATATTAGGCTTAGGTCAGGTACACCGGGGTAGGCGTATTTAGAAGCACCAGTTGAGTACGTTAGTCAATGTTTTCATGTATGTATATATTTTATCTATTTTAAAGTATCATATGGCTAAGAAACCATATCAATGCTTTTACAGTATTATTTTATAATACTCCTTTTACTGTACGCACTTTACTTCATGTTAAGTATTGCAATTGTGGCAATTAATTTCTCTTGCATGAGAAAGAAGACTGCTCAATAAATAACACCTTTTATTGAAAACGCTGGTCTCTCCATTTCTCTGCACTCTGATGAAACTAAGTATGCACGATTGACTGAGTAAAATAGCTGTCTATTGTTTTCAGACGACTCTAGAGATACACTCTTATTCTGAGGGAGCAAAGTTGTCATGTTATATGGTTGTCAGAAGCTAATCCCTTTTTGTCTAAATCCGGAGAGTTAACTCTTTCCTGAACATTCGAGAAAGTTTCTAGTGACTTCTGAGCTAGCTGGCGAAACTAATTAAGTCTAATATAGTCAATAGAGACCTAGTCGACCTCAGTCCTACGTCTACACTGCTGTTTATATTATTCCAATGCGCAGAGCCTATTGGGAATATAGGAACTACACTACACTCTGAGGGCTACAAGTTTAACTTTAAACATTTTAAAATAGCCCACCACAGTGTCCTGTTTTTTTAATTCAACCTTTCGACTGAGGGGAAACGCCTGGCAGCTAACTTTTTGAATAGTTTGTGTTTCTCCAACCTCCAAAAACATTTAAAAACTTACAATCAATACTTGGGATTCTGAATTTTGGCAGAAGATACATTTTGGATTATGCAGAAAGAGTAAAACCTTTCTACAACTTAATAAAACCTGACTTTTCAGTCAAACATTTGACATAGGAACATTCCAATATCCTACGTTCATTACAAGAAGACATGATTGCTTACAGACACGCTTAAATGTACGCAACCTGTGATCCGTGTAATAGCGGGTCAATGCGGGTACACTCACTTAACCTTCAATGAAGGCGAAACAGTACCAATCGCATACAAATCACACCTGTACACAAACGCAGAAATACGTTTCACCTCAACAGAAAAAATACTGACAGCAGTTCAGACCGCTGTAGCAAGAGAAAGAGCACTGGCTCGGGGGAAACGCATGATTGTCATAACCCCAGTACCAGCTTTAGAGGCTGTTACAAAGGTTAGCATTCCAAATGCAAGAGCTTTACATCCGAGATGGATACAGTGGGCTAATTCTCTTACTGCAATGGACGTTGAATACAGATTTGATCCAAGTCTAAAAACACAAGCATTCCTGCAATACGAACAAGAATATCCTCTACCAAATGAACTCTTGCCTCTCGATCAGTATGAATATGGTATTTACAGTGATGGATCTGCTCAACAAGCCGTAGGGAATAAGCACCAATACAGTGTGATATGTGATATCGTTAAAGGTTGCATGCAGGACGTAAAATTCCATCCAAGTTGCACTAAAACAGCAATCTATAGGAGACAACAAGGCTCAGTTGGCAGAACTCAAAGCACTGATACTGGCACTCGTAAATACGGATCACAAATTCCCCACACTAATTGTGTGTGATTGTTTTTACTGTGTACAGTTGTACAATGAGTACTTACATCATTGGGAACTAAACATGTTTAAAGAGGTAAAAGGTGGCACAATTAAGCACAAAATGCAAAGGATACAGGTAGTAAAGTAGAAAATGAACCACCAAGGCCTCACGTGATCCATGCACTGAGTCATCAGCGTGATGGCCTTCACATTGAAGGGAATTCATTAGCTGATGAAGCTGCAAAGGGGGCTGTACACAAGGCTTCTGTAGCTGCAATCACTCATTCTAAAACAAGAGCAAACAGTGATATTATGGTTGCTGTCATTGCTTCACGTAAAGGCAGTTCAGCAGTACCTAAAAAGTTTCCACTCAAGTACTCCTACAAGTTAGATGCACAAAACATTCCATATGCTCAGATTACTGGAGTGGGGGATAGAGTCATACCAAATATGGATCGTAGGCAAGGTTTAATACTAGCGGCACATGAGGGTTTGTGCTCTGCGCACACAGGCCTTACAGCGACTATTTCTTTGTTGAAACAGTGCTATTGGTGGCCAGTACTAACAAAACAAACTAAAAACTTTGTCTTGAAATGTGACATCTGCCAGCAGATGAAGGAGTCCACCATAGCACATCCAGCATGGACACCATAGTTAAAATCAGACAAACCTCTTGCAAGTGTGTACTTGGACCACTGCGGCCCCTTACAATCTGATTGGGCTAAAAAATATATCATGGTTGCAGTGGATTCATGCTCCAGATTTCTATGGGTTTGGCCTCAGAGCTCGGCTGATGCTCAAACTGTTATAAAAGATTTACGAGTCTTTATAGGGACATACGGGAACGGGAAACCATTTGATATCCATGATCGTTTGGCTGTTTTACAGGATCTAAATGAATCCAGGACAAGACAAAGTAACGTCTTTTCGAAACAGAATGCCACTGAGGAAGTCAAGGCAGTCACAGCTAAACCTGTCTTGATCCCAAAAGTCGAGGACCTGGTCAGAGAGAAAATAGCGGACAAAAAAGAATTCGGAACATCCTACAGAACACCTGTCCATGTCCTAGCAGTACGAGGAATAGTAACTGTGCTGCTCCTGCATCTTGCCAGAAAAAAGGACAAAACATTTGTCTCAATTGACTTAATCAAAAAACACTATGTGACCTATACTGAACAGTAGGCCTCGTGGACTCCACAGTAGCAGACGCCTTCCTCTCACTACTATCCAAGAAGTTCAAACAGAAAGACTCATCACGTTTGAACAGCCACCCATACGGAATGATGGACTAAGCAACAATGCTATGGAATTCGTTCCGCTTGAACCCGAACTTCAACATCAAACTCAAAGCAACACCCAAGTTGCAATTAGACCAAATACAGACGTCTACATTAACATGCCTCAACGAGAGCAAATCACAATTTCAAAGAATCCCGATGCAATTCCTACAATTGATCTTCCCTGGACCGGAAACAAGCATTCTGGGACCGGTTTCTGGCTAATCAGCCGTCATCAGCCTGGCTAGCTTGAATCCATTGGCAAAGTGAGCAAGGGACCCACGTCTGGGCATACCCTGCTAACTTAGGGCGAGAAAAAAAAAACCAAAGGGATTCAAGCTAGCCTGGCTAATGACAGCTGATTAGCCAGAAACCTGTCCCAGGATGCTTGTTTCCAGTCCAGGGAAAACATGGCTTGTCAGTTCGGGCTAGTTTGTTCCCATGAGGCACAGGGTCAGACTGATTTGCATATGGTCATGTCTGAACTGGGGTGGCGGAGTGAGCTAAAGAATGATGATGGATTAAACCCAGATCAGTAACAAGCCTTTTAAGGATTGAACGCCTTTTATGGACTTACCCTTTTACCTAGTTCTAGGCCTGGGTGCAGAAGGAGGGTTTCCCTGAACAATTGTGTTCTATGACTTTATCTTTATAGTGACACAGTATGGATGAATATTCATAAGGCTACTTGGAAACCCGGCTGGGGCTATACACCATCTATGCACAAGGTTCATCACACACATCATCCTCATACCCAACAATGGCTAACACAAGAAAAAGGGAAAAAGGGACTCTATATACTTTTCTGTATAAATACAGCACCTCTTGCTAGTAGCAGTTAAAGGGAACTAAGACTTCCAGGCCAACATCCCTTGCAGGGTGTCCAACTCGAGACCAAGAAGGGCTCTGACATTTCTCACATGTTAGATTTGGCACCATTGGTGTGAGTCTCCCTTACACTTTTTGCTGTTGCCTCATCTGTTTTTGTTGGTCTATATGCTTTAGGCACTTTACCACTCCTGTTCAGTGCCAAAGCGCAAGTGCTCCCTGTTGTATGGATTAGTGATTCCATGATTGGTTATTTGATTTATTTGTCAGACCCTAGTACAGTGCACCATGTGTGCCCAGGGCCTGTAAATCAAATGCTGCTAGTGGGCGTGCAGCACTGATTGTGCCACACACAGAACAGCTTGTAAAATATGGCTCAGGCTTGCCACTGCAGAGCCTGTGTGCAGTCTGGGACAGCCACGTCGACTTGGCAAGTGCGCCCACTTGCCAGTCCCTAAACCTTCTCTTTTCTGCATGTTAGTCACCCCTAAGGTAGGCCCAAGGTACCCCTGTGGGCAGGGTGCGTTGTATGTGAAAGGTAGGACATGCCCTGATGTGTGTGGCATGTCCTAGTAGTGAAATACTGCAAATTTTGTTTGTCACTATTGCAAGGCTATATGTTCCCGTAGGCCAGAATGGGCAGTTTGATTATAACACCTTATAAACATAACTGACCCAGGGAATAAGATGTGAATATAAAGTTTAGTATGCCTGAACTCAGAATGTTAAAATGCATCTTTTAGTGTGGGTAAAATGTAAATGTAAAAGAATGTAAGTTCATATTTGTAAAGCTCAAACTACTCACCCTTACGGGTCTCAAGGCGCTGGGGGCCATCGGCAAAATTAAGTGAGCTATTGCCCAGAGTCACATGGTGCTGGGCTGAGCTGCCGGCAATCGAACCGTGAACCCTGTGCTCCGAAGTCAGCTGCCCTAGCCACTGCACCATACCTCTCCTGGGTGATTTTAACATTCTGTATTTCAGAAATACCACTTTTAGAAAGTAGGGGCCAGATGTAGGAGGCCATTTACCGACCGGTAACGGATGATTTCGGCCGTTACCAACCGGTAAATGGGTATTTGGGATGTAGGGGCATCATTTTACAGATTCGGTAAATTTACAGATTCGGTAAATTTACCGATTCTGTAAAATACCGAATCAGTATTTTTACCGATCCGGTAAATCCCAGATGTAGGTGGGACTCTTCTGAGTCCCAAAGGCCCTACAGATTCGGTATTTTACCACCCAATCCAATTGGGTGGTAAAATACCGAATCCAGGTGTGCATGCACATGTGTGCATGCACACCTAGCCATGTGAAAGACAGACATGCCCTTAGGGCATGTCTGTATGCCACATGGCATACATGCCCGTCTTTGGGGTGCTAGAGGGTGTCAAAGTGACACCCCCTGCACCCTTGCTGGAATCGGTATTTACCGAATCGGTAAATACCGATTCGGTAATGCCCATTGATTCCTATGGGCTTCAATGCCCATACGAATCAATGGGCATTACCGAATCGGTATTTACAGAATCGGTAAATACCAAATCTTAACGATTCGGTATTTACCGAGTCTGTGTTACCTACATCCCCCCCTCTATTTTACCACTTCTTAAATATCGAATCGGTAAAATTCGGTATTTAAGAAGTGGTAAAATAGAATTACCTACATCTAGCCCTAGGTATTTTCTTGCCTAACTATCCAGCGTGCCTCTGCTAGGTTTGTGTATTGCATGTCTGGCTTGTGAGTGACAGGAGCTGGGAGTCGGGGCTGGGATGAATTGGACCTGGGTTGAATTTAGAGTAGGGGGAGGGGATTTCCTTTCATCTGCCTGGGCCATGTCTGCTTTAAAGAATGCTGTTTCCACCTCCTGCCAGGAAACTGCACTAGAGAGGACAAAACTGATTTTGGCTGGGTACAGGCAGTCTGCCTTCAGAGACAAAGGATTTGTTGTATAAAAAGGGGGACCCAGACCCCAGAACTTTAGATCACTTCTGGGAAATCAAGAGGAACCTTTTTCAATGAGAAGAACCGGAGAAGCTGAAGGAGGATTACTGCCCCTGTGCTGTTTGCCTGCAGTGATTGCTTGCTGCCAAGGAAAGGAGAAAAGGACTTTGCTGTGTGCGTTGTCATCTTGAGGAAGATCTCCAAGGGCTTGAAATTGAGCTTGCCTTTTGTCTGAAGTCTCAGGGACACAAAGACTTTACCACCAGCTCCCCTTGAATGTACTTTTCTGGAAATTCTAACCTACAGAGAGGTGCCTGCTGCTGTTTAGGACCTCTACAGACTGTTTGTTGCTGGGAGCTGGAAGCGCGAAGCAACAGCAAAGAAACGTGTCGCATCCGCATCGAGATCCGACGCATCGCCGAGCCACTGGTAAGAAGCGTGATGCATCCACACCAAATCCCGATACATCACCAAGAACATTGTCGCTGAGCCTGCAAAAGTTCACACATCGGACCGGATCATCGCATCAAACCGCTATTTTGTCGCATCGCAACGGATGGTCGCATCGCATCAAAGTGCCATATTGTCGCATTATAACAGGAGCGCAGTAAGAAACTGATGCATCCCCTCCTCTCTGGTAAGGAACTGACGCATCGACTCCCCTGCGCCGCAGTAAGGAAGAGGTTTACCACGTCCCCCGAAGCAAGGTACTGACGATTCGCCTTCCCTGCGACTCTTTTGATTGTTTTGCGTGACGCATCTAAGGTACTTTGTTGGAAAAGTGTTGCATTTACAACTTGCATTGAACTGAACTATTTCTACCATTGAAGAGCCTTTTTTTGATACTGCATTGTGGATTTCTGTAATTTGATCTTGTTTAGATAAAGGTTATCTATTTTTCTAAACTAGTGTGGTATCCATGTGTAGTGTTTTCACTGTGTTACTGTATGTGTTCACAAATGCTTTACACACTGCCTCTGAGATAAGCCTGTCTGCTCATGCCAAGCTACCAAGGGGGTGAGCAAGGGTTATTTTAGGAGTGTATCCCGCTTTCGCTTACTAGTAGAAAGGGCCCCTATTTGGACAAAGGCGCAAACCATTGCCAACTAGATACCCCCATTTCTAACACCACACTTAAGGTAAATGGGGTTTGACTAAATCCTAGAGGGATTCTTGGCTTTCACACCTACTCCTAGGCTAGGTACACTTGGGTACATCTAGATAGGCATCGTAGGAGTACGCACACTTTTATCCTGCATTTTATATTCATGTATTTATTCATGCTGACTACAAGATGATAGAACTGTACTATCCTTTTATATTAAGAGTACGGCTAATCACACATCTCTGCTACTGTCTAATGGTTGTTACAGCTCATATATTCTACACAAGAATAACAACTGTTCAATAAACCTTTTATTGAAACACCCAGACTGTTTATTCTGTGTATCTCTGAGATAAACTAAATGTGCACGAGTGACTGAGCGAAAAGTAGTACATTGTTTCCGCGATCTTGGGGGATCAGGGTTGTCATGTTCTGAGGCTGCCAGAAACAAATCTCTCCCCGATAAGAGGAGACACTAGTGGCACTGTGAGCTAGCATATATGTAAACAGGATAACATACTCAGTGGAGGGTGCTCAGAGTTATTCTGCCACCAATCCTACAGTTTACGTTATCCAAACGCGCAGGTTCTGCATGGGCACTATAGGAACTACACAACACTGGACCCCTAATTCTACCAACTCAGTACACTTCTGGACCTGAAACCAACTTGCCAAGAAGAAGAACTGTCATCCTAAGGCCTGTCACTCCACTGGACTGCTGCTCTTGAAGACTTCTGCCTTGAGACCCTCTGGGTGAGTAGTTCGCTTTATAAATGCATGAACTTGAACTTGAACTTGCTCTGCTGCCCTGCTGCCTTCTGCTCACTCTGACTGGACCTTCATCACTTGACCCAGAGTGAATCCAAGGGCTAGATGACCAGCCTCTTGTTCTTAGAAGACTCAGGGACATTAAAATCTTTCAACCTGCTCCTGGTTCAGTGGACCATGTCCTTGCTCCAGTGGAACTGATGCATCCTCTGTTGCGAGAGCAGAATCGACACATCACCACTGGAACAAAACCGGCTTATCACATTCAGAACCAGTGCATTGCCATAGGAACCACCACATTTGATCAACTGCATCGCCACCACTGCAGAAGGACGATCAACGCATCCCTTTGACTGTGTGTAGAAACCCAGCACATCAGCTTCGGAACCAATGCATCTCAGATCAGGTGCTTAATCTTCAGAACCAGCTCATTGCCATCGTTGCGGGGAGTAAACCAACGCATCTCCTTGATTGTGGGTTCAACACAATGCATCACTTGGCTGCACCCCAGATCTCGTTGTTTGCGACCAGGATTAAGGTACTTTTGCCCAGCGGGGCCTACGTGGGTCCCACATCTTGCAAAGTCACACAAGATCTCTGTGGACAGAGATCAAGAACCCAGCCGTAGTCTATGACTTTATTCCCAAAACACACAATGGTGTTGGAATAGTGTCAATAGTTCCAAGAAAGAAAAAAAGGGAAAAATATATTCCTCTTTTTAGGAGGAATACACCTAAAAAGAGGAATATATTTTTCCCTTTTTTTCTTTCTTGGAACTATTGACACTATTCCAACACCATTGTGTGTTTTGCGAATAAAGTCATAGACTACGGCTGGGTTCTTTATCTCTGTCCTCAGAGATCTTGTGTGACTTATTAATACTTGGAGGGTGAGCCCTAGCCTTTCTCCCTCTACCTCCCTTTTTGTTAATGTGTTCCCACATCTTGCACACACTCCATTGCGGTCAGCCTGAACTCTTGGCTTTGTTCCAGTCAAGTGAACAACTAACACTTTAAGCGCTTACTGCTTCTAGTTGCTATTTTTTGCATTTAATATTTAAAAATTCATATCTTGGCTCCTACTCATTGGATTTTTGTTGTTTTGATCTTGTTGTGTTTATAAAATCATAATCTATTTCTCTAAACTATTATGGAGTCTTTTTGTAGTGGTTTCAGTGTGTTACTGTTTGAAGTGTTGCAAAAATACTTTACAACATTGCCTCATGTTAAGCCTGCCTATTCTATTGTAAGATACCAGAGGGTGAGCACAGGTTAATTTATGCTGTGTATCTGACTTACCCTGACTAGGACTGTGCATCCTGCTTGAACAAGGTGTATGCCTGTGCCAGCTAGAAACCAAGCGCTATATTTATGAGAGCCTTGAATCATGTTTGCACCACACAAAGTGGTACATGCAAGGCTCTGAGTCAGATTTATGAAGCCTTGTAAAGCTAAATTGGGTCGCTTTGAGTGGCCTCATAAATCTTGAGTACGGTAACGCAGGGCAAATCGCTGCAGCGTCTTACTCTGCGCAAAGGAGGTATTCCATGGGCATTGTGGTGGGTGTTCCAATGCAACCCCCATGGCTTTTGATGCATTCCCAGATTTAAAAGGATTTGCAGTCCTGAGAATGTCTCAAAATTCTCTGCCTCCCCAGGACAGGCATAATAGGAAGAAATATATTTATTTCTCCGCATTTTTCCTCTTTCTATGTGAGCTGCATTCTGCAGCACACATAGAAGAAAAATGTTGCTAGGATTTATTTTCATGCAGGAAGGTGACTCTTCCAGCACAAAAACAATCCTGCTGACAACACAAGCACTCTTGCACCATGGTACAAGGGTGTTAGCATTGCAGCTAGGCTGCCAAAATGACTCCAGTGTAGGACTAAAAGGATAGGAATGCACCATATTGGAGAGATAGGGTGCATTCCTGTCCCTTCACTTTGGCGTAGGGCAGCACATCAAGGGGAGTAGCTGCGCTACCCTACCCTAAATCCTCATAATTGAGGGTCCCAGTTTCTAACATTTAGGGGGCCACATCCGTGGACACACTTCAAGACCTTGACCCAGTCCTCTAAAGTTAGAAATATATTACAGGTCCCACTTTCCTCCACTGCTAGTAAAGTTACTCCTTGTCACTCCTGTATCTATTAGGAACTCAAGGCAGACTTCCAGACAACTGGTCTCTCTCCAGCCAGGGCTCTTGTAGGGTTAAGGCAGACCCCAGTACTCAGATGCTTCATCTTGGAAACAGGAGTTCTTCTGATTTATGTGTCCCTTGAACAGACAAACCAAGAAGACAACCATTTGACCACTGAGGAGCATTTGCAGTCTAGTCTCTAGATGCCATCAGAAGGCAATGGTCTCTTTGAATTGTGTTTCTTCCAGCACGGCCTCCCTTTTCATATGTAGCATTCCCAGATACAGGGGAGTTCTGGGGATGTGCCAGTCATATCCAGTGCCGTAGGCAGTTGATGGAGAATGTTCCCTGCTCAACTTTGTCTGCTTTCTAGCCCTATGCCTACCTTATTTGCAGAACTTCGCTTTTGTTATACTGTGAAGAAATTCCAGCAATCCTAAATCTAAAATGTCAAACCCATTCTTCAACGAGAAGCCTCTCTGGCTCTTGCTAAACCACCCTCCTATTTAGACGAAGTCTCATCCCTCCCTCACAGCTAAGATTTTTTCACTTTGTTGGGACTGGAACCAGAGTCTTGATGGACCCTTGGATTCAATGGTAGCAGATCCTGTCCGCTTCATTTGGCATTTCCAAATCAAAGAAAGTATTGTGAAGGCTGTCCTGCCAAATATTCTGTTCCTCTCCCAGATGTCTGATGCCTAATAGGTGGTCATTGGTTAACAACACCCTGACCTTTCAAGGACCCAGAGACCAGCCTATTGAGATCAGGGTTATAAACTTGAGCTGCAAATGTGTACTGGACCTCCGACTGCTTGATGAGTGGCAAAACTGCCTATACACCAGTTTTGGCTCAGCAGATATTACAATTTTTTGAGTTGTTATTTCAATAAAGTTGTCAAAAACCTACTTTCATCATTGCATTTGGTGTTTAAAACTAAGTTTAAATTAACTATGAATCATTTTGCTGGCATTGGCCTAAGCAAATATATGATTTAAGAAATGTAATAAGACCTAGGTCTGTTCTTGAAGAATCTAGTTATCCCACACATTGAAATCACCTTTTGGACACTTCATCACTGTGAGGGCACCCTAACCCAAATATGTAGAGCACCATTTTAGAGGTAACTTATTAATATAAAATAAAAATAGATTTTTATAAATAGCAAAGACACTTTTCCTTTCTATCTGTGACTACAATGCTTTTTAAAGGCAAATCTGTTAGAGCACAGTTGGCAGCCTGAAAGTCAGATATTTTTGTAACATATATATATCAGAACGCCCCTCCATTCGGGTCGGGGCTCACCATGAGTGGACACTGCCACTTTACAAACTATCCAAAGTCTTACCGATTCAAGCAAGAAAATGAGCCTCTCCGATTGTGAGTGCCAAATATTTGCTTAATTCGGACAAAAAAACACGTTTCAACCTCTTCAGGTCTTGGTCACATGACCACTTTGACAAACTTCTGTGTTTTTGAGTATTCACTGCACCTCACATGATGCAACAACATAAACAAAAGACTCAGGGCCAGATGTAGGAAATTCTATTTTACCGATTCATAATAATAAATGTGAAGCCCATAGGAATCAATGGGAAATACCGATTCGGTAAATACGGAATGTTGCAAGGGTGCAGGGGGTGTCACTTTGACACCCTCTAGCACCCGAAGTAAAGGCATGTGTGACATGTGGCACACATACATGCCCTTAGGGCATGTCTGTGTGTCACATTGCACAGTGTGCATGCACAGATGTGCATGCACACCTGGATTCGGTATTTTACCACCCAATAGGATTGTGTGGTAAAATACCGACTCTTAAGGACCTGTGACACTCTCAGGAGTGTCACCTACATCTGGGATTTACCGAATCGGTAAAATTACCGATTCGGTATTTTACAGATTCGGTAAATTTACCGAATCAGTAAATTTACTGATTCTGTAAAATGATGGCCCCTACATGCCAAATCCTAAATACCGGTCGGTAACGGCCGAATTCGGCCGTTACCGACCGGTATTTCGTGACCTACATCTGGCCCCTAGTTGTGCTTGTTACAGCTTTTTTCGAAGGTGTCATAATCCATCAAATTAATGTGCAAAAAGGGTTTTTAACAAAACTGATAATACATAAAATACACAACATTTTGCATGTGAAGTTGAGTATACATAATAATCTATTTAGATATTTCATACCTTCATATGGATTTCAAGCTATTACGGTGCAGTGTTGGCTAACCTTTCCTCCCTTTGGGTGTAGTACCCTTATAGAACATCCAAAATTATTTATATTTTTAGGACACTGTACGGAAATACATGTTTATCGAGTTCTTATCACTGTAATTCTCTTCATAAGAAATAGGAAATAATACATCAGAAATAATCAATCTACTGATGAATAAACTACTGATTGTATCTATACTCTTAGTCTAGTACCCCTGATAACATGTATCCACCTGACTCCAATCCTTGATATTAAATAAGCATGGATCAATTGATTATATCATCATTGTGTAAATGTCTTCAACATATTCAGATTTTCAGATTATTTAATTAATTCAATAAACAAATATATGATTTTTATTATCTGTAGTCTTACATCATATGGCTGTTGCTGTTACTTGGAACAGTTTTGGGTCTCCGTGCTTTTAACTTCCTCATTAGTGACTGTCCTTAGTGTCCATAGATTCAATTGCAGAAATTCTGTATGGGGCAGAAAAGGCAGAATATCCAGCGACTCTTTCATTGGTAAACCTATCCATACACATACTAAAATCACCTACAGTAAAAAACGGAGTCGAAGAGATATTCTAATTCACAATGACATCACACAAATAGAACATCAAGGAGACTATAACCTTAAAGGTTTTTTCCATTCAGTCATTGCAAGGCATGCCTCAACAGCTGCTTGGTCAAAGAATTCAATATACCGAGTAGAGCGAACAAGAAACAGATCTCCCAATTCTTGACATGTCGTACTACTTTTGTAGTATACGTTTTAGATTACCCGTGTGGACTATGTTACATTGGCAGTACAACTCTACTGGCCAAAAAGAGGGTCTTAGAGCACATGCGGGCTATAAACAACAAAGATATACATTACCCGGTTGCACAACACTTTCAGAAATACCATCTTTCCAATAGTGCACTGTTGAGCTATTTCATCATTGAACAGGTACAAACTCGCCCAAGGGGAGGTAATAGAGTACAACTGTTAGGCAAATGAGAATCCAAAGGGATTCTGGAACTCGAGACTAAACAGCCAGGAGGTCATAATTTAGACGAAGAATGAAATGTACATTTACATGAAAGCTAAAATTGCCAGTTTTTATAGTGCCTATTTGCCATCTGTAGCAAAAGTTAAATAATCTTCCATGAATTCATGTTTTCTCATGAGTATCCATACTTGTATGTATTGAATTGTAAGTAACATGTAAGATATATACTATATATTTTCACAGCAGGAAAAGAAGGGGCCTCCGCCAGCAGACAGACACTTCTTACACAGTCTCCCTACCCTTTTCCTCCATATTACGGGCACTTCTTATCCAGATAAGCCTTCTTTTCACTTTTTCACTTGCTTCTATTTTACCTACATGAATGTTAATTTTTACATGTTTTCATTTGTCTTGCGTACCTTTTAGGCCTGATGTAATTTGGTTAAGTACATGTGATCATGATTAAGATTTTGATAACATCATGTTAATTAACTTTTGAATACACTGGTATAAGAAGTCTAGTATACCATTGATCCAGCGGCCTATAGAAAATATATCATAAACAACGCTACCCAACTTCATAACCCATAAACAAAATTCTATACTAAATATGGACCCATTTATAAACCTGACATATTTTGGGCCTACTGAATCAGGTGGTCAGATTAAATCTATATACACATTATCTACAAACTATATACATTTTTATACATCTGCGAAAAGAATATTGTCATTAGAATAAAACTTAACCATTTAAATGACCACCATTGGCGACGTGATCTAGCTAATAGTAACCTACACTTCTGAATAACCAAGACCAGCTTGTTTGTCAAAAGTAAGATTTTATTTACTAAATTATGGTATATAAGTTGATAGTTTTATAAATGAATTTTATTAGCAATAAAGCAAGCATGATTGTAAAGAAATGTGAGAAAATACAATTTAAGTAAGTGAATCAAATTTAAAGTAAATATATAAAGTTTAGCATTTCTAAAACCTAATTCCCTAACTGAGCTAAATAGATAGAAATTAAAGTAAAGTTCTTTGAGGATTCTTACGTGCTCCACGCAAAGTCCGACAGCACATCACCCTCATCGGAAAGTCAGAAAGCAGCAGCCAGCCCATCCCTAGGGGCATGACTTTTTATACCTTTCTACGCTAACTAAACTACGCAAAGGAAAGTTTTCAGAAATCTTCGACGTCCCATTGGCTGAGAGTGACAAGTGACATGTCACCCACTTTTCAAAAGTTCCATTAGATCATGTTTCATAAAGACCATTGTCTCTTCCACGTGAAACCAGGAGCTTCCTGAGTTTGCAACAAATGTTCAAATTTGTTCTCACTACGTCCAAGCAACTTCCGCGGATGCCAAGTTAAGGCTGACAAAATGTTCACTTTCGACCTTGGCCATGTCCGACAGAATGATGACAGCACATCAGTTTTTGCTTTGTGAATGCAGCTTTGATAAACACTTTAATTCAGAATGGGCGTCTCGTGACTTTTGCAGAATTACAAGTCAGCTCTTTTCTGCGACTCAAGTGACTAGGCCCAAAAGCAGGCAACTTAAGCTTTCTAGTATAAAACAAACACAAGAAAAGTATTAATGTAAGAAATAATGTAGATTCTGTATCCACCCCAAGATTTACTAATTAATTAACCCACCCGATTAATCAAAATGTTATCTAGCCATTGCAAACAAATAAAGCAGCGTTTATATCTACCAGTCTCCGTTATTCCATGAGACTTATATGCACCTAGAATAGTAGAAATGACATCACACAGACAAGGAAAAGCAAAACAAGCACATGCTTCTTTTAAGTTTGCAGCAGTTAGTAATGACAAAAACGAAAACAATAAATTATTTTATTATTTTGCACGAACAAAAAGATGCAACAATTATGCACGTTTATGAGCACACATGTTAGTCCCCCCATGTGTAAAGTTTAATCTAAGTTGTATTAGCATGACATATCACAAATCATTAATATTATTATTCATGTTATGGAAATGTGACTTCACGAGTTTAAACAAAATTTTGTTTTCTATCTCGCTCCATCAACTCCCTCATCTGGTGATTAACAAATCACCACACCAGCACTCAAAATTTTGATAATTTAAATTTTTAAGAAATCGATTCAAATTCATTTGTATCAGTAAACCTAAAAGTCTGTTTCTGCATAATCTTTGGAATTAGCATAACGCTCTCTATGTAACTCCTGTAATTCGATCTCTCTTTCTTCTTCTTTTCTGAGTTTATAGATTCTTTTCTTTTCTTTCAACTGTTTCTTTCTTTTATGTAACAAACAACCTATTTTGGTCAAAATAAAAATGAATACTATTATAATCAAAGGTGCCAGAATCTTGCCAAGAATTGAACTTCCAATATCATGAAACCAGTTTTTAATTGCTTGAAACCTTTTTGAAAGTTTCCCTGTAAAATCATCTTCTTCTAAAGGAATTATCTCTGAATGCATTTGTGTAATATTCTTAATATACATTTCAATATTCTTACTTTCATCAGGTATATATGTACAACAATGTTGTACATGCAAAATGCCACAGACTCCTCCCTCTTTTGCTAGGAGTATGTCTAAAGCAAGGCGGTCTTGAATTACCATAGATCTAATTGCAATAACTTCAACATTCACTAATTGAAATCCATCAGCTGTGTCAGTTGATAATCTATCAACTATAGTGGACAATTTTCTGATTCTCCCTGCATTTAGGGTTATACCAACAAAAGGTATTACAGCTTGAAAAATATCTCCCAGAACTTCAGTAAAAGTTTCTCTTTTAACTCTATTTACATAATTATGAATTTTAAACAATCCTTCTGAATCTCTGTCAACATGAAACACTTTAGGAAAAACAATTCCCACATAACAAGTTCCATACCAGTGGTCTGGAAGGTTGTAGTAGGCTTTGTCACCACAAACAAAATAAATCCCAGGAAAGATAGGATCTTTTCCACCTTTAAATCCCCAACCTCCCAAAATCTGATAAGTATCTTCACAGTTACTTGCACCTACAAAGTAATTATCAAAGAGTGTGTTATCTCTTCTAATGCAAAGTGTTCCACTAACTGGTTTGTCTATGTGAATTGCAATATTTTCAAGCATTTTGCCATTTAATTTCTCATCCTCTTTCTGCCAGAAACTTGACTTAGTCTGCTTGACTAATTCATTCCTCTTATAAATTGCTCTTCTCTCCTCAACCATGTTCAAAAATTTCTTTCCTTCAGCACTTAATTTACATGTTAGATTATTCTTGTAAGCATACTCGTAAGTGAGTTCGTTAGTAACAAGGAAAAATTCTCTCATTTGTTTTGCTTTCTTATGCTTATTTAAAGCATTATCAATCTTAATATTTGCAAAAATTTCATCATAATTTGAATAGTAATATTCTAAACGTCCAGTTTGATAAAATAAACTAGTTAATACACTACATGTTACAGCATAAGTGAGAGGAAGCATATTATATGTTACTCCCTCAGAAACAGAAGCAGGTAACTTAACGCAGACGTAGCAGTCTTTTGCATCCATTACCTTAACATATTCACTCAATAGCTTTGTGAATGTATTACTTGAGAAATCACCAATTGATTTATCTTGATGAATGTTAGGCTGATGATTAATAACTTTTGCAGACGCACTATGTTTAGTTTGGCTAACCAGAGCTTTGCTTGTTATGTTAACTTTGTGTAATTCTCTATTCATTTCCAAAGGGATAATCACAGCTAGAACCAACCAGAGCAGAATTAAAATGAGCAGACACACCAGAGTCATCTTACAGCATCTTTTAAAAACAGAACACTTTGAAGTGCTCTCCTTAACATAAGGCATTTTTGGTTAATTTTAGCCTCAAAAAAAAATAAAAATAAATTTTAAAATTCTAAATTTATATTTACACCCCCCTTTTAAAATATATATATTTTTTTTTTTTTTAAAACCCTAAACAAGATTTCTTCGACCTTATGTCATACATAAGTTTTCTTCAACTAAACAGTTTTTCTTTGACCTTGTGTCAACTAACAAATTTTCTTCAGCCTTTTGCCAATTTAATATTTCTGTACTTCAATCATTGTCACTAATTTCTTGGATTTCGTTTTCTTCTTCACTACTATCATATATGTCAATAACAGGTGGAATTACTAAGTAAGTCCACTCAGGAGATTTGTATTTTTGGTTTGGTCTTATTATTCTCTTCCCTTTTCTCGATATCACTTCAATTTTTCTTCCAACTCCAACTTCTTTTCCAGGACTCTTTTGACTACTAATTTCTTCAACTTGTTCTTTTGGCTTTTTGATCAATCTGACTCTCAATCTTCCACCTGGCCAGTAGTCTGCTTTTCTCACGTACTTCTTCTTTGGTTCAGAATTATTTGATTCTGACTTCCAAGTCCTTTTCTTTCTGTTTTCACTTTCACCTTCCACGTCACTTTCTTCAGTTTCGTAGTCTGAAATTTCAATTGACTCAGGAACTTCTCTATTCGGCAATTTCACTCCTTCAGGAACACTTTGTCTTCCATCACTGGTACTCGGTAATTCGTCTTCCTCCTCTTCCTCAATTACCCCCAACTTCCCAGATTTCGGATTTCTGTTCCTTACTTCAGAGTTTGTTCTCTGCCTTTCGATACTCTCCTGGTCTGAAACTTCTTTTTGTTTTGCTTCTTTGTCTTCAATGGAGACAACCGAATCCTCAGTTATCTTTCCTTTTAACAGATTCTCTTCACCTTCAGAATCTATTTCAATTATTTCCAAGTCTTTTCTTGTCAAATTTCCATTCACTGGCACAGTTTCCAGATGTCGACTTTCTTGTCGATCTTCAGAATCTGGAATTATTTCACCTTCTGTTTCGCCTTCTGCTTCAGAATCAGAATCGTCTGTGGTATCACTTTCAACATCAGAACTCTCAGGAGTTGGTACTGGAATAGTATGACTAGGATGAATCCAACGTTTCAATCCTCTGCACTTTACAGCATTAGTAGTGATCAAAATTATCTGCCTAGGTTTCTGCCATCTAGGAGCTAGACAATTCCTTCTCCGATGTACTTTCGTTCTGACCCAATCGCCAGGTCTCAGATCATGTGTCAAAACCTTTTCATCTGATTGAGCTTCAGTTCCCACCTGATTAGACACAGAAGTTACCATATCAGATAACCTTTTACAGTAATCCAAAATAGCACTGTCATTTATGCTCAACAGTTTACCTACAGGTACAAAAGCTTGCCTCATAACTCTTCCCATTAAAATTTCATGAGGACTCAAACCTGTCTTTTTATCTGGTGTACTTCTTAATGACATCAAAACAAGTGGAAGAGCATCAGTCCACTTTACACCTGTTTCAAGACACATTTTTCCAATTCTGTTTTTAATTGTTCCATTTATTTGTTCAACTACTCCTGATGCCTCTGGTCTGTATGCACAGTGTATTTTCTGCTCAATGCTCAAAGCTTCGCAAATTAACTTCATCAGTTTATTATCAAAATGGCTTCCTCCATCACTCTCAATAGTGACTGGAAAACCGTATCTTGGGATGATTTCTCTGAGCATTAGTTTTGCCACTGTAATTGAATCACAATGTCGTGTAGGGAAACCCTCTACCCATCTTGAAAATAAGCACACAATTACAAGCACATATTTCAAACAATTGTGTAAGGGCATTTCAATGAAATCCATTTGTAACCTGGTAAAGGGACCACCTTCTCGACCAATTATTCCTGTCCCCACCACTGATTTTCTGTTTGGATTCATTTGTTGGCATGACAAACACCTTTGACAAAAGGATTCTGCAATAGTTCTAAACTTGGTATTGAACCATGTTTCTCTGAAAAGTCTAACCATAGAATCTCTTCCTAGATGTGCTGGACCATGATATAATCTGGCCATGTCAGCAATCAAACAATTTGGTAAGACTACTCTGCCATCTTTGTAAACCCACACTCCATCTTCTTCACGTGGTCTACAATCTGATCTTAACCATAAGTCTTTTTCTTCATCTTCTGCTTCATTTTGTAAATCTCTAATCTCATGCCATGTTTCTACAACAGTTGTTAGCATTAATGAATTTGAATCAGTTTCTTTACTCCTCTCCCGATTGTATGAATAATTTTTCCTTGCGCAGTATTTAGCTGTTTCATCTGCGAAGGCATTTCCCTTGGAAATATAATCAGTTCCTCTAGTGTGCGCTGCACACTTAACAATGGCGATTTCTTTTGGCAATTGTATTGCTTCAATTAATCTCCTAATGAAAACTGCATTTTTAATTGGTGATCCTGCTGATGTCATGTATCCTCTCTGTGACCAGAGTTGTCCATAATCATGCACAACTCCGTACCCATACTGACTATCAGTAATGATGGTAACTCTTATATCCTTTGATATTTCACATGCACGAATTAAAGCAATTAATTCAGCCACCTGTGCTGAACGAACTCCTTCAAGACATGATGCTTCTTCAACATCTACGACTGTACAAACTGAATATGAAGCTTTTAAGACACCTCCTTCGGATCTTAAGCATGACCCATCTACAAAGTAGACAAAATCCGATTCCGACAAAGGTCTGTCTTTGATGTCTTTTCTTGGTTTAGTGCAGAATTCCATGACATCTAAACATTCATGTTCTGTTTCAATGTCATCAACAATTTCAGAATCAGGCAGTAATGTAGAAGGATTCAGATTTAAACATCTTGAAATCGAAACATTATCTGCTCCTAGTATGATTTTCTCATACTTTGTCAATCTACTACTTGTTAGATGTTGAGTCTTACCTCTTGTCAGTAATATTTCAACTGAATGAGGCACAAAAACTTTCACAGGAAATCCCATAATGATCCCCTCACTTTGTTCGAGGCTGATACTTGTAGCTGTAACTGCTTTCAAACAACCTGGTAATGCTTTAGCAATTGGATCAAGAACTGCAGAGAAGTATGCAATAGGTTTCTTTAAATTTCCGTGTCTCTGAATTAACACAGATAATGCACATCCTTCTCTCTCACTGCAATACAGTTCGAAATCTTTCTCATAATTTGGCATACCTAAAGCAGGAGCTTGGCATAAGCTCTTTTTCAGGTTCTCAAAAGAGTCCATCTCAGCATCATTGAGAATAATTGGATCTTTTACATCTGACTTTGTCAGTCTTTGTAGTGGTTTTGCAATTACTGAAAATCCACTTATCCATTGTCGACAGTAACCAACCATTCCCAAGAACATTCTGACCTGTCTTTGTGTTCTTGGTGGTAACATTGCTTGAATCATTTTTATTCTCTCTATTGTTACTTGTCTTTTTCCCTTTGCAATTCTGTGACCAAGATATTTTACTTCTTGTTTGCAAAACTGTAGTTTTGCTGGGGACACTTTATGTCCTTCTTCTGCAAGGCGATTTAACAGAATTATTGTGTCTGTTACACAATTTTCTCTTGTCTTTGCAGCTATTAACAAATCATCAATATACTGCACTAACGTAGACCTACCAGGTAAGTCTAGGTCTTCTAATGATCTTTTTAACAATTCGTTAAAAATTGAAGGACTTTCTGTATAGCCCTGAGGGATTCTTGACCATCCGAGGGTCTTACCTTGGAATCTGAAAGCAAAGATTTCATAACTGTCTGGATGTAAGGGAACAGTAAAGAATGCATTGCAAAGGTCAATGACTGTATACCATTCAGCATCATGTGGAATCTGAAATAGAATTACTGCTGGATTTGGAACCACAGGACAACATGGAACGACAATTTGATTAACCTTTCTCAAATCTTGTACGATTCTAAATGTTCCGTTAGACTTTTTAACTCCCATAATTGGTGAATTACAAGAGCTACTCTCCATTTCTTTTAATACACCTTGCTTGATTAATTTTTCAATTATAGGTGTAATACCTTCAATTGTTTCTGTTTTCATTTTATATTGTGGAGTGTTTGGAAATTCTATTCCCTGTTTCAATGTAATTTTTACTGGATCTACGTTTTTCATCAGACCCATCTCATTTCCAGTAAAATCCCATATTTCAGATTTCACTGTTTCTTTGAGTTCTTCAGGTAAATCTTTTTCTTCAAATGCAGGAAACAATTTTGTTTCTTCTGCTTCCATCATCATCATTGTCATTCTGTATAAACCATCTTCCTCCATTGTTTGTAACTCAACTCCATCAGGAGAACAATATATTCTACAATTCATTTTACATAGGATGTCTCTGCCCAATAGATTTACTGGACTACTATTACAAACCACAAATCTGTGTTTATCTCTGTAGTTTCCAATTTCAACTGGTACTGGATCAGTTAAGTCAGTTTTAATTTGTTGATTACTTACTCCGACAACTTGGATGGTATCCCCAGAGAGAGGTAGGTTTTCAATTTCCACTGATCTAACAGTAGAACGGGTAGCACCAGTGTCCACTAGAAAAGTGATGTCTACATCATTAACTTTCCCGTTTACAAAAGGACCAGACTGGTCAACCTCAAGAGTGGCTCCAACAACACACTCTTCCTCCTCTCTCGGGCACCGTCAACAATAATCATCAGAATCGCTGTCTTGACTTTCTGCTAATAAAAATTGTTGTGAAGCATTTTGCATTTGAACCCTTTGCTGCTTTTGCTGTTTTTGTGGTTTTATTACCTGTTCACTTCCCTGAAATCCCACGTTTGGATTATATTTTTGAACTCCCCCACAATTCGGAAAAGGTGGTTGTGGCAATTGGTCTTGACGATTATTCACCTGTTGTTGTTGCTGTTGCTGTAACTGTCGTTGAATATTTAATTCGTTTAACCCCTGTTGTATCTGTAGCTGTCGCTGCAGGTCAACACCATTCTGCATCTGTGGATTCAATAAGGGATTCTTTAAGTTTTTAGGAGGATGAGGACACTCGTCTCTCCAATGTCCAATTTCGCCACAATTAAAACAAGGTAATCTTTGTTTCAACTCCTCAATCTTTGGGCTAAATTTCTTTGGGAAATTATTATTTTTAAACTTTCCTTGTATCTGGTTTGTATTTCCAGTTTGAACAAAATTAGTGTTCTTATTACCCATGCTGGCAATTTGTTGCTCAGCCACTTTTACTTGAGCCCACATGGCTTTCTCCTTCAGCTTCTTCTGTTTTACTTCTATTTCATCACTGCAATACTTAGCTTTTCTTAGAATATCATCTACAGATAGTGATTGCCATCCGACAATACTATTTCTAATCATTTCTCCAATTTCAGGTTTTAGTCCATAAACAAATCTATAGACAAAATGGCTCATGTCTTTTTCATCTAATTTTTCATAACCACTGTATTGTTTAAAGATTAACAGTAGTCTTTCATAAAAAGAATGAACTGATTCTTTTGTTTCCTGTTCTGTTCTTTCTATTTTAACCCAATCGACTTCTTTGGGTGGAATTTTGTTTTTCATCCAAACAATTACTTTTTCATAAAAATCCATTACAAGTGGATTTGGAGCACCTGTTTCTTTGATTCGCTCAGGTTCTGTTTTTGGCCAACTAATCGATATCTTGCATTCTGTCCAAAGATCTGATGGAACGACAATGTCAAAAAATCCATCTAAATCAATCCACAGAATTTTTGACACTTTGATAAATCTATCGACTTGCCTGTACCACTCAACTGGTTTCTCCCTCAATTTCGGAAAATCATTTGTAAATAACAGAATGTCCTGTCTCGACCAAGGGACATGAACATATCCTCCACCTGCAATTTCTCTTATTGGAAATTGTTTTGACAATTTTTCCAATCTTTCATCTTCCTTCTTTTTCGTCCATTTTACTCTCCATTTGTTCAGTTCTCCTAGCTTTTTGATATAGACAATCAAATCTTTAATATGAACTATTCTTCCCATTGAGTTTAAACTCTCGATGTCACTTTCTGAAAAGTCTAATCTGTAATGTTTCGCAAAATTCTTTTGTTTACTCACATCGATTTCAAGTTCTGCTGCTAGATCCTCTAGTTGATCATATTTGTTTTTCGTTTTCCACTGAATGCTTTTGCAAATGAACAGTAGTTCATCATCTCGATAGTAATTTAAACTATCTGGACCAATTGTTCCAATTATTAATTCTTCGATATTCGCTTTTAATTTGGCCACATCAAGTTTTGGTGTGGTTACCCTGACTTCAGGACTCCCTATATCTGATATAGCACCCATTGGTGTTTTTGGAGATAAATCCTCATTAAAGGTTAAATCAGGCATTCTCGATTTAGAAGAGTTTATTTCAGATAAGTCTGAATAAAATTTTTCAGCAGCCTTTTGAATTTCTGTATTTAAAGGAATAGTTAATCCAGTTTTGTTTGTTTCCTTTTGATCAAATACGGGCTGAACAGGACCAATTGTTACTGGAACTGTCACAGCTTCCATGCCTTTTGTCATTCTTTTTATTAATTCTTCTTTTGATCTTAAATATTCATTATAATCAACGTCTTCAACATTTCTTGCCTGTCTTGTATAATCTTTTGGAGGTTCTCTTGCTCTTGGAGCCATTGTAAAATGTCTACCTTCATTTCGAGCATTCTCGAATTCTGGTCTTCTAGGAGTTTCAATGATTTCACAATTATTTGGATAAAGTTTAGGAGCTTCATTAATTGGAGGTGCACTCGGTGAAGTTTCAGTAGAAACCACCGGAGTAGACCATGATCTAGGAGGTCTCAAAGGCTGATTCTTTCTAGCAGTTGTATATATTTCTTCCATAACTGCATCCTCAGATTCACTTTCCATAGATTTCCCTGTAGGAGTACCCATTACCATTTCATGAATTAAATACAATCCTTCACTCATGTTTCCCTGTCTCCACATTCGCAATCTATCTTCATGAGTTTCTCTTCTCCAAGGTGGATTTTTAGAAGGTCTTTTAATTCCACTAGCTTCTCTTTGTAACTGATACATCTCGTCTTCCCACTCAACTAAAGCTTCAAATTGAGTTGGTCTCGGTTTCGGAACAAGAGCATTCATTTTCTCTCGTAAATTTCTTAAGACTTTTACATTAAATGAACCATCATCAGGCCAAGTTAAAACACCGTCGTTCTTAGTATAGCGTTTCCAACTATCGAACCATAAGACAGTATGATATCCATATTCACCTTCCATATACGCTGCAGGTGTTTTATACTTATGAAGTAGTTTACCACCTCGCGTTTCGATTTTCTTGTCAGGTGAAAATAAATTCTTAAACTTCTGAAATAATGTTGGCTTTTTCTCAACATGTTTAAAATGATAACTCATTTTTAAGAGTTAAATCTAATTCACAAAATCGTTCGTAAAATATTTCCGGGATGTTCCGTAAAACAACCAATCCGTGCGCGAAACACACCAACAAGCCAATGACAGTTGAGCTACGTCACTTTTCTGCTCAACCAATAAATTTGGAGTTTTTCCGAAGGACCAATCAGCTCACAGGCCGTCAGAGACTCAAGAGCCAATCAAAATATAGCTTGTGACGTAGGTCACCCAATCCCAGCGCGGCTCTGTGACGTACACAGCAGCTGCGGTTTCTCGTTTCTCACTACTGGCGCTTACCCCTCCTTCACAAAATCTTTTCACAGCGCCATTTTAAGAACCTTTTCAGTGTAAATTAATTCTTAACAATGACTATAAAGACAACATCTGTTCGTTTCACTATTTAGGATAGTTTACATACATTCAAGTATCCACACTTCGGAATAGACGGCGCTATTCACACTAAGGATAATATTCAATTGTTAGTAGAGTAACCTTACCCCACCCTTCTAACACGTATAATTATGAACTCGCTTTGCTCTGAACCCACCGCGAAGTGAAAGTTCTAAGAGTTCCACTTGAACATAAAATACAATTCAAATTCGCACTTTCACACTGAAATTTCCCTAATTTCAAACACACATGAAATCCGTACAGGACTCTCACCTGTTTATAGAAATCATGCACCGTTAGCAAAATAACGACGTTATCCGTACAGGGCTCTCACCTGTTTATAGATATGAAACATGTACCCGTACAGGACTCTAACCTGTTTATAGATAATCATGCACCGACGCTAATTTACCCTTCACTCAAGCTCGGATATAACTAATACTCTCATCACAGTGAGTTTTATGGAAGGCGCTTTGTCCCTATTCTCATGCTGCTTTAATTTCTTAGAAAACCCTCACTTTACAAGATTCAGACCTAGCCCTAAAACTGTGCTGCTCGGCGACAACACTATGGTACACGGCGATACCTCTTGTGATACTCGGCGATATCACTACAAACAGAACAGATGGCTTGCGTGACTAATTTCTCGCCACACAATCTATACCGGTATAGCTTACAGATAGCACGAAAAACGAACTCAACATGTGTTAAAACATCGATCCTATTTCCATACCATAATACTTTAGTAACCCTTAGCAACCACCATATTACCTTGGTTACTCTTAGCAACCATCAATTTCTGCTACCAGAGAATTGATCCAGCGGCCTATAGAAAATATATCATAAACAACGCTACCCAACTTCATAACCCATAAACAAAATTCTATACTAAATATGGACCCATTTATAAACCTGACATATTTTGGGCCTACTGAATCAGGTGGTCAGATTAAATCTATATACACATTATCTACAAACTATATACATTTTTATACATCTGCGAAAAGAATATTGTCATTAGAATAAAACTTAACCATTTAAATGACCACCATTGGCGACGTGATCTAGCTAATAGTAACCTACACTTCTGAATAACCAAGACCAGCTTGTTTGTCAAAAGTAAGATTTTATTTACTAAATTATGGTATATAAGTTGATAGTTTTATAAATGAATTTTATTAGCAATAAAGCAAGCATGATTGTAAAGAAATGTGAGAAAATACAATTTAAGTAAGTGAATCAAATTTAAAGTAAATATATAAAGTTTAGCATTTCTAAAACCTAATTCCCTAACTGAGCTAAATAGATAGAAATTAAAGTAAAGTTCTTTGAGGATTCTTACCTGCTCCACGCAAAGTCCGACAGCACATCACCCTCATCGGAAAGTCAGAAAGCAGCAGCCAGCCCATCCCTAGGGGCATGACTTTTTATACCTTTCTACGCTAACTAAACTACGCAAAGGAAAGTTTTCAGAAATCTTCGACGTCCCATTGGCTGAGAGTGACAAGTGACATGTCACCCACTTTTCAAAAGTTCCATTAGATCATGTTTCATAAAGACCATTGTCTCTTCCACGTGAAACCAGGAGCTTCCTGAGTTTGCAACAAATGTTCAAATTTGTTCTCACTACGTCCAAGCAACTTCCGCGGATGCCAAGTTAAGGCTGACAAAATGTTCACTTTCGACCTTGGCCATGTCCGACAGAATGATGACAGCACATCAGTTTTTGCTTTGTGAATGCAGCTTTGATAAACACTTTAATTCAGAATGGGCGTCTCGTGACTTTTGCAGAATTACAAGTCAGCTCTTTTCTGCGACTCAAGTGACTAGGCCCAAAAGCAGGCAACTTAAGCTTTCTAGTATAAAACAAACACAAGAAAAGTATTAATGTAAGAAATAATGTAGATTCTGTATCCACCCCAAGATTTACTAATTAATTAACCCACCCGATTAATCAAAATGTTATCTAGCCATTGCAAACAAATAAAGCAGCGTTTATATCTACCAGTCTCCGTTATTCCATGAGACTTATATGCACCTAGAATAGTAGAAATGACATCACACAGACAAGGAAAAGCAAAACAAGCACATGCTTCTTTTAAGTTTGCAGCAGTTAGTAATGACAAAAACGAAAACAATAAATTATTTTATTATTTTGCACGAACAAAAAGATGCAACAATTATGCACGTTTATGAGCACACATGTTAGTCCCCCCATGTGTAAAGTTTAATCTAAGTTGTATTAGCATGACATATCACAAATCATTAATATTATTATTCATGTTATGGAAATGTGACTTCACGAGTTTAAACAAAATTTTGTTTTCTATCTCGCTCCATCACCATCTAACATTAGTCATTATGGTGCCGTGTACATTATAAGACATTCGTACTTACAATTAATTTTTCGAGTGCATACCAGCGTTCATTACTTACTCTAACATCATAAAGAGCAATTTTATGGCACTATGTCTCTTTACAATTGTTCTGAGTCGTAATAATGCAATTGTTTATTGTATTTACATGGTATTTCATTTTCAACATCTATCACAATGCAAAGTATACTGCAAGAAATTCATAAATTTGATTGCACACTAACATTCTACTATTGTTATGGCTCTATGGGCTAGATGTTTTTAAACTACATTTACCGATTCTAAAATACTGAATTTTACCGATTCAGTATTTTAGAATCGGTAAATGCTATGTAGGTAATTACTTGGTAAGTATTACCGAATTGGTGCGATTCGGTATTTTCCGAATCGGTAAATACCGATTCGGTAATTCCCATTCATTCCTATGGGCCATAGGAATGAATGAGAATTACCGAATCGGTATTTATCGATTCGGTAAAAGGGGGGAAACATTCAAGGGTGGCAGGGTGTCACTTTGACACCCTGTTGCACCCCTGAATTGTGCATGGGTGCACATGTGGCACACATACCCACATGGCACTATTATTAAATGCAAAAAATTGCTTTTTTTAGGGTTTTCGTACTTTACCACCAACTTGTAGTTGGTGATAAATAACAAATCCTTACAGATGAAAAGCACTCACTTGAGTGCTTCCTACATTTCAGATTTGGTAATTTACCGAATCGGTATTTAAGAATTCGGTAATTTACTGAATTCTTAAATACCGATTCGGTAAATTACCTAGGGCCCGATGTAGGTAATTCTCCTTTACCACTTCTTAAATACCGAATTTTACCGATTCCGTATTTAAGAAGTGGTAAATATGAAGGGGGGAGATGTAGGTATTTCCAGATGTGTAAATACCGAATCTTTAAGATTCGGTATTTACCGAATCTGGAAATACCGAATCGGTATTTCCTATTGATTCCTATGGGCTGTGAAGCCCATAGGAATCAATGGGCAATACCGATTCTGTAATTACAGAATCGGTAAATACCGAATTTCTCAAGGGTGCAGGGGGTGTCAATTTGACACCCTCTGGCCCCCCCAAAACAGGCTCGGGTGCCATGTGGCAGGTATACATGCCCGAAGGGCAGGTGTGCCTGTCATATGGCAGAGGTGTGCATGCACACATGTGCATGCACACCGGAATCGGTATTTTACCATCAAATTGGATTTGATGGTAAAATACCGATTTTGTAAGGCTTGTGGGACTCAGAAGAGTCCCACCTACATCTCAAATTTACCGAATCGGTAAAAATACCGATTCGGTATTTTACAGAATCGGTAAATTTACCGATCGGTAAATTTACCGATTCTGTAAAATTAAGGGCCCTACATACCATTCCTGCAATACCGGTCGGTAACGGCAGAAAATACCGATTTTCGGCCGTTACCGACCGACCTACATCTGGCCCCCAATCTGAAATGTAGCCACCTACATCCCAAATGCCTAATACCGGTCGGTAACGGCGGAAATTCGGTAATTTCGTCCGTTACCGACCGGTATTAGGGTTCCTCATCTGGCCCCAAGTCTTTCAATTGTTCTGTAAGATCAAGCACAATGCAATGCACTATATTATTGGCCGCTACAGTCACATCATTTCTTAGATCATCTTTCAGATCTATTTAGGACCAGTAATTTCCGCTATGAAGCCATATGGGTTATTAGTACTTCATTATAGTCGCTGGGCATATAAACATGTGAAACTTGCTCCTTTGGTATTGAGAATTGTTCCCTTACATTCAGGGATATGATCTTTTATGCCTTTGTATGCTAATCAATTTGCGTTTTGTAACAGTATTCATAAATCATAATTTGCGGAATCATGACCATTACCTAATGCAATATTAATTTATATGCGTTATAACAAACGACAACTATTTGCGACCACTAACTATTGTATACTGTATTCATGAATACTCTTATTACTATATGCAATATTATAAGATCGCCGCCAAAGTAGCATTTTGTTTGTTGAACACTAGCGGAAGTACTTGTCTGTTTTTCACTTTCTTTTATCACAAGACTATGTATTGGAACATTTCCTGTATGCAAATTGTGTGATCAAGACAGCGCCGTCAGTCGACATGCATTACCGTGTGTGAATAAACTTCCACTGTGGCAGTACCCGAGAGCGCGGACATTCTCTTTTCAATTGTGTGTCAAGTTAGTTACAGTTAGGACCTATTTTCCATAGGAAATCCGCAACATTCTATTTGGAATAACTTTAGGGCAGGTTGATGAATCTTCGCAAAATTTTCAAAAACTAATGGCTAGCTCCGTTCTGCTCCTTCCCTGAAAGTTTCGGGGTGATTTGTGAAGCGGGGCTGAGAAACAAGGGGGAACCCAAAACATGTTTTCCCCATGCAATTTTCCATAGGACTTTAGCCACAGCTACAGCCCGAACTGCTGAACGGAATCACGCCAAATATGGCAGAGATGTAGTCCTCAGTTCAGACTAGTGCCTTTTGCTTAAATGGTGTCAATCTGTTCAGTAGTTTCTGAGAAAATTACAGTTAAAAGCATATATATATATATATCTATATATCTATGGGCGCGGTGGATCCGCGGACTATGAGTGCACCGTGAGTGTATCATAAGCACACCCTTCGATCACGCGCTGAAAGATAATTAGCTGTCAAGTGGTTGTCAAAATTCGAAACCAAGAACTCTTGGCAGCCATTTTGTGGCTCGGTAGAAGCGAGGTTGAAGAAGTCAGTTGAACAAGTGTGCAAAACTTAGAAAGGGGGCAGGGTAGAAATACTTTGACCCTCTAAACCTGCTTAGGAGGTCCCAGAAGGGCCCCCAGGGCCCACTCATTTTTATTTTATTTTTTAAACGGCAAGTGGCGTAGGATGCGCAGACTCTGCCGTAAAGTAAATAAAATTGACTTTTTCATAATTAGCCCCGGGGGGAAAGTCTCGGAGGCAAAATTATTAGATTTTATGGGGGGCCCATAGGGGCCCCTCAGCCCTGGTGATCGTCACCCCCCGGGGCTACTAAAAAAAAAATGGTTGGGGGGACTCCAAGGTCCCTAAAGCCCTGGGGACCACCACCCCCCCAGGGCTTTATGTATTGTGGGAGGGGGGCTGTGCGCCCCCCCTCCTGCAGCACTCGAGTGCCCCGTCATACCCCAGGGCTAAAAAAAAAATGGTTGGGGGGGCGTGGCCTGGCGGCAACCGCGGCGCTACAGAGGGCAAACCAAAGGCCCCAAAAATCCTGACTATATCCTACCGCTTCACCAACTTGACGACCGCATTCCGCCGGCGGGGATGCCCCGGAGTCGGGGGAAGTTACTCCAGTACCTCTCCGTCACCGTAGGACGCGGCGGCGGCGCCCGGCGGCCGGGAGTCCCCTGGGGCCTAGATAAGAGAAGTGAGGGGAAGTAAGCACAGGCCTTGCATGATAGGGCCGAGCCGAGGCGCGTCGGCACGGGAAGACGTGGAGAGCGGAGGCCCAGAGGCAGGGTCGTGTGGGCCCCCTAATATCGGTGCCCCTCCCGACAATACTGCTTTGTGCCTGCGGATCAAGGGAGCAGGCCACTCGTGAGTGGTGCGAGCCGGAGGGGCAGACGACACGAGAGGACAGGTCTTGGACCCACGTGGCGGTGGAGAACGGCCACCTGGATCCCGGAGGTGAGGTGGAGAGCTCTGGGCGCATCGGTGCCGAACAAGGAGGGGATCAAAGGTCCGGTGGGCGACCCCCCCAGTGACATTGCTCGGCGGCCTCGAGGAGGGAGCGAGGACCGCCACGAGTTTTGTGCACCAGCTGGGCGGAGGGCCCACGAGGATCCTTTCTCGAGGCAGCGGCAGGCGGAGGTATCCAAAGGTGATCGGGAGCAGAGGCGAGGGGCCGACTGAACAGACCTGGGGAAGTTTGCGACTGCCGAGAGTGCTATTTCGGCCCAGATTCGGGGGGAGCGTCATGTAGCCCGTGGGAGGGCCCCACAGCAACAGAGGTCCCAGGAGATCATCGGATCCCGGTACGAAGGGCACTGAACACCAGGGTGAGGCGTTTGTGGTCTCTGGCAGGTGACCCAGGGAGGGAGTGGGTCCGGGGGGAGCTACCCCCGAACGGTGGAGGAGGTGGAAGATTGCGCTACGGGGAATACAGTGAGAAAGCACCGCAGACATTCGCTCCAGTAGGGAGCCTAGGCACTGCACAAGCGAACGCCGGCCAGGGTTGGGATAGATGGCCCAGGAGCACGTGGCAGGAATAATGGCGGAGTGACGAAGGACCCAGGTTAGCGGGGTGGCTCCGCTGGTGCCTCGTGGTCTTCATCTAAGACAACCATGAAGCCCAAGAATTCCGCCATCACACAAGCCAACACCATGGACAAGTATACGGCCCCGGTGGGTGGGGGGGTGAGGCCCCCAACGGGAATGTGACCGAAGCCAGAACCATCTTTGACCAATATCATGCAGGCCATACAAACTCTGGGTGCCATGCTAGAGTCCAAGATCGACAAAGTCACAATCAAGATGGCGCTGCAACGGGCGGACCACAATAAAACTTCGGCGAAAGCCACTCAGAATGCCACGGACATTCAATCAATCAATCAACAGATTTATAAAGCGAGCTACTCACTCGCTAGGGCCTCAAGGCGCTGGGAGGGGAGGGGTCCGTTACTGCTCGGAAAGCCAGGTCTTGAGTTGCTTCCTGAAGGAGAGATGGTCCTGGGTCAGCCGTAGATGGATGGGGAGCGAGTTCCATGTCTTGGCCGCCAGGTAGGAGAAGGATCTTCCTCCGGCAGTGGCTCTGCGGATGCGTGGGACGGTGGCGAGGGCGAGGCTGGTCGATCACAGCTGGTGGGTGGGCGTGTAGAAAGTGAGGCCGTTGTTGAGGTACTTGGGGCCCAGGTCGTGGAGAGCCTTGTGTGCGTGGGTGAGGAGTCTGAACGTGATTCTTTTGCTGATGGGGAGCCAGTGCAGGTCTCTCAAGTGGGCGGAGATGTGGTTGTGGCGTGGGATGTCCAGGATGAGTCGTGCGGAGGCAATCTGTATGCGCTGGAGTCTTTTCTGTAGTTTGACTGTGGTTCCAGCGTAGAGGGTGTTCCCGTAGTCCAGTCGGCTGGTGACGAGTGCCTGTGTGACCGTCTTCCTGGTTTCGGTGGGGATCCATCGGAAGATCTTTCAGAGCATGCGCAGGGTGTTGAAACAGGATGACGAGATGGCGTTGACTTGTTTGGTCATCGAGAGGGAGGAGTCCAGGATGAAACCCAGGTTTCGTGCGTGGTCCGTCGGCTAGGGGGTGGTGCCCAGGGCAGGGGGCCACCAGGAGTCATTCCAGGCGGAGGGGGATTAACCCAGGATGAGGACTTCCATCTTGTCAGAGTTCAGTTTCAGGCGGCTGGGCGAGGATCCTTGGGGTACGCCGCAGATGACTTCAGTGGCTGCGGATAGGAACGGGGGGAGGCGGACTCTTTGGGTTCTTCCGGCCTGGAACGAGATGATCCACTCCAGTGTCTTCTCTTGGATTCCTGTGTTGCAGAGGTGCTGTATCAGTATGCGGTGGCATACTGTGTCGAACGCTGCAGAGAGGTCCAGGAGGATGAGGGCAGCTGTTTCCCCGTTGTCGAGCAGGGATCTGATGTCATCGGTGGCTGCGATGAGGGCGGTCTCGGTGCTGTGGTTAGCTCAGAAACCGGACTGTGAGGGGTTGAGGGATCCGTTAGTCTCGAGGAAGGCGGCGAGCTGTATGTTGACGGTCTTCTCTATGACTTTGGCAGGAAAAGGGAGGAGCGAGATGGGGCGGAAATTCTTGAGGTCGGTGGGGTCCGCTGTCGGTTTCGTCAGGAGGGCGCTGAGCTCGGCATGCTTCCAGCTCTACGGGAAGGTGGCGGTGGTGAGGAAGGTGATGTCCCGGAGTTGGGGTGCGATGATGGAGCCGGCTTTGTTGAAGACGTGGTGGGGGCAGGGGTCGGAAGGGGAGCCGGAGTGGATGGTGTTCATCGTGCGGGTGGTGTCTTCGGTGTTGACTAGGGTCCAGTTGCAGAGGGTGGTGGTGGGGGGCGTTGGTCCGGTGGTTGGGTGTGTGGTCTGTGCGCCGAAGCTGTTGTTTATGTCGGCGATCTTGCGGTGGAAGAACGAGGCGAGTGAGTCGCAGAGGTCTTGCAACGGTGTGATGTCGTTGGTTCCGGCGCCGGGGTTGGAGAGCTCTTTGACGATGCTGAAGAGTTGTGGGTGTTGTTGTCCAGTTGTTCTTTGAATGCTGTTCTTTTGGTGGCGCGGATCAACTGGTGGTGTATGCGGGTGGCATTCTTGAGGGCTGTCAGGTTTTCTGTGGTTTGATCTTGTCGCCAGGCTTTTTCAAGGGTGCAGCAGTTTTTCTTGGAGGTCTTGAGTTCGTTGGTGAACCACGAGGCTTTCTTGCTGCTGGGTCTGCTGGGTGAGTTCTTCCGAGGTGCGAGGTCATCGGCGCAGTTGGTGATCCACTGTGTGAAGTCGCGGGCTGCTACGTTAGGGTCCGTAGTGTTGGCGGGAGGGTTCTGGCTGAGGTAGGTGGTGAGCTGGTCGGCGGTGATCTTGCTCCAGCTCCTGCGGGGAACCTGTTGCGGGTGGTGGTGGGTTGTGGTTCTCCTGAAGTTGAAGAGGACGCAGCTGTGATCTGTCCAGTGTAGTCCGGTGGAGTGGCTGAAGGAGATGTCCTTGCTGGAGGAGAAGACGGGGGTCAAGCGTGTGGCCGGCGTAGTGGGTGGGGGTGTTCACCAGTTGCTTGAGTCCGAGGTTGGCGAGGTTGTCCAGGAGGGTGGTGGTGTTGTTGTCGTTGTTGTTCTCCAGGTGGAAGTTGAGGTCCCCGAGGAGGATGCGGGCTGATGAAGTCTACGATGGCTTCACTGAATTGTGTGCGTGGTCCCGGGGATCTGTAGATGAGAGTGCCTCTGAGGGTGGTCTTGGGGTCGGTGTGTATCTGGAAGTGAAGGTGCTCGGCGGCGGTGAGGGTGTCGTCAGAGTTGGTCGTGATTCGGATGCTGCTTCTGTGGACGATGGCGATACCTCCTCCAGTCTGATTGACGCGGTCCCTCCGGGTGATTTTGTATCCGTCCAGGATGGCTATGGCGATGTCTGGCGCTGAGGAGGCGTTCATCCAGGTTTCCCTGACCAAGAAGGGAGGGCCCGGAGGATCAATATTCGGGTGGTGGGAGTGCTGGAAAAAATGGAGGGGCCGAGAGTTGATTTGTTTCTGGAAGACATTATCCTAAATCACCTCAAACCCAAACGCCTCTCCAGGTTTTTTGTCATTGAGCGTGCACACCGGGCGCCGGTCCCCCCGCCTCGTCCAGGGCTCCTCCGAGAACAATCATTGCCCGGATCCTCAATTTTAGGGATCGAGACGCAGTTTTGCAGGCGGCCCGCCAACATGGGGACCTTCAGATTAACAATGCTACGATTAGATTCTTTCCCGATTTTACTTTTAAGGTCCAGCAGGAGCGTCGCTCGTTCGATGGAGTGAAGAAAGAGCTTCGTGTTTGTGGCTTCAAATACATGATGTTCTTCCCGGCGAGTCTCAAGATTCTGGCAAACGGGAAATCCTTCTTCTTCACGTCCCCGGAGGATGCCATGGCCTGGCTGGAGGAGAATGCGCAACCTTCGGGTGGTCCACGGCCGGGTGACAGTTGGAGGGACACAGGTGCGCAGTCCCCAATGTCGTCTGTGGGCTCAACGGGGAGAGAGCGTCAGATGCAAGGCGATCCCCGACCACCAGACAGAACTAGGGCGAGGAGCCTGTCTGCCTCACCGGACCTGGGATGACACTGCTGAGGGCGGTCTGGCATGAAGAGCGCGGATGGAGTACTTGTAAAGCATATTGACTCTCCTGTGAGTAAGACTGATAGGACACTGAGGTGGCGATGGGACTCTATCCAAAACTGGCCTGGGGGAGGTGTCAAACCCCTAGTGGTCATGCAGTAACGAACGTTTGGTGATGATGAAGGGGTGGTGGTTTGGTAATCCACTCGGGAGGCTTACATTTTTTGCCCTATCTCTATTAATACAATATGGTGAGATGGTTAGATTGCTATGGTGGGGGGCCGGGTGACACCCTCAGAATACCAGTCTGGTTGTCACACTACCCCTAGGTTTTTGTTGTAAGGGCGACAGGCGCTCTGCTTGTTGGGGTATGTCGGGCCCGGTTGGCCTGCGAAGCAGGGTAGAACGGTGGGGGGGTTCTGGTGGTTGGGGGGAAGGTTAAAAGTTTGTTATTTGCATTTATGTTGGTGCACTGTACAGTTCTTTTGGCTCCAGAGGCATGAATGGTGGGCAGGCAGGTGGTGGGGGGCGGTAGAGATGGGCAACAGTCCTTAGAGTTCTTTTTGATAGATATTAATGATGCACACATCAAAGGCGCAGAAAGTCACTATATTATCCTGGAACATTAATGGCCTGCAAAATAAGATTAAGTGTACCAAGGTCCTCCAATATCTTCATAGGCATGCCCCAGACATAGTACTGCTTCAAGAAACACACCTGATAGGAAACCACTACAAGGCCCTTAATAGATTTGGCTACACGTTGCGAGCCCTGCAGGCTTTACCACTGGCTCCAGGGGTGCTGCCATCCTGATTAAAAATTCCTTTCCGCTTGTGATTGTGCGTCAATGGTTAGACCCATTGGGGCGCTATGTGGCAGTCTCTGGACAGTGGGAGGGCTGACATTTAACCTTTGTTCACTTTACATTCCCCCAAAGCTGCACAGTGTTACTCTCCCCGATATAGGGAAACTGCTCCTGGGAATGCCACCTGGGGTCCTACTCCTAGGGGGGGATATCAATGATGTTATGGCGAGGGACATTCATAGGTCACAGGCTCCATCCGCCAAGGTGGGGGATCTGCCACCTCCGAGATTTTGTGCATGCTATGGGCTTGGTGGACCTGTGGAGTGCACACAACCCCCACCTTTGGCAATACACACATATATCCACATCGCATGGCTCAGCGTCCAGGATCGATTACCTATTCACACAGGTGGGTTACATGAGTCTCTTCCAGGGTGGTTGTCATAAGGCAAGAGGAATGTCAGATCACTCCCCGGTGGAGGTGCAACTAAGGGGCCCGGAGAGCGAATGGGGTACTCCCCCCCGGCTTGACGCCTTTTTGTTTAAAGACCAAGAGTTTCAGGAACAGTTTCGGGAGCGTGTAGACCAATATTTCGCGGAAAACGTTGGCTCAGTTAATTCACAGAGTATTGTGTGGGAGGCTTACAAGACCGTGGCCAGGGGTTTTGTACAGGAGGAGGTGGGTAAACGGCGAAAGGATAAATATGCCCAGATTGATAAATTGGAAATGGAGTTTCATGCCTTAGAGAGCGATAGGGGGGAAATGCAGGAGCGGAACAGACGCCACATGCTGCGGCTCCTAGAAAAGGAAATGAAGGATGTGCTCTCTGTGCTCCCTGACCAGGCTACCCAGAGGCGCGTTTATGATTTAGGGGACAAGGCCAACAAGATGATAGCCTGGCTAAAGAAACGAGATAGGGAGCGTAACTGAATGCCCGGGATCCGAACGACGGAAGGGACGATGAAAGACACAAGCGTGGGCATAGCAGAGGAGTTTGCGCTTTATTATGAGGCGGTTTATCAGTCTCAAACAAACAGATGCGAGCTGGAGTGTGAGGACATTTTGGCCCCCCTACAGCTGCCCACCCTAGATCCAGCAGATAGTGATATTCTGGAGTCCGACATTACTGTGAAAGAGGTAGAAGATGCCATGGGGGACTTGCAGGCAGGGAAGGCGCCGGGACCCAATGGGTTCCCAGCAGGGGCCTTTGGATGTGTATCGCGTAGAGTTGCACCCCATATGTTGCGAATGTCCAATGAGGCCAAACAGGAGGGGCTGCTTACGAAGGATCTCAGGTCTGCAACGATTGTAGTGATCCATAAATCTGGCCTATGCAGCTCATACAGGCCCATATCACTCCTCAATTACGAAATGAAGGTCCTTGGTAAGATCCTGGCCACCAGACTGGGAGCGGTGGTGCAGTCTCTGATCCATCCGGATCAATGAGGCTTTATGCCACACAGGAGTACGCGGCTTAACTTAAGGCGTCTTTTTGGAATATTGCAGACGATATCTGCCCGACCAAGCGTACCGGCGGCCCTGTTGTCGCTAGATGCCCATATGGCTTTTGATAGTATAGAGTGGCAATACATATACGCAGTTTTGGCAAAATTGGGCTTTGGAGACAACTTTCTGGCGTGGGTAAAGCTGCTATACACCGAGCCGCTTGCGAGGGTCAGAGTCAATGGCACTCTGTCCAGGGAGTTTCAACTGGGGCGGGGTACGAGGCAGGGCTGTCCGCTCTCCCCGACCCTGTTCGCCTTGGCCCTGGAGCGGCTGGCGACATGGGTGTGGGCGGACCCACTGGTGTGGGGCATAGACCTGGGGGGGGCTGGGAAGAGCGTATATCGTTGTACGCGGACGACGTTCTGTTGTATGTTCAACAACCAGCCGTCTCCATCCAGAGATTGAATGGAGATTTTGCGCAAGGTTGGTGAGTACTCAGGATATCGTATTATTTGGAATACGTCCATAGGTCATGTTTTGGTGGGACCACCGCCGAGCTTATTAGAAGAATGCAGAGGGATGGTGTGGACGGAGGTTTTTTGGTATCTGGGCATTTGCATTACGAAATCGGAAGCGGAGTTCCTGCGCTTGAATGTGTCGGCTCAATTGGAGCGGCTACATGGGGATATTGAACATTGGAAAACCCTCCCGCTCTCCTTGATGGGGCATGCTGTCTTATTTAAAATGATGGCCCTTCCACGTCTGCTATATGTTTTGCAGAACACACCCTTTCTGGTCCCGGAGCGGATCTTTCGGGTGGTTGAGGCGGAGCAGCGCTCGCTGCTGTGGAGTGGGGGGTGCCCGAGAATTGCCCTTAAGAAGCTACAGAGGGGGGCATATGACGGTGGGCTCGCCGGCCCTGGATTTCCGCCTTTATTATTGGGCGACGCAGCTAGTTAACGTCAATGGGTGGGTGTTTGCCCCGATGGAGGAGCCGGCATACCGGGTAGACCGTATGGTCTTCGGCAGTAATACCTACTTGGCAGCTCTTTATAGTAGAGGTAGGCGCAACCTGTCTCTGCCACCTCAGACGGCTGCAGTGGTAGGGGTGTGGAAGCGGGTGACAAAGCTGCTGGGATGGGAAGCGAAGATTGCAGAGCAAACCCTACTGTGGACTGAGAATTTCCTCCCAGCGGTAGCGAAGCTAAAGGGTCTTATCTGAATTGGTCACTCACTTCTGGGCACTTTCCCCTCTAATTTCTGCTGAAATTCCCCCGCGCAGCGGATGTAAGCGCTGCCGCGGGTTGAGAAAGCCATCGCCGCTATCTCGCGCCAAGCCACCTGGCCACGCCCACTTACGTGAGGCCACGCCCACTTCTTCCCAGCCTACATAAGTCGCGCTGACTACTAGCCGCGCTATAGGACACTGAACACTCCTGAGGCACAGCCGGGAGAATCGCTCCCTAATTATTTTTAAAAAATCATTGTATTTGTTGAATTTTATCTGAATTGGTCACTCACTTCTGGGCACTTTCCCCTCTAATTTCTGCTGAAATTCCCCCGCGCAGCGGTTGTAAGCGCTGCCGCGGGTTGAGAAAGCCATCGCCGCCATCTCGCGCCAAGCCCTCTGACCACACCCACTTACGTGAGGCCACGCCCACTTCTTCCCAGGCTACATAAGTCGCACTGACTACTAGCCGCGCTATAGGACCCTGAACACTCCTGAGGCACAGCCGGGAGAATCTCTCGCTAATTGTTTTTAAAAAATCATTGTATTGGTTGAATTTTATCTGAATTGGTCACTCACTTCTGGGCACTTTCCCCTCTAATTTCTGCTGAAATTCCCCCGCGCAGCGAATGTAAGCACTGCCGCTGGTTGAGAAAGCCATCGCTGCCATCTCGCGCCAAGCCCCCTGGCCACGCCCACTTACGTGAGGCCACGCCCACTTCTTCCCAGCCTACATAAGTCGCGCTGACTACTAGCCGCGCTATAGGACACTGAACACTCCTGAGGCACAGCCGGGAGAATCGCTCGCTAATTATTTTTAAAAAATCATTGTATTTGTTGAATTTTATCTGAATTGGTCACTCACTTCTGGGCACTTTCCCCTCTAATTTCTGCTGAAATTCCCCCGCGCAGCGGATGTAAGTGCTGCTGCGGGTTGAGAAAGCCATCGCCGCCATCTCGCGCCAAGCCCCCTGGCCACGCCCACTTACGTGAGGCCACGCCCACTTCTTCCCAGCCTACATAAGTCGCGCTGACTACTAGCCGCGCTATAGGACACTGAACACTCCTGAGGCACAGCCGGGAGAATCGCTCGCTAATTGTTTTTAAAAAATCATTGTATTTGTTGAATTTTATCTGAATTGGTCACTCACTTCTGGGCACTTTCCCCTCTAATTTCTGCTGAAATTCCCCCGCGCACCAGATGTAAGCGCTGCCGCGGGTTGAGAAAGCCATCGCCGCCATCTCGCGCCAAGCCCCCTGGCCACGCCCACTTACATGAGGCCACGCCCCCCACACCCTACATCAATGTGCATTCCCCGGACGCGCAGCAGACGAGCGCAGCGGGCGTGCCGTCAGCGCGCCGAAGGTAAGCCCGTCTGCGCCCGTCCGCGCCAGACTGGGCCCAGGGGTCAGTCAAGCTGGTTACCCCATCTCATACTCAGCCGACTCGCTCAGAGAACTACAACTCCCTCACCGTTCACCCTCCCCTACCACCTCCAGACGCATTACTACAGCTGGTCTTGCACGCTCAGACCTACGCCTCCCTCGTCAGAGCACCCCCCCTCGGCACACCGGCCAGAAGTAACACTCTCATCCGGGTGCTGTATCTGAACACCCGTTCCCTAGTAAAACACCAAACCGACATCTATATTCTCCTGTCTACCGAGAAGCCTGACGTCCTGCTGCTCACAGAAACCTGGCTGACCACAGATTCTCTCCCTGCCATCCTGGCGGCCCTCCCCCCAGACTATTACATCCTCCATACCGATCGCCCCGGAGATCGCTCTGGGGGTGGAGTGGCCGCCATAATATCAAAACACCTCAACTCTACCTCCATCCCTTCCCTTGTCCTCCCGGAAGTAGACAACCTAATTCTTAGCCTAAAAACGGATGTAGGAGCCCTAACCCTCCTTCTCCTATATCGACCCCCTCACTCTATGCCATCCTTCACTGTCACCTTGATTGAACAGCTGTCTGACCTACTTACATTACATCCCAGACTAGCTCTCTTTGGTGATCTCAACTATTGGTATATGATCCAGCGGGCTATAGAAAATATATCATAAACTACGCTACCCAACTTCATAACCTATAAACAAAATTCTATACTAAATATGGACCCATTTATGAACCTGATATATTTTGGGCCTACTGAATCAGGTGGTCAGAATAAATCTATATACACATTATCTACACACTATATACATATTTATACATTTGCAGAAAGAATATTGTCATTAGAATAAAACCCAATCATTTAAACGACCACCATAGGTGACGTGATCTAGCTAAAGATAACCTACACTTCTGAATAACCAAGACCAGCTTGTTTGTCAAAAGTAAAATTTTATTTTCTAAATTATGGTATATATGTTGTAAGTCTTATAAATGAAATTTATTTGCAATAAAGCAAGCATGATGGTAAGAAATAAGAGAAAAATACAATTTAAGCAATTGAATCAATTTAAAGAAATTATATAAAGTTTAGCATTTCTAAAACCTATTTCTCTAACTGAGCTAAATAAACAGAAATTAAAGTAAAGATCTTTGAGGATTCTTACGTGCTCCACGCAAAGTTCAGCAGCACATCACCCTCATCGGAAAGTCAGAAAGCAGCAGCCAGCCCAACCCTAAGGGCATGACTTTTTATACCTTTCTACGCTAACTAAACTAGCAAAGGAAAGTTTTCAGAAATCTACGACGTCCCATTGGCTGAGAGTGACAAGTGACATGTCACCCGATTCTTAAAAAGTTCCACAAAATCATGTCTTACAAAGACCATTGTCTCTTCCACGTGAAGTCAGAGGCTTCCTGCGATTGCAACTTTGTATTAAGTCATCCTCGCAGCTTCCATAGTCTTTCAGCACGACTTCCGCGGATGCCAAGTTAAGGACTGACAAAAAGTTCACTTTCGACCTTGGCCATGTCCGACAGAATGATGTCAGCTCATCAGTTTTTGCTTTGTGAATGCAGCTTCAATAAACGTTTTAATTCAGAATGGGCGTCTCGTGACTTTCTGCAGAATTATGGATCAGCTCTTTTTCTGCTGCTCAAATATCTAGGCCCAAAAGCAGGCAACTTATGTTTTCTAGTATAAAACAAACACAAGAAAAGTATTAATGTAAGAAATAAAGTATATTCTGTATCCACCCCATGGTTTACTAATTAATTAACCCACCCGATTAATCAAAATGTTACCTAGCCATTGCAAACAAATAAAGCAGCGTTTATATTTACCAGTCTCCGTTTTTCTATGAGACCCATAAGCACCTAGAATAGTAGAAATGACATCACACAGACAAGGAAAAGCAAAACAAGCACATGCTTATTTTAAGTTTGCAGCAGTTAGTAATGACAAAAACGAAAACAATAAATTATTTTATTATTTTGCACGAACAAAAAGATGCAACAAATATGCACGTTTATGAGCACACATGTTAGTCCCCCCACGTGTAAAGTTTAATCTAAGTTGTATTAGCATGACATATCACAAATCATTAATAATTTTATTCATGTTATGGAAATGTGACTTTGCGAGTTTAAACAAAATTTTGTTTTCTATCTCGCTCCATCAACTCCCTCATCTGGTGATTAACAAATCACCACACCAGCACTCAAAATTTTGATAAACTAGATTTATTAGAAATCGATTCAAATTCATTTGTATCAGTAAACCTAAAAGTCTGTTTCAGCATAATCTTTGCAATTAACATGACGCTCTCTATGTAACTCCTGCAACTCGATCTCCCTTTCCTCTTCTTTTCTGAGTTTATAGATTCTCTTCTTTTCCTTCATATGTTTCTTTCTTTTATGTAATAAACAACCTACTTTAGTCAAAATAAAAATGAATACTATTATAATCAAAGGTGCCAGAATCTTGCCAAGAATTGAACTTCCGATATTATGAAACCAGTTTTTAATTGCTTGAAACCTTTTTGAAAGTTTTCCTGTAAAATCTTCTTCTTCTAAAGGAATTATTTCTGAATGCATTTGTGTGATATTCTTAATATACATTTCAATATTCTTACTTTCATCAGGTATATATGTACAGCAATGTTGAACATGTAAAATGCCACAGACTCCTCCCTCTTTTGCTAGGAGTATGTCTAAAGCAAGACGATCTTGAATTACCATGGATCTAATTGCAATAACTTCAACATTCACTAATTGAAACCCATCAGCAGTATCAGTTGATAATCTATCAACTATAGTGGACAATTTTCTGATTCTCCCTGCATTTAGGGTTATACCAACAAAAGGTATTACAGCTTGGAAAATATCTCCCAGAACTTCAGTAAAAGTTTCTCTTTTAGCTCTATTTACATAATTATGAATTTTAAACAATCCTTCTGAATCTCTGTCAACATGAAACACTTTAGGAAAAACAATTCCCACATAACAAGTTCCATACCAATGGTCTGGAAGGTTGTAATAGGCTTTGTCACCACAAACAAAATAAATTCCAGGAAAGATAGGATCTTTTCCACCTTTAAATCCCCAACCTCCCATAATCTGATAAGTATCTTCACAGTTGCTTGCACCTACAAAATAATTATCAAAAAGTGTATTATCTCTTCTAATGCAAAGCTTTCCACTAACAGGTTTGTCTATGTGAATTGCAATATTTTCAAGCATTTTGCCATTTAGTTTCTCATCTTCTTTTTGCCAGAAGGATGACTTAGTCTGCTTGACTAATTCATTTCTCTTATAAATTGCTTTTCTCTCCTCAACCATATTCAAGAATTTCTTTCCTTCAGCACTTAATTTACATGTTAGATTATTCTTATAAGCATACTCATATGTGAGTTCGTTAGTAACAAGGAAATATTCTCTCAATTGTTTAGCTTTCTTATGCTTATTTAAAACATTATCAATCTTGACATTAGCAAAAATCTCATCATAATTTGAATAGTAATATTCTAAACGACCAGTTTGATAAAATAAACTAGTTAATACACTACATGTAACAGCATAAGTGAGAGGAAGCATATTATATGTTACTCCCTCAGAAACAGAAGCAGGTAACTTAACGCAGACATAACAGTCCTTTGCATCCATTACCTTTACATATTCACTCAAAAGCTTTGTGAAAGTATTGCTTGAAAAATCACCTATTGATTTATCTTGATGAATGTTAGGCTGATGATCAATAACTTTTGCAGACGCACTATGTTTAGTTTGGCTAACCAGAGCTTTGCTTGTTATGTTAACTTTGTGTAATTCTCTATTCATTTCTAAAGGTATAATCACAGCTAGTATTAACCAGAGCAGAACTAAAATGAGCAGACATACCAGAGTCATCTTACAGCATCTCTTAAAAACAGAACATTTTGAAGTGCTCTCCTTAACGTAAGGCATTTTTAGGTTAGTTTTAGCCTCAAAAATAAAAATAAATTTTAAAATTTATATACACCCCCCTTTTAAAATATATTTTTCTTTTATAACCCTAAACAAGATTTCTTCGACCTTATGTCATACATAAGTTTTCTTTTACTAAACAGTTTTTCTTCGACCTTGTGTCAACTAACAGGATTTCTTCAGCCTTTTGCCAATTTAATAATTTTGTACTTCAATCATTGTCACTAATTTCTTGGATTTCGTTTTCTTCTTCACTACTATCATATATGTCAATAACAGGTGGAATTACTAAGTAAGTCCACTCAGGAGACTTGTATTTCTGGTTTGGTCTAATTATTCTCTTCCCTTTTCTCGATATTACTTCAATCTTTCTTCCAACTCCAATTTCTTTTCCTGGACTCTTTTGACTACTGATTTCTTCAACCTGTTCTATTGGCTTTTTGATCAATCTGACTCTTAATCTTCCACCAGGCCAGTAGTCTGCTTTTCTCACGTACTTCTTCTTTGGTTCAGAATTATTTGATTCTGACTTCCAAGTCCTTTTCTTTCCGTTTTTACTTCCACCTTCCACGTCACTTTCTTCTTCAGTTTCGTAGTCTGAAATTTCAATTGACTCAGGAACTTCTCTATTCGGCAATTTCACTCCTTCAGGAACTTCACTTTGTCTTCCATCACTGGTACTCGGTAATTCGTTCTCCTCTTCTTCTTCAATTACCTCTAGCTTCCCAGATTTCGGATTTCTGTTCCTTACTTCAGAGCTTGTTCTCTGCCTTTCGATACTCTCCTGGTCTGAAACTTCCTTCGGTTCAGCTTCTTTGTCTTCAATATAGACAACCGAATCCTCAGTTGTCTTTCCTTTTAACAGATTCTCTTCACCTTCAGAATCTATTTCAATTATTTCTAAGTCTTTTCTTGTCAGATTTCCATTCACTGGCACAGTTTCCAGATGTCGACTTTCTTGTCGTTCTTCAGAATCTGGAATTACTTCACCTTCTGTTCTATCTTCTGCTTCAGAATCAGAGTCATCTGTGGTATCACTTTCAACATCAGAATTCTCAGGAGTTGGTATTGGAATAGTATGACTTGGATGAATCCAGCGCTTCAATCCTCTGCACTTTACAGCATTAGTAGTGATTAAGATTACCTGCCTAGGTTTCTGCCATCTAGGAGATAGACAATTCCTTCTCCGATGTACTTTCGTTCTGACCCAGTCTCCAGGTCTCAGATCATGTGTCAAAACTTTGTCATTTGATTGAGCTTCAGTTCCCACCTGATTAGACACAGAAGTTACCATATCAGATAACCTTTTACAGTAATCCAAAATCGCACTGTCATTTATGCTCAACAATTTACCTACAGGTACAAAAGCTTGCCTCATAACTCTTCCCATCAAAATTTCATGAGGACTCAAACCTGTCTTTTTATCTGGTGTACTTCTTATTGACATCAAAACAAGTGGAAGAGCATCAGTCCACTTAACTCCTGTCTCTAGACACATTTTTCCAATTCTGTTTTTGATAGTTCCATTTATTTGTTCAACTACACCTGATGCCTCTGGTCTGTATGCACAGTGTATTTTCTGCTCGATGCTCAAAGCCTCACAAATTAACTTCAACAGTTTGTTATCAAAATGGCTCCCTCCATCACTTTCAATAGTGACTGGAAAACCGTACCTTGGGATGATTTCTCTGAGCATTAGTTTTGCTACTGTAATTGAATCACAATGTCGTGTAGGGAAAGCCTCTACCCATCTTGAAAATAAGCATACAATTACAAGTACATATTTCAAACAGTTGTGTAAGGGCATTTCAATGAAATCTATTTGTAACCTGGTAAAGGGACCACCCTCTCGACCAATTATTCCTGTCCCCACCACTGATTTTCTGTTTGGATTCATTTGTTGGCATGACAAACACCTTTGACAAAAAGATTCTGCAATGGTTCTAAATTTTGTATTGAACCATGTTTCTCTAAAAAGTCTGACCATAGAATCTCTTCCTAAATGTGCAGGACCATGATATAATCTGGCCATGTCAGCAATCAAGCAATTTGGTAAGACTATTCTGCCATCTTTGTAAACCCACACTCCATCTTCATCACGTGGTCTACAATCTGATCTTAACCATAGGTCTTTTTCTTCATCATCTGCTTCGTTTTGTAAATCTCTAATCTCCTGCCATGTTTCTACAACAGTTGTTAGCATTAATGAATTTGAATCAGTTTCTGTACTTCTATTCCGATTGTAAGAATAAATTTTCCTTGCGCAGTACTTTGCTGTTTCGTCTGCGAAGGCATTTCCCTTGGAAATATAATCAGTTCCTCTAGTGTGCGCTGCACACTTGACTATAGCAATTTCTTTTGGCAATTGTATTGCTTCAATTAATCTTCTAATGAAAACTGCATTTTTAATTGGTGATCCTGTTGATGTCATGTATCCTCTCTGTGACCAGAGTTGTCCATAATCATGCACAACTCCGTATCCATACTGACTATCAGTAATGATGGTAACTCTAATATCCTTTGATATTTCACATGCACGAATTAAAGCAATCAATTCAGCCACTTGTGCTGAACGAACTCCTTCAAGACATGATGCTTCTGCAACATCTTCGACTGTACAAACTGAGTATGAAGCTTTCAAGACACCACCTTCGGATCTTAAGCATGAGCCATCTACAAAGTAGACAAAATCCGATTCAGACAAAGGTCTGTCTTTGATGTCTTTTCTGGGTTTAGTGCAGAATTCCATGACATCTAAACATTCATGTTCTGTCTCAATGTCATCAACAATTTCGGAATCAGGCAGTAATGTAGAAGGATTCAGATTCAAACATCTTGAAATCGAAACATTATCTGCTCCCAGTATGATTTTCTCATACTTTGTTAATCTGCTACTTGTTAAATGTTGAGTCTTACCTCTTGTCAGTAATATTTCAACCGAATGAGGCACAAAAACTTTCACAGGAAATCCCATAATGATTCCTTCACTTTGTTCAAGGCTAATACTTGTAGCTGCAACTGCTTTCAAACAACCTGGTAATGCTTTTGCAATTGGATCAAGAACTGCAGAGAAGTATGCAATAGGTTTCTTTAAATTTCCATGTCTCTGAATTAACACAGATAATGCACATCCTTCTCTCTCACTGCAATACAGTTCAAAATCTTTCTCATAATTTGGCATACCCAAAGCAGGAGCTTGACATAAGCTCTTTTTCAGGTTCTCAAAAGATTCCATCTCAGCATCATTGAGAATAATTGGATCTTTTACATCTGATTTGGTTAGTCTTTGTAGTGGTTTTGCAATTACTGAAAATCCACTTATCCATTGTCGACAGTAACCTACCATTCCCAGGAACATTCTGACCTGTCTTTGTGTTCTTGGCGGTAACATTGCTTGAATCATTTTTATTCTCTCTATTGTTACTTGTCTTTTTCCTTTTGCAATTCTGTGACCAAGATATTTTACTTCTTGTTTGCAAAACTGTAGTTTTGCTGGGGACACTTTATGTCCTTCTTCTGCAAGGCGATTTAACAGAATTATTGTGTCTGTTACACAATTTTCTCTTGTCTTTGCAGCTATTAACAAATCATCAATATACTGCACCAGCGTAGACCTACCTGGTAAGTCTAAATCTTCTAATGATCTTTTTAACAGTTCGTTAAAGATTGAAGGACTTTCTGTATAGCCCTGAGGGATTCTTGTCCATCCAAGGGTCTTACCTTGGAATCTGAAAGCAAAGATTTCATAACTATCTGGGTGTAAAGGAACAGTAAAGAATGCATTGCAAAGGTCAATGACTGTATACCACTCAGCATCATGTGGAATCTGAAATAGAATTACTGCTGGATTTGGAACCACAGGACAGCATGGAATGACAATTTGATTAACCTTTCTCAAATCTTGTACGATCCTAAATGTTCCGTTAGACTTTTTAACTCCCATAATTGGTGAATTACAAGAGCTACTCTTCATTTCCTTTAATACACCTTGCTTGATTAATTTTTCAATTATAGGTGTAATACCTTCAATTGTCTCTGTTTTCATTTTATACTGTGGAGTATTTGGAAATTCTATTCCCTGCTTCAATGCAATTTTAACAGGATCTACGTTTTTCATCAGACCCATCTCATTTCCAGTAAAATCCCATATTTCAGATTTCACTGTTTCCTTTAGCTCTTCTGGTAAATCCTTTTCTTCAAATGCAGGAAACAATTTTGTTTCTTCTGCTTCCATCATCATCATTGTCATTCTGTACAAACCATCTTCCTCCATTGTTTGTAACTCAACTCCTTCAGGAGAACAATATATTCTGCAATTCATTTTACATAGGATGTCTCTACCTAATAGATTTACTGGACTACTATTACAAACCACAAATCTGTGTTTGTCTCTGTAATTTCCAATTTCAACTGGTACTGGATCAGTTAAGTCTGTTTTAATTTGCTGATTACTTACTCCGACAACTTGGATGGTATCCCCAGAGAGAGGTAGGTTTTCAATTTCCACTGATCTAACAGTAGAACGGGTAGCACCAGTGTCCACTAGAAAAGTGATGTCTACATCATTAACTTTCCCGTTTACATAAGGACCAGACTGGTCAACCTCAAGAGTGGCTCCAACAACACACTCTTCCTCCTCTCTCGGGCACCGTCAGCAATAATCATCAGAATCACTGTCTTGGCTTTCTGTTAATAAAAATTGTTGTGAAGCATTTTGCATTTGAACCCTTTGCTGCTTTTGCTGTTTTTGTGGTTTTATTACCTGTTCACATCCCTGAAATCCCACGTTTGGATTATATTTTTGAACTCCCCCACAATTCGGAAAAGGTGGTTGTGGCAACTGGTCTTGACGATTATTCACCTGTTGTTGTTGCTGTTGTTGTAACTGTCGCTGAATATTAAATTCATTTAACCCCTGTTGCATCTGTAGCTGTTGCTGCACGTTAACACCATTCTGCATCTGTGGATTCAATAAGGGATTCTTTAAGTTTTTAGGAGGATGAGGACACTCGTCCCTCCAATGTCCAATTTCGCCACAATTAAAACAAGGTAATCTTTGTTTCAGTTCTTCTATCTTTGGGCTAAATTTCTTTGGGAAATTATTACCTTTAAACTTTCCTTGTATCTGGTTTGTATTTCCAGTTTGAACAAAATTAGTGTTCTTATTTCCCATGCTGGCAATCTGTTGCTCAGCCACCTTTACCTGAGCCCACATGGCTTTCTCCTTCAGCTTCTTCTGTTTTACTTCTAATTCATCGCTACAATATTTTGCTTTTCTTAGAATATCATCTATAGATAGTGCTTGCCATCCGACAATACTAGTTCTGATCATTTCTCCAATTTCAGGTTTTAGTCCATAAACAAATCTATAGATAAAATGACTCATGTCTTTTTCATCTAATTTTTCATAACCACTGTATTGTTTAAAGATTAACAATAGTCTTTCATAAAAAGAATGAACTGATTCTTTTGTTTCCTGCTCTGTTCTTTCTATTTTAACCCAATCAACTTCTTTGGGTGGAATTTTGTTTTTCATCCAAACAATTACTTTCTCATAGAAATCCATTACAAGTGGATTTGGGGCACCTGTTTCTTTAATTCGCTCAGGTTCTGCTTTTGGCCAACTAATAGATATTTTGCATTCTGTCCAAAGATCAGATGGAACAACAATGTCAAAAAATCCATCTAAATCAATCCACAGAACTTTTGACACTTTGATAAATCTATCGACTTGCCTGTACCACTCAACAGGTTTCTCTCTTAATTTAGGAAAGTCATTTGTGAATAACAGAATGTCTTGTCTCGACCATGGGACATGAACATATCCTCCACCTGCAACTTCTCTCATTGGAAATTGTTTTGACAATTTTTCTAATCTTTCATCTTCCTTCCTTTTGGTCCATTTCACTCTCCATTTGTTCAGTTCTCCTAGCTTTTTGATATAGACAATCAAATCTTTAATGTGAACTATTCTTCCCATTGAGTTCAAACTCTCAATGTCACTTTCTGAAAAATCTAATCTGTAATGCTTTGCAAAATTCTTTTGTTTACTTACATCGATTTCAAGTTCTGCAGCTAAATCCTCTAATTGATCATATTTATTTTTCGTTTTCCACTGAATACTTTTGCAAATGAATAGTAGTTCATCATCCCGATAGTAATTTAAACTATCTGGACCAATTGTTCCAATTATTAATTCTTCTATATTCGCTTTTAATTTGGCCACATCAAGTTTTGGTGTGGTTACCCTAACTTCAGGACTTCCTACATCTGACATAGCACCCATTGGTGTTTTTGGAGATAAATCCTCATTAAAGGTTAAATCAGGCATTCTCGATCTAGAAGTGTTTAATTCAGTCAAGTCTGAATAAAATTTTTCAGCAGGCTTTTGAATTTCTGTATTTAAAGGAATAGTTAATCCATTTTTGTTTGTATCTCTTTGATCAAATACAGGCTGAACAGGACCTATTGTTACTGGAACTGTGACAGCTTCCATGCCTTTTGTCATTCTTTTAATTAATTCTTCTTTAGACCTTAAATATTCATTATAATCATCATCCTCAACATTTCTTGTCTCTCTTACATAATCCTTTGGAGGTTCCCTTGCTCTTGGAGTCATTGAAAAATGTCTGCCTTCATTTCGAGCATTCTCAAATTCTGATCTTCTAGGTGTTTCAGTGATTTCACTATTATTTGGATAAAGTTTAGGAGCTTCACTAATTGGAGGTGCACTCGGTGAAGTTTCAGTAGAAACCACCGGAGTAGACCATGATCTAGGAGGTCTCAAAGGCTGATTAGGCTGTTTCTTTCTAGCAGTTGTATATATTTCTTCCATAATTGCATCCTCAGATTCACTTTCCATAGATTTCCCTGTAGGAGAACCCATTACCATTTCATGAATTAAATATAATCCTTCACTCATGTTTCCCTGTCTCCACATTCGCAATCTATCTTCATGAGTTTCTCTTTTCCATGATGGATTTTTAGAAGGTCTTTTAATTCCACTAGCTTCTCTTTGTAACTGATACATCTCATCTTCCCACTCAACTAATGCTTCAAATTGAGTTGGTCTCGGTTTTGGAACAAGAGCATTCATTTTCTCTCGTAAATTTCTTAAAACTCTTACATTAAATGAACCATCATCAGGCCAAGCTAAAACACCATCGCCTTTAGTATAACGTTTCCAACTGTCGAACCATAAGACAGTATGATATCCGTATTCACCTTCCATGTACGCTGCAGGTGTTTTATACTTATGAAGTAGTTTACCACCTCGCGTTTCGATTTTCTTGTCAGGTGAAAATAAATTCTTAAATTTCTGAAATAATGTTGTCTTTTTCTCAACATGTTTAAAATGATAACTCATTTTCAAAAGTAAAATTTAATTCACAAAATCGTTCGTAAAATATTTCCGGGATGTTCCGCAAAACAACCAATCCGTGCGCGAAACACACCAACAAGCCTATGGCAGTTGAGCTACGTCACTTTTCAGCTCGACCAATAAATTTGGAGAATTTCCGAAGGACCAATCAGCTCACAGGCCGTCAGAGACTCAAGAGCCAATCAGAATACAGCTTGTGACGTAGGTCACCCAATCCCAGCGCGGCTCTGTGACGTACACAGCAGCTGCGGTTTCTCGCTTCTCACTCCTGGCGCTTACCCCTCCTTCACAAAATCTTTTCACAGCGCCATTTTAAGAACACTTTTCAGTGTTAATTAATTCTTAACAATGACTATAAAGACAACATCTGTTCGTTTCACTAATTAGGATAGTTTACATACATTCAAGTATCCACACTTCGGAATAGACGGCGCTATTCACACTAAGGATAATATTCAATTGTCAGTAGAGTAACCTTACCCCACCCTTCTAACACGTATAATTATGAACTCGCTTTGCTCTGAACCCACCGCGAAGTGAAAGTTCTAAGAGTTCCACTTGAACATAAAATACAATTCAAACTCGCACTTTTACACGGAAAATTCCCTAAATTCAAACACACATGAAATCCGTACAGGACTCTCACCTGTTTATAGAATTCATGCACCGTTAGCAAAATAACGACGTTATCCGTACAGGGCTCTCACCTGTTTATAGATATGAAACATGTACCCGTACAGGACTCTAACCTGTTTATAGATAATCATGTACCGACGCTAATTTTACCCTTCACTCAAGCTTGGAAATAACTAATACTCTCATCACAGTGAGTTTTATGGAAGGCGCTTTGTCCCTATTCTCATGCTGCTTTGATTTCTTAGAAAACCCTCACTATACAAGACTCAGACCTAGCCCTAAAACTGTGCTGCTCGGCGACAACACTATGGTACACGGCGATACCTCTTGTGATACTCGGCGATATCACTACAAACTGAACAGATGACTTGCGTGACTAATTTCTCGCCACACAATTCTATACCGGTATAGCTTACAGATAGGCACGAAAAACGAACTTAACGAGTGTTAAAACATCGATCCTATTTGCATACCATGACGCAACCCTTAGCAACCAACATGTTACCTTGGTTACCCCTTAGCAACCATCAATTTCTGCTACCAGAGAATTGATCCAGCGGGCTATAGAAAATATATCATAAACTACGCTACCCAACTTCATAACCTATAAACAAAATTCTATACTAAATATGGACCCATTTATGAACCTGATATATTTTGGGCCTACTGAATCAGGTGGTCAGAATAAATCTATATACACATTATCTACACACTATATACATATTTATACATTTGCAGAAAGAATATTGTCATTAGAATAAAACCCAATCATTTGAACGACCACCATAGGTGACGTGATCTAGCTAAAGATAACCTACACTTCTGAATAACCAAGACCAGCTTGTTTGTCAAAAGTAAAATTTTATTTTCTAAATTATGGTATATATGTTGTAAGTCTTATAAATGAAATTTATTTGCAATAAAGCAAGCATGATGGTAAGAAATAAGAGAAAAATACAATTTAAGCAATTGAATCAATTTAAAGAAATTATATAAAGTTTAGCATTTCTAAAACCTATTTCTCTAACTGAGCTAAATAAACAGAAATTAAAGTAAAGATCTTTGAGGATTCTTACGTGCTCCACGCAAAGTTCAGCAGCACATCACCCTCATCGGAAAGTCAGAAAGCAGCAGCCAGCCCAACCCTAAGGGCATGACTTTTTATACCTTTCTACGCTAACTAAACTAGCAAAGGAAAGTTTTCAGAAATCTACGACGTCCCATTGGCTGAGAGTGACAAGTGACATGTCACCCGATTCTTAAAAAGTTCCACAAAATCATGTCTTACAAAGACCATTGTCTCTTCCACGTGAAGTCAGAGGCTTCCTGCGATTGCAACTTTGTATTAAGTCATCCTCGCAGCTTCCATAGTCTTTCAGCACGACTTCCGCGGATGCCAAGTTAAGGACTGACAAAAAGTTCACTTTCGACCTTGGCCATGTCCGACAGAATGATGTCAGCTCATCAGTTTTTGCTTTGTGAATGCAGCTTCAATAAACGTTTTAATTCAGAATGGGCGTCTCGTGACTTTCTGCAGAATTATGGATCAGCTCTTTTTCTGCTGCTCAAATATCTAGGCCCAAAAGCAGGCAACTTATGTTTTCTAGTATAAAACAAACACAAGAAAAGTATTAATGTAAGAAATAAAGTATATTCTGTATCCACCCCATGGTTTACTAATTAATTAACCCACCCGATTAATCAAAATGTTACCTAGCCATTGCAAACAAATAAAGCAGCGTTTATATTTACCAGTCTCCGTTTTTCTATGAGACCCATAAGCACCTAGAATAGTAGAAATGACATCACACAGACAAGGAAAAGCAAAACAAGCACATGCTTATTTTAAGTTTGCAGCAGTTAGTAATGACAAAAACGAAAACAATAAATTATTTTATTATTTTGCACGAACAAAAAGATGCAACAAATATGCACGTTTATGAGCACACATGTTAGTCCCCCCACGTGTAAAGTTTAATCTAAGTTGTATTAGCATGACATATCACAAATCATTAATAATTTTATTCATGTTATGGAAATGTGACTTTGCGAGTTTAAACAAAATTTTGTTTTCTATCTCGCTCCATCATATAACGACGCTAACGCTGGGCCCTACGCCACAGAATTTTTTGAAGCCCTTAATAGTCTCAATATGACTCAACAAATCTCCATGCCCACCCACATCAAGGGCCATATCCTGGACCAGATCTGGACCCAGAATCTAACACTCTCCCAGCCATCTGTCACTCCCTGTGTTTGGTCAGACCATCACCTAGTCGATACCACCCTCACCGTCATCGGCAGAACCCCTGGCCCTTTAATGACCGGTGGCCTCTCACGCAAATGGAGCTCCTACGACTCCCAAGGCTTCCTCTCGACCCTATCAGACACCCGGCCAACCATCAACCCGCCAACTAACATCGATAGGCTGGAAAGCGACATCGGCATCTGGCTCAAATCTGCCAGCGACCAATTCGCTCCCCTCACCAAATTTCCCCCTACCCCACATCCCAACTCCCACAGATGGTTTTTTGACGACCTTAAGCAACACAAACTGAAGGTACGCCAGTTGGAACGGACATGGAGACACAACTATTCCGTATCTAACAGACTACAATATATCATAGCTCGCAGGGAATGCAAAAATGCAATCTCCTTAGCCAAAGCGGAACACTTCTCTAAAAGAATCTCGTCCGCGGACAACAAATCAAAAAAGGTCTTCAAAATCATGAACGAACTCACCTCAGACGATAGAACTCTCCCAGGTCAGACCCCCACTCAAGAGACTTGCGATGCTCTTAACCTCTTCTTTGTCGAGAAAATCAATAAAATCAAGGACTCCATCCCCCACCTCCCTCAGACATCTTCCCCAGACACCCCTTTGCCTAACTCACTGATCTTTTCCCACTTCCCCACCCTTAACCCCAACGCACTAGCTTAACTCGCGAACCGGGTAAAATCAGGCTCTCCAAATGACTGCTGTTCCCCCTCGGTCCTTCGGTCCGTCTGCCTCAACCTGCTGGACTGCATCCTACCTCTGCTGAATGGCTCCCTTAGCACGGGTACTGTCCCAAACTCCTTCAAGGAGGCCATCCTAGTGCCCCTCCTGAAGAAACCTGGCGCCGACCCGGCCGAACTCGCCAACTACCGTCCCATTTCTCTCCTGCCATACTTCTCTAAACTAATGGAGGCTCATGTCACCCGGTGTCTCTCCAATTTTATCGAGACCTCCTGCCACCTGGAACCTAACCAGGCCGGTTTCAGGCCAGCCCATTCCACCGAGGCCATCATCCTGGCAGTCTTTGACAAGCTTAGGAGGAACGCTGACACTGGAATCCCCCAGGCACTCGTACTCCTGGATTTGTCGGCCGCGTTCGACACGGTTGATCACAACATCCTTCTTCACCGTGTCGAGCAGGCCGGCATCCAGGGTTCTGCCCTCAAATGGACCCAATCCTTCTTGACCGGCAGAACGCAAGCCGTCCGCTTGGACCCTTACACAGCTTCCATAACTTTACCCACCTGTGGAGTTCCTCAGGGCTCCTCCCTGTCACCCTTACTGTTTAACCTCTATCTCCGACCCCTTATCCACTCACTTCAAAAATGGGACATCACAGTGTACAACTACGCTGATGATCTGCAGATCATCTTCCTACTCCACTCTCCGAATGCTGTGGCCAACTTTCATTCTAACATGATACACATTCAGGAGTGGATGAACTGCAACCAACTAAAACTAAACCCGGGAAAAACCGAGCTCCTTCTTCCCGGATCTAGCCCCTCTCACTGGGGCCCGCAGTTTTGGCCTAACAAACTAGGCCCTCCCCCAACTCCTGCAAAATCGGTAAAGAGTCTCGGTGTGACCATTGATGCCGAACTCTCCCTCAGACCCCAAGTTGGCACCGTTATCTCAGCTTGCACATTCCAGCTTCGGAAAATTCGCTAAATCAGTCATCTACTCCCACCAGCCGCTCTGATTCAGGTTATCATCTCCCTGGTGTTATCCCGTCTGGATTTTTCCAACTCCTTGTATCATGGACTCCCAAAATCACTATTACACCGCCTTCAGGTTGTGCAGAACCAAGCAGCCCGTCTCATCTACAAAACCCCCAAATGGCAGTCAGCTAAACCCCTACTGCATAAGCTGCATTGGTTGCCCATTGAACAAAGGGTGGCCTTCAAGCTAGGCTGTCTCACGTTCAAAACCCTCCACTGCACCAGCCCCGCTTTTCTGACCTCTCTCATCAACCAATACCGCCCCACTCGCAACCTCCGCTCAGCTCACCTCCACCTGCTTGCTATCCCCAAATCCAAAACCAACAAATTCGGTGGCCGTGGCTTTGCCCTCCTGGCCCCTAAATTCTGGAATCCCCTTCCCCTAACCATCAAATTCAGCAGCTCCCTCTTTCACTCCAGGAAACTACTTAAAACCTTCCTGTTTCCCCCACCTTTCTAAATCTCCCGCTACTCCCGTCCCCAGCCTCACCTCCGTCCTTCAGCGCCAGGAAACCTATGGTGTCAGTGCGCTTTACAAATCTCACTTAACATAACATAACATAACAGTGGAGCCTAATTGGTATCGATGTGTTAGGGGATGTATGGAAAAGAGGGGACATGGTGGGATTTGCTGCCCTACAGGCGGAATTTCAAATGGGGAAAGGGGAGTTCTTGCATGACCAACAGCTCAGACATTCCCTACATCAACATTTACAACCTGTGGAGCGGGTACCAGAATATGCCCCGCTGGAAGAGAGGTAACTGTTGGATCCAATGATAGACAAAGCCATCTCCCTCACATACAAAAAACTAATTAATAACTTGACTGACCCCTTGGGTCCTCTGCGGGGAAAAATGGGAATCTGATATATGGCTATTAGAGGACGATGACTGGAGGGAGGCACTACAAGGTCCCCGGGAGGTGGCGATTCGAGCCAGGTTTAGGTTAGTTCAACTCCGCATTTTACACCGTTCCTACACCCCGCGCACGACACAGTACCGGATAGGTTACGTGAATTCGCAATTTTGTCTGAGAGGATGTGGGGAAGTGGGCACGTTCTTTCACATCTTTTGGGATTGCACCAGGGTCCGGGCATACTGGTCTAGGCTGTCGGACATCATGTCGGAAGTGGTGGGCGTGGAGGTCCCACTAGAAGCCAGATGGCATATCCTGGAGGTCACAAGTGACATCACTTGGCCGAAGTGGGACAAGGTATGGCTGGCATTGGCGAGTATGGACGCCAAAATAAAAATAGCGAGGCTGTGGGGTAGTGAGGTCTTGCCAACAGTCGAGGACTGGGAACGAGACCTAGATTGGTGCCAACAGGCCGACAGAGTCATATACAAAAGCAGGGGGTGCCCCAAGAAATGGGAGAAGATCTTGGCAGCATGGGGACTGTACAGGGGAGAATCAGTGGATACCCAGGTGATGTCTGACCCTGGTTAGTGTTATATAGGTGTTCTGGTCCTCAATGCTGACTATGTTGTAGATGACGATTTTATGAGTCACGTTGCCTCCATTCAACCAACTGATACTATGAGGTTGCCCACTGTAGGCGTGTCACAGACATGGGTGTGGTATGGGGAACAAACTGCTATGTTTTTTGGATGGTCCTCGTCATGGTGCTGTACTATGAGAACTAGATGATAGCAAAAGGGTGAACACCAGAGGGCTTGATCTTTGTATGTAGGTCACACTGTTAATGATGAATATATGTTTTACTTTGTCTTTCATGTACCAATGAACTACTGATGCCGACTAATGTGTGAATTTTGTGGAGCTTGTTATAACAATAAAAAGATTTTTTTTAAATGGTTAGGGGCTCCAAGGTCCCCAAAGCCCCGGGGACTACCACTCCCGGGGCTTTATGTATTGTGGGAGGGCTGGCTCCTGTAGTGTCCCATGGTGCCCATCCCACCCTCCAATAGCAAGGAAATCTGTTCTCTTTTTCAAAATCTAAACCAGATTGCTTTTCCACATGGGGAGCTGCATGTTAGTAGCTCCCCATGTAGAAAAGCAATGCCGGCTCTCAAACACATAGAAGTTGTGCACGAAAGGTGCTGGAGTCGCGCACCCTACAGATTATGAGTCGTGCATCCAGCGCGTGCACACCAGGGGGTCGCACTGACCACCGCGCTGGGTGCGCGACTTCTAATTGTACCGTAAAAAAATAGCCCCTATGTTGGGGAGCGTGGAGGGAGCCAAAATGCCCTGATGGTCCCGTCGGCTCCCCGCGTCCTTCAGGAGCCTACATTGCTTTTCCACATGGGGAGATGCTAACTTGCATGTGGTAAAGCTATCTGGTTTGGATTTTGAAAGTGAGAATAGATTTCACTTCTCTGTCTTTCCAAATCCAAACCAAGTTTGCTATGGGAGGGCGGGAGCCGCAAGACCCCCGCCCTCTGATAGCAAACAGCAGTGTCCTGGGGGTAGGCACCCTGGGACACTACAGGAGCTGGTCGTGGGGGGTGGAGTTCCCCAGGGCCCTCGAGGGCTCCAGGCGGAGGGCCACACAGTCTACCTCCTACAATAGACAAAGCCCCGGGGGGTGGTGGTTCCCGGGGCTTTAGGGGGGTCATTGAGGCCCTCCACTTCTAATTTTGCAGGGGGTGGGGCCTTGGAGCCCCTCCAACCAATTTTTTTGTAGCCCCGGGGGGGTGGCTCTGACTCTTGCATAGCAAGCAGCAATGTTGAGAAAATCTTCTGGTAAGATTACAAAGGATTTTGAAGTCCATTTTTGGCGTTTTTGTTGTAGTTTGCAGCCGTTAAAACAGCGACAATTTTTACTCCGTCTTTGTAAATATGCCACTAAGTTTTGTAATGTCGACTATCTCTTCTCCCATTTAAATAGGCACAAAGTATTTATTGAAGTGCACTGTGAATCGTGAAGCAACACTGTCTAATTGTGATTGATAAAGAATTGAATGAGTTGTGTACTTCTTTTGCTCGTAATGTGCATAGGGGCAGATTTACAAGTTCATTGCGTTACTACTGCATCACTTTTAAGGTGGGAAAAGTGACGCAAATGTGGCGCAAGGGGGTTGTAAATGTGGTACATAGTGTTCTGTTTTACTTTGCTTTCCTTTCTGTCATGTAGAGGATCCTGGGTAAATATAATGGTTTCTGTACAGCCAGTACCTTTCAACCCTACCCCCAAACTGTTTCCTGCTTGTTACCATAGTAACAGATCATGGAAAACTTAAGTGAGCACAGAGGTTAGAAGTTCACCACACTATGTTGCTAATCGAAACAGTTACTGTGGTGGAGTATTAAAAGTTTTCCACAGGAACTGATAGTCGTAGCTATAGACTCTGGTAAAGAGCTGGTAGAGAGTTAGCCTCAGTATTACACTTCTAGTTATAAATATCATTTCTATTTTTAAAAGTTTTCTAACTGTATTATTATCACGCTAAATAATAGTGAAATGTTGTCAGAAAAAGAAGACGTGTATACTTTTTTAATTTACTTTTATTGAAACAACAATAAATAACTAGAAACGTAACTTAAAGATAACAATATAATAAATAACTAGAAACATAACTTTAACAAAACAATTTAATAAACAACATGTAATATGGACTCCAACAGAAGTAGGGTAGGAAATCTGCAAAACAAAAATAAAAGTGTTCAAAATTAGATCGATGTGATTAAATGAAGTCAAACATTACAAGTTAAGGTAATGCTTGGCAATATTTTTTAATTTGCACGTCTAGAGTGTGCCTGATACATTCCACCTCTCTTATAGGCCTGTGTTCAAGAGGTGTAAGCAAGTGCCTACTGCATCAGATCTACAGTATGGACCAACAGGTCTTTAAAATGATTCAGAGATGAGACAGAATTAGGTGAGAGATCACGTCATTATGCAGGACAATATTCTTTGGGGATTATTTACAAGCCCCTTGCTCCACTTTTGCGTTACTTTTCTCATGTTAAAAGTGATGGAAAAGTGGTGCAAAGGGCTTGTAAATAAGCCCCTTTATTTCTAACGCATTTAATCGGTATCTAGGCTGCTCTGCTTACCTTGTGTAAACACCGTGACCAACAGAGTTCTCAACTTGAACTCAGCTTTGGTTCTACACTGTACAGTAATAAATTCAGCCTTAATTATTATATTGGCAGATTGGACAGCATCGTCCATAACTTTAAAATAGAAACAATGTGAGAGAGAGTGAAAGAGAGAAAGAGAGAAAAAACAACATTAAAACGTGAGAGAGAGAAAGTTATAGATGGAGCAGTTAATACTGGAAAAAATCTGAGCAGCTCACCTTTTGCCTTCGTTGTGTGTCCAAGCATGTGCTGGTTTATAGTGCACTCTCCAGTTTAGTGATCTGAAAGATAATATATAGAGTTAGTAATAGCATAGTACATAAAACTGCACAAGTATATTTTTGCTTTATTTATTTGTACACTCAGGATAATGTATTTCATCAACTTCCACTGTAAGGAGGTGTCTGTGCGCTGTTTTTCTTCCAAAGTAGTATATCCCATGCACTCCCACTGCATAGAGGTGAGTTCTCAATATTGCATACCTAAACTGTTGCACCCCATTGACTCGCAGAGTCCGGAGGTGAGAGCTTTTTCTTGCGAATTCAGAGGCAGATTTACAAGCTCCTAGCGCCACTTTTCCCATGTTAAAAGTGACACAAAAGTGGCGCAAGGGGTTTGTAAATCTGCCCATGTTGTAACCTATCTATTCTCACTGCATGGAGGTAATTGTACATTCCTTCGCAGTGAAGCTGCTGCAAACTATCGACTCTCTCCGTCCACAGATGACCTGTCGTTGTTTCGGAAACTAGCTTCTTTGCTCACCTTGTGCCATTGGAATGATTTAAAGAGGGTGCACCACGTGTCGAAGCAGCCTTCTCAGATGTTTTTACGATGGCCATGCATCATCGCAGAATGCACGAACGTAGAGCTTTGGAGGTGTTTGGGGGGATGATGGCAATTTTTGAAACACAACCTCTAAGATAAAAAGGAAGTTAACATTATGTGTCATTTCTTTTTCGAAGGAGAGAGTAAGTGAGAGAGTGCCTGCAAAGAATATTCGCAGCTCACCTTTCTGTCACCGTTGTGTTTTTCACCACGTGCCGGGACATAATGCACCCTGAAGCTCTACATCTAAAAAATAGTAAAAGAAAGATGTTATGATTGGTATTTGTTAATATCTTAATGTGGAGTAGAATTATATCGCCTTTTCAGACACCTTCCCTCCTGCATTTAAAAACAACTATTTGTACAGTTCCAACTTGTTTAATTGGCTTTGATTTTTGAAAAATTACTATAGTAGTAATGTTTTTATGTGGTTGTGAAAGCAAGTGGTGTGAAGTAAAGCACGTGGTTTCGATCATCACGAACGTCGGACATTTGACCGATTATGAAAATCTTCCTGCTATAGGAAAAAATATAAATGCAATAAGATACGGTATATAGGAGTGCATACGCCTAAATCGCTTCGTCGCCTTTTTGTATCCAGTCCGCTGCACGCCATCGACTCCCCCTGCTGCGCACCTAGGCCTCATTGCTCACCTTTTCGTGGACAGGACACCTTCTACATCATGCAGTTCCGATCTGCCACAAAGAAGTCTGACATATGGTGCTGAGTCTTGATATTTCTATGGCTAAGGAAATACTCGTGCTCCCATCATCATTGCAGGATCCTCACCCACTCAGTTCTTGCGGTACCACTAACTCAGTGACCAAAGAGGCCACGCACATAGTAGTGGGCCCTTGTACTCGATGGTTCGGGCCTACTTGAGACGTCAGAACCACTAGGACGGGCCATCACAGCATCACAGCGCTTGGGATGGGGGCAACTCTAAAATGGCGTAAAGCACGTGCGCCACGGCTTTTTTATTGGTAGGGTCACGTGTGTAGTGATGCATGTGCTGGATGAGTGTGGTCTGGGTGTATACCAGCTATGAGGGAGGGTGTATGTGCCGTTCTGACAACTAGACCTGGAAGTAAGAAATCAGTACAATGGAAATCTGGGCAATTTTTCGGTTTTGTTTTTTCCTGGAAGCGTAAGCGGAGTGGGCTGGACTGACGTATGGCAGTGCTGTGCGAGGCTCTGAACCATGATTCCGGAGTTATGGGCGTGATTCTGTTGTTAGCTATATGAAAAATTAAGTGATTCAGTTTTCTCTTTTGTAGTGCTGACGTCACACGGGTCTTAAACGCAAATGTGTCATTATATCTGTAAAGTTCCACAACTTAGCCAACATGGAAGGTATGGGGTATCACTGACTCTATATTCATTCATAGTTGCATACATAAAAGATGGTGTACATGACACATTTCTGTGATTATGAATGTTTGTTGTACAGTCAGTGGAGTGTTGTAGCTGTAGTAATATAGGGCTGTGAAAGGTTTAAGTTGCAGTTTTTGGTACATGAAGGGCAGCTAATATATATACGTATGTGGTTATTCAGGAACACTGTAGAACTTGATGCTGGAAATCAGTGTTCGAGGCTCGGAGTTGCATCCACATCCTGTTATTGTAGAATAATGACGTAATGTACGCATGCCTGAAAATGTACTGTAAATACGGTGCTCATGTAAATTGCTGATATAGTTTTGGATTGATTTTGAGCTATATAAATATGCTAAAAAAAAAAGGAGGAAGAGCCCACACTTACTATCACAGGTAAGATGGTTGCATACGCTATTTATAGCACAATGTAATGTGGTAGGGTGCAGGAGAAGCATTTTACAAACATAATTAAAACACAGACACAGATAGATAGTTGAAGTGGGTACAGGCACGTGTGCTCGACTCCATTTTATTACATGGTTGTTGGTAAAAAGTGGAATAGTAAACATGATATCATATACAGATATTTAATCATAAACGGTTTATGACTTCTACTGTACAAAGGTAGGAGCACTGTATGTGAAATAATTCACAGAGGATTCTATTGTAAAGAGTTCATGAGTTCTGGTGCACTGAGGTTGGGGCGGTTTGTGTGGAGCCTGCGATGATGCATGGTTCAGGCAGACTGCACTGGTAAGAATGTGTTTTGACTGTTGTATTTTACCTTAACAAGGGCACGTGGCGATTATTTATGGTGTACTGAGTTAGTGGTACATTTGGTGTTTAGCGTGTGCTCACCCTGCGATGATGCGTGGTCTGAACGGGAGGCACTCAAAGCATTTACTGTTGCATATTGGACTGCATGTACTTTGAGGGGAAAAATAAAAAGTACCATCAATGGTTATCAATTTTTCAGCAACAGAATGATCTGAATCATATGATTCTTCCAGTGGTGTAGCCATTTTTGTCTCTAAAAAAGAAATTCAGGTTTCCAATGAAGAAAAAGTGAGGTTCAAATTGTGACCTGTGCTATCCACAGTGTAGACTATTATTTAGTGTACCTTTGCACTTGCAACGTTAATTTTAATATTCAACTAAATCTATAAGTGATATAAAAGAAGTTCTTAAAGGAAGCATAATATAGGGATATTGGATAGGGTTTGATAAATGTTATACTTCGTTTGGTATTGTACTCTGCAAATAATAAATCAAAAGTGTAATTAATTGTGAGCTCTGATGACCGCAGTTTAGGCAGGAGGCAGCGGTTAGGAAGAGCTCACGCTCAAGTGGCATTGAGTAGAGCTGCACAGTATTGGTAATTTAGCGTGTATGCAGCCAGCGATGATAAGTGGTGCACTGAGTTGGTAGCACCTTAAACAACAAGGTTCTGTGGAGCTTGCGATGATGCGTGGTCTGGGGTGGCCGTACTGATAGTAATGTTTTTTGTCTTGTGAATTCTGCCTTAGTAAGGCCACGTGGCGATGATTTTTGGTACACTGAGTTAGTAGTACCTTTGGCGCTTAGCATGTATGTACCCTGCAATGATGCGTGGTCGGGGGGAGGCACAGTAATTGAAGTAATGTCTTTAGTCGATTGAATTCTGCTTGAATTCCATTTAAAAGTGATGGTATGCCTCATTGCTGACATAAAACTGTTCACTCTTCTTTGCAATGATTTATGGTGCACTGAGTTAGTAGTATCTTTGGCGCTGAGCTTGTACGTACCCTGCGATAATGAGTGGTAAGGGGGGGCGCATTTGGACCAATGTCTTTCCTCTATTGAATTCTGCCTAAATAGGGCCACATGGCGATGAATTATGGGGGAGTGAGTTACTGGTACTTCTGGCACGGAGCGTGTACGTTACCTGAGATGATGCGTGGTCCGGGCAAGTCGCACTGGTAGCAATGTTTTTTCCCTAGTGAATTCTGCCTTCACAAGGCCACATGGAGATGACTTGTGGTGCAATGAGTTAGTGGTACATTGAAAACTCAGCATGTGCACACCCTGCGATTAATCGTGGTTCGGGCGGGTCGCACTGGTACAATGTCTCTTGGCTATTGGAATGAGTCATGTGCAATCGCCATTCCACCTGAATCGTGAGCCCTCACAATGTAGATCGAAGGCAGTTGTCAGCACAGATATCGACCAATGATTTTTGTGACTTATGTAAAAAAATCTTCACACATACTGTAGAATTGTCTCTGCATTACATAAATCAAGGCTGAATTCCCTACTGTCCATAGTGTAGATGGAAAGCTGAATTCAAGTTGTGAACCCTGCTGTCCGCAGAGTACATTTATGGCAGAAGTCCACAGAAACATCGACAAATGCTTTTTCGTCACAGTTAACAAAATCTGACAACACAGTAGAATTGTCTCTGCCTTAAATAAATCGAGAATGAATTCAATGTTTTCTGTAGTTCATATCCGCTTCTGGTATCAAGTGGTGAACTCTGTTGATTGCAGTGTACATTTGAAGGCAGTACTTAGTACAGACATTGAGGAATGTTTTTTGTGGCATCCATTAACAAAATTGTCTCTGCCTTACATACATCAAGGCTAACTTGAATGCTGTCCGTAGTGTAGATGGAAAGCTGAATTCAATTTGTGAACCCTGCTGTCCACAGTATAGATTGAAGGCAGTTGTTGACACAGACATGGACGAATGCTTTTTGCCACTTATATAAACAAAATCTGAAGACATATAGTACAATTGTCTCTGCATTAAATAAATGATGGCTGAATTTCCTACGGTTCACACTTTAACAAAATCTGAGGACATAGTACAGTTGTCCCTGCTTTAAATAAATTTAGACTGAATTTAATGTTCTCTGTAGTGCTGATGCACTACTGGTATCAAGTTGTCAATTCTGCTGACCGCAGTGTAAATTGAAGGCAGTACTCAGCACAGATACCGACAAAGAATTTAGATCCAAAGTTGAATTTAAGTTGGAAACCCTGCTGTCGCAGTGTAGATCGAAGACAGTAGTCGATACAGACATAAGTCTGCGGTGCTGTGGCGCTGAGTTCGCAATGGGCCTGTATCAAGGAGGCACGTGGTCATGGCGGCAGCCACATGGCAGGGTGTGGACCTTCGCTGTGGCAGAGTCTCTTCTCTTTGTAGAAGTGAACCACGCCCAAGGCGTAGCCTTATTATTTATAGTCTTACGTTGACTTGTATGTTGGACTAACCCACTCCGCTTCTGTGAACACAGCTACATGACCGAATTATTCACCAGTGTCTGAGATAATAAGGTTGCATCCACTATTCAGTACAGTACACGTATCAATGGTATATCTACACACGGTGTTTGGTTTGTATAGTGAATTGTGTATAGTATTTCACCGGTAGTCTTGGCGTTGTGTACATTATTGTGGATGTTAGAGTTCTTTCCCTTATACAGACTTGGTTGCCACATCTCTATACATTGAGCTAGTGTGCTGTTGAGGGGATATATTATTTTGTAAAGGTCCATTGTCCTGTTTTGCGCTGCCTCTGAGGTAGTACGGGAAAGGGATCCATGGGGGTGGTTGTGGTGGTGTTGGCGCTGGGTATTGAGATTTTCTTGGGTGTCGGAAGTGTATAATTAGAACCTCTATCACATATTGCTCTTTAAATATGGGTGTGAGTTGGATGTAATTTAAGCAGTACATAGTCGACGTTCTTACATTAGTTAAATGTTGATGTTAATTTGTTAGTGGTAAGTGGAACTATTGCCTTATTTTTTAGGTAGCATTGCAGATTTGGTTTCTTGTTGAAAATCTGGGGAAGTGGTCAACATTATAAGTAGGAATTATCATTTAAAAAACCTTTGAAATTCACTGAAAAAACCATAGGTTTCAAGCAGGTTATAGTTAGGAATTATCATTTAAAAAACCTTAGAAATTCATTGATAAAACCATAGGTTTCAGGGGTGTTATAGTTAGCTGGACATTTCAATCATACAAAACCATTGAAATTCCTCCATTATACTTAGTTGTACTAACTGTAACCTATGGTTTTTTCAGTGAATATATATATATATATATATATATATATATATATATATATATATATATATATATATATATATATATATATATATATATATATAACCACAAATTAACAAAGAGAGAGTATGGGTGTATTAATTCACTCTCTTACCCCTAATGAATATTTCATAAACAACAGAAGAGTGAAAGTATCAAAAAACCACTACAAAAGAATAAGAATTACTTTTGATGTGGTTAGGAACAGGTGAAAAAGGAAAACAAAAGACTGGTTAGAAAAGAACCCTCACTCACCAACCTAGTGGTGACATGCTTCATCACTGGGTTCCCACTGGAAAGACCTAGTGTCTTTCCAGTGTGCTCCAACGCCTGTTTACAGCGGAGCTGGTTCTTGTGGGTGTTGAGGGTGCAAACAGAAAAGCCAAATTGTGCTAAGTGAGTGCAAAAAAGAGGTTAAAAAGTGCGTAGTTGTGACTGTAAACTATTTTATTCAAAGTCCAACCTGCACTGGTTAAAAACAATTTAGAGTGGAAACATGGGGGGGTCTCAATAATTAGAGACACCTAGTCCACAATGTGAAAGATTAGGTCGACATGTTTCTGCTTTATGTGAGCCCGAGTCGCTCAGCTTTCATCAGGACCAAATTATGTGATCCTCTGGTGGTATACACGCACTAAGGTGCACCCTGCCGTGAGGAATTATATGTGAAAAAGTAAAAAGGATGGGTTGATCCAAAATACTTACGGCTTAGAGCCGATTGGGACCCTTGCAGCAAATTGCTGGGGTCAATACCTGTAAAGAGTAAATGTTTTTAGTTAAAAACAAATTTTTTATTTACAGCGTATTACCAGTACTTTGCAATCGAGGAACCTTCACCACAGTTTACCACCCGAATAGTGAAAAAATCCAACAGATGGTGTTTAGTTGGTAAGCAGCAAGAAGTCCTTACAGCTTGTATTGGGACAGCAAAATAAAATAATATAATTACTTGTGCTGCTATCCTTCAAAAGGCATCCCCGTGATTTCATATATTAATTAATAAAATACTGAGGGTATATTTTGATACTGGCTATTAGCCCAAAGTGTACTTAATTGAAAAAGAAGAACAAAGTCCAACTACGCTCCAACTGGTGGGGGGGGAAAGGTTTAGTAAGGGGTTCGAGTGATGACATAACCCCTGGAAGATTCAGGATCTCACATGGACTCACATTCAGAGGACGTTTCTCACTCTGCATGGGCAAACGCGGCGGAGGGTGAACTTCACGTCGCATCTCTGCTGAGTAAGAAGCCAAATCAAAATTAAAATTAAAAAGGAGGCAATATGCAACGTTCTGCAAGCGCTGTTATCTGGACAGGCTTTGGACTAAGCACTATGGATTAGTTTACCAAAAGCCAGATATTTGTTGAAAGGGCGAGACGTTATCGTGTAAATTCATTGCGCTATCCGAAGGTGTACACGCATATTGCACTCACATTAATGCTGACGACTCCCCGCTAGGAACCTGCTTGGTCGACACCGCGGCCCGTAAGAACGCCGAGTCTGCGCGGTGCTGCAAAACATAGTCAGTGTTCCGGTCACGTGGGAGTCATGTGACCTGTATTTGTAAACAGTACTGAGATTTAACGGAACCTCACTAGTGTTCTGCAAGTTAGTTTTATTATATTGCTCATTTAATCATGCCCAGCGGTCTTTTCAAATATGATATGCTGGAACAGAGCGTTAACAAATGAAACACTTGCGTAATTGACAGATGACAAACATTTTAATAACGCATCGAACTCAAGGTGCGTGGTTCTGCTCTACGCTATAGATGTTTTAAACCAATGTCTGTGCCCAGCAATTAATAATCCCGCTTATGTTTAGCAAAGGGGGAATGTCGATGCTCAAAATAATATAAAGGGAATACCGCGGGTTGGTAGCCCTGGACTCAAAAACAATGTAAACAGTCTTGAAATGTGACTTATGTCAAGACATCTGCTGGAGAGGAATTTGTCGCGAGATGATGACACTAGACTGGCATGTGCTGTTATTCAGTGTATGGTTGTGACTATAGCAAGGCTAATGGTGGGGACCCTGCAAGGTTGTGAATAGGTGGATCAGGCGATAACAGCGCTTGCAGAACGTTGCATATTGCCTCCTTTTTAATTTTAATTTTGATTTGGCTTCTTACTCAGCAGAGATGCGACGTGAAGTTCACCCTCCGCCGCGTTTGCCCATGCAGAGTGAGAAACGTCCTCTGAATGTGAGTCCATGTGAGATCCTGAATCTTCCAGGGGTTATGTCATCACTCGAACCCCTTACTAAACATTGTTTTTGAGTCCAGGGCTACCAACCCGCGGTATTCCCTTTATATTATTTTGAGCATCGACATTCCCCCTTTGCTAAACATAAGCGGGATTATTAATTGCTGGGCACAGACATTGGTTTAAAACATCTATAGCGTAGGGCAGAACCACGCACCTTGAGTTCGATGCGTTATTAAAATGTTTGTCATCTGTCAATTACGCAAGTGTTTCATTTGTTAACGCTCTGTTCCAGCATATCATATTTGAAAAGACCGCTGGGCATGATTAAATGAGCAATATAATAAAACTAACTTGCAGAACACTAGCGAGGTTCCGTTAAATCTCAGTACTGTTTACAAATACAGGTCACATGACTCCCACGTGACCGGAACACTGACTATGTTTTGCAGCACCACGCAGACTCGGCGTTCTTCCGGGCCGCGGTGTCGACCGAGCAGGTTCCTAGCGGGGAGTCGTCAGCATTAATGTGAGTGCAATATGCGTGTACACCTTCGGATAGCGCAATGAATTTACACGATAATGTCTCGCCCTTTCAACAAATATCTGGCTTTTGGTAAACTAATCCCTAGTGCTTAGTCCAAAGCCTGTCCAGATAACAGCGCTTGCAGAACGTTGCATATTGCCTCCTTTTTAATTTTAATTTTGATTTGGCTTCTTACTCAGCAGAGATGCGACGTGAAGTTCACCCTCCGCCGCATTTGCCCATGCAGAGTGAGAAACGTCCTCTGAATGTGAGTCCATGTGGGATCCTGAATCTTCCAGGGGTTATGTCATCACTCGAACCCCTTACTAAACCTTTCCCCCCCACCAGTTGGAGCGTAGTTGGACTTTGTTCTTCTTTTTCAATTAAGTGCACTTTGGGCTAATAGCCAGTATCAAAATATACCCTCAGTATTTTATTAATTAATATATGAAATCACAGGGATGCCTTTTGAAGGATAGCAGCACAAGTAATTATATTATTTTATTTTGCTGTCCCAATACAAGCTGTAAGGACTTCTTGCTGCTTACCAACTAAACACCATCTGTTGGATTTTTTCACTATTCGGGTGGTAAACTGTGGTGAAGGTTCCTCGATTGCAAAGTACTGGTAATACGCTGTAAATAAAAAATTTGTTTTTAACTAAAAACATTTACTCTTTACAGGTATTGACCCCAGCAATTTGCTGCAAGGGTCCCAATCGGCTCTAAGCCGTAAGTATTTTGGATCAACCCATCCTTTTTACTTTTTCACATATAATTCCTCACGGCAGGGTGCACCTTAGTGCGTGTATACCACCGGAGGATCACATAATTTAGTCCTGATGAAAGCTGAGCGACTCGGGCTCACATAAAACGGAAACATGTCGACCTAATCTTTCACATTGTGGACTAGGTGTCTCTAATTATTGAGACCCCCCTATGTTTCCACTCTAAATTGTTTTTAACCAGTGCAGGTTGGACTTTGAATAAAATAGTTTACAGTCACAACTACGCACTTTTTAACCTCTTTTTTGCACTCACTTAGCACAATTTGGCTTTTCTGTTTGCACCCTCAACACCCACAAGAACCAGCTCCGCTGTAAACAGGCGTTGGAGCACACTGGAAAGACGCTAGGTCTTTCCAGTGGGAACCCAGTGATGAAGCATGTCACCACTAGGTTGGTGAGTGAGGGTTCTTTTCTAACCAGTCTTTTGTTTTCCTTTTTCACCTGTTCCTAACCACATCAAAAGTAATTCTTATTCTTTTGTAGTGGTTTTTTGATACTATATATAAAACCAAACACGAGTTTGCCCATGAAGGAGAGCCACAAACAGGAAGGTAAGTTTGCCGTTTTAATTCATGATGGTACAGCACAGCGGAAAGGATGTCTTCTGAAATAAACAGCTGCCTGACGCATTTCATGCTACCTTGCATTTCCTCAGTGGCAGTTTATGGCAAAACAGCGTGATGCGACGGCAGTACTTGTGATACAGATCAGCTATATATATGCACCAAAACAACACTCTCAGAACCTACGGAGAACTGCGAGAAACGAACACCAGGATAATTTCGGCAAGTTTTTTTTTATTTCCCCACTCCTCTATCTTCGTATATATATTTTTTTTTTAGCTGTTGAAAGTACACACTACAGCCAACATATGACATTTAACTTCCTTGATGCTGGTGCATTTTCTGCAACATCTAACGTGCCTCACAGGAATATCAAATAAGCAAATTAAGTAAATCCTGTGTGCAGTACATGCTTTGGGGTGGTAGCACAGACACTGTACTATTGTTTAGTAGTGGAATAGTGCACTGATGCCAACAAAACTAGCCAAGAAAAAGAAGGTAGACCACAGCAACACTAATGTTTTTTCTTACATCCCCAATTACGATTGGCCTGCAGCTTCTGATGGGGCAGGTAACTGAAGTGATTAGACCCACTGTAATTATTAGTTTAGATTTTTCTCATGGAGATTTCAACTGCTAAAAGTAGTGGAAATGTGTGTGTGAACCTCTGAGTAAAAAATCATGAGGGAATTAAAGGGGAAAACAGATTCCTCCATTTTATTTCCAAAAAACATGTAAGTCACATTACTTCTGTTCCCTTGGAATTAACGAGACCCCAGTAGCAGTTATTCTTAGGTGAAGAAATAATAGGATTTTTAAAGAGCCAGGCGTAATGAGGGCCTTAGTTTTGAACATGGGTCACATATTATCGATGTAGCATCCATCTTAGACAAATGAAGTCAGAGAGTAGGGTCAGCATTTACCGAGTGAGGTTAAAAAATATCCACCAATCAGCAGCCTCTCTTTCATCAACAGATAACACACAGACAAATGTTGACCTGTTTTTCTTTCTGAACGAGATGCAACAGTCATTCTGTGATATATCTGATTAGAATGAGTTGTTTTATTTATCAGAATTTTGGGGCATATTATCAAGGGGGTTTATCTCTGCTTTTTTGGCTTTAAAAGCCAAGAAAGCGGAGATAAAATTATCTCCCTATTACCTAGCTGTCGCTAACACCAGTTAGCGACAGCTAGTAGGAGATAGCGACCATCTTGGGCCCCACTTTGCATGTCAGAGAAATGTATCACTAATGACATGCAAAGTGGGCGTGCCAAGATGTTAGCGACTGGAAACAGTCGCTAACATCGCTATCTCCTATTACCAACTTTTGGAGATATTCGCGCTAAGCGCGAATATCTCCAAAAGCTAACACCTGCCCTGAGCAGTTCTTAGCCATGTTATCCAATGGGAGGTGGATAACATGGCTAAGAGCATTAGCTCGGTAATGCCTGAATGTCGCTGACTTTTCATCGATATTCATGCATTGCGGCCGATTTTTATCGCATTTGTGATAAACCTTGGTAATACCAAGGTTTATCTGCGATAAAAATCGCCGCAGGTCGGCGATACATTTTTGGCTCTAACCAAGCAATAGCGATAATTATCGCTATTGCTTGGTAATATGCCCCTCTATTCTTTCGATGTTCCGAAACGGCAACCTTTCAACTTCTCTAAAATGAACAGCCAAGCGACTGTCAACATTTTATCATTCTGAATATGATGAAATGAGTTCCAATTGGCAATAGAAATTAATATGGTAAATGACCGGCAACCCTCCATCCACAGTCCTTTACATGAACGAAAGCAAAATAAAACTGATACATGAATAAAACCTGTATTTGAAAACATAAGCAGTTTATTTTCTGATGGGAATGTGGCAAGGTTCCTGTCTAAATTGCAATTGTTCTGAAACTAGAGTGCATTTCCGTGATCTACTGTTTATCTACTTTTGCCTTGACTTTGACTTAGAGCTAATTAGCACCCAGTTTTTAATTTCACCTAGAGGTGCATGTTTTCAAACACAGGTGTTATATTCCTGTTCATTACTGTGCCTTTAAGTGTTACACTGTAGTCGCATGCCAGTGCATGAGACAAGTTTATCTTTAAGTAAGTTCTATATTCTAGACCTGGTTACCTTAGGTTTATGACTGTTGGAGCTCATTACAGCTTGGATTGAGGCACTGAAAGATGTTATTCGTGCTGCTACCAATAAAACTTAACTTAATCTACTTTAACCTCTCTGCATTATTACTACAATTTTGGCGACGGAGGAAATCACCACCTGCAGCACGGCTTTATTTAGGTGGTGTTTAGAACCCATTTGTTTTTACGAATTTCTTCGTTTTCTTCGACTGAGAAAACAACTTGGTATGTACTTTAAAATTTTCTTCTGCATTCTGATTGTGCCAGCGGCTGTATCTTATTGATGTGCTCTGATAGCACCTGCGGCAGTACATTTTCACTCGTTTGACAATTCTTCCCGACTCTTTATTACTAATTCTACTGCATGACGAACGAAATTGTCATTCATTTCTCATTTTGACATTTCCGATTTTAATTTCGTTTCCTCGATATATTCCTTAACTTTTAAAACATATGTGAAGTCTAATGCCACTTTGTTTACTTTCAAAAGAGTGAGACTCACAGCCTACCGGTTCCTGGAATTTTCGTGTGTGGCTCATGGAATCTTCGTGCGCGGCTCTTTCGCAGCTGCTGATGACATCGGTGAGTTGCGCTAGTACTGCGCATGCGTGTTGACGTTCATCACGCACGGCGTTGTACGTCTACGGCCATTTTGTGTAACTGGGTTGCCATAGTTACACGTACACACGGAGACAGGAACGGAAACTTCGTTTGGTGTTTACTTCTCTTTTATCTTCGAGGCATTTGCAAATTATAAACGGAAATAAGTGGAAGTAAGGATTTTCAAATTTTTTTCTCGTTATTTCAACATTTGCTGCATTTAACAAGTGTATTGTGTGTTCCAAGGAAACATATGGTTTGGTACATTTGGATATCCATTTTCCATCCTTACAAAACTCTTTAAACGTTATTCAGTTTATTTTTTTCCATCTTTGTCACCAATAAAATGCAATTTGATCCTCCTACCAAATTTTTACAAGTGAAAGGTGATCCACCTATGCCATGGACAAGGTAGAAAGAAGAGTTTGTGAATTATATGAGAGCTATTGATGGTGAGAGGATGGGTTCAGAAAGAAAAAAGAGTATTTTGCTTCATTGTCTTGGTTCTGAAGGACAAGAATTTTTAGATCTTTACCTCAAATTACCTCTAGCAATGAGGCGGGTGGAGACAATTTAAATCCCTATACTGAAGCGCTTGCAAGACTTGAAAAAAGATTTAAACCTAACTTAAGCATTGCGCTTAAACCTTTTAAATTTTATACCAGAAAGCAGAAGGAAGATGAATCTTTTGAGGATTTTTTGACTTCACTAAGATCCTTGAGTTTACACTGCAATTTTGCCACTATTACAGATGAAATGATACGAGATCAAATCATTGTTCACACTGAATGCAAAAAAACTCAAGATAAGCTTTGGGTCATGGGTGATCAAAGTCAAAGTCAAAAGTCAAAAAGGCTTTATTTCGATAAAAAAATTATCATAAAAGCAACGCATAAATCACAATACAACAATTTAAAAAACCAGAAAAACATATGAGGAACATTTATACAAATTTACAAAGCAGTTCATTAAGGAAACAGTTTTTAAAAGAGAATTAAACAGTCAGGTTAAGCCTTTTTGTTCGAATGGACCAAGCCCATGATAAAAATTTGGCTAAGACACAAGCATAAGTGGCACGGCTATCAGACATTAATATCCTGATTGCAGTCACATGACTCTTGGTACCCAGCTGCCGGCATAAATTTTTTAGCCAAACCCTCCTTGGTATTGCATACTCTCTGCACTCAAACATAAAATGTGCCAATGACTCTGATTTAAGTAGACACGCTGGGCAAAGCTCTGCGGTTTGTGCACGGGATTTCCAACTTGAAGTAAAAGAATAAAGGGGAAGGGTTCCTGCTCTAAATTTAAAGTATAAAGCCCTATCAAAGGGTTTATCAATAGTGTCAAGGTACACTTCCCGTTTAGGTTGATCTTTAAACTTCAAGAAATCCTCCGTAAGTCTGCCCATAGTGGTACTAGTGTTTCTTTGTGTAGAGATCCAGTCCCAATAAAGTTTCTTAAGGGTTAACTTCGGGGGTGAAGTTCTATTTACCCACGCTTCTTTTAGGCCCAGATTAACAAGCAGCGACTTCATGTCTCTCAACCATTTGATTTTGTGCCACCCAGGTAGTGACATAATTTCTGCAAGGCCTTGGGCATATTTACTGAGTTCCTCCACACGCCACAGACGCGCCCATAGCAAAAGTGGACGAAATTTTGCGAGGTCATCAATTGGGCGACAGCCTAAGTCCAACATTAGTGGGACCGTGGGAGTGCCCTGCGGTAAAGACATAATCACTCTACAAAATTTCATCTCAGATCTTGCTAGAGCATCGGAAATGGATGACCCCCAGAGTTCAGCCCCATAGAGAGCAGAGCTGACACCCTTGGTCGAATAAATCTCCAAGACTGTAGCTATTGGTCTTATTATACAGGAGCGTTGTTCTTTCAAAAGAGCTCCTGTTATTCTCTTATGGGTTAGGAGCATTTTGTCCAAATGTGGTGTCCATTCCATTTTATGTGAAAGGCGTATCCCAAGATAGTCAAAAACTTCTACCCTCTCCAGGGGTTCAGCATTCAAGGTAGGAGGGCGGGCTGGTTTTTTGGGAGGATTCAGTACAAGATATTTTGTTTTACTAGTGTTAATTACCAGGCCTCGGCTAGTGCAGAAGGATTGAAAGTTATTTAGGAGTCTTTGGAGGCCTATTGGGGTTTTAGATATTAAAAGCGTATCATCCGCGAAGAGGAGGGTTGGTATACGTTCGCCAGCCAGGGATGGTTCATCTGAGGGGTGTTTCCGAAGATGCTCAACCACCCCATTGATGTAGAGGGAAAAAAGGGTGGGAGCTAACACACATCCCTGGCGGACTCCTCTCTCAACCGGGATACTATTAGTTTCCCCCCCCTGGACCCCACCTAATCTGGGCAAAACTGTTTTCGTGCAGCCTAACAAGTAATACAAGCAAGTAGTGCGGCAACCCCATGTCGGCCAATTCGCTCCATAAGGTCTCCCTAGGTACAAGGTCAAAGGCAGTCTTTAAATCGATAAACACGAGATAAAGACTGCCCTTGCCAATGACCACAATTTTCCAATAGACCATCATGAGTCTAAAAGCTTGCTCGATTGTCCCAGTTCCCACTCTGAAGCCCGCCTGGTAGTCAGTAAGGATTTTGTTTTCTTCTACCCAATTTAGAATTCTTACCAGTAGAACCTTGCCGACTACTTTTTGGCTGATGTCTAACAGGCTAATGGGCCTATAATTTGACGGATCTTCTCTGGGACCTTTTTTATAAATAGGGACCACCTCCGCCCCTTTCCACGAGGAGGGGACAGGGGCGCCCCTACAGATAGCGACAAGTAGGGAATGGATCAGTTTTCCCCACTTTGAAGTATCTAATCTTAAGAGGTCACCAGGGATACCGTCCGGACCGGCCGCTTTTTGGGGAATAATAGAGCCTATTGCATATTCGACCTCCTTAATAGTAAAGTCGAAGTCGCTAGGCTGGATGTTCCAAATTGGAGGGGGGAATGATGGAGCCACAACCCCCGCTTGAAAGTCGCTCAACAGCGGTTGGTCGGCTTGGCGGGTGTAAAGCTTTGAGAAATGTTTGACCCACGCCTGGCTTGGGATATTACAGGTTATTAGATCACTATCAGGCCTATTACGTGCTCTAATAGTATCCCAGAAACAATTTGAATCTTTCTTAGAGCTAGCTTCTTTAAGGATAGACCAATAGGCCTCTTCCCACTCCTTTTTTGCTAACCCCAGTATTCTCTTATGTTCTTTCCTGGCTACCTGTATTTGGGGGTGGGATTTGCCCTTAACGGCCTCAATTAGCCGAGACTTAGCTTTCCTACATGCTGCTGTATACCAGTCATGCGTTCCTTTGATTTTATACTGTGGCATAATCTTCCCTGCATTTCCCTTTACCCAAAAAACTTCCCCTATAGTCTTAACAGCAGCTTCAAAAATGGGTGTTGCCCTTTCCACTGCCGTAGCTAAATCAATGGAATCAAATTCCGTTTGAGATGCCACAAGTACCACCTCTATGCTAGAAAGTTTGACAGGGTTACTGGCAACTTTATTCCACTTTAGACGCCTTCCAGAGGAGGAAACAGTGACCTTGTGCAAGCATTTGGAAGGTGCTGTCGATGTTTCATTGGACCAGGGATTCGTGACAGTTAGGGAAAGCGAATTATGGTCGCTCTCAACAGTCGGTATGACTGTCATATCTACGACCCTGCTCCATAGCCCCCGGTCCAACAGGATATAGTCAATCCTCGAGGTATGACCAACCCTGTTGAACGTCGGGCCCCCATCCGGTCAGAAGGTGTACGGCCATTAGTGGCTCTTAGCCCAAACTCTAGAGTCAGTGCATTTAGCTGCACTGCACTGCGGGTCCAGCGCTTAATCGGAGGGATGGAAAGTGAAGGGATACCCCATCTACTGTCTTCTTCACCCAGATCAGGGATGCCATCCAGGGGAAGTGGCTCGTAGGTGCAATTGAAATCACCTGCTACTAGGGTATAATCAGCTTCTTTACAATCCCTAAGTTGCACCTCAAGATCAGCTATTACAGATGAGGTGCACCCATTTTTTGTACCTCTAGCATAAACATTATAAAAAGCTAGAGTCGGACCTCTACAGGGATTGCATAGTAAAATGCCTAAGATGTCTGGATTATTTATCTGCTTAGATGTTATTCGGCAATTCAGGGAGATGCTTACCCAAATAATAAGGCCCCCCAAGGGACGCCCCTTCCCATGCATGGGTTTCTCTGCTGGGACAAAAAAGGTAACAAACCCAACCCGGTGGAGTGGTTCTGTACTCCAGGTCTCTTGAAACATACAGATCTTATGTGCTTCAACCAGATCACTCCACTCAGGCAAACCCAGCTTCCTATGAATGCCCGCAAGGTTCCAACTAAGGATTTTTATTTTATCCTTAGTGGTTTCTCCTCTAATAACGTCAGTGTCTCTAAGGCAAAGAGGTTCTATACATTCCCTCTCTAGAGCAGAAGATGGTGACTTAATCAGGCTAGCGGCTGCCGCCGTTGGAAAATTAGGGCATAATGGGTAAAACATGCCTGGAGAGCCCTCCTCCTCACCCCTATTGGTGGCAGAGTGAATAGGGGAATCTTCATCAGAATTGAGTCAGTCTACCTCCTCCAACGCACTGAATCTATTCCAGTGGGCAAACTGAGATACAAAAGGGTCAAAAAGAGGAGGTGGCCCTTGCCATGGTTGCTGCCACTGGTGAATAGTATGTTGTGGAGCATGTGTGTACCCTCTATTTATTGGGTAGCCGAATCGAGGGGGATATTGTCTTGGGGGCATGGGTAGAAAATAGGACAAGGGAAATGGGTGAATTTGAGTAGCCGGCCCACTACTAGGTGTATTGCATATGTAATTCACTACCCCTGTATCCCTAAAATTGATAGTTATAACATCTCCGGCTATGGTCTTAGTGTTTCTACCCACCCAATCACCTCTTCTAACTGCGTGTATTTCTCCACACATATTATTGGGTAATGGTTTATGCAGGTGGAGCCACTGGGCACATTTATTTTTTCATTCAGCAAGGTTTCTCTTCTACCCTCCTTCAGTGGTGGCACACCCGTCAGTACAACCACAAAGGGTGAGACTTCCGGCGGTAAGTTAATTGACTTAAAACGAGCCGGCCTTGTTTTTGGGTCTTGAGTCTTGTTTGGGGAAGTAGTTGCTGTCAAGTTAGTGGCTGAACTTTTAGAACCCTTTGCAGATTGACTGGGCACTTTTTTAGAACCGGAAGGTGTTTGAGGCGTTGTGGTAAGGTCTACACCAGTAGAAATAGGTAAGGGCACAGCAGTTTTTCCCCCCTTTGAAACAAATGTTGCGCTGCTACTGCTGGTTTATCAGATAAAGATTTAGCCTTTGCGGTAAGATCTTTTGGTAGGTTACTATTGATGTTATTAACCAGGGGCGCATCTTTTGTTTTCCCATGTATCTGTGTAGACACATTTCCGCTTGCCTTATTAGTCCATTTAGTATTGATTAGAGATGTTAGTCTATCAATTTTGGACATTAAGGGCTTAAATTGAGCCGTTATTGTGGCTTCAAGATCCAGTTTTAGGTCTGCTACCATATTTTCAACCCAACAGGGTATACCAGATGCTGAATTTGGGGCTGGTGACACAAGATTATGATTCCTGGTATTAGTTGTAGGTTTTTTTTTGGTCGTCGGTAAATTCCTTGGTTCTGGCAATACAGGAATGCCTCCTTCCCCTGATCCTCGAGGACGATTATCTATGGTAGACTCTGGCCTTTCGAGTGTTTGACAAGCTTCCAGGTCTGGAGTGGCCTCTAGATCAACAAATGATGAATCAGACTCTAATTGGGACACGGATAAGTCTACTGAGTTTAGTACTGTAAGAGTGCCAGCGACGGACTGGGGTAAAGGAAGGGAACAATTAATTAAGGTTTGCTGGGCAGGTGAGCATGCAGTAGATAATGGGCCCAAGGACGAGCGTTTAGCGTTCAAAAGGTCCAAAGATACTCTTCGTTCCAGTAAAGAAATACTATGATCAATAGTATCGTTAACCCGGGAAATGAATTGGTCTATAGGCCCAGTAATTTGGGCTACGGCCATCGCTGATTTCGTTTTACTTCTGGTTCTTCCAGGCATTTCAGACATATATGTAGACTTTATACTGTGGATATATGGACTGCAAGATGAACCAAGAGTGATGGCCCGGTCCGGACACTACCAGGCACTAACGGGCAACAACGGGCCCGCCCTTGGCCCGGGCTTCGCCCCGGGCTGCAACCCGCGCGCGTCCCGCGGTGCGCGTCACCGGGCTTGCTGATATACTCCTGGGTAGAGAGGGGGCGGGCACTGGGAGGGGGCGCGGCTCACCCGGGAAGAGGACACAGCTGAGGATGTTGTAGGCTGGTCCTCGCAGTCCCGGGGCCGCACCTCTCGCCTCCTCTGCGGCCTCGCGGCTGTAAACTCCTCTCACCGGCAAAGAAAACAATCAGGAACAGATAACTGCTACTCCAGTAGCACGAATAGGGTTGTGGCAGGAAGACTCCTCTGAGCGAGCGGCACCCGCGAAGCGGGGGCCACGAGGAGTGAAGAGCACTTCGGTGGGGGCGGGCACTGGGAGGGGGCGCGGCTCACCCGGGAAGAGGACACAGCTGAGGATGTTGTAGGCTGGTCCTCGCAGTCCCGGGGCCGCACCTCTCGCCTCCTCTGCGGCCTCGCGGCTGTAAACTCCTCTCACCGGCAAAGAAAACAATCAGGAACAGATAACTGCTACTCCAGTAGCACGAACAGGGTTGTGGCAGGAAGACTCCTCTGAGCGAGCGTCATGGGTGATCCCAATCTAGCTGAAACCATCGCTATAGCTAAGGCGCAGGAACAATCTGATGTATGGATGAACACGGTAAAAAGCAATACAGAAAAGAAACACATAGATGAAGAGGTGTGTGTAGTAAAACACAAACAAGGAACTAAACAAGAATCTTCTTTCAATAAGACAAAACAATTTTCTTCAATTTTCAAGGAATGTGTTTTAGATGTGGTAATACATTTCACATTGCTTCCTTTCCAGGTTGTCCGGCTTTAAAGAAGGAATGCAATAATTGCAAAAGAATTGGACATTTCAGCAATATGTGCAGGGATAGACGTCCTCAAGCACAAAATAAGGGAGCTGTATCTATTATTTCAGAAGAAACTGTAAAAAATTGAGGAGCATTGATTCTATTGGTGAATCTAGCAATGAATCTGGTTTTGTAGTGTATATTGTTAATGTTCAATCACATTTTCAGAGTAATTCACCAAAGTGTATATTTTCTATTTGTGAAATTGATGTATATCTGATGGTTGATTCAGGTTCTCCATGGACCATAATTACTCAGGAGTATTTTGAAAGTACCTTTGGTCATTCAAATAAGTTAGGCAATATTTATGAATCTGATGTTTCAGCTGTTAATTTTTCTGGTACAAAGATTGAAATGGTGGGGTTTTACAAGGTTGAAATTCAGTTTAAAAACAGGAAAGCTGATATTCAGCTGTACATTTCGATTAAAGGGATTAATGTGTTGGGATGGTTTGACCAATGGAAGCTAGGTATTTTATTAAACCCCAGGGCGAAAGAACCGGTATCTCTGTGTGATGACAGCCTGATTAATACCGTCTCTGTAGTTGAACTATGCAATAACCCCATTGTAGATGATAAAGGATGTAAACTGATCAAACACTTTGATACAATTTTCTGTGAAAAACTGGGGAAACTCAAAAAAATTTCACACAGTATTGTTTTAAAAAGGGATCATACACCTGTCATTCAAAAACTTAGAGGAGTTCCCATCAATATAAGAGATGAACTAAAGACCATGTTAGATGATTTATTGAGGGAGGGAATTATAGAACCTATAGAATCATCAGAGTGGGTTTCTCCCATAGTTTTGGTAAGAAAACCGGATCAAAAATTAAGGTTGTGTGTTGACCTGAGAGCTCTGAACTCCAACATAGTTATTGATTGTCACCTATTGCCAAATATAAATGAGTTAGTGTCAATTTTTGATGGTGCAAAAATTTTCTCTACATTAGACTTAAGATCTGCCTACCACCAGATCGAATTAACGGAAGAATCTAGGAAACTTACTGCATTTATAACACCTCAGGGTCTTTTTCAATATATATGTATGCCCTCCGGACTAGCGTCTGCTGCATCTGTATTTCAAAGGGTAATGTTTCATATATTCAGAGATGTAGATACATATGTAAAATGTTTTCAAGACGATATTTTGGTGTTTTCAAAAAATATTAGCGAACATGAACATCATTTACAAGAAGTATGTAAGAGACTACAGTTTAATGGTTTAACAGTGAAAGCACATAAATGCAAACTTTTTCAAGAGTCAGTAGAGTATTTGGGACATACCTTATCAGGTAAAGGCGTATTTCCAAAAAAATCTAATGTGGAGGCTATCACCAATGCTCCGATTCCAGAAAATAAGGATCAATTGTTATATTTTGCTGGTATGTGCGAATACTACAGCAAGTTTGTAAAAAACTTTGCCAATAAGATGGAACCTTTGAGAAGATTGTTGAGACAGGGAGTTGAATTTTGTTGGTCGGATGTACAACAACAGGCATTTGATGAAGTCAAAGGAGACATTGTCAAAGCTCCAAATTTAAAACCCTTTAGGATTAACAAAGAGTGTATCATCACAGTTGATGCCAGCCTATATGGCTTAGGTGGAGTACTATCTCAAAGGGAAGGCAATGAGGAATGGAATGTCGCATTTGCGCCGAGAACATTGAATGAGTGTGAGCGTAAATATTCCGTGATAGAAAAAGAGTTATTAGCATGTGTTTGGGCCATTGAGCATTTTAGACTGTATGTTTGGGGATCTAAATTTACGCTAAGAACAGATCACAAACTTTTGGTCAATATTTTATATGTGGGAGGAGGGTGGAATTCCACAGCCAGAATCGCGAGACTAACCTCCAGGTTGCAAGAATATAATTTTGTCACGATATATGTACCTGGGAAAAAGAATGTTACGGCAGATTGTTTGCCACGTTTACCATGCAAGGTGGAGGAAGTCAATATGGTTAAGGAGTCTGATTTTGTTTTAGCTATTCAGGATGTGTTACAAGGGAAATTCAAGAGTATTTCTGAATCTGATTGGCAGGAGTGTGTTAAAAAGGATTCAAGGTGGGCGGATTTGTTGAATTACATTCAAAATGGTTGGCCTGACAAAAAACTTATCAGATCAGAATTGATTCCATTTCACAATGTTGTGGATGAGTTGGATTTGGATTGTGGTTTCATTTTTAAGTCTGGCAAATGTATACCGCCAGAGGGCATGCAGGACATTTTTTTACAAATTGCGCATGATACTCATCCTGGTATTTTGTCCATGAAACGGTTGGTTCGATCTGTGTTTTGGTGGCCAGGTATCGACAGATTTGTTGATAGAACTGAAAGGGAGTGTCAAGAATGTGTGTGTAAAGAAAGAATGCTAAAAGTATATACTCCACCACTTAAAATAGTTAAATGGCCTTCTGTGCCATGGCAGAAAATTGCTTTTGACATATCCGAACCTTTCAACATTTTACCTGAGTCTTCACGGTATGCGTTAGTAATAGTGGATTATCATTCCAAGTGGCCTGAGGTGAAATTTGTTCCTAGGGCTTCCACTGAAACTGTCATTAGTTTTTTAAAGAAGTGTTTACTAGAGAGGGATGTCCTGCTGTTTTGGTCTCTGACAATGGTGTTCAGTTGACATCTACTGAAATGGCCAATTTTCTTAAGAGTTGTAACATTATTCACAGGTTTACTTCATTATACGAACCGCATGAGAACGGCCAAGTTGAAAGGTTTAATCGTGTTTTGAAGAATTTTGTGGTGGAATCAGTCAAGTCTGGAGCATATTGGGTAAGTTCTTTGAGAGAGAGGTTTTGGACTTATCGCATCACACCTCACACTGTCACTGAGGTAAGTCCCTTCAAGTTGTTCAAGGGTCGTGATCCAGCATCTAGAATGCTACCATGGTGGTTGAAGGAGAAATGCAATCAGTTGTCAGTAGATAAAGTTAATATAGAGGATGTTGCCAGACGTGTGGAGAGTAAGCAATTTAGAACTAAGGAGTGGTATGATAGGAAATGGAACACTAAGTCTCAAGAATTTCAAGTGGGAGAGTGGGTGAGAATCCTTAGACCAGGGTTGCTATCCAAAGGTTCTAATAAATTTAGTGATCCCATTCAAATCAAAAAAAGTATTCTCCAACAGTGTTATGACACAAGATGGTAAATTTTGGAATGTTAAGAAATTAGCAAAATGTACTGTCAGGCATGATGAGAGAAACCCATCTATTAAGTCAACTGTTTTGGTCGGAAATGACTCCATTGCTCATAGAGTGAAAGATTTCAAGCGTCTAATCAATATGCCTAAAAGATATGTTAATTGACTTTATATGTTAAGACCTTCTTTTCCATGTATTTAGTTATGGAATTTTATTTTCTTGTTTCCTTTCATTTTGTAATAAGGGAGATGTGTTATATTCCTGTTCATTACTGTGCCTTTAAGTGTTACACTGTAGTCGCATGCCAGTGCATGAGACAAGTTTATCTTTAAGTAAGTTCTATATTCTAGAGCTGGTTACCTTAGGTTTATGACTGTCGGAGCTCATTACAGCTTGGATTGAGGTACTGAAAGATGTTATTCGTGCTGCTACCAATAAAACTTAACTTAATCTACTTTAACCTCTCTGCATTATTACTACAACAGGCTAGTGATCATTTGTAAACAAACTTAATAAACTGTTTGGCTTCCATTCAGGAATGAGTGTTGATGAGTTCATTATGGTTCCTGCAATGGCAAATATGCTAGACAAAGATTTGCAATGCCATTCACTCCTTTGCAGTGCTCCGTCAACCTCAACAAGGTGATTAATTTGATTTCAGATGCAGTTTGAGGTTTAAAATACCCATCAAAATCTTTAAATCCACCCAACAGTGCAAACCCAGAAAAAAAGGATACCAGGAATTTCACGACAAGCATATTTTTTTAATTGTCATTTACAAAATACAAAGATGTTAGTAACTTATACAATAAATTTAAGTTAATTAACATGGTATTTTGATGAAAGTCCTTACACTCTATGGAAGAGGACAGCTTGATCCTGCTAGTCTAGTTTTAGCAGACCGGGTCCTCTCACTGAGTTGAACTCACAGCATTTAGAAATTGCAAGGACTTCACGTTTCTGATAAGGTCCCTAATAGAGCACAAGCCACTGAAGAGAAAAGAATGCAATGAAAAGATGCCTACGCCTGTGGCGGAGAGCGACTAAGGTCACTTACTATCCTGTAATGAGACTTACAATTGGTAGCACCTAATTTGTAATTCTTGAACATATGCTTTATTTCTCACCTTTTCTGAAAATTCTGTTCTTGTTTTTCTCTGTAACTAAATTCCTACACTACAATATGTATATATGTAGCCTTGTGTACGTTTTGTACAATAATGTCTTAAGAGAGGACACATTAATTGCAGAATATAGTAGTTATTCTCTTTCAGGCTGCCATGTTCTTGAACGGTCTTCAAGTAACTCCCCTGTAAAACCCATGTGCCTGGCTAGTGGACGAATGTACTCCAAGAATGGACCAAGTATGATCAAGAGTTTGTGATTCAAGGTACCATTATCGATAGTTGATAGCCATTGAAAGATTTTCAGTGGAACACATTTTCAGGATCCCATTGCTGCAATGCAACAGCAGATCAGAAATAGTGTAGCTATCCTTTTGTGTGATTAACAACCTCACAGAGCCATCATCGTGGGTGTAAACATTGAGTTCAGGACAGGGAAGGTTGCTCTGACTAACTCTACTACATAGAAGTATGTCAGCTGTAGAGACCATTAAGTTAGAGCTTGCAGAGACAGAAGTCACCTGAGTTGGTTGGCTCAACTCATCAAGGACATGGTGCAATGGTCAGCCTGGCAGGTTCTATATGAGGGGTATCTGGCTACTCTCCAGGCAACCATATGCTGCATTCAAGAGGTTTGCCTGAGTTGCAATAGTTGACCTCATTTTAATCTAGAAAAGTATCCTTAGTCAGGTAATTCAAGCCTCTCTATTTTTGCAAACTTAATCACCCTCTGATGTGCCCGAGTTCTGTCCCTATTTCCACTTTACAGGTGAAATATAAACAATTAAACAGTAGAAGGTATGTTCACAAACCACTAGCTCATATTTTAATTTAAAAGCGTTACTAAACCACACTTAGGGTCGATTACGATGTCGTTCGGAAAGACTCCGAATGGGATTCGGAATCTCAGAATCCGAATTGGAATCTATGTTTCCGACCAAATCGTACACATTTCCAACCAACTGATTACGATGCATGGAAACCGTCGGGGCTGTCCGAATCAGTTCCGAAAGGCATTCGTAGAGCCCAAGTTGTTTGGAACTGATTCGTACAACTCTATGGACACAGTTTCTGAGCGAGCAATTACGATGACCAATTCGGACAGCTGTTCTGATTCGGTCTTCACGACACAAAATGGCTGTCGGAATCTGACTTTGGGGAGCCTTAAATCCTTTTTTTGCTGCCATCGGCCAACGGCTGTCACAAGCACTACCTCGGTAGTGCTGCGCACGTCCGTTGGCCAGCGTGGCACCGCCCACGCAATAGAACGCCCGCAGTGGGGCGGATTTTGCGCCGTGCCAAACGGGTTAACAGGCGCCCCGTCACCCAAAGGTCTGAAGTTGGGGCCTATGGGTGTACACAAAGGACCCCCTTGTTGAACCATGCACAGTGTGGCAGGTGCCATGGGGTGCCCAACACAGGGTGCAAGCTTTTCCCCAACCACCCCTTTTTTCAATGAGAGCCTGTATTCACGTTCAGAACACACGCTCCCATTGAAGTCAATGCAAGTCCGACCGAACGATGTTGGGAAGCATCATAATCATTCGTGTGGACTCGTGAACCCGATTCGGTCAGAGACTATTCTGAAACTGATTCAATCGAAGAGTTTCAGATGACATTGTAATCAGCCCCTAAGTGTGTTCCTGAGTAAACACCTTCAGCACCATTTTTAAAAATAGTCACTCTGATCAAAAGATTCTGTTTATCATGTTTTAATGAAGCTACCAGGCATCTGACTTCAAAATTATACATGTTTCTGTCTACTTCAATATTTAGACCAGATAGTGATAACCTATCCCAAGATGCCTTGCAATTGAATTGTGTTTGAATGTCCAACTACCCCCTCCTTACCACAACATATTCAGTGTATTCGTTAGATGTGTCCTATTTTGTCCTCAAAAACGTGATTAATATTATCTACATTGATTCATTCATTGCATTCAAAACCCATGCTACAATTCGATCTCTTAATATAGTTCTTAGGAAAAAAACACCTTTAATACAAGTGCTTTGAGTGCATTTTTAAGCTGGACAATGTAAATGTATATATTTGGCCCTGATTTATTAAGATTTTTTTTGTCAGGCTTGCATCACTTTTTTGACAGAACCCTGATGCAAAACCCATTTAAGCATTTACAAAGCCACACAAATCCCGATTTTCATGGATTTGAAAAAAGTTATGCAGCCATAGTGCTGCCTTGCATTACCTTGCATCAGTGGTGGTGTAAGGGTGATCCAGTGCACACACCCATGTATTTTGACACAAACCCATATTTACAAAAACTTGGGATGCACCCACCTGTGGCTGGTGTAACTAGGAAAAACATTTTTATTTCTCCTCGTTATTTTTTGTTTGCATGTGTGCTAAATTGTGCAGCACACAAAAAAATAACAAATTGCCTCAACTGACACTTTTTGTGCAATGTTTTTTGTGCATGAAGGTGTCCCTTCTTGCACAAAAAAGTACCTAACCCCAATTCACACACCTTTGCACCATGATACAAGGGTGCCTGTGTTTGCACTATGTAGCCACAAGTGCCCCAGTGCTAGGAGAGAGCAGCACTGCACCGGAATATCTTTGAAAATATGAAGTTGTTCTCCCTCGCTTTCACACAATGCAGCGCAGGGCATCAACTTCATTGCTGAGCTACATTACGTTAAATGTTAGTAAATATCCCTCCTTATATTTTGCAGCACAGAATTTAAAAAAAAGATTGACTCAGTAGGGATAAGTTGTTGTTCTCTAGATTTTACCTGTCACTGTGCGATATCTGCAGGCTCTTATCCTTAAATCAAGAACTGGCCAGTACAAGAAAACCACATTAGGGAGATAGGCCAGAGCCATGTGATTGCAGAGTTTCAGGCACATTCTGTCCCTAACTAGGTGCCAGTGAAGGGACTTCCTTACTTGTGAAACATTGCCACTCCTTCCCAGTAAATATTAATGAAACTGCTGCATTTTGAACGTTTAGGAGTCTATTTACTACGATTTTACACCATGTTTGCATCCCAAAAGTGAAGCAAATCAACACAAAATCTGTTTTTACCTATTTACTTTCCAGCGCCAAACTTGTCTAGCACTAGAAAAACACTTGAACGTTTCACAAAGCAGCGCATAGTGCTGCTTTACATTACTTTGCTCCAAGGGGGTGTACCTTGGGTGGTGCATGGGCGTTCCGATGCAACCACCAAAGCTTTCTGACGCTCAGCCTTTTTTACTTAAAAAAGTAGATAGGGTTTAGCATCCGAAAATAGTGTCCATTTAATAATGTAGGCGCTACGAAGGATTATGCTTTCATTTTTTCTTCCATTTCTGACTTTCTTTGTGTGCTACGGTGTACAGCACACATGCAAAGTGGCAAACCGTTTCAAGTAAGTCTGAGTATAGCATTTTGCACTATGGTGCAAAGTTGTGTCAGTGGCGCACAGCATCTAATTTCAGCACTTGCACTAGGGAGAGGGGAGGAGTAAGCCATATTTCTATAAATATGGCGCTCTCCTGCTCTCTTCTTCTCTTGCAACACAGCACAGCTTTTTGCATGATGCGCTGTGAGTGATTTTAATAAGTCTGCCCCTTTGTGTATGGTTTAATTGCAAGACTGGTAGCCCAGGTTTAGTGTGAACTGCTTAGGAGATGTCGACATTAAACACAAGCTAGGCCTTTGTTTTATCGGTATTCTCTCCATTTTGGTATTTCCTTCATTTTAAGAAAAATATAAAATGCCAAAATACATTTCTGTGAAACTATTATGTTTTTGTAGAATAGGAAAATGTAGATAAGGAACTGGAAGCCTTCGAAAAAGCTAAAAAGTGAATAGGGGTGGGTATATATTGCAGAAGCAATGCAGAGGAGTAATAAGGGGTTTGATAAACAAAAAAGGGGAATACAATGGGAGTGGGAATAAGGGAAATGTAAAAATAAATGCGAGTAAGATTGCTTTAAAGAGTACAGTGAATGGGAGTGTGAGAGGTTAGAAAAAATAGAACACATCAGATGGGGTCTGGGAATTGTAAAAAATGGGAGGATAGGGGGAGGAAGTTTTATTATAAGAAAAGTGAGTAATACGAAGGGGGCGTAAGAATTTTGAAATTAAATAAAGTGAAGCAGGATGGAAGATAAGTGGTTTGTTAAACAAAGAGAAAAGTTGGAGAGGTTGTAAGCGGTTTGAAAGTACAATGGGAGGAAAACAGGAAGAGGGGTAGGGGTTTCACAAATAAATGGAGGAAAACAGGAGTGGGAGTAAGGGGTTTGTAAAACATGTGAGTAAGTCTGGAGGGGGAGTACAAGGATTGGAAAAAGAGATTAATGAAGGTGTGGGAGTAAGGAATTTGCAAAAAATGGAAATAAGAGGAAACATAATGGGTTTGATAAAATGAGTACTTCAGGAGGTGGAGCAAGTGTTTAAAAATAAAATGGAGTACATGAAGAAGAGACTAAGGGGTGTGTAAAATAATGGGAGTAAGGGGGTGGTGTAAGTGGCTTTGTAATAAAATAATGAGGAAGGGATTCTTAAAAAGGGAGTAAAGCAGAAGGGGAAATCGCCAAATGCGATGCAGCGCGCGCAACAAAATTTCTTTTATTGATTTAATTGTCTACTTACCTGCATTCATCTGTATTCCGGTGTTTACTAACCCGTACCCTGCCCCTTTCCCACCCCATGTCACCTCCCGGCAGCACTCCCACCAGGAGCTGCTAATGGAGGCTGTCCATACGAAGCTGGAGCCTTTATAGCCAAGATTTTAATCCTCAGTAGTTTGTCTACTATATCAACAAATTTTATAAGTCTAGAGATCGCTTTGGGCTGAGCTGACATTCTAATCGTGAGTATATCGTGGATATATACTGGGCTAATGTTTCAAGTAAGGAAATTTGAATATTAAACTAGGTGGACTGATATTTCAGGGCTTTAGCTGTGGTATCTAAAATGTTGATTAAGTGCTGCCGGGTCCTAATATTTGGCAAAGGGTTAGTTGAGGAGTTTTGCATAGATGTCCTGACTTTGGAGTCGCTGATGGACATGGCATCATTTGTAACCAAAGAGTTGATAGTGATTTGACAGGCAGGAGAGTCGCCTGTGTGCCGTGGTCCTGTTTATTGTTTGCCATGTTCTCTGTGCCACTACCAGTGAGAGGCATGACTAATTTTGTTGTAAGAGTCCCCAATTCAGGGTATTTGTCTTTTAGCAGTGGGACAGTGTCATCACTGAGTGCTTCATTGTGCTTGTTATGTAAAGTGAGAGTGGTTAAGGACATTGACCAGAGTGGCAATTGATCCTTCTCTGGTTGCATTGCCAGAGCGTCCTGCTGGAGATTCAGTTCTGGGAATGGTAATGCAGATGAGGATAACTCAATTTGCTGATCAGTGGTAGAATTGAGTCTGAAAGGCTGATTGAGCAAATTACCATACTGTTCTCCCTGAACTTCCACATGACCTTCCCCTAGCGGGTATAGGCATGGGGGGGGGGGGGGCAGAAGTGGCGGATATATTCTGTTTAACTCTTCCATGTAAGGGTAAAGGGCAGCGCCTTCATCGTTCATGAATGCAAACTTTCACAGATTTTTCTGGAGCCACGTGGAGAACATGTTGTTCTGAGGTAAAATTGATGGTGGAACTAACGGTGAAGCTGAGATGCCAGCCGTGGCTGGTTGGGGCTTTTGCTTAGCACTGAATATTTAAAGCTCAGGACCAAACTAAGGAGTAGTGTTGGCTATCTTTGAGGTTTTTTATTTGCATTGTGCCCCTGGTTTTGCCGGATCTCATTCTGCTGACGAAAGCACTTCAAATGCTCTCTGGTGCTCGCTAATGCCCGCAGATGTTTTGTGGCGCTTTCGGTGAAGATGCTGGTTGGTGCGGATTAGTGCTGGTGCTTATTAACACCAAAGCCAGAACCTGCCAGTGGCTACAGGTGATTTGCCTCAAGCAGATCCCAATCCAGGGGAAGCAGTGGTGCTCTTTTTTGTGGGCTTAATGTACTACTTAATGCACTGCTTTCTCCTGCCCCATCAGCAAGTTCTACTGGCCCCCCACCCACACTCCCACTCCTTTCCTCTCCCCCTTCACACCGTAGAGTTCACTATGTCCTGCTCAGTACACTCCCCAAACACACTAAGCTGCTGCTGCTTGACTGGCACTTTAGGTCATGGCAAGGAGCAGGTGGGGTGAGGCACTGTGGCAATGGGGGCAATAGCAGCTAATAGGCCTGTCGGCTTGTCGGAAGAGGTCAGAGGGAGGGGTCGGTTTGTGAAGTGAGGATGGAGTCACTAGCTGGTCACACCAAGAGGCTGGCAAGCTACACTCAGCTCTTTTTGGGCCACTTCCGCTGGGATCCCGGGGCATGCACTCTGCAGTGGCTGAGTGCAGCTGCCACGCTCTCTTACTCGTACAGGGGGAAGGAGGGAGGGAGAGAGGGCCTCTGCAAGTGGCAGTTTCAAGAGGCTCCGGCTAAAGGAAACATGCAACAGGAACAGGAGCAGGTAAAACAGGCTGAAAACAAACTTTGAAAATCTCTCTCAGTTGAACTAAGGCAGTTGAAGGGCATACTCCAATTCCAGGGGAAAAAGTACTTTTTTGGCCCATATTTATCATAGTTTTGCATTGACCTTGAGCCATGCAAGGGGGTGCATGGGTGGTACAACCCCAAAGTCAGACTTATCAAGCCACGCAAGGCCACCTTGCATGGCCCTGCATGACTTGATAAATCTGGAGCAACGCAAGGCAGCGCAAATTGTTGCCTTGCATTACTCTGCCCCAGGGAGGCGTTCCATGGGTGTGCCTTGGGTTTCCCACAAATCCACCCATGTATGTCAGTACTGTCCCAGATTTACCTTTAGCGGTAGACCTGGGAATGAGTCAAAATGCTATGGGGGCCGTAAGGAGGAGACATATCTTTATTTTTCCTTATTGTTTCCTCCTTCACAAATTGAAATAGGATAATGCCTCTGACAGGCAAAAGTGTGCCAGCGCAAAGAAAGGGCAAGAATGTGCTGTATGATTTCTGCTCTTTCCCTTTCTCACAGCATAACAAGGTGGCTTTGCTCAGTGGTGCTGCATGAAATGATGACAATATGCCCCTTCATTTTTACCTGGACTAACTCCAATCTCCATTCTACTGACTGCGTCTCTGCTTCTTCTTGTGTTTTCCCTAGTCTTATGATTCACCCATACTGTCTACAATCCCTACATTTTACCTGTATATCCTGTTCTCAGAGTCTACATCACATTGCTTCTTTTCCTCACCTTTCATTTTAATTCTTCTATCATCTCAGCTTGCGTCATTTCAATTTCCACACCCTACCATCTATGTTAAAGCAGCACCTCCTCCTCTCCTCTCAGTTCTATAGTTTTCTAGATGCTACTTTCTTAATACTGCCAAACTGTAACCCTTCTTTGCTTCTGTAATGAATCTAGTATTTCTTTATCATGCATAATTAATTAAAACCATTACATGTCCATTAAAACACTTTCAAAAAAATACAAAATAACATAGAATCAATTTGAACTAAACCTGACTAACTATTAGAACAATGCAATATCAGGATCAGTCAGGATGAGCTCAACACAACAGTAAAATTAATCGAAAACACTAATAAAAATTCAAAGGGGCCAGCTTTACTAATATCCCTTTAAGCTTTCTCTCCTGAAGAACATGAGTCTTGATACCTGTCAGGTACTAAAGTGTTTTGCGTGATTATAATCATTAAAGTGCCATTGTGCTGCTGAAATCTCCAGAGCCTCCATAATTTACACCGTTCCAGAGATTAGTTTGCCAAGTAATACCAGGAATTTCAATAGTTTACAATTGATCTTGGGATCCAAAGTATCAAGACTCTTTATTATTGCCATCCGACAAATTTGGATACCCGTTCGTTGAAAATGGATTTCAGCATTAAAATGTGTGGCTTCATTAGAGCTGAAAATATACATACACAGCCTTGTTTGAGGCCAATAGCTATGGGTATGCTCCTAGACAGTCTCGACTCGTCTTCCAGCTGGATTTGGATCCAGGTATTTGTATACAATTTCTCAATGGCTAGTAAAGTTTTGCCGTGGAGGCCCCACCGCCTTAGTTTTTGCCATAGGAAAGCTCTATCTACCCGATTAAATGCAGCTTTAAAATCTATGCAACAAAGGTGCAATTTCTTCTTTAAGCGCTTACATTTGTCAGCAATTGTTACCACTATCATGCTGATGATGGTTCAGTTGCCTTTCCAAAACCCTGTTTGGCTTAGGGGAACCAAAATGTTGGCGTTCGACCACTCGACTAGGTCCTCCAGGATTAATGCTGATAGTACTTGGCTTCTGAGGCGATAAGAGCGATTGGCCTGTGATTCACTGGGTTGGAATGGTACCCTCCCTTGAAGATCGGGTGTATTACCAACTCTCTCCAAATGCTGGGAATTAGGCCAGTTGACTCCACCTCATTGTAGAGCACAGTTAGCAGGCTGGCCCAGTATTCAGGATCTAACTTATAAATGGCCTGCAGGATGCCATTTGAGCCTAGCACTCCATCACTTTGTCCTGCAATACTTTTACTGCTGTTCCTGTTCTTCAAGATTGGTTCGCAGGTGCGAATGGCTGGTGCAACTTCCTGCATGTAGATGTAGCCAGGTCTTTTACATCTTTTGCCTCAGCATCATTGCTTTGCTCTTGCTATGGAGTACATTTTTGTTTAGAAAATGTAATCGTTAAATAAGATACCCGATGCCTTTTGAGGACATGTGAGCTAATTATTATTTTTGTTTCCCTACCAATCCTGTTGTCTGTTGTCCAAAAGGCTCTAGTGTTTGTCTATTCAGAGTTGAAAAGGAGCTTTGCCCAGAACTCATCGGCTGTTTCCTGCTCTAACCAACGTTTTTTATATTGCTTCTTTTTTATGTTCTCCCATGTGGAAGTTGTTACGTGGGGTTTTCTGAGCTTCTTAATTGCTCGTGTGAGTTCTTTCCTCAAGTTTAACGTTGTTTTCCATCAAACTCTGGTTTACTGGCTGTTTGCCTTGTTCTGGTCATCAGTATGACCATTTTAGATATTTCAGGTTGATCGTTTCTAAGCTTCCAATTTCCACAGGTGCCGGCAAGTGTCTTGCTGGGTTTTACCTCAGCACCAGATGTTGGTACGAGTGATCCCTCTGCGTGGTACTTTTGATTTTATACTTTATTAACTGCTTTAATAGTGGCACGGAAAGAATTGTACAATCAATAACTGATACTGAGGTTGTTCCCTAGTATGTAAACCTAGGAGGGTTGTCGTCTTGAGTTCTACCATTAACTACCCTTAAGCTCAGATGCTCTATGGCAGAGACCAAGCTTTTCTCAATGCTGTAAGATTGTTTTTGAGGATGGCTGGCTTGTGGGAAGACTGCCCAGATAGCATTTTCGGCTGCCAGATGCTCGTCTTCACCCGGTGTGTATATCAAATTGGTGCTAAAGTGACCTGTCACCAGTATTTCTCAGGTGGGATTTGTGAATCTTATTTCTGTTAACTTGTTGATTAATTTACTGTTTTCGATTCTGATCTCTATTTATCTTTAAATATGGTCTTCTGTAAGGAATTACATTCATCTCCATCCCTGCAGAACAAGCACACCTTCCTGGTAAAAAAACAACGTATAAACATTAATAAAAGTAAAATAAAAAACAGAGTTTATGATGTCAGGACAATACAAATAAATAACAAATGGAACATCTATCTCATTAAATATGACCTTGAGCACAGGAAAATAGAAACGTTGCTCAGCTAGCAGAGCTAACCGGCTAAAAGGTTATCATAAATTTACCAGAGCATGGATGTCTGTCAGTGGCATACATCGTACAATTTACATGACAAGGAGGTGGCAGAAGACTATGAACAGTAGTGGGAAGCAGTAAAACCTGTATCCTAGTAGGATAATAATTTCCGGTGTGTCTTCTACCCTCTTCCACTTTTTATAGATCTCTTTCCATTTGATTTCACAAGCTTGGCAGCTGTCTCCTTCAGACTTCCCTTCCCTTAGCTACCTCCGTCTTGTTCTCCAATCTCCTCATTTTCTATCTTACTTTTTTATAACAAACAGAGGAAGCCTTTCAGTGAAAAAGTCAGTGGCAGGTAGGATTGTATACCTTTGCAATCCTGTCACTACTATTTTGTTATCTGAAACCTATTGTTGAGACAATGTAAATAATATTGTTTTTAACTCTAAAACTGGGGGGATGTTTTGTCAGCAGCTTGAATTGCCATCTTTCCCGTTAAGGGAGCCAGTGGAGTTTCCTGAGGGGGGTGTATTGTAAGTTCATCGTGGAAGACTGATGATGAGTCTGGCTGTAGCATTCTGTATGGTGTAAAAGTCTCTGTCGAAAGTGAGACTACATAGAGGGCATTTCTGTAGTCCAGTCAGCTGGTGATGAAGGTCTGTGTCATGGTGCATCTCGTGTGGAGAGGTAACCAATTGAAGATATTACATAGCATGCACAGAGTGAGTAAGCAGGCAGAGGAGAATGGATTGATCTGGGTTTTCATGGTGAGCTTGTAGTCAGTGATGATTCTGAGGTTTCTGGCGTGGTTTAAGGGAGTGGGAGCGGGTCCTAAGTCTGATGGCCAAATGTTTCCATTTGTTGTTGCCAAAGATCAGTACTTCTGTCTTGTCCGTGTTCAGCTGCAGGCAGTTGTTCTTAATCTAGTCGGCTATGTTTGTCATGCATCTGTGGAAGCTGGTTCTGGTGGTGGTGAGGTCATCAGTGAGTGAGAGGATGAGTTGGGCGTCATCTGCGTAGGAAATTATGTTGAGACTGTGGGATCTGATGATGTTGGGCAGCTCGGTCATATGTGCATTGAAGAGCATGGGGCTCTGGAGCCTAGGGGGACACCGCATGTGATCTTCTTACGGTTCACAGGTGAAAGGTTGGAGTGGCTCCTCTGGGTTCTTCCAGTGAGGAAGGAGGTGATCCAACTGAGCTTGTCCTCTTGGATGCCAATGTGGTGGAGTCTTTCAATCAGTGTATGGTGGGATACGGTGACAATCGTTGCCCAGAGGTCGAGGAGGATTAAACCTCCTGTTTCTTCTCAGTGGACGATGGTTTGGAGGTCATTGGTTGATGTGATCAGGGTGGTGTTGGTGCTGTGATTGCTGCGGAAGCCGGATTGGGAGGCATCGAGTAGCTGGGTCTGCTCCTGGTCTGTCATGAGTTACTTGTTGATAATATTTTCCAGTACCTTCTCTGGGAATGGGAGCAGGGATATTGGCTGGACATTTTTAAGTTTGCAGGGGTCGGCAGAGGGTTTTTTGAGCAGTGGTCCGACTTTGGCGTGTTGCTAGGCAGTGGTAAAGTTTGCAGTGGGGCTAGAGGTGTTGTGTATGATTGTGAGTTTGTGGCCAATCCTTTGGTTCCCAACTTTGAAGACGTGGTGCAGGCATGGGTCTGTGGGAGCTCCCGAGTGGATGGAATTCATGGTGGAAGTGGAGTCCCGAGTGGAGAGGATGTTCCAGGTGGTCAGTGTGTGGATAGTGTTGGTTATGGTGGTGGCATATCTGTTGGGGATGTCTGTGTATGGTTGTGATCTTGTCATGGAAGAAGTGGGTGAGGTTGTTGCACAGCTCTTTTGAGGGTGTGATTTTGTTTACGCTGGCAGTCAGGTTGGAGAATTTCCTTTATGATGTTGAAAATTTCCCTAGCATTGTTGGTGCTGGTTTTGATGTGTGCAGCCTGGGCTGTCTTATTTGTGGTTCTCAGCGGGTGTGGGTAGACGGTTGAGGGAGGTCTTGAAGGCTGCCCTATCGGAGTTATCCTTGCTGGTGCGCCATCTCCTCTCCAAATGTTTGCTGTCTTGTTTCTCTGTCCTGAGTGCTTGGTAGTACCAGCTGGCCTTTTTTGAAGGATTTTCTCTGGATGTTGCTCTTGATAAGGAAGATACTGTCTGCTCAATTGGTGATCCAGGTGTTGAATTGTTTCGCTCCCTGTTCAAGGTTGGTGGTGATAGCAAGGTTGGAGGTGTTGAGGGCATTTGCCCAGCTGGTACCTGAGATTTTGTCCCACCTCCTCATTGCTAAATTATTCTTCTTCTTGCATTTTGCTCTTTTAAATAAACTTCTAATGAACACTATTCATTCTTTGTTTCCAAATGTATCAACAACAAGCATTTCCTCTGAGGGTTGTTTTGCTATTCAAGCCACAACACTGTTAGTGATAGGAGGTTGCAGTCCTGACCCTGTCTACCTCCTAGGATCCAGAGTACTGGGGAGGTTAGCCGCCACTCACATAAAGATGAATAGATGAATCTGTGACTTCTGTCCCCTATGGCCAGAGATGAGGATTCCCTAGACTAACTTGTTGACTTAATCAATTATTGTTTAGTGCAGTGTCCCTTTACTTTTAGTTCTTCGGTTACCTGCAAATTCCTCATTTAGAGCACCTAAAAGTGCAACACATGTGAAGTAATGTTACCGATTTAGAACTTTATGTATTACTTCATCACAACACCCAAAATACATACATGCTGGAACCAGATTTTTGCTGGGCATAACTCTTCATAGCTAAACAAAGAAAACTCATGGGAATATATTGTTTATATCACAGTCGTCCCCATTTATGTGCACAAAGTGCTCAATCTTCGGTAATAATACATGTTTCAGAAGCGGTAACCAAATATCCGTATCAGAACTATCACTGGAGTTTTAATAAGCAACTCTAAAGACAGTAACTGGCTCATTCCATCCTTGAAGATAATTTCATTAGACCACATTAGTTGGAATTTTCCCAGAAAAACGCCTGTCAAATCTACAAGCACATCTGAATTAAATCACGGGAAATGTGCCCATTCCATTTTAACACACACTGTATTAGCATGCTTCATTTTCACCATATCTAAGTTGATCAGGAGACAAACACTCTCAGTAGACATCAGAGTTTCACAACTGTAATAAAAGATAAAATAGGTACATTTTGATAGGCTTGGGGACAACAAACGACTACGCTTGACTCATAGAAGTCATACAAATTGTTGGATTGACTTCACCAACTCAAATGAGAAACATAATGATAGCAGCACACAGGCTACTACTTACATGATGCAATGATGTACGTCCTGGAGAATGGCTATATCTTCGTTAGCATTAAAATCTCCACCTTGCTTACATGATTGCAAAACTGAGCACTTGTATTTCACATTGCATGACACAGTGTTGCAGAAATACATTCTCGATATGAAATGGTGAGAATTATGAGAAGTTTGGGTGTTTCCTTGCATGCCAAATAGGCACATTGGGCTGAGGATGTGCATCCATGAAGTATTGTGTGCAACTAGTTTGCAGCACAGGATTGTGGCATCATGAATTGATCCAGGATATATTGTGGTGCAATGAATGAAACAGAAGTCAGCAACACACACCAACTTGACATAGAATTTATGCTGCATTTTGCAGTTTTTATTAGGCTACTCTCCAGCCTTTGCTGTGACCAGTGGTGTATGGGCACAATCAATCCCTCCTATCACACCGGTAAACTCTGCTGTGTCATCAAATGTAGCCCTCACCACTTACACTGTCCACTATATTCGGCTGGGCACCCATACATTTTGCCAGAATCTTTGAGCTTGTTGATTTGCTGACTGGCGTTTATTACCCACTGTATGGTGGAAGTAGATCATGGCACAGATTTGCAGTACTGTAATTTTAGTCATTATGAAATGTTAGTCTATATCACAAAGTTGTGTTCTAGTTCTTCAACAATGGCAGACACAAAATGCTGTCTGGGCTCCATATTAATTCACTACATAGCGAGTAGCTGTGACTCTGTCTTGTGCAATCACTTGAGACTTCTTCAGGCCATCTTGGGCCTTCTCCTACATCCAGTAATGCTTGTTGCTCTTGTTGTTGCTTCGTCCTCTTCCTGGAACTGCCAGGCATTGTTAGACCTCGAACTCTCAGCAGGGTCACACCCACATCTTTTGCCTTTCACCCTCCACATTTTGCTGAATTCCTTTTTATCGCCATCAGAATTCGGCAAACTTTAAAACTACTAACCAATGCTAACGTGCTTGTGCTCTTACCACAGCACATGGTTAGAGTGGTATATCATATACCCAGGGCCTGTAAACTAACTGTTATCAGTGAGGTTGCAGCCCTGAAGTACCACTTAAGTATCACTTTAAAACATGTCTCTAGCCTGCCATTGCCACCTGGATGCAGTTTTAAACTGCAATGTTGAGTTGGCATTAAACTCCGCCTGCTGAGCCTCAAACTCCCCTTTTATTACTTACACGTCACCCCCTAAGTTAAGCCCTAGGTGCCCATAGCACAGGGTGCCATGCAATCAAGGGCTTGGACATGTACTTTTATGTTTGACATGTCCTAGTAGTGAAACACTTCGACATTCATTTTACACTACTATGAGGCCTATCCCTCCCATCAGATAGCATTGGGGATTCCTTATTGCATTTAATAGGCGTTTTTTCCCAACTGAGAGCTGGTAGCCATACAATGTTAAGTGTCTAGGAAATTGTAATGATAAACGCTCTTTAATGGTAAAGTCAGACTTTTCATTACCATTTTTAAAATGCCACTGTTAGAAAGTTGGCATTTTCCTGCCTTTTGTGCCTATTGCCTGGTCTGGGTGACATGACTGGGTGTAACTTACAGTTAGACTTTGTGAATTCCTCCCAGACAGTCACACAATAAAGGGTTTTGGTGGGCCCAAATGGGCCATTTGCTGGCAAGATGGGGGCGCAGCCGAGCACAGCCCCACTTGCATCTGAATAGTCTATGCTGTGCCTTCACACAAAGGGCATAATGATCTCACATTGTCACTGCAGCCAGCAATAAACCAGGGAAGGAAAGTCAAGCAGCTGTCTAGAATCTTCTCCTACTTTCCAGAACCAGACCACCAGGGTATAAAAGTGGGACCTCAGTCACCAACTCTTCTGTACACTTCTGAATCTGTGGATACTCTGTCAGGAAGGACTGGTGTGCTCCTGAAAGAACAGCCACTCTGTTGGACTGCTGCTCTACAAGACTGCTGGCCTTCCTGAATTTCTGCCCTGTTTATCCTACTGCTCTGCTACCTTCTGCCTGGGGACAAGGACTGGCACTCAACTGTCCCAGGACCTCCAGATGACTCAAAGGGGCTAGTTTGCTGGTCCGATGTTCAGAGCCGCAGGGACACAAAAGACCAAAAGACCATCTTGACCAAATACCTGGTCCTAGCGAGATTAGTCCTGATCCGCAAAGTGGTGCCCCTCTAGCCCTGGGCGTTTGGAAGTGGTGCTAAATGTGCCCAGTTAGTCAAAATTAAAACATGAGGACTAATACATGTTTTGGCTAAAAACTGCTGTGAGAACCAGGAGGAGAATGGTGTAAACCTGCTTGCCTATCCCACCAAGGTGCATCATTGGTCAGACTCACTTTGAGGCCTCTCCCGCTACATTCTTTTCTGCAGCAGCAAATCAGTTTCAGGGGTCCTCTGCTAAAGGGGTATCCAACCATGTGGAACTGTCTTCGGCTACAGTGCTCTGCCTCATCCCACTGGAGATTTTCGACTTCCATTTCAGAGACTAAAGGGCTCATTTATGAAAAGGTCAAGCAGTGCAGCACAGCAAGTCAACTTTCTGTGTGCACTGCATGACAGGGAAAGGGCAGTAATGCACAGTATTAAAGGCAAAATGGCACATTCCTATCCTTTCCCATGCACTGTCACCCTTTTGGCAGCTATTAGAAATGGGGGTCTCTAGCAGGCAATGGCTTGCCCCTTTGTCCAAATAGGGACCCTTGCTTCTTGTCAGAGTAAGGTGGCTACACTCCTAAAATAACCCCTGCTCAACCCTGTGGTGGCTTGGCATGAGCAGGAAGGCTTATCTCAGAGGCAGTGTGTAAAGCATTTGTGAACACATACAGTAATACAGTGAAAACACTACAGATGGACACAAAACAGGTTTTATAAAAATAAGTACTCTTTATATAGACCTAACACAAGCCCCAAACAATAAAAATCCACAGTAGTGGGAGGCAAATGTGGATCTGTTACTTGTGCAGGCAGCACAGGTAATGGCCTGTTTCCTTACACATTGCCTCTAAGTTAAGCCTGACTGCTTTTTGTGCCAAGCTACCCAGGGTAAAGCACAGGTTAATTTAGTGACTTTTTGTGGTTCAGCCTGCAAGGGATTGTGGCTGTTGCTTGACCAGAGCTCACACCCCAGTCAATCAACAATCCGATTTCTAACAAGCATACTTAATGAGTATGGGTATACCTGGCACAAGCAGGGAATGACTGGCAGCTTATAGGCACCCTAGAGCAACATTTAGCTTCTATATGTATAATGTGTGCTATATGGCATCACTGAACTAGTTCAGTAGTTTGATTCTATTTATTTATATTAATTTCCTTGTGGTTTATGAGGTTCCCATCCCATTAAATATTGAGATTGTAATAGTTTTCATTGATTACTGATTTGCTATTTGTTTTTGGATGAGGGGGCTTTCGGAACAATGTTTTCCTTGTCTGCTGTTGTCCTTCATACTCACAAGCTCTTATTCCGTGCTCTAAAATCACACGCAGAAATTCTGCACGCGCTAATTGCGTTTTATTTGTAATGTTGACCGGCGGATTTATCGAAAGGTACTCCCGGCAGCGTGCGCTAATGGGAATACCTTCAAATCCGGAATGAATCTGAGTGTGAGGAATAGGTCAGAACTCAGAAGGAGTGTAAACGCAAGCACTAACACAAGAGCAGAAAGACATTTAGCTAAACGATGTGGGTGATTAATCTAGATCATAAACACCAGGCACCTTAATACGGCTTCCAAACATTAGAGTTACAAAAATTATATAGCACGTTATCTCTGATATAAATAGCCCACAACAGCATTTTTAGCTCGGATTAATGTCTAATTGCCTCCGGGAGATACCCATCCCCAGCTGAAAAGAACATTCTATCTACTGGCACAGACGCAAATAAATTACACTCCCTGTTAAAGGCAGCGGAGAAAAGCTCTCTCTGGAAATTGACTTAAGTGAGCTCTTTGAAGATGACAGGAGATTGTAAAAACTCTGTGCCAAGGTTAACAATTCCAAAGTTGATGCCAAATTAGGTTTGGCTGCAGTTAGCTGAGGCGCTTGGCTGTCATTTACGGACAGCTCACGGCTTTCCCACTGCACCTATGAATCAATTCGAGAGCAGCGAAACCAAGAGGCGACGATTCATTTAGTCAGTCTCAATGTATGTCGGCCTGTCAAAACCTGCAGGACATTTGTATAGCAGAGGCGGCAGGGATAGAAAATCTCTATAATTTTATTTTGTCTCTGCTACTCGCGCTAAGGACATTTTATGGTCCCCTGACATTTTACTGTTCAGGAGAGCCTGCCAGACCGCGTGGTAACAGCTGTGCGTTCTCACATGGTCTCTGCCTGCCAATATGTAACTCCCAGACATCTAATTACTGTAATTGAATGACTGTTCATTCGCTACCTGAGGTTGTTAGATCTGCCTGTTCGAATGAGAGGACACATGGCAGAGACCATACGTATTTGCCGAGCGCAGGCCACAGCAGATGAGAAAACGTGGGTGAGATGCATTAAGCAGTGAGACAATGGTATGTAAACATGGTATGTTTGATATGTTATTTTAATAGAGCTATAACTTATTAAATATGATGTTTCACACATCTGAAGGCTCAGTCCTTACCAGCATGTTTTTCAGGCATTATTATTAATACTTGGAGAACTATATAATTTACAAAACAGTCTTATATTTCAAAAATATGTTCACTGCCGTGCGGGCAGAGTAGTAATTTTTTTTATTTTGTAAAGACCAAATGCTTTCCGATGATTCAGGAGTGTATTTGAAGGCGGTAAAACCAATGCTTTAAGTGGGCCGGTTCTTGCCGGTGCTCAGCACCGGCAGTTTTATAAAGCAGGGGGCAGATTGATGAAGGCCTTGCGCCGCCGGTGCGTCACTTTTTCCCATGTTAAAAGTGACGCACCGGCGGCGCAAGGCCTTCATAAATCTGCCCCCAGGTGCCGAACCGGGTCTCTATCGGGCCCTCTGCAGCAGTGCCATCCTTCACTGCCTTTTTTTTGATTTCAAGAAGGTTTTATTGAGAAAGAAAATTATACAAATAGTAAAACCAGATACAATATAAGTGATACAATCAGTCACAAGCTGAAAAAATTCCTACCGGAGCCCAACTTGATAAGTAAAAACAATATTTGCGAATAAGATACAAAAGAAATCAATGAGAAATAAAGGATCTGATCCAATATAGGGCTTCCGTGAACAAAAACAAACCGTATCACTATCTGATTTAGGAATGGGGACAAGGGAGGGAACAGAAGAAAATAAAAAGAAGTAGAAAGGCAAAGAAAATAGTAGCAAAAAAGATGAAAGGGAAGAGAGGACAGGAAAGCAGAAACAAGAAAAAGAAGGATTCCCACAGGACTAACACAATCTAGAGCAAAGAACAGAGAAGAATTAGACAGACAGAGCAACAGGGAACTGGGGGACTAACCCTTTCGAGGAAAGTTCCATATAATCATCCAAAGCAGTCCAAACCCCCTTAGAAATGGAAGGCGTAAGGTGTGCTAGATCGACCGAGGTGTGGGCACTGCGTAAAAAGGATATCCACGCCCACCACGTATGATAAGATACAGAGGCAAAGGATTTCCATTCCATAAGAATGATTTTAACCGCAACAGTCAAAAGAAGATCTAGTAGCTGCAATTCCAAAGGGTCCAAAGGAAGAGGGGTAGGAGCAGCCAAGGGACCTAATAAAACTAAGGGAAAGGAGAGATGAAGCTCAATGTTAAAAATAAGAGATAATTGTTTCTGTATGAGGTCCCAAAAAGGTTTAAGTAAGGAGCAGTGATAAAACATATGGGGAAAATCCCCAGCCTCCAAACCGCAGCTCCAGCATAGATCATCCTCTTTAAGGTTGAGCGAGTGAAGACGTACAGGCGTCCAGTGGAGAAGATTGATCGAGAAAAACTTGGATTGCATAAGGGAGGGAGCTATTTTATTACGAAGAGATAGTTTACCAATGGATTGCCAAGCTTCTGATGAGATATGGTCCGTGATATTATGGTCAAAATGACGTAACCATTTTTGTTGGACAATCGTCTGATCAGGAAGCGAAGTAGCAGACAAAAATTTATATATTTTAGAGGCAACATGCCCAGATTTGATCCAGATGTGGAACAGCGAAATGGTGGAGGAAGAGGGGTGCAGACGAACTTTAGAGACGGCAACCTTAATTTTAAGAAAGGTATAAAAGTCGAGATTTGTCAAAGAGTGTGTGTGCGCCAAGGAAGAGAACGGTAAGGGGTCCCCAGAGGCATTATACAGATGCTGAACAAGAGAGATACCCTTTGCTGCCCAATATGCCATGAGGGTGGGAGAAATATTTAGTTTGATTTTGGAGTTTCTCCAAATAGAAGACCATCTAGTTTTATGTAGAGGAATGGCCATCTTCCTATCTAATTTCTTGATCGCAGCAATTGTATCAAGAATAATAGACCGTGAAAATAGAATATGCAAAGACGATGTAGTACATAAAGAGGCAAGAGGTAAAGGTGATGCCAAATCTTGTTCGACGAGCAACCAAGAGGGAACATGACGAGATGGAAGAGCAAACCACAACGCTCCTTGAGAAGCCAAGAAAGCTGTTTGGTACTTCTCCCAATCAGGAAAATTACAACCTCCCATATCACAGGGTCGACGCAAATATTTGTATGCTAAACGAGCACGTTTTCCATTCCATAGGAATTTAGATGTTATAGCATCAATTTCCCGAAAGAAGGAAACAGACAATTTAAGCGGGAGCATGGAGGAAACAAAATTAACGATCGGCGTGATCATCATTTTCAGAGTTTGTAGGCGACCCCACCATGAGATATGTTTGGGAGACCATGTATCCAACAGACTACGAACCTTGAGGAGAGTCTGAGATTCATTATAAGCCACAGTGGCCTGAAGAGTGGAGCAGAAATAAATTCCCAGATATTTGAGATGTTTAGATTGCCATTTAAAACCAGCCAAACCCATATAGGCAGGAAAACAATAGGCATTTAAAGGGAACATCTCCGTCTTATCTTTATTTAGGGTGTAACCCGAGACCTTTGAAAACAAGGAGATGGTGTCAGAGATAGCAGGGATGGCCAAGGCGATATCGTCCGAGAAAATTAGAACATCGTCCGCGTAAGCGGCAGTTTTAAGACAATGAGGGCCAAAAGAAAAACCTTTTACATCAGGGTGTAAGTCAATCAGCCGGGAGAAGAGGATCAATAGATAATAAAAATAAGAGAGGGGACAAGGGACACCCCTGTCTCGTGCCTTGACGAAGATGAAAAAACGAAGACGTAGCACCATTAACTCTAATATTAGCTTTAGGTTGGGAATATAGGGACATTACCATATTAATGAAAGAGTCTCCGAGGTTATGAGCGCATAAAACAGCTCGAAGGAATGGCCAAGACACCTTGTCGAAGGCCTTTTCCGCATCAAGGGCCAAGGCCGCAGCAGGGAGATGCGATCGCTTGGCAGCACCAATAATATGACAAAAAGTGCGTGTATTATCCCTTGCCAGACGACCTTTTACAAAACCAGTTTGGGAAGGATGCACCAGATGGGGAATAAAGAATTCTAACCGTTTAGCTAGGATTTTAGCAAAAATCTTTGCTTCCATGTTTAGGAGGGAAATAGGACGAAAGTTTTTAGGATCCGAATGATCTTTCCCCTCTTTTGGGATCACAACAATGGTGGCTTCAGCAGCCGAACCAGAAACAGAACCATTCTGAACAAAAGAATTAAACACCGATTGTAACTTAGGGACAAGCGAAGGAAGGAATGTTTTATAAAATAATATGGGATAACCATCAGGGCCAGGGGCTTTACCAGAACGTGTGGCCTTAATAGCAGACACTATTTCTTCAGACGAGATAGGGTCATTGAGAATAGAGCGATCTTCCTCAGAGACTGACTGAATCGGAATTGATTTTAAAAAGTCTTGACATTGGGCAAAAGAGGATTGATTAGAAAGAGTATACAATTTATTATAGAAGTCGCGAAAAACTTCAAGTATTTCTTCTGTTTGGAATTTTTTAGATCCGGTGTGGTCCGTAATAGAGGAGATTTGTGAGGACTTAAAGGAATTATCTTGAAATTTTAACGTAGCAGCTAGAAGTTTCCCAGCCCTATTCTTTAATAGCAGTTTCTTGGACTTTTGTGCTTGGACACCAAGATGAGCCCTTTTAGTAACAATTGTATTATATTTGTACTTAAGAAATTTTAATTGTTGTAAGCAAGACGGATTCTTAGTATGTCGGAAGGAGGCCTCAAGGGTTTTGATTTGAGAGGATAAGTCTGTAAGTTCATTTTTAATCGACGAGTTACGCTTGGACATACATTTAATAACCTGACCCCGGAACGTACATTTAAAAGAGTCCCATAAAACGATCGGAGAAGAGACAGAACCTTCATTTTCACGGAAAAAAGTATCTATTGCTGTAGAAAATTCAGCAACCTGGGAAGAATCATATAGGACTTCAGTATTTAATCTCCATGAACGAGAACGTGGTTTAGGGGCAAAAGATGAAAGCGTAAAACTGACCGCGGCATGATCAGAAACCACAATAGGGTGTATAAGCGACGCGGAAGAAGATGAGAGAAGAGAAGAATGAACTAGGAGATAATCAATACGAGAGAAGGAAGAGTGAGGCGAAGAGAAGAAAGAAAAATCACTACCAGTGGGATTATGAAGGCGCCAGATATCCTGAAGATGAGAGATGGAACACATGTTAAGCATTTGTTTATGGGATTTTGGAGGCCGAAACTGAAATGAAGAATTCCTATCTAAGAGAGGATCCATTGGTAAATTAAAATCGCCACCAACAATGAGGTTACCAGCATGTGGGGTGTTATTCAAGGTGTTGGTAATGGCTTTCCAAAAAGCCGGATCATCAACATTCGGAGCATAGATATTCATAACATATAAATCGTGCTGGCCATCCGACAATTTAGACAACAACCACCGACCCTCAGAATCATGATTAGAAGAAATTATTGACAAACCAGAGGTCTTCGAGATTAAAGTAACAACCCCATTCCGTTTGCCGGAGGCATCAGAACAAGAAACATCTGAAACCCAATCCTTCTTTAGAAACAAGGCCTCTCTAATAGTGATCTTGGACTCTTGAAAAAGAACCAAATCTGCAGAGAGAGACTTACAATAGTCCAAAATTTTTGACCTCTTCACCGGATGATTCAACCCCTTAACATTAAGGGATAACACATTTCAGCCTGGCATGAAGCAAGAGAGGGGTAAACAGAAGACGACACTGATATCAGAAAGAGAAAATAAGTCATAACGACAAGGGACCAATCATGAAACAAACGAAAGACAGTGGGAGCGTGCCTGTGGGAGAACCAGGAGAAACAAAGAGAAAGAAAAGATGAGAAGAGAATAGAAAGGAGAGCGAAGAGATGTAGAAGGGAAGGTCTAAAAAAGACCCACATCATGCAAGTGAGAACGTGGAAAAAGCGAGCAAAGGCCCCGAACAGGGAGCAATATTGGTTAAAAACAGTAGCCCAATTCTAAAATATAACAGCTGATAGCATGAAAAACAGAGCAGGTAATAAGGAACAAATACTGCCGAAAAAAACATCGTAACAATGTAAAGAATAAAAATTGATAATGAAAAAGTGCTTCATTGCAATATAAGGTAAAAGAACCAGCTAGCGAAGGGGCTAGCTAGGGTATGTCACAATAATATAATAAATAGCAACCAAAAACTCATAGGAGAAAAAGCCAAAATAGTATAAACCTTGACGTGAATAAAATACAAATCGTAAAAGCTAACTACATATTGAAAGAGCAAAGTCTAACAACATATTTCATTACTATGAAGTTGAATTATAAAAGAAATAAGAGATGTATGAAAAAGAAACTAGCAAAGACAGTACCGTAATTGAGTAGAGAGAGAAAGAATAGAAATAAAGGAACGAGGGAGAGAAATATCAAACCTAATACTGAAGAGAACTATACCAAATACAATATACTAATATCTTAGCAGTATAAATATGAGTAAAGAATAAGAGTATTAGGAAAAGTAAGAACACAGTAAATATAGAAGATACATCCGAACAATTAGATAAATGCAAGGCATATAATATACTCATATGAAAAAGAAAAAATCACATCATAAATGAGGAAGAGGCATAACTGTATAGGATAAGAGTAAGAACGTCAGATATATAAGGAAGAAAGTAGGACTGTAAAGTAGCAGAGAAGGAGAAAAAGAGGAAAAATGATCGATAAAAAGTAAGAGAAAAAAACACGTACTAGAAAAAGGAAAGAACCGTTAGAGAAGTGGAAAGGAGGGACAGAGAAGGACGACAGCAAGAACCAACCAAGCTAGAATGTGGATATGAGCACAATACAAGATAAGAGAACATTTGAGAGCCAAAAAGTGTTCACATAGAAAAAGAAACATACGACGAAGAGAGAAAATCGAGAATAACATGAAGAAAAAGAAGAACAGAGTAAGCACAAACAAAGCAAGAAGGAGAGACCGACAAAGAAGCCAACTGGAGAGAGATCAGAAGCAGGCTTTCAGACAGAAACAACCAGAAACAAACAAGAAACAGTTCAAGTTCCCGAAGAACCAGGAGACTGCGAGGTTGCTCTTTGGATTTCCATCTCTATCTCCAACTGGTTGTCCAGGAATGTAGCCAAGTCCGCAGGTTCATCGAAGATTCTAGTGCGACCTTTATGAGTGATGCGAAATTTTGAAGGACCAGCAAAAGAAAAAGGAATTCCCATTTCAGACAGACGTTTCCGCAGATTTAGGAAGCCTTTCCTTCTTATAACTGTGTCTCTGGCAAAGTCTTGTGAAATGGAGATGCGATGACCTTCCCAGCTGACTTGTTTGACTTTCCTCATATGAGAGAGAATCAGCTCAGTGTGCTGATGGCGTAGAGGCTTAAAAATAATTGCTCTTGGCTGGGTTGCTGCCTTAGGTCGAAACGTTGGAACACGGTGTGCTCTTTCAATCTCAAACTCTCTGTGGAAGGAGATTTGTAAAGTGTCCGGGATCCACTGAGATAAAAACTCTATCATAGAAGAAGCAGCCTTCTCCGAATCCTCCGGAACACCAAAAATACGCAGATTAGATCTACGATTACGGTCCTCCTGCTCAGTGAGATCTCTGCGCAATGCCGCCATTGAGCGCTCCAAGTGGGTGAGAGATCTGGACTGCTTGTGCATACCATCCTCAGCAGAACTAATTCGTGATTCTGTGGCTGACACACGAAGAGAAAGGGCTTTAAAGTCATTCCTGATAGCAGAGACCTCCACTTGTAACAAGTCTGTGTTAGTTTTAGTTGACTGCGCAATATCATGTACCTCGTTAAGGCGCGCCAAAATGGTATCCAGCGTGGAAGCAGTGTCTGCCTGAGGAGACTCGGGCGACGGAGAGAGTGACTTGAGTCTTTTCAACGACGAGCCCACATCTTTTAAGTCTTTGGCGGTCGTAGACCGATTCATAATTGCAGTTGTGAGGTAAAATACTGCAAGAGTACCACTTGTGAGAAAAAGGTACACAGGAATTGTGCAGAATGACACAGAGAATACTAAATAGGCGCCCTCGGTAATGTGTGCCAGGATATGTTAGCAGCGAAGGAATGCGCAAAGCAGGGAAATACAATAATAGAATAGCAGGAAAAAATATCAACACCTTGTATGACAGAAGTGCACTGAGAAAAAAAAACAGCGCGTCAGCAGCTTAAAAAACCAGCCAAGCAGCAATGAAATAATGAAAAGAAGATACAAATGTTACCAGAAATAAGCCTCATGAAAGGAACACCTTAGGAAGCCAGGCGACACTGCAAAAGTGTATCCATAGCGGCGCCTCTGAGGTAAAATGACAGGAACGTCAATAGCGGGAAAATGGCGGCCGCTCGTCAGGAATGCGAGCGCTTTTGAAGAGTGCGGCGGAATTCATATAGCCGGTGATCCAAACCACAGGAAAATAGCCTCAAACAACTCCCCTCATGTTCCGCTGGAGAGGTGTGCCTTTTCCGCGAAGAAGGGCAGCCAGAAGCGGAGAAAAGCTCTCAAAGGGCCGAACTCGCTACGGAGCTCAAGCGCAACCCGCCATGTAGAAGCGGCGCGCAAGCCACGCCCCCATCCTTCACTGCCTTTGATGTAACTTCAAAGAGACTCGTTAAAGTTCCTCTCACAGACTCCTCTCTTCAGAACTGAAGCATTTTCAATATGTTATACTGCGAAGCCAAGGTTGTTTCTGATTTATGTTACATAAACAAAAAACATTGGCAAAGCAAATAGCCCTGGCTTGTTGTAGGTGTAATGTTGCTATTTGCATCAGTATTATATAGATGTATGCAATGACAGAAGCAGCAAAATACCAGTTGGGGGCACACTATGCCAAGCACAGATTTTTTGCTTGTATATATTTAATTAACGCCCCCCATTACATCGGCCAAGCCCCTCTGAGAGACCCCCCAGTTTTTTCATACCACATAAAGCCCTGGGTAAAACTGTATGTATCATACACCAAAAAATAAAGTTGCATATTTGCCCTATTTGATTGAAAGCAATTTGTGTGTATTGTAATTATACCCCAAAACATTTTATACAAATGATAACAATATTCACGTAAATCAGGCTCTCTTTCCTCTTTTGTTAAAACTGGATGCACTGTTGGGATACTTCTGGAAATCGGAGATTAGGCTGTTTAACTAACAGAATTTCACAAAAATGTGTAGCAGCCTACATTACACACAGGGGCGATAACATGGGCAGGTAGCAGCTTAGTGCAGCATTCCCCCGCCAGGCTGGACACCTTCGCCACTCGCTTCATCCCCCTCATGGTGTGGGGGAGGGGTCAAGGCTACACCTCTCCAGTTATGCCACTTCCTGAGCAGGGGTCTACTTTTAAATACTGCATGGCTCCAAGGGTCGTCCTCTTTCGGCAATCCTCTATAGCAAAACCCACCCTACCATTTACCCTTATTGACATGCTTGGAATTAAAGATGTAATGCAAGTGTTGCTTTATTTTCTCTTGTTGTGCGTTGGAGGTGACTTTACAGGGTGATTCAAAGGACTTAGGTGTGAAAAGCAACCACAAGAAAGAGCCCATAGTGGCTTCATGCCAGTGCTCGGGGAGTAGTGGATTTCTAGCGGAGGGTTTTTAGTAGCCAGGCATTTGTAGGCGCACTGCTGTATAACGCAACCTTCAGGGCTGGACTGGCCATAGCGGGCACCGGGCAATCCCCCGGTGCGCCACACGGGTGGGGGGCGGTTTTGGGCCCCTGGGGGCCGTTTTTGTTACAGGGCTGTTTTTTCAGCATAGCTGCAAGGTCGGCCCTCTACCAAAATCGTCCGAAAACCGGCCCGGCAAAGAGCTCGGCGGCACCTCCAACCCCCCTGAGTGTGGGGGGGGGGGGCGCCAAGCACTTTACCAGGGCTGGTTATGGTTCCCAGTCTGGCCCTGGCAACCTTCCATATGCAAAAATGTCATATGGTGCTGCTAGGAGAGGGGATAAGCCCTATAACCCTTCAGTGTTGTGTGGGAAGATCCCTCACAATTTCAAAATTAAAACAAATACGATTGCCAGTTATGTACGCATTGCCCTCATGGCCCATCCAGCACAGGATTACCCATACCACGGTATCTTTTTACTCTCAAGTCCAACACTACAGGATTGGTTTTTTCAGCCGGAGAATACCTCAACCGGCAGCGCGGTCTTACCCTTTGAATCCTTTACTCCAAGACTACGTTTCGACGATCCGGAGATTAATTTAACCGGCAGCGCGATATTTGTTTAGAAAAACCAGTTCAAGTGATTAGCCCAGATGGGTTGGAAGTATCACTGGCAGCGCCATTACAAAGTCGTATACGTCAACATTCAGCCCTGAGGAGTCGTAAGCGGGTTTCTGTTTGACCTCATGAAAACTGAATTAAAGACCAAAACAACACAGCATCTATACGCTTATGAATCATTGTTTTGTTTATATTTCTAGTTGTATTGAATAATATGCATACTGTTGAATTACCCTAATGTGTGGCTAGGTTTAGACATTAGTGCCCGCGGAGTACTTATGGCAGGGTCCTGAGACGAAAGTGACGGCGCCAAGTTATTCCCATAGGCAGTTGTAAACCTGAGCAACTGGGGGTTTGCCTGGTAATGCTCTACCTCTGAGTGTGAGTGTTTTTCCTGAACTAGGTTCAACTCCAGACATTATGTATTCCTAATTCTCATTGACTCATTGGGGAGGCAGTCAGCCTAGGTCATGTCATTACTGGCTGCCCTTGTATTGCCTGTAAGTTAACTGATTACCTTTCCAAATAAATCTGCAACATAACTTTCTCCAAACAAAACTTTTAGACTCTCAGTCATTTTGCTTGTGGAATTCTTCGTTGTATGTAATTATTTAGTGTAATCCAGTTGTGGGTGTTTGTGCACCAGGATATGGGATATCTGAGCTGAGCAAAAGTATGTTTTGAATCGCTTTTGGGCAGGTGCCAAACGGGTACTCACGGCATATTTTTAATACATTTTCAAAATAATACAATTGTAAAGCGTTTCTGCTATGAATTAAGAGAAGCAATTGCCAATAAGCATGAACAAAGCCAAAAGGCTTGTCTTTTGTGTAGTACATGCATAGTGACACATGTTATAAATGCCTACCCACTAAACACATACATGAGATCCAGATACTGGTGACAGCACCTAAAGGCACTCTCTTTCCCACTTTCATTTTATCATTGTCGCACTGCCAGATAATTTGTCCTTTAGAGAGCAGAGATACAGTAAAACAGACTGTAGAAGTTCGACATTCTTGTGAAAATGAACTAACAAACATATTGGTGATATAAATTGCAGCATTAATCGAGGTCAAAAACTATATAAATGCCAGGTAAAATAAAAAGTCTTTGGCTACCATATCCCTGTACTGTGCAGTGAGTTTCTACTAAGTTGCACAGTTTATTACTAAATGTGTTGCATAGCCCTCCTGTTTCTGTGACTGGCAACCATGCCACAGTTTGAGAACCTTGATTGAATGAGATATTTGTAAAGGGCAGCGGTTATCCTGAAAAGAGTGTTCTGGTGAAGAAAATGAAACTGAAAAAGAATTCCTTTATAGGTGAACTTGTGTGTTTTCAGCAATTTACAAAACTTTACCAGATTGGCTTTGGCTTGAATGGACACAGGAAGAATATTTCAAATATTGTCAGTGGTGATTGACAATGAGGGGCCTCCCATACCCATACAAGCTTTTTTGAACATTGTAATATTTAACAAGTGGAGATAGCTGGAGCGAAGGATCCTATTGGGTTGATAGAATGAGGAAAGGGTGGATATGTAACTATTTAAGAAAGGGTGATAAAGTGGCTTGTGGTAGAAACGGATAGCCTTCAAAATGTAGTATTTTTTGGCCGGCAGGCAGTGCAGCTTGGTTAAGTAGCCAGATATATTGGTCCTTCTGTGAATACCAAGGGCCAGACAGGCAGAAGAAATTTGGATGAGCTGAAGTCTCTTGAACAGAAATGCAGAGAGCCTGACATACAGAGCATTGCTGTAGTCAAGGAGACTAATGATCAAAACCTGGACAAGAATGAGCTTTGAATTTAGGGAGCAGGAGAACAATCTTTTTAATCACTTCAGCAATATTTTCAATCACTTTCAGCAATAAAAAAATATGGTTGTTAGCTTATTGATACGGGCTTTGAAGGACAGACCAAAGTCAAAATTAATTCTGAGATTGGGGCATTGTGGTTTGGGGTGAGACTAACACCGACAGTTGCATCACCAGTCAGACATCCAGATTGCAGGGTTCCCTAAAATGAGGACTTCGGTTTTATCTGTGTCGATTCAAAGAGAGAAGCCATTCATCCATTTAACGACCTGGCAGAGACAGTGTTTAAACTGAATCTTAAGTTAGGAAAAGTCACCTTGATACTTTAGTATGATTTGAGTGTGTTCGCATAAGAAAGAAATTGGTGCGTGTGTAGCAATCAGGTCAACCAGAGTAGCAACATGGAGGGTGAAGAGCATGGGTTCAGGCAAGATCCCTGAACCCCCCCCCCATAGTTGTTAGCCCAAAAAGAGGAGCAGACCTGATCCATGGAGATCGCCTGTATCCAACTGTCAAGAAAATGAGTAAGCTAACTAAGGACTGTATCTCGGAGACTGGCATTGGCAAGAAATGTAAGGAGAATGTCAGAAAACATGTCGGATCAGCCAAAGGGCAGGGACAGGACCAACAAGTGGAGGGGGTGTCTGAGGAGAAAGATGACAGAAGGAATGGAGTAAATAGAGTGCGATTGTAAACAAAAAATAAGGTTTGGGTAGTATTAGCAGCTCTGGATGTACTGTGAAGCTTAGACCAAAGCTTATCCCACAACTGATCTGAAGCATATGCTATTCGAATGTCCTCCCATTTTGCGTTTCTGGCACTTGGTTTGGTCCCAACTTCAAAAGATTTTCAACTTTAGTTTTTCCTTCTCCATTATCCATGTTTTCCTAGGTTCACTTTCCCCTGTTTTTATTGATTCACCACAGAAACATAAATTGTTTGATCTCTTGATTGCCATTGCATTACACCATATTACGTCACATTGGAAACAGGCTAACGATGTTTCCTTTAATGCGTGGTGGAACGCAGTTTGTTTTAACCATCGTCTAGACACTAATTTTGTTTCCCCTATTTCTTTAGCAATTAAACGTGATCTCTTATGGATCCCCCTTACTGAATATTTATCCAGAATCACCCACCTCCCTCCCATTGCTTCCATTCGTAATGTTGAAGTTCAGAAACCACCGTGAATGCATTTTTCAATTTTCAATGTATCTAACTACTTTAATTGCTTATTTCATATCACTTATGCGTTTTTAGTAATCAGCTTGTTCCTTCATTTCCTTATGTTTATGAGCATTATTACGTATCCTCTTTTTATGTACAGTTCTATTCATCGGTTCTGCCATTTTGTAAGAGAGTTTTCTTGTTTTTCGTAACATATGATTGTTTTTTCATTTTCTGTCATTGCTTCTTTATACTTCAATAAACTTCAAACTTAAAAAAAAAAAAGAAAACATGTCAGAGCCATGAACTGCTTTCCCTGTGGTGTTTGTAGTGGAAGTAGTAGGAGAGTAGTGACATTCAAATGGAAAACATTTGCAGAAGCAAATACAAAATGAGCGGTCAAGTGAATGCATTTTAGGTTAACTGATGTAAAAACGAGCCCAAGTTGCATGAGCCTTGAGCCCTTTAAAAGCAAGGTATACAGATTAACACCAAGTGCTTAGAGCCACCAATAACTAAAAGAGAATGCCTACAAGTAATCATGACTAGAATTACACTCATTCTGTTGATACAATTCAGAAAGTACTGGCAAAAAGATCTTGGAGGCACAATTGAAATAGCTATTATGGTGGAAATAAAGGAAATAAATACAACTTCTGAAAACTTCAGAAAAGTCCAATGAACAGACCAGAAAATTGGCAAGAAGAAAATAAACTTTAGAAATTCATATCTCTGGTTCCCCTTATTGGGTTTTTAAAAAATATATATTTTTATTTAGGGATAGTTCATCAGAGCCTAGTACAATGATACATTATTATTATTATTATTATTATTATTATTATTATTATTATTTTTAATTTCTTTTAGTCCTCGTTCTACAAAACATACTCAAAGTTCAAGACTGTAGAGCCGGTTGGTCCAATATACTGCAGCCCAGTGTAACCAAGAAAAAAGAGAAAGCCCGGTCTCTTCTTATTGAAGGATGGGAAAGTTTAACCCCCGGACACTCTTTTCAACCAGGCTTATCAGTAGTAACCAGGGCTCCTCTTCTTTAATGGGCCATTCATATATAGCCTTCGCTAGTTTCCCAACTTTTTGGCCACACGAGCAAGTTCATAATCATTGGACCACTAGGAAAAGCTAAGAATAAACCAGGTGTATCCACGTCAGGAGTCGGTGCACAAAAAAGAAAATACGAAGAAAATACAAAGAGCAAATTCCCGCAAAAAAATAACTCTAGCTGTGTTTACCCAAAGTAATATCAGGCTAGGTGAGAGCAAAAGATGTGTACCGCTATCCCATAAATCCCACATTTTTTTTTTTTTTTTTACCCTTCTATCTGCTCGATCAAGGGTAGAAATACGTTGTATCAAGCTTATCCATTCTGATTTGGTAGGTGAAATGGGTGAGATCCATTTAATGTAAATCTCCCTTCGTGCCAGAAGAATCAATACAAAGATTAAAGCCCTCTGAATTCTTGAGACAGAGCAATATAATCTATCTCATTAGAGATTACCCCAAAAATAACTGTCAGCGCTGTTAACCCACTCTTTCTCCCCAGAATTTCAGAAATGATGTTAATCATGTGAACCCAGAAGAGCTCGATCGAAGGACATTGCCAGAACATGTTTACATTGATGTCATTGCCCTTCGGGCACTTCCTTGTCGCTCCATTCCCCAACTTAGATAGTTTCAAGGCGTCCAATAGGCTTTGTGGAGAGTGAAAAGATGATTTCTTATTAAAGAGGCAGTTTTCACATATAACCAAAGGGTAGACATGGATACTTGCCCGAAAGTTTTTAAGGTCTTCGTCCGGCATGTCCTTCTTCCAGCTCTCTGTGAACAGGTTCGATTTTTTATCTCCAATCTCGATCATTTGCCAGTACCATACTGCTACTTCCTTTTGTTTTGATCTTGCATGAATTGTTTTAATTAAGTCCCCATCTCCGGCTAGTTCTTTACTCATTGATGTTGTCCATCCAAGAAGTTGCAAATATTTAAATCTTGATGCCGAGTTGTTTTTTAAGGCCGATAGGCACTGCCTGGGATTAATTCATTTCCTGCTAATAATTCTTCCCATCTTACAATCCCAGCTTTACGTAGAGGGAGGGCCCAGGCGTCTTGCAGGCAGGTTGGTGTACCCTGGGAATCACAGATAGGAGTTTCTTGATTGTAGTAGGGTATATCGAATAATGCCCTCACTTGAACCCAAACTCTAATGGCAGCTCTGAGGATCTTCAACCTAACTTTCTTAAAGAATTTGTGGTGGCCAAATTTTAAAAGAAAGAAGTCAGCTTGAGTGTTATGTACCTTTGTTAGGGCTTTAAAGAGAGGTTAGTAAAATTGACTGTGGTTTAAGAGTTGACGTGAGTTTTTGAGATGGAAAGCACCATAGTAAAAATATAAGTCTGGTGTGGCTATACCGCCATTAGTTTTTTTTCTCCTAAGTTTTTTCTGAGAAATTTTAGTGTTTTTTTCTACCCCAAATAAATGAGGAGAATAGCCCTTGTGCCTTCCTAAACCAGATCTTAGAACATTCCAAGGGGATGGTATCGAATAGAAAGGTGAACCTAGGCAAAATAGAAATGTTTAACAGATTAGATCTCCCTATGATGGAAAGAGGTAGAAGCTCCCAAGCCTGTAGCTGCTGTCGTACACTAACCATAGTTTTATCAAAATTTAGTTGAGCTATTTTATCTATGTTCTTAGTGATTTGTACTCCAAGGTATCTTATTTGTTGTTTTTCTAGCACACTTTTATATGGAGAATTCCATAACATCAGCTCGGTCTTCTGCTGATTTACAGAATATCCAGATGTCTTCCCAAAATTCTCCAACTCATTCCAAATCTCTGGAAGTGCTTGTTCTTAGTTCCCTGTCAGGATCATAAGATCATCTGCGTAAAGAACTATTTTATTTTCTCAACCCAAACAGCTGAAAGGGGCAATAGTTTGACTTGATCTTAATTTGCATGCCAAAGGCTCGATATAAAAATTAAAGAGAAGGGGTGAAAGGGGGCACCCCTTGTCTGGTCCCTCGCCAAATTTTTTGTTGTTTTGTGAGGTTTCCATTAACAAGAATCCTTGCTGAGGGGTTCTTATAAAGAGCCTTAACTGCAGCCATAAATGTCTCTCCCAGATTGAAGCGATGAATTGCTTCTATTAGAAAGATCCAATTGACCCTTTCAATAGCTTTGGCAGCATCAAATGTTAAAACTGCCAAAGGAATATGATAAAAATGTGCCATGTCTATTGCCCGAATGAGATCATGCGTTAATTCTTTCAGCTGCCTTCCCTTCATAAAACCCCTTTGATCAGAGTGTATGATGGAATCTGCCACTTTATCTAATCTTTTGGTGAGAATTTGGGTATACATTTTGTGATTACTATTTAGAAGCGAAATAGGTCTATAAGACTCACAAAACGGTGGGTTTTTATTTGGTATGCTAGCTGCAATGGCTAATCAAGTGGGTGCCCTGGAGAGAAGATAGCAGGGACCAGTTCTACAACAGAGAACCTGCTCCTAAATCTGATCTCGGAGATGAGAGAAAAATTCACAATTTCTGAAAATAACTAATTGAAGAATCAGGGGACCTGCGAGGCACTGGAAGTAAAAATAAACAATATTTTGGGCAGAGTGGAAGCATTAGAAGCCACAGTAGAAGATCTTTCGAAAAAGGTTACAGAAAATACAGTGGAGATCAAGAAACTAAAATTGAAGGATAAACTCTGGGCAGATAAACTGGAAAGTTTGGAAAATAACGCCAGACGAAAAAACATTCGGATTTTAAATGTCCCTGAAGATCTTGAGGGGGGATTTTAGAACTTTTATAATTGATCTTCTAAATGACCTCCACCCAGAAATCGAGAAGGTGACACTAGAAAACGATATCCAAAGGATCCACAGAGACCCCTTCAGTAGGCATGCAGGAAAGAAAACCTCCAGGAAAATATTTGTGAATTTTAAGTCTTACTTCATAAAAGATGTGGTTCTCTCTCAGGGGCTAAAAAGGGAAGTCTATAACAGGGATGATTGGTCATTCCGAATAAGATCGGATATATCTCGCACTACACAAGGTAGGCAGTGGGAATTGTGCAAACAGATACAAGAGCTTAAAAGCTTAGGCGCCACCGTGAAACTCTAATTCCCTGTGGAGGAACAAAATGTATAATTTCTAGGGGTGGGCGGAAAACTATTGTGAAAATGTTAAAAATCTCCGCGAACACTCAGAAATATCACGAAGACGCGGACGTTTTTTTCCCGCCCGTTCACTATATTTTCTGCGTGATTTCAATCCTACCTCTATCTTTCCAATCCTTTGTTTCAAGACACTTTTTTTAAATCTTTTTTATTTATTATCTCTCTGACTATTTTCCTGCTTCTATATTTTTGGTTTTTGTCTATTTTTTGTGTGGTTTTTAGCTACTTTTTCACTCGTTTTCTATTGTCTGCTCTTTTAATTTCTTTTACTTACTTTTTTAATTTTATTGCCTTTTCTTTCCCTCCCGTCTCACTCTCTCTACCCCAGAACCATGTCCAAGGGCAGGGCTCGTTGCAGGAGCCAGAGCCGCGACTGCCTTCCTTGTGGAAGGCGGCGCCCACAAGGGGTGCAGGCACGGGCATTATTTGGGGCGGTGGAGTTGGCTGCACTAGTTTTCTTTGTGCAGCGCCACCTCCCCTTAACCCTGGCAGCAGGTGGCAGGCCTGGGTCCGGGTCCGGGTTCCGGGAGCATCGACAGCGGTAGGGGAATGTGCGCCGGGCAGTGTTTCGATGCTCTGGGGTCCGGTGCACCCAGAACCAGTTGACGCACCGGTGGTCCGATATCCTGGACCGGGAGCAGGACCTGCTGGACCTGCTAGGAGTGGAGGTCCTGGGTCCTGGTGAGTAACTATTTCATTATTACTACTTTGTGTCTGTTCTTCTGCTGTGTGTTATATAATGTGAATATCTTTTCTTTCCAACCAGCTAGAATGCTCCTGCTTACATTACAGGTAAATTACGTTAAAAGTCTTCTGTGATTGTTATGACACAGGTGCTCTTTTGCGCTACTAATCTTACTTGTTTGCTACTTTGCGTTTGCGCTCGCTTAGCGTGATTATGTAAGAGTTTATTTTAGAGAAATTAAGTAACATAATGCTATAGTGACTCTTGTCCTTACTTTGTCCTGTCACTAAGAGATAAGTGTGGATTGATACTTAGGTTTAGTTACTTTGTATGAGTTTGTAATTTTTTAGTGGTATGTGTGATGCTTCCTCTGTTACGTCACATGCTGCCAGTACCCCAGTCTTTATTAGAACCTTTGTAGTTTGTTCAATGAGTGGTAATAGTGTGGAAATATAATTGACAATTGTGCCCCATCAATTCCCTGTTTCTGCCTGACAGCCATTTTTCTCAGACAAACACCCATTTTGTGTGTGACATGCTCTCAGCAATTTGTCTGAAAACTGTCCTTCACATCCCCGTTGAATCTTGCACAACCCCCTGCTCCTTGTGGTCGAGCCAATTCCATGAAGCCTGTCTGTGTGCCCTCCCCCAGTTGTGCCAGAGACTCAGCCACATCCTGTCCATTGTTGGTAACTCAGCCTGTCACACCAACTGCCCTGTGATCACCCCCAACTGAAAGAGGAAGCACGAGGTTAGGCCCTGAAACCACACCAACTAATAGAGGAAGCACAAGGTTGTACACTGTGAACACACACATTTCTGTGGTTCTGCCAATTCTGGGAACCAGCAGCAGATAGTTCCTGTTCTTAACTGTAAGACACCCTGCACCTGGCATCTTAGTTCATTGACCACCCCTTCCTGTGTTTCAGCCAATTCCCAGAACCAGCAGATAGTTCCTGTTTTAAGAAATAGTTACTGCAAGCCAGAGAGCAGATGGTCTCTGTTTTACACAAGATAGTTCCTCTTTTTGACATGAAGCACGAGCACAAACCCCAAGTGAGGAAGCCTCCCCCTTCCAACTGTCAGACTATTTCACATCGCAAGTCCCCTCACGAAGCCTAAGACACGCCCCCATTTCTTCACAATCTGCCCCTCTTGCTGATTTTTGTTCCTCTATCTGCCATGACATGTTTGTTCCTCTATTTTGCCTCATGACCAAGACTGTATAAATGTCCTGCTGTTGAAAATAAAACTCCCACTTCAAGAGAGAGACTTGAGAGATTGCTCCTGTGCCTGCTTGGTGCTGGAAGTGCTCCCCTTAACTCGAGTTATTGGTCTCCTCCTCCTTCATTTGAGCACCACGGACTCCTCGCTTTGCATTGACAAGAAATTATGATTTATTAAGCATAGAAATTCAGAAATGAGGTAATAAGTAAATTTAATTTACCACATTAATTGGCGCCCGGAACAGGGACATTACCTTTCCCCCACGCGCCGGCGATATTGGACCCGGTACTGTCCCCTCCTGACCGTTGACGGACTTCAAAAGTGCACAACGCGGGGAATTCCCGCTAACTCCCTCGAGGCGAAGAGGGGGACCGACTGCGGCCCAGCATCCACACGAGGCGGTGAGGAAATAGCGGAACGTCCTGAACCGAAGCCCAACCTGCGAAGCAGACGAGTCCGAGGTTCTACAAATCCCACCTTGAAACTGCGCGCCGCGTTTTTTCCAAAATCTTCAAGAGGCCTTCCAGTTATTTTTCGGTGAGTACTGCTGAAAAGTATAAAGACGAACCCACAGCTTTTGTGGGGGCGGTAAAGATACGCGTTTTGTTGGTTTCTCACCTATCTTTGGTGAGGACTACTAAACTAGTATAAAAGACGGACTCACTCCCTTGTGGGCACGGATAAGATGCATGTTTTTGTGTGTTTCTCACTTATTTTGTGAGGACTACTAAACTAGTATAAAAGACGGACTCACCTCTTTTGTGGGTACGGTAAAGATATTTGTTCTGTTTGTGTTTTTCTCACTTCTAAAATCTTTGGAAGTCTTGCTATCATGCCTATTTTCTCGAAAATACGTAAGATGGCAACCAAAAGGAGTATTCTTGAGAAGGAAATTCCCCTTCCTCCTCGGGATACTCCAGGACACTTCATGTATGCAAAACATGGTGTCGGTGCACTTATTTATTGTGATCTATGGGTAGAATATACTAAAGACCTAGAACTCAGATATAGATGGCCTGAAAATGGTACTTTTGACATGGAATGTATTATAAAATTAGAGGAACAGTTATGGAAGAAAAAGAGAGTCCGCCAGTCACAGAGTGACTCAGTAGAGTTATGGAGAAAAGAAGCCCATAGGAGGCAACAGAAGGAATTGCATAAAGTTGAAAAGGGTAAGAGAATGTCAGAGCAGGCCAAGAAAGAACAGTTACAAGAAATAGGGAAAGAAGTAGTTAGTGAAAGGAATAAAAGGGAACAATCAGCCATTTCTACTGGTTTTTATCCTGTATTGCCATCTGCACCTGAAAACCTTAACATTGCATCAGCACAGCCTACAGCCCCACTACCAGAGGATACTTTCACCAATTTTCTCTTAGATACTCCACCTCCATATGAGGTTCCAGTAATTCAACACCCTCTGCCTTCTCTCAATATAAGATATATGACAATGATCTCATAGCCCAGCTTTTTCTAGCATTACCACGCTCACATCAAAGATTAGCAAGTCTCTACATGGTACAACATCTCATCACACTCAATGACACTCATTTTAAACATGATCCAAGACTCGAAGATTTTCTGTCTGACTGCGCTGATAACATGTTCCTCCACAATAGTTCAGTTTATCTCAACACATTTATTGATTTTAGACAGAAATATCAGAAAAAGACTGAATATAAATCTTTCAATAATACGTGTGGATCAACTAATAGACTCCCTCAAACACGCCAGTTCCCCATGAGAGAGGTCCACCCCAGAGCTGACACAAATGGAGCGCTACAACGCGTCTTCATTTATGTACCCTTGACAAAACTTGAGTTACTAAGGATGAAAGAGATGGTTCCCTCCCACTCAAAGGATCCTGCTGGATTCTTTAAGGAATTAGGAGATGTATTAATGATGGGAACATATACTCTTTCTGATATCACAGCAATTCTGAAATTATTGTTGCCATCAGGTATATATGACAAACTAAGAGAAAAAGATTGGGAAGTAGCAGGTGAACACATTAGATGGACTGAACTTCAGAATGACGAAAATACTAGAGTAGCAGGTCAAGGTATAGGAGACAGACTAAAAGCACTTCCTGGCACTATTTTAAAGGTGCTACCACAGTTACTAACAGTGAAAAAGGAGGACTGGGATGCCATTTCCTCCTGCAAACAGAAACATGGTGAAGACATAGGAGATTATTACACCAGACTTGAAAAGTGTTTTGAGGTTAATAGCGGCCTTACGCCGACAAGTGAAGCTTACCCGCATCTGTTTGTTTCCAAATTAGTAGATAACGCCTTGCCAGCCATTAAGGACAGAGTACTAAAAGTAGAAAGTACCTGGCAAGCACATACACCTCCACAGATGTTACAAATGCTACAATATCACCAGAATCGCATTAGGGATGAAGAAGAAAATGATAAGAAACGCATGAAAGACACAAAGATGAAAGCATTAGTAGCCCAAACTGCACCCCAGCGTCAACAGACACCAAGTAGCCAGACAAATATAAAAAGCACTTGTAATTATTGCAAAAAGATGGGACACTTCGTTAAAGATTGCCCTGTCTTAAAGCACAATTTGGCTACTGGTAAGACCCAGCCACGCCCATATCAGCCAAAACAGAATGGTTCCCTAGACAGTTCAACACCTTCAGTTCCACTGACAACACAAATGGCCCAAATGAATATTATAGACAGCGCCTACACTGAATATTACCCAGATTTCTCATGATGTTGCCCAGAGAGAGAAGATGACAAACTGCCCCTAATCCCCATTCCAGTAGATCAGACAGGTCCATTTATAGAGGTTCGACTTCTTGGGGAGGATAGGAAGTTTCTACTAGACACTGGGGCCAGTAAAACAACAATAAGCCATCAAGAGGTCCCAGAGGCTCCTCTCTCGGGTTCAAAAAGTATTTCTCTGGGTTTCTCGGGACAACCTGTGACAAACGTCACGTCAAAGCCACTGCCCTTGCAGGTTGGTCCCCGCATGACAACTACAGATCTTATATTGACAAAATCATGTCCAGAAAACTTGCTTGGTATAAAAACATTGAAAGAATTAGGAGCTGTCATTGTTTGCTCACCTACAGATGTCAGACTATTTCTGCGAGATTTCAAGGGCCACTACACAAGTAGAGAATTAGATGAGCGTTTGAAAGATTTGCCACACACCCTGTGGGCCACTGATTCCACCACAGTAGGATGTATGGAAATAACACCTCACAAGGTTACACTGAAAGAGGGAGCCCAACTACCACGTATAAGGCAATACAAAATTCCACCTCAGGCTGAACAAGCATTAATGTTAATTATTCAGGACCTAATACAGTCAGGTGTGATTAAGGAAACACCTTCTAACATTTGCAATTCCCCTGTTTTACCAGTTCATAAAAAAGTGGAACCAGGAACACCACCTGTCTACAGACTAGTGGTGGATTTGAGAGAGCTCAATAAATGTGTTGTTCGACAACACCCTGTGGTTCCAGACATCTCTACCCTACTCACAGCCATAGATGCGGAAGCAACGCATTTTTCAGTCATTGACTTGAAAAACGCATTCTTTAGCATACCTATTCACCCAGACAGTCAATACTTTTTTGGCTTCTCCTTACAAGGACGAAGTTTCCAATTCACAAGAGCTCCTCAAGGTTTCACAGAGAGTCCAAGCGTATATAGCCAAGCATTAAAAAGACAACTAGATACTGTTCAAATGCCCACGGATACAGCCATACTACAATACGTTGATGATATCCTCATTACGGCCAGATCTGACGCAGCAGGTGCGGAAGCATCACTACTAGTACTAGAATTCCTAGCTGCAAATGGCCATAAAGTTTCCCCTGGTAAGCTCCAATTTTGTTTACAGCAAGTGGCATACTTAGGGCACTTGCTGTCAAAGGAGGGTAGGCAGTTTACACAGGAACACATCCAGCTCATACTACAAATACCACAACCAACAACACAGAAACAAGTTCGAGCCTTTGTTGGTCTCACCTCATATTGTAGACAGTGGATCCCACAATTTGCACTCATTTCCAAACCGTTAGTGCAGCTGACAACACTGGAAGCTGGCGCTACTCCACAATTACCCTGGACAGATGAACACACGCAAGCCTTTTAGTCTCTTAAAAAAGCTATGTGTCAAGCCCCAGTGCTGGCAACACCTAATTACACCAAAGATTTTACATTATTTGTAACAGAAAACTCAGGTACAGCACTATCAGTTCTGACCCAACTTCAAGCAGACAAACATAAACCATGTGGTTATTTTTCAAGCACATTAGATGCAGTAGCACAAGCATTGCCTGCATGTCTAAAATCAGTAGCAGCTACTGCACAAGCTATTAGACAAAGCGATTCTATTGTATTGGGACATCATCTGATAGTTCAGGTTCCACACGCTGTAGAACTTCTGTTAAACAGAACACAAACACAGCATCTGACAATAGCCAGACTCACCGGATATGAGATGACACTTTTTTAGCCACACATTGAGATTAGACGCTGCAACATTTTAAACTCAGCAACACTGTTGCCACTGACCTCTCCTACTGAAGAAATTAACGATTGTATTGACATAATTGATTTAGTGACCAAACCAAGACCAGATTTACAAGATACTCCCCTTGCTAAGGCAGAAATGACACTCTTTGTTGATGGTTCATGTATGAGACTCCCCACAGGAGAATTAGCAGCAGCCTATGCCGTCACAAATGGTACAGACACTTTAGAAGCACACAAGATAGAGATACTGTCGGCACAGGCAGCAGAACTCATAGCCCTAACACGAGCATGTCACTTAGCAAGAGGAAAGTCAGTTAACATCTACACTGATTCACAATATGCCTTTGGAGTTGTACACAACTTCGGTACATTGTGGAGAGAGAGAGGATTTCTCACATCACATGGGTCCAGAATACAGCATGCTACACTCATCACTGCCCTCTTAGAGGCCAGTCAGTTACCAGAGAAAATCGCAGTGCTAAAATGTAAAGCGCACACAAAAGGAACAGATAAAATATCAAAAGGAAATGATTCTGCAGACAGTGCAGCCAAGTTAGCAGCAAACACAGAATTAAGTATACCACACCGCCAATATACAATACGAGACCCCTTTTCTGACATCCAGGATGTCCAAAGTCACGCCACACCACAGGAACTACTAGAATGAAAGGAAAAAGGAGGGGTCCTTACAGATCAAGGCTGGATGACACCTGAAAGAGCAGTATGGTTTCTACCGGATGTCATGGTACAGGTTATGGTAAACACCATACATGGACCAGCGCATATGGGAGAAAAAGCAATGTTAGACAGCATACAGAATATATGGCACAACAAACATTTGAGAACTGCAGCCAAACAAAAAGTTAAAACGTGCATGATTTGTAATCAGTTCAACCCAGGAAAAGGCACAAAGGTGGAACAGGGAGGATTCCAACCCCCTGACCATCCATTTGAAGTTCTCCAGATGGACTATATCCAGATGGAGAGATGTAGAGGTCACAAGTATGTGCTAGTTGTAGTGTGTGCTCTGACCAGATGGACAGAAGCCTATCCCGTCCCAGATTACACTGCAACGACAACTGCTAAACAATTAGTTAGAGAGTTTTTTCCGAGGTATGGGTTGCCCCGTGTCATCTACTCAGATAACGGCCAACCTTTTTCCTCTGAACTCATGAAGCAAGTGTCTCTTCTGTTAGGGTACACTTGGAAGTTTCACTGTGTAAGACATCCTCAGGCAGCAGGTCTAGTAGAAAGACACAACCAAACTTTGAAGACAAAATTGGCCAAGATATGCACTGACCAAGGCGTGGACTGGATGGTAGCCTTACCGGTTGCCCTCTTTTACATGCGTATGGTAGCCCATTCCAGAACTGGCTTATCTCCATATGAAGTGGTCTTTGGCAGACCACCAAATATGTGGGGTACGCCAAGGCCTAAAAGAATAACTGATGTTGACAGTACTATGCTGACTGACTACCTGGCTTCCTTGATGTCTGCACTCCAATCTTGTCATTCTCAAGTTGCTGCCACCTTCCCTGACAAAACCAACCCGGAAGAACACGCCATCCGACCCGGGGACTGGGTCCTCGTGAGGAACTTCGACCGGACCAGCCCCCTCCAGCCCAGATGGAAGAAGCCAAGACTCGTACTACTAACAACACGGACAGCAGTGAAGGTCGAGGGCAGGAAGGGCTGGCTCCACGCAAGCCACTGCCGGAAACATTTTGGACAAAAAGACACTGTTGCTGATGGCCCTGCCAATCCCACTGACATTGTGACTGAACAATCTTTATTGCCTTTGGAACTAACCCCACAACAGGATTACAAATCAAAGTTAAGGTCTGCCATTCGGACTCTGGCTAATTAAGTCCATTGGGCGTCGGTCCAGTGGTGAAGCAGTTGGAGCATGGGAATGGATTTTAACACCATGACTATGTGGGATAAAAAAAAAATTAACTCTAGAAAAAGACATAATGGTCCTATTATATGTTTGACAGTATTATTTTTCCTCATGGCAGTTATGACGTGTCTTGGTTGGATCCTCCACACTGTTTTTCCTCCAACACAACACACCTCTCATACACCCAACAGCACTCAGGAACACGCCTATCACAACCTACCCCCTCATGAACAAGCCCATAGTTTAGCCTTGCGAAACAATACCTTCATACAGATGCTACACCACACTCAGCAGGCCAGTAATAGCACCAATTGTTGGATATGTGGCCGCATCCCACCTCATCAGAAAAAGGGAGGGATGCCTCTTTTTCCTTTCCCATTCTCTTATAATGGAACTTGTGAAGCCTGGTTCGCCCTAATAACAGCTGACGATACTACCCCCACCTCCTGCCCTGACGGAAATAATTCGTGCAAGAATGGGTGGCCTTGGGGGGATTTAAACAAGGTACTCAATACTGCCTGTTACCCTAATAAGGAGGGAGATCCTCAGGCGACAGGTACAGTCCTAGAAAGTGAAGAATACAAGCAAGGGAACATGACCATGTCCTACAAGATGTTAAATACCAAACCTAAAAAGAATGCTGGTCCCCCTTCCATCTCGGTCTCACCAGTAAAAGGACACCTGTGCATCCAGAAAAATGGCTCTGTTCCATTAGGACACAGTGACTGTCATACCACTATAAGTTTTGAAGACAGAGGAAAGTCCTCATTCCTAGCATCTCGCCATACTTATTTCATCTGTGGCCAAATGGCCTATGTGCAGCTGCCCTTGAACTGGGGGGAACTTGCTATATAGCATTCCTGTTACCCCCTGTCTTTGTGACCCCATCCACTTACCACCGAGACCTCCTAGTGCCCCATGTCAGACATAAAAGAACGATCGATACCTCCTTGGTTGACCAAACGGAAACCTCATGGGAACAGTATACAGATTTTAACAAAGGGTTCTTCTTCTTTGTTGGCCCTGTACAGAACAGCAAGCTTATACGCAGGTTGACAAGGACCTTAGAGGCTGTTGTAAACCAGACGGCGTCTGCCCATGGGAGCTTAACCCAGGAGCAGTCTGCCATACGATTGGTTACTCTCCAAAATCGCCTTGTCCTTGACATCATCTTGGCTGACAGAGGTGGAGCCTGTAAAATTATAGGCTCTAGCTGCTGTATATTTATTCCTGATAATTCCCCATCTGTATACACGGCCATAACAAAATTACACAAGATAGCCGTAAGTTTACATCAAGAACCTGGCACTTGGACGTGGTCTGACTGGTTCTGGAAGATAATATCGTCCTGGGGATGGCAACTGCTGTCAGCAGCAGGTATAATATTCCTGATAATAACTGGATGCTGCCTTTGCATCCAATGTGGTCCTGCCCTGTGCGGTCTATGCGCTGCAAAATGCATTCCTAAACCACTTGTCCAGCAGACAGAAAGGGAAAGAATCATGTTACAAGAATGTATAAATGATCTCATGCAAATTGAGATATAATGTAGGTACACTCTGGGGCAAGGAGGGAATGTGGAAATACAATTGACAATTGTGCCCCATCATTTCCCTGTTTCTGCCTGACAGCCATTTTTCTCAGACAAACACCCATTTTGTGTGTGACATGCTCTCAGCAATTTGTCTGAAAACTGTCCTTCACATCCCCATTGAATCTTGCACAACCCCCTGCTCCTTGTGGTCGAGCCAATTCCAAGAAGCCTGTCTGTGTGCTCTCCCCCAGTTGTGCCAGAGACTCAGCCACATCCTGTCCATTGTTGGTAACTCAGCCTGTCACACCAACTGCCCTGTGACCACCCCCAACTGAAAGAGGAAGCACGAGGTTAGGCCCTGAAACCACACCAACTAATAGAGGAAGCACAAGGATGTACACTGTGAACACACACATTTCTGTGGTTTTGCCAATTCTGGGAACCAGCAGCAGATAGTTCCTGTTCTTAACTGTAAGACACCCTGCACCTGGCATCTTAGTTCATTGACCACCCCTTCCTGTGTTTCAGCCAATTCCCAGAACCAGCAGATAGTTCCTGTTTTAAGAAATAGTTACTGCAAGCCAGAGAGCAGATGGTCTCTGTTTTACACAAGATAGTTCCTCTTTTTGACATGAAGCACGAGCACAAACCCCAAGTGAGGAAGCCTCCCCCTTCCAACTGTCAGACTATTTCACATCGCAAGTCCCCTCACGAAGCCTAAGACACGCCCCCATTTCTTCACAATCTGCCCCTCTTGCTGATTTTTGTTCCTCTATCTGCCATGACATGTTTGTTCCTCTATTTTGCCTCATGACCAAGACTGTATAAATGTCCTGCTGTTGAAAATAAAACTCCCACTTCAAGAGAGAGACTTGAGAGATTGCTCCTGTGCCTGCTTGGTGCTGGGAGCGCTCCCCTTAACTCGAGTTATTGGTCTCCTCCTCCTTCATTTGAGCACCACGGACTCCTCGCTTTGCATTGACAAGAAATTATGATTTATTAAGAATAGAAATTCAGAAATGAGGTAATAAGTAAATTTAATTTACCACAATAGGCTTAGCAGCACTAGCAGAACATCAGCATCAATCAATCAACCAAAAACTTGGTGTAATCAAAAATGTAGTCATGTGTCCTCCATTTGACCATATGCATTGTTGAGGACTAAAATAAGTGGACATGCATACTTTAATGTACAATTTGCATGCCTGGAATAGGTGGGCTAGGTCAGGTGGTACGTCTTACTTAGGCTTAGTTAGTATTCTGGAATCAGAATGGAAGAGTGGATTAGTGTTGATAAATAGTAAGTAGTTGATCTGCGAATCCCCCGATACTACTTGCTGACCAGATGAGATCGGTCAATTTAGTTATTGCAATTGTTGTTTACATAAGTTTTGACCGTTCTTTAAAAATATTTTATTTGTTTGACACCATTCATCAATGTTTGTCTCTTTCTTATATCTTTCCTGTTCAGCACCCAGGGGCAGGCAGACAGGGGGGCAGTCGGCGGGAGACCACCATCAGGAGGACACCAACGAGGGCTCTTCTGCTGGCCCTAGTAAGTCTTCTTGTTTTTTTATTAATAATTCTTATTCCATAACTTTTACTGCACCATATTTTTCCCGAACTATTGTTTCCATTTCCCAATGCTATTTTTTACCAACAATTAACCTTCGATCTGTACTGTTTCGAAAATCTTGTTATCCCTGCCTCTGCTATGATGACTCTCTGCACTACTACTATTAGTCTGTCTGTATTAGCTAAGCTTGCCCAGTTGGCCACTCTTTATTTAAAAGGTTTTAAATAAAACTCAGATTCACCAGTAGCTCTAGCCATTGAGTCCAGTCCTTTGGGTTGTCCTCTTGTACTACTTCTAGTCTTATTGATCTTGAGTCTTTGTTAATCTTGAGGCTTTTCGACAATTCCCACCAACAAATGCCAAACCAGATTTAGTACTATTTTGATAGGACAGGACATACTACAACTGTTGTAGGGATTTTGAACATACAGAACTTTGCACAAGAAAATAGAATGTTGGTGATGGGAGGTTAGACCTTCCTCACACACCTCAATCAGAAGTTCAGAACCCACCACAATCCCCTGCCCGACTAGTTATAGTAGTGTCTTGTCATAACTGTTATCTCTCCGAACCCTACCCCCAAGAAACCCAACAAGTAGACAACCCAGAACATAACACACCCAACCTCTCAGTCGTGGAAGCAATGCACATGCACACCCTTCCTTTCGCTCACTCTCTCGTGTAAGTCCACATCAAATACCACCAAGTCTATTTAAGTTCAAATATTTTATTTTGAATTGACAAGCTCTGTACGTTGTTCTACAATACAGCACCAACAGGAAAATCAATAACATTAAAACAATAAACATTGTTACACTTACTTACAGTTGGAAAACAAATCATGATAACTGAACAGTGGTGGAAGTACCACCATCCGCTAGGTAGGAATATTATAGTTTATATAAATTTATAAATGAAGATCTCTGAGTGAATTCTGGGGACCCCTCTCCTTAGAAGAACCTAGTACTGGTAGTTGTTGCATCATAAGCTCTGCAAAGCTCTGGTTCATAGAAGGGAATCTTCCGTCTGTAATGACAAAAATGGTGCGCGTTAGTATATTTCAAGCATTTCTCAGCCGTGCCAAAAAGTGTAGCATTTATGGATAAGCAACATGGACTAACAGTACACCAGAACTTCATAAAAAAGTGTCTAGTTAATGTTTTGGTTGACCTTGTACGCAGCCCTTAGACAGTAGCAGTATGAGGTCATGTGGGCTCAAAGGTGTCTTATACAACAAGCTGCAAGGTAACTTCAAATGTGCAAAACTAAAAGACACAAAGGTAAAATGGTTGCATGGCTCGGGCTAACTAAGCAAAGGCTAGAATGACCCTAAGCACCATATATACCTACTAGTGTCTACTCTACTACTACCTGATTTGTACTAGGGATGTATGTTGTATACTATTAACTCATTTTTTAATCTTGCTTCTGACCAATAGGGGGAGGTGTATATGACGCCTAAAAAATGTGTAATGTTTTCTAGGCGCACTACCGACCACCATTACCGGGGCCAGCGGTGTAGGCGACGCGGATGGAGAAGATGCGGCAGTTGCCGATGGAGCGGTAGGGGGTGAGCCAGCACCAGTGGCGGGCGGTGGTAAGTTAGATTCATAATCCTTAACTATTGACATTACACTCACTGCAAGGGTGTACTGTATGTATACTGTACTGTTGTGACTTAGGGCCCCATTAGGATGGCGGGCGGATTGCCCCCGCCGGGCGGGCGGATTGCCCCCGCCGGGCGGGCGGATTGCCCCTGCCGGGCCGGCCGTAGTCACCGCCGGCCCGGCAGGGGCAAACCTCCCGCCATCTTTGTAGAAAAGACACCCCGCCATATTACAATGGCTGGGGGGTCCGCGGTGGATAGAAAGACCATCCGCCGATTTTCCGCATAGTCGACATGTCGACCGGGCAGAAAAGGGTTCAATATGGTGGTGGTGTCTGAAACACACCGCCAGCCATATAATGTGCATTTTGGAATGGCATGCAGAGTATGCTTGGGGGGCCCATTGTGGACCCCCATGGAGGGTACCTATGGTACCCCCCTGCCTTTCAAAGCACAATGTGGCAGGCACCGCGTAGGGCCTGTCACGTTGTGCTTGGAAAAGCACAACATGTATTTTTAGCATTGCGGCAGGCGGTACATTCAGCACTGCCCGTCACTATGTTAAAAATACGGGATGCACCCACCACTGTGGCGGGCGCATCCTAATTGCCCCCACGGGACCCCCGCCCTTATGGCGGGCGGTCCCTTTTAGCATGAGGATGGCGGGCGTACAAAGTCCCAGTCAAAAGATCTGGGTTTGATCCATCACCGTTCTTTAGCCCACTCTGCCAGGCCAGTTCAGACATGGCTATATGCAAATCAGTCTGACCCTGTGCCTCATGGGAACAGTCCAGCCCGAACTGCCAAGCCATGTCTTCCCTGGACCGGAAACAAGCTTCCGAGGACCAGATTCTGGCATTCCAGCCGTCTTCAGCCCGGCTTGTAAAAAGTCCACCTGCCATCTTAATGATGACCTAAGTAAGTAAGAGTTGTTGTGAACTTTTGAAGAGTGAAGGCACCCTTTAATTGGCATTAGTAAAGGCATTAGGGGTGGGAGTATTGAGTAACCAATGGCCTCATCTATCTGTGATTTCAACTCCGTTTTCAAAGTTTTATGGAGAAGACTAAAAGTCAGATCAGATCACCTCGTGTTGAACTAAAAAGTGAAAGACAGGTGGAAGGAAGAAGGACGGGCGAGATTGTATATTTATGACTGACAGAGAGAAGGATACGTGTGATGCAAGCATGCAAATTGCAAAGGTGGCTGATAGTAAAGAATCTGATGCATGGTTGGTTGAATGCCTGAAAAAAATCCTTTAAATGTTAAAGCCCAAACAAGTGGGAGGATAGATACATACCACAAATCTTATGTACTGTGCTTTATAGTGCTACCATGCTACCATGTGAATAATTAACTTGTCTTACTGTTTTTCTAAGAGTATATTTTACAATTGTCTTGTTTTTTCTTTTTGATATACAGCTACTCCTTCCAAACCAGATCGGAAGGAGTAGGCCGCCAAGGCACGGTGCCGCAAGCTGGAGGCAGTCCTACGAGAATATCGGCGGCTGGTGGTCTTGGAAGAGGAGAAGGAGGAGGCTGCAGCAGCTGAAGCCTCGTCCAGTGCTCCGGGCCCCAGCCACCGCCCTCCAGCTGTACGGCGCCACCATCTGGCATCCGCCCGCCCGCCGCCGCATTTCCATCTCTGGTGCCCCCCCACTGTGGCTGCCACTGCCGTGCTCTAAAGTGCCGCGTCGCCCTACTAGAGGAGGCAGTGCGTGTCCTCAAGAGACAATCCCGCCACACATAGACCCTGTCTATTGCCCCTTTTTTAATTCTTGTTTTGGTGGGTGGGAATTGGGCATTGGGGGTTTTGGACATTTGGACTTTCTCGTTATGGACATTGGTTGGGGTTAGGGAGAGGGGTGGGTCAGGCTTTGTGTTTTTTTACATAGTTTATTTTTGTATGGTTATATTAAATCTATATTTTTATTTTAAACAATGTTGTTAATGTTTTGTAGGTGGCGTTAGTGTTTTACATCACACTGTTTACTTGCTGGTGCAGGTCCGCCCATAGCCAGTGTTTGATTTAAATAATTGTCTGACTGTGTAAGACACAAACAGATAGATGGGACACCCCTCACTGATTGAGTTGTCCTATTAGTACTGTCAGTCTCTCTCTGCTAGTCTATGCATTCTTTATCTGGACTCAAAGGGGTGTGTGAATTTGTTGAAAACATGTCCATTATTAATTATGCCTCCCCCAAACTTCTCTTACCTTTGCTTGATGTTTAACTTAGGCACAGTGATGTCTGCATGGTGAGGATGGTTTCCTTTTTCTAACATGCCATGATTGTGGTGGTGGCGGTACTAGTAGTAGTAGACACTGGCAGGGCAGCAGCATTTGCAAAAAAAGAAACTGAGACAGTCAGTCGCCTTTGAAAGACTGTTCAAAGAGTAGTAGAATGAAGTACAGTACAGAACGCACCGAGCAACAATAATATGCAAAAATATTTTACAACAAAACATAATGGTGGTGGGGATAGCCTACTAGACAGTGTTACAAACTATAGTTGTGTCGAGTCACTTGACTAGGCCTACAGCGTAACAGTTAGTGCTGTGTATGAGGATGACAACAAATCCAATCAATGCCGGCAATTAATGCGGAGGTATATGTTCCTTTGTTAAATAAAAATCACCTAAAATATACTGCTTGTGGGTGGTCAAGTAGAAGAAGATCATCGCTCTGCCTTGAAATTGAAGTACTGTTGCTTTCGCCACATCCGCCCCAGCAAGCGTGTGATTAATTATTGGTGTACATTTAATTTAATCACACCTCAATAAGTCACACAGCCCGGGGGAAGAAGGTTAGGGTTTGGTAAATGGATGGGAAAGGGGGGTTTGGGAAAAGGTTTGAAAATGAAAAACACAGTATACATGGACAAACACCAAACAACAAACTCTGTAGACTACCATATCCATATCAATATGTTAAGGGAGAAAAAGGAAATGCATGAATGATAATGATTGATAAGGAGCCACAGATTACATACACTTCTTGTTCAGTTGTTCCGGTTTAATACTTTTACAGATAGCAAATACAATTTTTAAATATTGGTAGGGATGAATCATAAACAGAGAACAAACCTAATGATAATACCAACAACAAGAAGAACACACTGTTGTAAAGATTGTAGACAAAAAAATAAATCAAATTATTTAAAAGATGATGAAAGTTATTACTGTTACTGTGTTATTCTGGTCAAAAACGTGGACTGGATTTGCATCTCGGCATTCCTCTTAGTCCTCTCGTCCATCAATCTTGGGTGTCGCCAGTCGCCACTGCACTCCTGGAAAATGTAGATTTATTGGTAAGGTAAGTGTGTATTGTAATGTTTTCCCAAGTATAGGGCAAGGCCCGGCCTGTAATTTTAGATGGAACAACAAAAGGGAGATTGAGAAACAAAGTTGAAAGAAATACACAAGTTATGGTGTAGTGCAACAAGAACACTTTCCGAGGAGGCATGTATACATCATCACTACTCTGGTCTGCTTACAGCATTGACCTTCAACAACAACAGGACAGAGCAGGCCCACAGTGACGACACATCGCTTAGCACATCCTCCGTTTAGAGTAATGTTTTTTAAAGAGTTGGACAAAGCACATAACCAAACATAGCATTTTACAATTTATGTCAGTAAATCAATGCACCGCAGTCATCCCACCTCTACACTCGACTCCACTTCTACACAGACATTTGGGTCTGCTGTGGTTGTTGTTGACGTGTTGTTTACCTTCTATGCCACTCATGAAACGTCCTCCTGACTTGTTATTATTCCATCACTCCTCTCTGATACTTGTACTGACTGACTGTGAAGATCGGCCTGCAGTAGAAGTAAAATTTTGTTATTACACATCAAGAGTAGAAATATTATTGACTTGAGTCACTCTTTGGTGTGTACAGTAAGACTACTAGTACACTTTGACTTCACTTCATGCACAACAAACAAACAAACAACAAAAACACGAACACCAATCGCTCAGAGTCAGGTGTCCAATGCATGACATTCGTTTTCATTAACTGTTCCTTCTCATCTTAAGTTAACGGGCCGACTTTTTCGCCATCATCATCATGGACAGTGCTGTTGTCATACTCAGTGTGCAGATTGACTCCCCTTCCTGTATTCAATCAAAAGCAATGTATCGAGCTGCAGTAGAAGTACAAATTTCCTATTAAAAATATTTGCAAGAAGGGGAATATTGCATTGAGTTACGGTTAGTGTGTTCTGTAGAAAGATGATTAGTGCGCAATGATATAACTTCATGCACAACAAACAACAACAAAATCACTCAGTCTACGACTCTGTGTCCAATGCATGGCATCAATCATTACCTGTTCCATCTCATTTTCAGTTCATGGGCAGTCTCTCTCAGCTCTGAAAGGAGAATTGCTCTAAAAGTCATCATGTTCCACTTCTTTTGGCGGGACTAGGACTGTTTTAATTTTTTCTTCTATTTTCCATCATCCAATCATCATGAGGGCAATGGATTAAGGGAGATTCAGTATGATGGAGCGGAGGAGCTGGATTAGGAGGAAATTACTGTGAAATGCAGATACCTGAAACTTGTATATTGAATAAGAAGAGTAGAAGACGGTGGTAATGGATTTTTTGTGATTCAAAGTTTGTAACCGGAACGACAGACACACAAATAAAGGAAAATAAGGGAGGAAGACAGTAAGTGCAAGCCTAATTTTCAGGGAAGTATAGCTCGTCCTCAAACTATGGGGGTTCAGCCAGTAGTAGGTAATCATGTGGCACACTACTTCCGTCACCTGAGCCGCTGTCCTCATCTTCCTCCCTTGCTTCATGTATTGTGTAATTCGGTGGTATGAAGTGCTGATTCATTTTGATCATTGTTAACCTCTCCACGTTTTTAGGTGAGAGACTGGTCCTTCTCACTGTTACAAAAGAACCAGCAGCACTGAAAACACGTTTGGAAGGACACTTGCGATAGGGCAAGCCAGATAGCTTATCACCAGCCTGCTGAGCAGTGGCCATTCAGCCCTTTTCATATACCAATACTGCAATGGGTTTTGATCAATGTACACCTCTGTTGGGTCGTCCAGATAGGCCTGGACCATCCACTCAATGTTCAAGGGGCTGCTGCTAACCTTTCAGGCTCTTTTCTCTGTGCATCAGCACTGTGCTCATTAATGCCTAACTGTAAATACCAATCGTGTAACGAGTCTACTGGGTCTAATGATCCAGTTATTGTTGCTGTTGTCGATAGTGATGGTGAGTACTTCTTGTGGGTTGATCTAGCGGGGTTTTAATTAGCAGCCGTTCATTTTCCAACTTACTCGCTGCCTCAGCTATCCATGTTTTGTAGCGGGCAACATCCATCTCTGAAAAAGGAATGAATGTCTTCAGTCCCAATTTTGCCCGTGGATCCAGAATTGTGGCAGAAATGTAATGTTCTTGTGACAAAATCTAATTGTGCAGCCTTGTATTTTCAGCTAAGCGACGGGTTAAGCTCTCCACCAAGTCATAGGCTTCCTTTTTTTCCTCTACACCTTTGTATGATTCAGACACCTTCTTCAGCTGATGCTCTGGCATTTGCAATAATGGGATAGCTTGGCCCATTGTATAGTCCTCCTTGCTGACTTCAAGTGTGAAGACCTCAAAAGGATGAAGCATCTCAGTCAGGCATTTAATTAGGCACCATTGGTCCATCTGAAGGGTCATGCCTTTCACAGTAGCATCCAGTCTTCGCATGACATATCCATTGAGTGGCCTGTACTGCTCAAACAGACGATCAAGCATGTAATACGTTGAGTTCCAATGTGTTGCCACCTCGTGGATGAGTGCTTTGACTGGCATGTTATATTCACGTTGAATGATCCTCAGCTGCTTACGAGCTTTAAAAGAATGGCTGAAATGAGTGCATATTCTTCTGCAGATGGTCAGTAAGGTGCTGACTATGGGTTGTTTTTTCAGAAAGTCTTGAAATATAATGTTTATGCAGTGCGCCAAACACGGAACCCTGAAATAGGAACATTACTGCCATTATCTGTGGCAACAAAATCAGTACTAAGCCCTCTTGGGTGCAGCCATTCAAAAACCTTACTGCGAAACTCTTCCAAAATGTTTACAGCAGTATGAGATTTCTCCATGGCGAACATGGCTACAGTTGCATGTTTCCGAGTAGCTTTAAAAATCTCAGTTGTGTCAACAGCACCTCGTTCAGATAGTTTATCTCTAACCCCCACAAAAGAGACCCAGTGTGCAGTGATGCACATGTAATCTGTGGCTTGGCAACTGGTCCACAAGTCTGTTGTCAGGTGGATATTGTGGACAGCACTCTGCTGCAAAGCTTGTCCAACCAATTCTAGCATATCATGATGTAGTGCCGGAACAGCAATTCTTGGGAAATAGGACCGGCTGGGACCCTTCCATTTAGGGCAGATGGCTGACACAAATTCAAGGAAACCCACCCCTAGACAGAGCTCTTGAGGCGGAAAGCCGAGAGCTAGGAACCTCTGACAAAGTTGATTTTAATAACTGTATAGCGTGTTTTTATCTGTGTGTTCTTAAAAACTTGCACTAACTGCTCACCTGGGGACTGACTCGCCGCTCAGCCGAGTGAGGCGCTGAAGCAGGCAGCAGGCATCCGCCGCGACCTCCCGGGCTCCGCCCACCGTAATAGGCCACGCCCCCTGTGTATATCTAGGCGCGCTCTGTGACCAGCGCTGCCTAGACAGAGCTCTTGAGGCGGAAAGCCGAGAGCTAGGAACCTCTGACAAAGTTGATTTTAATAACTGTATAGCGTGTTTTTATCTGTGTGTTCTTAAAAACTTGCACTAACTGCTCACCTGGGGACTGACTCGCCGCTCAGCCGAGTGAGGCGCTGAAGCAGGCAGCAGGCATCCGCCGCGACCTCCCGGGCTCCGCCCACCGTAATAGGCCACGCCCCCTGTGTATATCTAGGCGCGCTCTGTGACCAGCGCTGCCTAGACAGAGCTCTTGAGGCGGAAAGCCGAGAGCTAGGAACCTCTGACAAAGTTGATTTTAATAACTGTATAGCGTGTTTTTATCTGCGTGTTCTTAAAAACTTGCACTAACTGCTCACCTGGGGACTGACTCGCCGCTCAGCCGAGTGAGGCGCTGAAGCAGGCAGCAGGCATCCGCCGCGACCTCCCGGGCTCCGCCCACCGTAATAGGCCACGCCCCCTGTGTATATCTAGGCGCGCTCTGTGACCAGCGCTGCCTAGACAGAGCTCTTGAGGCGGAAAGCCGAGAGCTAGGAACCTCTGACAAAGTTGATTTTAATAACTGTATAGCGTGTTTTTATCTGTGTGTTCTTAAAAACTTGCACTAACTGCTCACCTGGGGACTGACTCGCCGCTCAGCCGAGTGAGGCGCTGAAGCAGGCAGCAGGCATCCGCCGCGACCTCCCGGGCTCCGCCCACCGTAATAGGATACGCCCCCTTCCTCCGATATTTAAGAATGTGCTGTATCCGGAGGCGCAGCGGACGGGCGCAGCGGGCGCGCCGGCGGTGCGCCGAAGGCGCGCCAAAGGCAAGCCCGTCTGCGCCCGTCCGCGACCAGACGGGACCAGGGGCCACAAACCCTGGTTCCCCTTCTCCCCAGGGCAGGACATATAGCTCGACAGCTTTACACAGCATAAGAAGAGCTGCTGCTGTCCAATGCACGCATACATATGTTCCTACAGAGCTCCCCTCCCGCTGCCCGGACTGCAAACACTCCTTCCGGAACATCTCCCTGTTGGCCACTGCCCAGAAATACTGCATGTACGCGCTAAATTGTCGATCTCTGCCAAAACACTGTACACAAATCGCCATGTTGCTAGAGGAACATAAGCCAGACGCGGTTTTCTTAACAGAAACCTGGCTCTCGGCTCAATCAGAGCCTGATTTAGTCTCAGCCTTATCAGCTGGCTACCATATCTTCAGAGTAGACAGACCGGAAGGGAGAGGCGGAGGTCAGGACCAGTATCACTGCCGCACCACAGTAGAAATTATCCCTGGTTGTGAGAGTGTAGAATTCTGTATAGAGTTCCACGCGAATAGTTCATTCTCCGGCACTCTGATTTATCGCCCCCCCGAGTCTGCAAAATTATTCCATACATCTCTTCCAGAGATTATAGCGAAAAGAATTCTATCCTCTGCCAACCACACGGTTTTAGGGGACCTTAATCTCCATTTTAACTCCCCTTCAGACCACATTGCTCAGGAGTTAATAGATGACCTTGGAGCACTTCAACTGGTCCAACTGGTCTCAGCCCCGCACCCATGAAAAGGGGAATCTACTAGACCCTATTTTCAGCAATTGCACTGATCTGACTGTCGACCAACCTATCCCCCTCCCATGGTCGGACCATTTCTTGGTCCCGTTTACCTGGGTCACCCATAAATCCCCCCAAACAACCCCTCAAGTCACAACTAGGAGAAACTGGTCAAAACTCCCTGTGGAGCCCTGGATACATGACCTGGACTCCACCCGTCCGCCACCCTGCCCAGACCCCAACGTGGCAAACGGAAATTATGTAGGCTGGATCACGAACTCATTAGATATGATCCTACCTCTTCGCAGATCGTCCTTAAAGAGAACGCAGAAATCAGCCCCCTGGTTCTCTGACTCGCTAAGAGAGCAAAAACGCCTCTGTAGGCAACGAGAGAGAGCCTGGTGATTAGACTTTCTCCCGGAAAAAAAGGCATCCTACAAAGAGGCGATAAAAGCCTACAGAGAAGGGATCAGGTTGGCCCAGGCCACTTATTACTCTGACAAAATACTGGAAGCTAAATCAAAGCCCAAGGAAATCTTTCATATAATAAAACAATGTACCAGTGTCACCACTGCCCCCCATCCGATCAAGACTCAAGATCAATGCAATGAGCTGGCGGAATTCTTTCACAACAAGGTGCTGAAAATCTACTCCACCTTCCCAACAATAGTCTCGATTCCGGATGCAACTGATCTACCTCTCCCGAGAACCCCCCTCCCCCCAGACCAGCCTATTCTTGACCGCTTTCCCCTTTTGGACCTTGACACCTTAGACAATGTGGCACGTCAAGTTAAGTCAGGTTCTCCTTGTGACCCAGCGCCTCCAGAAGTCCTGTTGCAGGCAGGCGAAACCACCCTGCCCGTGATCCTGGAACTGCTAAATTCATCCATATCCGCATGCTCAGTTCCCACAGCTTGGAAGCAAGCAATGGTGCGGGCGCTGTTAAAAAAACCCAACCTAGATCCTGATGACCACTCCAGCTACCGGCCCATCTCACTCCTCCCTTGGGCTAGCAAGGTGTTGGAGAAACATATAAATGCCCAGCTGGTCCAGTTTCTAGAGATCCACTCTCTACTACATACGTCCCAGACAGGTTTCAGACCAAAGCATGGGACTGAAACCGCCTTATTAGCAGTCACCGAAGAATCCCGAAGGATACTGGATCAGGGAGGATCAGTGGCAGTGATCCTCCTTGATCTAAGTGCCGCCTTCGATACGGTCAGCTATCCCATCTTGCTGAACCGTCTCTACAACATCGGAGTCTCGGGTGATGCGCTAAGGTGGTTCGACTCTTTCCTGTCTGGCAGATCTTTTCAGATCTTCGACGGCGATACAATGTCATCCAGTAAGCCGCTCAGCTGCGGAGTACCGCAGGGCTCTTCGCTGAACCCTGTGCTATTTAATGTATACATGAAACCACTGGCTGGGGTAGTCGAACCGTACGGCATTAAAATCGTGTCATACGCCGACGACACTCAGCTAGTGGTTTCATTGGCGCAAGAGAGCAACAGGCAATCCCCGGCAGGTCTGTTAAAATGTTTGGAGGATGTGAAGGAGTGGATGACCAACTCCTCCCTTAAGCTGAACGGAGAAAAAACAGAGCTCATGCTCCTAGGCCCAGCATCGCCAGTACCTTTTACCTCCCTGTGGCCCTGTGGTCTGGGCACCCCCCCTACCCCCAAGGAAAGTGTCAAGAGCCTGGGAGTTTGGCTGGACAAAAAGCTCTCCTTCTCCACTCAGGCCACTAAGCTATCCGCCACCTGCTTCGGCCTACTTAGAGTCCTGAGGAAGGTCCTCCCACTTTTGCCTCTGGAGGCCAAGAAGGTGGCAGTACAAGGCCTCATCCAGTCCCGCCTAGACTCAAACAATGCACTATACATTGGGGCCCCTGAGATGACCCTCAGGAAGCTGCAAGTAGTACAAAACTGCGCCGCACGAACCTTACTCCAGATCCCGCGAACCCAGTCAGCTAGATCTGGACTGAAAAGCCTGCACTGGTTGCCAGTGAGGCTAAGAGTGACATTTAAGGCGCTGTGTATTGCGCATCGGGCTTTCTGGAAGACAGGCTCAGCAATAAACAACAACCTTGTCACCCCCTACCACCCAAAGAGGAACCTTCGATCTACGGATGCTTTCCTTGCAGTAGTTCCTAGAGTGAAAAGAGCCAGGACCGGGGGCAGGCTATTCTCGCTGAACACCGCCAAGCTCTGGAATGCTCTCCCCCTCTCTCTCCGCTCCAACCCTGACCTGCTTTCATTCCGGAAAAACCTGAAAACACTACTATTCGCCAAACCCCTTTAGCCCTACTCTCCCTGGTCCGTCTCATCTCTCTGTTCTTACTCAGCGCTTGGACGCCCGTGGGCAGCAACCGCGCTTAACAAATCCATTTCCATTCCATTCCATTCCATTCCACAAATTAAAAAGGGAGAAGGTCCAGTGCTAACATTTTAGCCAGCTTCGCATTGTACAACTGTGCCGTTGGGTGGTTGCGTTGGAACTGCCCCTCCAACATAAGCATGCTCTCAATGGTTGGCTGGATTACTTTCCTTTGTGGTGCTGTTGTTTTTATTAACCCACTTAGGCTCAATAACACAGTTTGTCTCATTGCAGTACTCAGTCGCCTTGATATCTCAGGCTGACTCTGAGTATGGCTCTTACTGCGGTGAAACTCAGATGTTACTGAGGAGGATGTGGGCAGTACCACTACACTACTGGGGACAGGGCTAGAAATGTCTCCCTCTTCTTCACCTTCCACCACAACAATATCGTCTCCTGATTCTTCATGCCCAACTTCAATGTGTTGAGTTTTTTTACTTTGTTTTAAGTGAAGTAGGTGATTTTCCCACACGAAAGTGTGATGTATTCTAAGATGACTTGCTTGGCTTCCGGTACCATAGTTTGTACCAAGCTTACCGCGCCGAACGCCTGTGCAACAAATTGAGCATATGGCAACGTTCTCCTCCTTGGTGCTAACAGAAAAGAAGTCCCAAACTGGGGAGGAGAATTTTCTGGCACTGCTGGATGTGCCACTTTCAATACCAGATGAACTGGAGGGTGTGCTTGGAATGTGACTCTGTGCAGCTACACTGTGACTTTTACTACCACTACCTACTGAGATGGTTGAGCTAGATGTAGTAGGTCCCTGCCGGGCCTTTGAAAATATGGCAGCTGGAGGTCGTGGTGGTGTAACCTGTGTTGGTGGTATCCGTGCTACATCCCGTTCAGTAGCAGCCTTTCTGGATAGGGTGAGAATGTTGGTCTCCATCCCCTTTGGGGCAGGAGTGATGTGCGTGATGATTGGCTTGTCTTCATCAACATCATCCCCCTCTTCTACATCTTCCTCCATAACTCTAAGTTTTTCTGGAACCTTCCTTTTCAAAAGCATTGTCTTGTGGCGTGCATCACTCTCAGACTGAGCTGGTGGCTTCCAAGTGGCATCACGATCATCAGAAGCGGGGCTTGAAGAAGAAGAAGATGGACTAAGCCTCCTTTTCCTTGCTGGTGGTCTGGAAGACAATAGATCTTCCGAAACAGTGGTTTGCTCAACTTTGTCTGCAGGAAGCTCGATTTCCTGAAATGCCCCTACTTCAGGAGAAACAACTACTATTGTGGGCTGTTCTTGCGGCTGCCGCTGTTCTTGCGGCTGCTGTTGTTGTTGCGGCTGCACACTTATCTGCTGAGTTTCCACCTGCGTTGATTGTGTACTACTTTGCGATAATGACATTTCAACATCGCTGCTCGTTAGTAGACTGGCTACCTCTGCGACACTAAAGGGCTTGGGCCTAGGTTGGTGAGGTTGGACCGCTGGTGCGGAGGTGCTGCTCCCAGCTTGGTTCCCGGACAACGCTGCTGCAGGCATAACTTTTTTGGTCCAGCCTCCTGCCTCTTACCTGGATCGGTGTGGCGTTTGTCTAAACTTTGGAGGCTGACCCCGTGATTACTCAACGGTACCGCTACTCTACGAACCGGCAAGCAGCTGTGACGTTCAGCATCAAGAAACCACGACAGCCGGGATACGGCTGTGATTTGGTTGCGGTAACCATTGACAATCGGACTGAGGAAGCAAGCGGAATCCGGGAGACGACTCGGAGACATCGGGCGCAGCCGGTGGGTGACTTTTATCTCTGATGAGGGCACTTCCCGTGTGTAGCGGAGGTCACCGAAGTTGAAACCCTGGTGGAAACATACCTTTCTGAGCGGGAGTAACACGGGAGGAGAGCCGAAGTATTGCAGGAGTGACGAGTCTGGCTCTTGGCATTGGAAAAGTGCAGGTGTATTCACACCATGTTAGCTGCAGCACTGGAAGCGAAGCGGAAAACAACAGCCAACAAACTTTTCTTTGCACAAACTATCACGAGTGGGGAAACATTGACCCCTACAGCAAATATCACGGAAGAAGTGAGAGTTCAAACACTTTACTTTCAATTAGAAAAACTATATAAAAAAGAACTTGCTAAATGGTGGGAAGCTGAGTCTTTACAGAGATACATCGATGTAGCCTGAGTTCCTAGAGGTTTGCGGATCTTCACTATTCCCACGTATGAAGATCCTGACCCGGAGATGTTAGAAGATTGGTCTAACAACTCTGCAGCGTGCTCTATGACTATGATGCAGATTTTAGTGAAGTATGCACTGAAAGATCGAAGTAAGCTACTTGAAGAAATTGAGAAAGTATTGGCGGATTTGGAAAAGCTAGTGTCTAAAGAAGCCTTGGAGGAATTTATGAACAAGCTGTCAATTAAAATGGAGAAGGTGGAGGAGGAAATCACCGCGAAAAAACAAAGGAAATTCGTGAGAGATTTTAAAGATGACCAAACTGGCAGAACCCTCACTTTCCACAAGAAGTATGATCAACTATTTGAAAAGGAGGCAAGTGGCGGAGTAGCAACTGTGGCCCCTTGTTTTGTAGAAGTCAGTGAGAGTGACGTCTCAGACAGCAGTTTATCCGATACTTCAACTATATCGTTGAATACCTTGGCAAAACAAACACAATTGAAGAAATCGAATAATTTTTTACTCCAATTTCAAATGATGAACAAAGGCAGGACAGAGCAATTTCCGGACCCGAGTGGTCCGAGAGGCAGAGGGCAAGGAGGCAGAGGAAGAACCAGAGGAACAAACAAGCGAAACAGAGGAGGAAAAATTGAAACAGGAACCCCGGTGGGAATGATGACAAGGGGGAAAGCAGCACAACAATGACGGTCATCAACCTCTCCCAACGAATGCTTACCGAGGAAGAGAATGAACTCCTTGGACTAGGTTTGTCCTTTTGCCCCACTACTAATTTTAACTTTGTACAGACTAGAATTGATTTATTTTATTTCTCACACAAACTTAAATTGAAAAAATGGTTTGAGACTAAGCAGAAGCATGGTCTCAATGTGAGACAGAATGTACCAGTAACTTGAATATTGATGATATTGAAGTATTGCATGCTATCTCGTCATCCAGTGACAATGAAAACTTTAATGCCAATGCTATTCTCAATTTACAACACCATGACATAGATCTTGATTCTAATCTGGGGAGTGGATTTAAACCTAAGTCGGTTTTCCTTCCCAATATAGAGTGTGATGCTATAGACGTATTTGAACGGGGAGTGTTGAAGGAGCTGAAGAAAATGAGATATTACAAAATCCCAGGTCATAAGAAAAATCTGAACAGTGAACAAATACTGGCATTACAAGATCTGAAAAATGACAGTACTATTGTGATCAGGCAGTCGGACAAAGGCGGAAACATCGTTGTACTAGATAAATCAGCCTATCTGAATGAAGGCCTGATACAATTGCATGATCAAACTTGTTACTCCATCTCTGATAAAGCTACAGTAACCAAATCCAACTTGAAGTATGGGGAATTATTGGTAGAATCGAGGGATAAAGGCTTATTGGAGTGGGAAGAGTTTAATCTTCTCAGATGCCCACATCCCAAAAAATATAACTACTTCCCAAGCTCCATAAGGACCCAGTACATCCACCAGGGAGGCCCATTGTTTCGTCAATGGGATCCCTTTTAGAGAATACATCTCGCTTTATTGACCATTACTTGAGACTTTTTGTAGTGGGTTACCTTCATATTTGCGGGATACGACCCATTTTCTCTCAGCAGTAGATGGTATACACTGGGAACCTGAGTACACATTGTAGCCTGTATACCAGCATACAACATCAGCTGGGACTACAGGCTATTAGACACTATTTGAAAACCCGATCCATCTCTCTGTTTTTTCACTCTGAGATGTTAGTGGACATGATTGAATTTTGTTTGGAAAACAATTTTTTCTTGTTTGATGAAGTCATATACCGAAAGTCACAGGGCACGGCAATGGGCACCTGCTTCGCCCCCAGTTATGCCAACCTATTCATGGGTTGGTGGGAGGAGCAGGTGGCTACCCAACTAGAGGAATTCACCAACTGTGTCCGGTGGCTTCGGTATATTGACAACATCTTTTTAATTTGGAGGGGTGATTCGAAATCTGCCAGTGACTTTGTCTCCAAGTTGAATAACAATGAACACAATCTGATTTTCACTGAACATATTAGTCAAACTGAAATTGAATTTCTGGATGTGCTGGTGGAAGTCAAAGATCAAATGATTCATACTAAACTATTTCGCAAGAAAACTGCTGGAAACAGCATTCTCAGTGCATCCAGCACACATCCACGCAATTTAGTATACAGTATACTGTATGGTGAACTTTTGCGTGCAAAGCGTAATTGTAGCTCTGAATCTAGTTTCTTACAAGAAAGGTCCATCATGACACAACGTTTCAAAGAGAGAGGTTATAGCAACAAAACCATACAAGATGCATGTAAGAGAGTGGAGTTGGTCAGTCGGAACCAACTATTACATCCTATCAGACGACCCCCTGAGTCAGAAACCCTGAGATTCATCACCACATACTCAGGACATTCTAAGGATATCCGCCTGATCCTAAAAAAACATTGGCATGTTTTATTAACTGATTCCAACTTAAACAAACATCTCAAGAGTTGCCCACAGCTTACCTATAAAAAGAACATATCTTTAAGAGATGAACTAAGCCCCAATTCTGTCACAAGCAAAAATACGGGTACCCAATTCTCTCGTCCAGGATTCCGTTGCTGCAGGAATTGCAAAGCCTGCAGCAACAGTGTTGACTGTAGCAAGCTATCAATTGTGAGCATAGACAGGGATTGGGAAATTAAAAAATCCTTGACCTGTAGTACCACACATTGTGTATATGCTTTGATTTGTCCGTGTAAGAAAGCCTTTATAGGTAGCACAATCCATCAAGCAGGAAAGCGGGTGTTAGAACATGTCAGGGCAATCAGACACAATAACAAACAGTACCCTGTGGCCAACCATTTCTTTGAGAACCACTTTCAAAATGAAAAACTACTCAAAATGGTCGTAATTGATGCCGTTGCAGAGAATGTCAGAGGTGGTAATAGAGTTCTGAATCTCAGAAATCTAGAGTCAAGATATATTGTGGAATTAGAAACTATGGCCTCTTTGCGTCTTAATTCCAGTGAAGAATTGGCAGTTCACCTACATGAGTGAATAAAGTTGCATTGATGAATTTAGATATATTTAAGGCTGTATAGGTTTTCTTACTTACTTTCCACAGATTTTATTAATTTTACATTCTGTATTTTTTATAGGTAGGAGGTATCACTATATCGGGTGACCATCGATGAGATTGTGGAAATCTAGTTCTTGAACAATTATTTGAATCTGTATATGCTGGTATGGGATATCAGTGATTATGTGACTTTCAGTATAATGAAAAGCCCACTGGGGCGGAACCGTCGTCTGTTATGTCACAGAGATCTCAACTGAGAATATTGGACATTGACAAATAATTTTACATTGTCAATTATTTAATATGCATTTCCAAGGTAGATCCCTGCATTTGTAATCATCTATTGACAATGTATATACTTTATTTATTCATCATTTATATGAATATGTATTTTCTTTAAAAAAGTCGATATTGTCAGTAAACCCATGAGATTCGTTAAATGTAACAAAACTTTATTTAAAAACCACACCAAGATGGCGCCTGTGGATTTGAGCACTGGGGTGATCACAGTCCTCTTTCTATTGCACTGTATATATGCTGTATTGTGGATAGGGCGTTTCTAGCGTGATCAAGGCGATAAGCTGAAACGCGTTGTTTTGTGGCAGCATTAAACTGAAAACTTTTTGCATTTAACCAAGGTGTCCGTTTCTCTGTCATGACAAGGAAAGAGGTGTGTTTGGAATATATACAAGTATACATACATATAGGAATGAGTACATTCAATACATAATAGTTTTCTATCTATTGCATCTCAGGATACCTGGAGTGGCGGAGTTGAGTAAAGATAAATTAAACTAGAATAAAGACTAAGTTGCAGATGGAAAAAATAATCAATAAATAAATAAAAATAGAAATACACCCAATGTAACGTGTAGATATAGCCTTATTTCCCATGCTATGTAATATCCAAGCACTCTGTGGATAGGGCCATCACTAACAAACAGAGGGGCATATTACCAAGCAATACCGATAATTATCGCTATTGCTTGGTTAGAGACAAAATTTTACCGCTGAGCTGCGGCGATTTTTATCGCAGATAAACCTTGGTATTACCAAGGTTTATCGCAAATGCGATAAAAAACGGCCGCAATGCATGAATATCGCTGAAAAGTCAGCGATATTCATGCATTACCGAGCTAATGCCCTTAGCCATGTTATCCGCCTCCCATTGCATAACATGGCTAAGAACTGCTCAGGGCAGGCGTTAGCTTTTGGAGATATTTGCGCTTAGCACGAATATCTCCAAAATTTGGTAATAGGAGATAGCGATGTTAGCGACTGTTTCCAGTCGCTAACATCTTGGCACGCCCACTTTGCATGTCATTAGTGAAAAATATCACTGACATGCAAAGTGGGGTCCAAGATGGTCGCTCTCTCCTACAGGCTGTCGCTAACTGGTGTTAGTGACAGCTAGGTATTAGGGAGATAATTTTATCTCCGCTTTCTTGTCTTTTAAAGCCAAAAAAGCGGAGATCAACACCCTTGATAATATGCCCCAGAGACCTTCTATCCCTGTGATATCTAAATCTATGATCTTGATCAGGGTACACCGACAGCGGTGTAACAAATAAACTGTAATGTTGCGCTCACCGTTCTTGAAAAACTGAACAAATGGACACCCAGGCAGCTGAGGAAAAACGAATCTCATGAATCTCCAACAACGTTAATAGTAGCAAAACTCGTAATTAACTGTAATGCCTCAGATTATAACTTAGCAATGATCACTTACGTGGCAATAGTGGTCAAAATCGCCACTCAATTCACTCTATATGCTTCATTTTATATACTCAAGTATCCAAAAAATGGGTAGTTTCCTTTCCGTGCCCGTTCCCCGAAAAGTAAAGAAAAGCCGATCTTGGTAATGCGTTCTGACTTCCTATTTAACTCAGGTACATACTGTATCTATTGGTGCACCCCATCAGGGATCACAAAAGCCTACCTCAGAGTACAAAACTGAGATGTAATATATAGAAAACTATTCTGTATTGAATGTACTCGTTCCTACTTGTATGTGTACCTAATCAAGTCTCATTTAAAATATAGAGTTGAATTAAGTATTTTTGATTCAATAGGTGGAATTGAAAAGTACGCACTCGACTGCCCTAGTCCTGATGAGGCCATCAAGTAGATTGGCTGAAACGTGTCGACAGATATGTTGAGACACCATATAAATTTGAAATAAAATGTAAAATAAGTAGAGAATGCCTAACACAATATAGGTTTTGAATTAATAGAACCTTAAGTTGATTCCAAGGATGGTGATCTAATAAAGGAATGCACTGGGTTTATAACTTGTGTGGTGCATCCTGATATACAATAAGGGCGAAGAGAGCAAGAAAATTCTTTAGATTTGTGTTTGTGTTATATGTATAAATGTAAATCTGTGTATATATTTGTACCAATGTATTTGTTTGTATATTGATTTTGAAAATATAATGGTTTGCTTTGAATTAAATTCAATACAGATTAATCTGAATTCAAAATAGTTGGACGTATATTGGTTGTCCTTCGACTACATATATTGGAAAAGTATGAGAATTATTGAGAAGAGTTATATAGATAGGAAGAGTTACATTTATTTTCTCTTCATCTTACTGTTTAGTATATCTATCGATCCCAAGGCATTGTTATTTTTCTGACTCTTTATATTTTGAGCACATATATATTAGCAATCTGTTTAGATGTTATAAATCCACGAATTGTAGCTTTAAAGGTCTCCCACACTTTTTCTACCGTGGCCGTATTTGTCTTTATCTTTCGGTTTCCTTACACCAATCTTCATCTTCTAGATGTACTCTGTTAAATGTCCATTTAGAGTTTTTTGTCCCTCCTAAATCCAGACAGTTCAAGATTTGCTAAAGCATGATGTGAGAAGCTGTTTTGAATATAACGTACAATTAACCAAATTTAGACTCCTAGAAGTTAGAAAATAGTCGAGCCTAGCAGCAGTTTTATATTTAGTGGAAAAGTACAAATATTATTTTTTTGTAGGAAATCTTGCCCGCCAGCTGTCTATCAGATTTAATTTTTCCACATATTCAGTTAAAACCTCACCTGTACATGGTTTATTTTGTTTTTGTATCCCAGAAGACTAATCCAAAACAGGATTCTGTAGGTAATTAAAGTCTTCACCTATACCATACCAGGAATTAGCAGCAATGCGTGATTCAGGTCCAACAAGGATGCAGGGTTGTCCTGTATTGGGGCAGAAATCGTGGCTATAGTCAGCACAAGCTTTTAGTTAATTATTCAGACCATTGGCATTAAAAGAGAGAATTCTTACAGAGCCCTTAGCTGCCTGCTGAAAAGAAATCATCGATAGAGACGGATTATATTCAAAATACCTTGTGCCCGCAGACTTATCTGTGTTTTAAAACACATTTTGAAACAGGCTAAGGTGCTAATAGATGTTTTAACTAAAATATCTGTATATAAAAAGAATGATACGGTAAAATAGCATATGCGTGCATGAATATATTGACCATCATTAGAGATACCTGAACAGTTGAAATATTCGTGCCACTTATTCTCCTTATTCATCCTACATCTAACAGAATGTAATTTAACTAATAAAAGGACTAAAGTGACAATGCAATATAAATAGCATATACATTGCTCAATTGAGTTCAGCATTAGTATATACTCCAAAAGAACTAAGTTATCTTTCATCCTATGAACCTTATTTGTCGTTATCATAACAATATATAACATTGCTAATTAAAGTGTCTATGCATATAAAGCAGATAAAGTGACAATGCAGTACAATTAACTCATTACAATGCATGACATTACTAGTTAAAGTGTGCATAAAAACCTGCTAAAGTGACAAAGCAGTGCAATTAGCGTATAAAGTGCATATTGATACTCTGCAGCAGTATAAAGTGCATGATGATATTCTGTAGCAGTAATTCCTGGAGAAATAATATAGCATTTCCATTCATTGACCATATTCATACTGTTTTAGTTCCCGAAATCATGTGGACGTATTGCTATTTAGAAGAACAATTCCCTTTTTCCATCCTGCAAACCCCCTGCACAATCCCAGTGCCCCCTACCATGAAATCCCCAGTGAGACCCCACCCTGTTGAAACTCTGAACGAATGGACCACATCTCCTCCCAACCCCCTCCTAGTGTACTGGGTGCCATAGTGCTGCACCCCTTGGAGCGCCTCCCTTCCACAGGGCGATCATGTCGCCTTGTGCCCAGCTACCCCCCAAAGAGTGAAAAAGGATAAAGGAGAGAAAGAAGAAAGAAAGAAACACATTCAGTTTTAAATTAGCTGTAGTAGTTCTTGTGCCTTCGCTACCTTGTCCAGTAGATGGAATTTGCCAATTACGAGGGTTATAACGTTGATTGCTAAACAATAGTTGCCTGCTCCCCCTTTGATTTAAACAAATCAATCATCTGGAGAAATTCTTTCTGCCTTTTAACTGCTATTGCTGCCATGTCCGAAAATATCTTCAATTGTGGAATTTCTTGTGTTAACAAAGTTCTATTTACAATAGCCTTAGAGAGAATCTTCTCCTTAATCTAGAAGTATGCACAATTTACTAGAATAGTGCGTGGATATTTCACATTGTTAGGGAGATGGAAAGGTACCCAGTGAGCTCTTGTGATCGTAAGATCGTCTAACAATTCTAGGATGGCTTTTTTTAACAAAGATTCAACCCAGTCCCGGATCTGAGGTCCCTCTACTTCTTCCAGTACCCCCGCCAGCAGTAGATTTGACCGCCTATTATAATTTTCCATGTCTTGCAAATTTGATTATAGTATCTCCATTATTTGTTTGATTTGTATTATTTCCTACTCAAATAATTGTCTTGTCCTCTAGACTGGAGACTCGTTGCCACTGCTTCAGCTAGCCATTGATGGACTTTTCCCATTGCATCCTCTATTTGCAACAATATTGTATGTAGCGAGGCAATCTCTTGTGATTGTGTCATCCGCAGCTCTTTAATCTCTGAATCAGATTGAACATGGCCTTCACCGAAGGATTGGGATCCTCCCCATTCCCAGCCTCCAGGGAGAGTTCCTCATTAAGTGGTATATTAGTATTCGGTTGAAGAGATTGAGAAACAGACTGAGAAACAGATTGAATGTTTGTTGCTATTTCTTTTGGCCTTACTACCTGTTGAGCTGAGGTTGGTATATCCGATGCTATCAATACATTCATTGCTTGATCTGTAGTATTGGTAGTGTTAATAGGTATTGGAGCCATATGAGATTTTGAGAACAGAGGGTACTGCTTACAGCAAGTAGTTGTGGCAAAGGTCTAGGGAAGATCAGATGTATACCTCTTCCATATCCATATTTCTATCGACCTTTTCCGCTCTTCCTAAAGTCCCAGAAGGGCTCACATATTGCACATTTTTGTTTGCATTACCAACGTCATTTCCGTAATCTAGAAGACAGTCTGCAGCCTGCAGTCTATCTGCTTTCAACACCTGCTGCACCTTAATATCCATTCTTTGCTGTGCGTTACGCAAGGAGCAAGATCTTTCGGCTGTCCTCTCTGGACCGCCTTCATTGGGTGACTTACGAACAGGAGTAGATTGACTGTCCAAAAGAGGATTAGTGACTAAAAGCTTTCGCTTAAATGAGCGCATGCTTCAATTTTTTTATCTGCAGGTCCCCTTCTGCCCTTCCACCATCTTTTTGTGCCACACATATCTATAGCTTAACAGTTGAGTGTCAGGTGTCGACTCCCACCTATCCCAGGAGATGATTTTTCCGATTCAGGGGCGGACTGGCAACTGATTCCCGAAGTAAGAGGCAGGTGCAGCACGCACCTACTACCCCCTGTAATGTGTGATCCTGCCCTTTTGTACTGCACATAAAGGATAGCTGTCTCCAAGAGGTTAGATTGCTAAGGCATCAGTTTATGGCTGAAAAAGCGGGGCTCTCACACTCCCCCTCTCTATGTGTTTTCTTCTTTTTTTTTAAGGGGGAGACACTTTTTCATACCCCAGCTGTTTGTCTCAGAAATAATCACACTGCTAAAGTCAAATGTTAGTGTGGCCGCTAAACATTGCGAACAGTAACTCACTGGGTCATCAAATATTTTGGATCCGTATTTCCAGCCATAGAGTAATGAGACCGGGAGTAAGATTTAAGGCAGGAGGGGGGAGGGTGCTCAATCCATTTCAACTGTGAGTTCTCAGGTGGCGCCAGGAATTCAGCGGGACACTGGCTCAGTTCAACCTGGCAACTCAGCAACAAGCTCTCAGGCGGCGTCAGGGACACAGCGGGTGCCCAGAAAATCATGTAGCCACTTCAACTGAGTACTGGATGCAGCACCGCGTCTCCAACCTCAATCCTTATTGGATTTTTGTCAATTTGGTGTCATTTTGCTTAATTAATTTTACTTTATGTTCTAGTTCAGTTTGAGATTTTAATTATCTGGTGTTTTGACTTTATTACTGTTTTAGTACAGCATAAATACTTCGTGAGGAAGGAGCTTGTTGCAGGCTCACCCCCACTTGTTGCCCTACGTGAATGTGCAATTTTCTGCGCTGATTTGCTTTCTAGGACAGCTAGATGTCACACTTGACAGGAAGTTGTCATCTGCTGGGAGGGGATCATTGAAGGGCAAACAATGGATACACACAAGAAGGGCTGCTCTTTTGTTGATGTAGACAGGTTGGTATCAGGAGAGAGAGAGGAAAGAGTGGTCAAATCAGATTGCCCATTGGTATGTAGCCGTTAGGCAGCCACACCTCTAGGGTGGGCTACCAAGCTCTACACATCGAGAGCAGGGTTCTACCATCTTGGGAATAGGCAGAATATTGCATTGTGGGAAAGCTAGATGCCACATTTGACAGGAAGTTGTCATTAGGTGGGGGGGATCTGATAGCCCATTGGCCAGTAGCCACTGCATACCTGAGGGAAATGTCTGGGCATAATAGTGATACACCTTGCATCTAGGCCTTAGTTCATGTCTATACTGAAGAGTGAACTGAATAAAGGACGGCCTTGCTGTTTCCTTGGACCCAGAAAATAAAGGCTGAACCAAAGACTGGACTGCACCTGCTGCTCCTAGGCTAGCAATGTAAAGACTGTGCTTGTGGTGCCCTGTTCATGGAAACGTTGTCCCCGAGCTCCAAACAAAAGAGGTGATCTCCAAAAGTCTGTTGGCTTACTACCTGTTACAGCTCCTGGGCCACAAAAGCGGAATAAGCCACCTTGGTGAGTTAGTAGGTGCCGTAACGCGTACTCAGAATCACCGAAATGGAGGAAGCTTTATGATAAAATAGCTTTAAAAGATGCCATATGAAAATATAGATCAGAAAATATCAGAGCCAAGCTGAATACTACTCCTATGCTAACTTGGCTGCACCCAACAGTGCCAGAAGTGTATTCAAAATGATACAAGAGCAGCCTAAACCAGAATGCCTAAACAACTTTAGCCCTGCTTCACAGGATCTCTGTGACAGCTTAGTAGTGTTTTTAGAGGAGAAAATCAATAAAATCATAGATGGGCTGAAGGCCATCTCAACAAATCAGAGCCCTCCGAGTGGACATTTAGACCTAGACACCATCTCTCACATACATTCCTTGTACAACACAGCTCAAAAGGAACAGATGAAGATTTGAGAACACTTCGAGATTCTATCAGGGGACAAGTTCAATGAAATGGCCTTGACTGTTTCTTCTGTGTCCCCTCTGGACCCCTTACCTCACCGGGTATGAAAGGAGCTGTAGGAAGAGCTCTTCCCACAACTCTGGCAAATCTGCTGTCAATCCTTCAATTGCAAAAACAACAGTTGATGAGCAGAATGCAGAACAATGTCATACATTCACCCCAGTACAGAGATCTGGGCCTAAATCCATAATTGTGTTGCTCACCAACCCACTCCAGTTCAGACATGGCCATATGCAAATCAGCCTACTCCCTGTGCCTCATGGGAACAGTCCAGCCCGAACTGCCAAGCCAGGTCTTCCCTGAACCGGAATCATGCATCCTAGGACCGGTTTCTGGCTATCAGCCGTCATCAGCCAGGATAGCTTGACTCCAATGGTGTGCAGAGCACGGGACTCACATCTGAGCATACCCGTCCCACTCTGTGTGACAAATGCAAAAACAACAGTTGATGGACAGAATGCAGAGCAATGTCATACATTCACCCCAGTACAGAGATCTGGGCCTAAATCCATCGTTTTTTTGCTAACCAAGCCACCCCAGTTCAGACGTTGCCATATGCAAATCAGCCTTGACCCTGTGCCTCATAGGAACAGTCCAGCCCGAACTGCCAAGCCATGTCTTCCCTGGACTGGAATCAAGCATCCTAGGACGGGTTTCTGGCTATCAGCAGTCATCAACCAGGATAGCTTTACTCCAGTGGCGTGGAGAGCACGGGACTCACGTCTGAGCATACCCTTCCCACTTGGGGGGACAAATGCAAAAAAAACATTTGAGGGACAGAATGCAAAACAATGTCATACATTCACCCCAGTACAGAGATCTGGGCCTAAATCGATTGTTTTTTTGCTCACCAAGCCACCCCAGTTCAGACATGGCCATATGCAAATCAGCTTGACCCTGTGCCTCATGGGAACAGTCCAGCCCGAACTGCCAAGCCATGTCTTCCCTGGACCGGAATCAAGCATCCTAGGACCAGTTTCTGGCTATCGGCCGTCATCAGCCAGTATAGCTTGACTCTAGTGGCGTGGAGAGCACAGGACTCACGTCTGAGCATACCTGTCCCACTCAGGGTGACAAATACAAAAACAACAGTTGATGGACAGAATGCAGAACAATGTCATGCATTCACCCCAGTACAGAGATCTGGGTATAAATCCATCGTTTTTTTGCTCACCAAGCCACCCCAGTTCAGACATGGCCATATGCAAATCAGCCTTGACCCTGTGCCTCATGGGAACAGAACAGCCCGAACTGCCAAGCCATGTCTTCCCTGGACCGGAATCAAGCATCCTATGACCGGTTTCTGGCTATCAGCCGTCATCAGGCCAGGATTGTTTGACTCCAGTGGCGTGGAGAGCGCGGGACTCACGTCTGAGCATACCCGTCCCACTCGTGGTGACAAATGCAAAAACAACAGTTGATGGACAGAATGCAGAACAATGTCATACATTCACCCCAGTACAGAGATCTGGGCCTAAATCCATCATTTTTTGCTCACCAAGCCACCCCAGTTCACACATGGCCATATGCAAATCAGCCTTCACCCTGTGCGTCATGAGAACAGTCCAGCCCGAACTGCCAAGCCATGTCTTCACTGGACCGGAATCAAGCATCCTAGGACCGGTTTCTGGCTATCAGCCAACATCAGACAAGATAGCTTGACTCCGTTGGTGTGGAGCACAGGACTCACGTCTGAGCATACCCGTCCCACTCGGAGTGACAAATGCAAAAACAACATTTGATGGACAGAATGCAGAACAATGTCATACATTCACCCCAGTACAGAGATCTAGGCCTAAATCCATTGTTTTTTTGCACATCAACCCACCCCAGTTCAGACGTTGCCATATGCAAATCAGCCTTGACCCTGTGCCTCATGGGAACAGTCCAGCCAAAACTGCCAAACCATGTCTTCCCTGGACTGGAATCAAGCATCCTAGGACCGGTTTCTGCTTATCACCCAGGATAGCGTTACTCCAGTGGCGGGGAGAGCACGGGACTCAAGTCTGAGGATACCCTTCCCACTTGGGGGGACAAATGAAAAAACAACATTTGGTGGACAGAATGCAGAACAATGTCATACATTCACCCCAGTACCGAGATCTGGGCTTATATCAATCGTTTTTTTGCTCACCAAGCCAACCCAGTTCAGACATGGCCATATGCAAATCAGCCTTGACTCTGTGCCTCATGGCAACAGTCCAGCCCGAACTGCCAAGCCATGTCTTCCCTGGACCGGAATCAAGCATCCTAGGACCAGTTTCTGGCTATCAGCTGTCATCAGCCAGTATAGCTTGACTCCAGTGGCGTGGAGAGCACGGGTCTCACGTCTGAGCATACCCGACCCACTTAGGGTGACAAATACAAAAACAACAGTTGATGGACAGAATGCAGAACAATGTCATACATTCACCCCAGTACAGAGATCTGGGCCTAAATCCATAGTTTTTTGCACACTAAGCCACCCCAGTTCAGACATGGCCATATGCAAATCAGCCTTGACTCTATGCCTCATGGGAACAGCCCAGCCCGAACTGCCAAGCCATGTCTTCCCTGGACCGGAATCAAGCATCCTAGGACCAGTTTCTGGCTATCAGCTGTCATCAGCCAGTATAGCTTGACTCCAGTGGCGTGGAGAGCACGGGTCTCACGTCTGAGCATACCCGACCCACTTAGGGTGACAAATACAAAAACAACAGTTGATGGACAGAATGCAGAACAATGTCATACATTCACCCCAGTACAGAGATCTGGGCCTAAATCCATCGTTTTTTGCACACTAAGCCACCCCAGTTCAGACATGGCCATATGCAAATCAGCCTTGACTCTATGCCTCATGGGAACAGCCCAGCCCGAACTGCCAAGCAATGTCTTCCCTGGACCGAATCAAGCATCCTAGAACCGGTTTCTGGCTATCAGCCGTCATCAGCCAGTATAGCTTGACTCCAGTGGAGTGGAGAGCACGGGACTCACTTCTGAGCATGCCCGTCCCACTCGGGGTGACAAATGCAAAAACAACAGTTGATGGACAGAATGCAGAACAATGTCATGCATTCACCCCAGTACAGAGTTCTGGGCCTAAATCCATTGTTTTTTTGCTCACCAAGCCACCCCAGTTCAGACGTTGCCATATGCAAATCAGCTTGACCCTGTGCCTCATGGGAACAGTCCAGCCCGAACTGCCAAGCCATGTCTTCCCTGGACCGGAATCAAGCATCCTAGGACCAGTTTCTGGCTATCGGCCGTCATCAGCCAGTATAGCTTGACTCCAGTGGCGTGGAGAGCACAGGACTCACGTCTGAGCATACCTGTCCCCCTCAAGGTGACAAAAACAAAAACAACAGTTGATGGACAGAATGCAGAACAATGTCATACATTCACACCAGTACAGAGATCTGGGTATAAATCCATCGTTTTTTTGCTCACCAAGCCACCCCAGTTCAGACATGGCCATATGCAAATCAGCCTTGACCCTGTGCCTCATGGGAACAGCCCAGCCCGAACTGCCAAGCCATGTCTTCCCTGGACCGAAATCAAGCATCCTAGGACCGGTTTCTGGCTATTAGCCGTCATCAGCCAGTATAGCTTGACTCCAGTGGTGTGGAGAGCACGGGACTCACTTCTGAGCATGCCCGTCCCACTCGGGGTGACAAATGCAAAAACAACAGTTGATGGACAGAATGCAGAACAATGTCATGCATTCATCCCAGTACAGAGTTCTGGGCCTAAATCCATTGTTTTTTTGCTCACCAAGCCACCCCAGTTCAGACGTTGCCATATGCAAATCAGCCTTGACCTTGTGCCTCATGGGAACAGTCCAGCCCGAACTGCCAAGCCATGTCTTCCCTGGACTGGAATCAAGCATCCTAGGACCGGTTTCTGCTTATCAGCCGTCATCAGCCAGGATAGCTTTACTCCAGTGGCGTGGAGAGCACGGGACTCAAGTCTGAGCAGTCCCCTTTCCACTTGGGGGGACAAATGAAAAAACAGCATTTGATCTACAGAATGCAAAACAATGTCATACATTCACCCCAGTACAGAGAACTGGGCCTAAATCGATCGTTTTTTTGCTCACCAAGCCACCCCAGTTCAGACGTTGCCATATGCAAATCAGCCTTGACCCTGTGCCTCATGGGAACAGTCCAGCCCAAACTGCCAAGCCATGTCTTCCCTGGACCGGAATAAAGCATCCTAGTACCGGTTTCTGGCTATCAGCCGTCATCAGCCAGGATGGCTTGACTCCAGTGGTGTGGAGAGCACGGGACTCACTTCTGAGCATACCCGTCCCACTCGGGGTGACAAATGCAAAAACAACATTTGATGGACAGAATGCAGAGCAATGTCATACATTCACCCCAGTACAGAGATCTGGGCCTAAATCCATTGTTTTTTTGCTTACCAAGCCACCCCAGTTCAGACGTTGCCATATGCAAATCAGCCTTGACCCTGTGCCTCATGGGAACAGTCCAGCCCAAACTGCCAAGCCATGTCTTCCCTGCACTGGAACCAAGCATCCTAGGACGGGTTTCTGGCTATCAGCAGTCATCAACCAGGATAGCTTTACTCCAGTGGCGTGGAGAGCACGGGACTCACGTCTGAGCATACCCTTCCCACTTGGGGGGACAAATGCAAAAAAAACATTTGATGGACAGAATGCAAAACAATGTCATACATTCACCCCAGTACAGAGATCTTGGCCTAAATCGATTGTTTTTTTGCTCACCAAGCCACCCCAGTTCAGACATGGCCATATGCAAATCAGCTTGACCCTGTGCCTCATGGGAACAGTCCAGCCCGAACTGCCAAGCCATGTCTTCCCTGGACCGGAATCAAGCATCCTAGGACCAGTTTCTGGCTATCAGCTGTCATCAGCCAGTATAGCTTGACTCCAGTGGCGTGGAGAGCACGGGACTCACGTCTGAGCATACCCGTCCCACTCGGGGTGACAAATGCAAAAACAACAGTTGATGGACAGAATGCAGAACAATGTTATACATTCACCCCAGTACAGGGATCTGGGCCTAAATCCATTGTTTTTTGCTCACCAAGCCACCCCAGTTCACACATGGCCATATGCAAATCAGCCTTCACCCTGTGCGTCATGAGAACAGTCCAGCCCGAACTGCCAAGCCATGTCTTCCCTGTACCGGAATCAAGCATCCTAGGACCGGTTTCTGGCTATCAGCCATCATCAGCCAAAATAGCTTGACTCCAGTGGTGTGGAGAGTACAGGACTCACGTCTGAGCATACCCGTCCCACTCGGAGTGACAAATGCAAAAACAACATTTGATGGACAGAATGCAGAACAATGTCATACATTCACCCCAGTACAGAGATCTAGGCCTAAATCCATTGTTTTTTTGCACATCAAGCCACCCCAGTTCAGACGTTGCCATATGCAAATCAGCCTTGACCCTGTGCCTCATGGGAAGCAGTCCAGCCCGAACTGCCAAGCCATGTCTTCCCTGGATTGGAATCAAGCATCCTAGGACCGGTTTCTGCTTATCAGCCAGGATAGCTTTACTCCAGTGGCGTGGAGAGCACGGGACTCAAGTCTGAGGATACCCTTCCTACTTGGGGGGACAAATGAAAAAACAACATTTGGTGGACAGAATGCAGAACAATGTCATACATTCACCCCAGTACCGAGATCTGGGCTTATATCGATAGTTTTTTTGCTCACCAAGCCAACCCAGTTCAGACATGGCCATATGCAAATCAGCCTTGACTCTATGCCTCATGGGAACAGCCCAGCCCGAACTGCCAAGCAATGTCTTCCCTGGACCGAATCAAGCATCCTAGGACCGGTTTCTGGCTATCAGCCGTCATCAGCCAGTATAGCTTGACTCCAGTGGTGTGGAGAGCACGGGACTCACTTCTGAGCATGCCCGTCCCACTCGGGGTGAAAAATGCAAAAACAACAGTTGATGGACAGAATGCAGAACAATGTCATGCATTCACCCCAGTACAGAGTTCTGGGCCTAAATCCATTGTTTTTTTGCTCACCAAGCCACCCCAGTTCAGACGTTGCCATATGCAAATCAGCCTTGACCTTGTGCCTCATGGGAACAGTCCAGCCCGAACTGCCAAGCCATGTCTTCCCTGGACCGGAATCAAGCATCCTAGGACCAGTTTCTGGCTATCGGCCGTCATCAGCCAGTATAGCTTGACTCTAGTGGCGTGGAGAGCACAGGACTCACGTCTGAGCATACCTGTCCCACTCAGGGTGACAAATACAAAAACAACAGTTGATGGACAGAATGCAGAACAATGTCATGCATTCACCCCAGTACAGAGATCTGGGTATAAATCCATCGTTTTTTTGCTCACCAAGCCACCCCAGTTCAGACATGGCCATATGCAAATCAGCCTTGACCCTGTGCCTCATGGGAACAGAACAGCCCGAACTGCCAAGCCATGTCTTCCCTGGACTGGAATCAAGCATCCTATGACCGGTTTCTGGCTATCAGCCGTCATCAGGCCAGGATTGTTTGACTCCAGTGGCGTGGAGAGCGCGGGACTCACGTCTGAGCATACCCGTCCCACTCGGGGTGACAAATGCAAAAACAACAGTTGATGGACAGAATGCAGAACAATGTCATACATTCACCCCAGTACAGAGATCTGGTCCTAAATCCATCATTTTTTGCTCACCAAGCCACCCCAGTTCACACATGGCCATATGCAAATCAGCCTTCACCCTGTGCGTCATGAGAACAGTCCAACCCGAACTGCCAAGCCATGTCTTCCCTGGACCGGAATCAAGCATCCTAGGACCGGTTTCTGGCTATCAGCCAACATCAGCCAAGATAGCTTGACTCCGTTGGTGTGGAGCACAGGACTCACGTCTGAGCATACCCGTCCCACTCGGAGTGACAAATGCAAAAACAACATTTGATGGACAGAATGCAGAACAATGTCATACATTCACCCCAGTACAGAGATCTAGGCCTAAATCCATTGTTTTTTTGCACATCAAGCCACCCCAGTTCAGACGTTGCCATATGCAAATTAGCCTTGACCCTGTGCCTCATGGGAACAGTCCAGCCCGAACTGCCAAGCCATGTCTTCCCTGGACTAGAATCAAGCATCCTAGGACCGGTTTCTGCTTATCACCCAGGATAGCGTTCCTCCAGTGGCGGGGAGAGCACGGGACTCAAGTCTGAGGATACCCTTCCCACTTGGGGGGACAAATGAAAAAACAACATTTGGTGGACAGAATGCAGAACAATGTCATACATTCACCCCAGTACCAAGATCTGGGCTTATATCGATCTTTTTTTTGCTCACCAAGCCAACCCAGTTCAGACATGGCCATATGCAAATCAGCCTTGACTCTGTGCCTCATGGCAACAGTCCAGCCCGAACTGCCAAGCCATGTCTTCCCTGGACCGGAATCAAGCATCCTAGGACCAGTTTCTGGCTATCAGCTGTCATCAGCCAGTATAGCTTGACTCCAGTGGCGTGGAGAGCACGGTACTCACGTCTGAGCATACCCGACCCACTTGGGGTGACAAATACAAAAACAACAGTTGATGGACAGAATGCAGAACAATGTCATACATTCACCCCAGTACAGAGATCTGGGCCTAAATCCATCGTTTTTTGCACACTAAGCCACCCCAGTTCAGACATGGCCATATGCAAATCAGCCTTGACTCTATGCCTCATGGGAACAGCCCAGCCCGAACTGCCAAGCAATGTCTTCCCTGGACCGAATCAAGCATCCTAGAACCGGTTTCTGGCTATCAGCCGTCATCAGCCAGTATAGCTTGACTCCAGTGGCGTGGAGAGCACGGGACTCACTTCTGAGCATGCCCGTCCCACTCGGGGTGACAAATGCAAAAACAACAGTTGATGGACAGAATGCAGAACAATGTCATACATTCACACCAGTACAGAGATCTGGGTATAAATCCATCGTTTTTTTGCTCACCAAGCCACCCCAGTTCAGACATGGCCATATGCAAATCAGCCTTGACCCTGTGCCTCATGGGAACAGCCCAGCCCGAACTGCCAAGCCATGTCTTCCCTGGACCGAAATCAAGCATCCTAGGACCGGTTTCTGGCTATCAGCCGTCATCAGCCAGTATAGCTTGACTCCAGTGGTGTGGAGAGCACGGGACTCACTTCTGAGCATGCCCGTCCCACTCGGGGTGACAAATGCAAAAACAACAGTTGATGGACATAATGCAGAACAATGTCATGCATTCACCCCAGTACAGAGTTCTGGGCCTAAATCCATTGTTTTTTTGCTCACCAAGCCACCCCAGTTCAGACGTTGCCATATGCAAATCAGCCTTGACCTTGTGCCTCATGGGAACAGTCCAGCCCGAACTGCCAAGCCATGTCTTCCCCGGACTGGAATCAAGCATCCTAGGACCGGTTTCTGCTTATCAGCCGTCATCAGACAGGATAGCTTTACTCCAGTGGCGTGGAGAGCACGGGACTCAAGTCTGAGCAGTCCCCTTTCCACTTGGGGGGACAAATGAAAAAACAACATTTGATCTACAGAATGCAGAACAATGTCATACATTCACCCCAGTACAGAGAACTGGGCCTAAATCGATCGTTTTTTGGCTCACCAAGCCAACCCAGTTCAGACGTTGCCATATGCAAATCAGCCTTGACCCTGTGCCTCATGGGAACAGTCCAGCCCAAACTGCCAAGCCATGTCCTCCCTGGACCGGAATAAAGCATCCTAGTACCGGTTTCTGGCTATCAGCCGTCATCAGCCAGGATGGCTTGACTCCAGTGGTGTGGAGAGCACGGGACTCACTTCTGAGCATACCCGTCCCACTCGGGGTGACAAATGCAAAAACAACATTTGATGGACAGAATGCAGAGCAATGTCATACATTCACCCCAGTACAGAGATCTGGGCCTAAATCCATTGTTTTTTTGCTTACCAAGCCACCCCAGTTCAGACGTTGCCATATGCAAATCAGCCTTGACCCTGTGTCTCATGGGAACAGTCCAGCCCAAACTGCCAAGCCATGTCTTCCCTGCACTGGAATCAAGCATCCTAGGATGGGTTTCTGGCTATCAGCAGTCATCAACCAGGATAGCTTTACTCCAGTGGCGTGGAGAGCACGGGACTCACGTCTGAGCATACCCTTCCCACTTGGGGGGACAAATGCAAAAAAAACATTTGATGGACAGAATGCAAAACAATGTCATACATTCACCCCAGTACAGAGATCTGGGCCTAAATCGATTGTTTTTTTGCTCACCAAGCCACCCCAGTTCAGACATGGCCATATGCAAATCAGCTTGACCCTGTGCCTCATGGGAACAGTCCAGCCCGAACTGCCAAGCCATGTCTTCCCTGGACCGGAATCAAGCATCCTAGGACCAGTTTCTGGCTATCAGCTGTCATCAGCCAGTATAGCTTGACTCCAGTGGCGTGGAGAGCACGGGACTCACGTCTGAGCATACCCGTCCCACTCGGGGTGACAAATGCAAAAACAACAGTTGATGGACAGAATGCAGAACAATGTCATACATTCAACCCAGTACAGGGATCTGGGCCTAAATCCATTGTTTTTTGCTCACCAAGCCACCCCAGTTCACACATGGCCATATGCAAATCAGCCTTCACCCTGTGCGTCATGAGAACAGTCCAGCCCGAACTGCCAAGCCATGTCTTCCCTGGACCGGAATCAAGCATCCTAGGACCGGTTTCTGGCTATCAGCCATCATCAGCCAAAATAGCTTGACTCCAGTGGTGTGGAGAGTACAGAACTCACGTCTGAGCATACCCGTCCCACTCGGAGTGACAAATGCAAAAACAACATTTGATGGACAGAATGCAGAACAATGTCATACATTCACCCCAGTACAGAGATCTAGGCCTAAATCCATTGTTTTTTTGCACATCAAGCCACCCCAGTTCAGACGTTGCCATATGCAAATCAGCCTTGACCCTGTGCCTCATGGGAACAGTCCAGCCCGAACTGCCAAGCCATGTCTTCCCTGGACTGGAATCAAGCATCCTAGGACCGGTTTCTGCTTATCAGCCAGGATAGCTTTACTCCAGTGGCGTGGAGAGCACGGGACTCAAGTCTGAGGATACCCTTCCTACTTGGGGGGACAAATGAAAAAACAACATTTGGTGGACAGAATGCAGAACAATGTCATACATTCACCCCAGTACAGAGATCTGGGCCTAAATCCATCGTTTTTTGCACACCAAGCCACCCCAGTTCAGACATGGCCATATGCAAATCAGCCTTGACTCTATGCCTCATGGGAACAGCCCAGCCCGAACTGCCAAGCAATGTCTTCCCTGGACCGAGTCAAGCATCCTAGGACCGGTTTCTGGCTATCAACCGTCATCAGCCAGTATAGCTTGACTCCAGTGGTGTGGAGAGCACGGGACTCACTTCTGAGCATGCCCGTCCCACTCGGGGTGAAAAATGCAAAAACAACAGTTGATGGACAGAATGCAGAACAATGTCATGCATTCACCCCAGTACAGAGTTCTGGGCCTAAATCCATTGTTTTTTTGCTCACCAAGCCACCCCAGTTCAGACGTTGCCATATGCAAATCAGCCTTGACCTTGTGCCTCATGGGAACAGTCCAGCCCGAACTGCCAAGCCATGTCTTCCCCGGACTGGAATCAAGCATCCTAGGACCGGTTTCTGCTTATCAGCCGTCATCAGCCAGGATAGCTTTACTCCAGTGGCGTGGAGAGCACGGGACTCAAGTCTGAGCATACCCTTTCCACTTGGGGGGATAAATGAAAAAACAACATTTGATCTACAGAATGCAGAACAATGTCATACATTCACCCCAGTACAGAGAACTGGGCCTAAATCGATCGTTTTTTTGCTCACTAAGCCACCCTAGTTCAGACATGGCCATATGCAAATCAGCTTGACCCTGTGCCTCATGGGAACAGTCCAGCCCGAACTGCCAAGCCATGTCTTCCCTGGACCGGAATAAAGCATCCTAGTACCGGTTTCTGGCTATCAGCCGTCATCAGCCAGGATGGCTTGACTCCAGTGGTGTGGAGAGCACGGGACTCACTTCTGAGCATACCCGTCCCACTCGGGGTGACAAATGCAAAAACAACATTTGATGGACAGAATGCAGAGCAATGTCATACATTCACCCCAGTACAGAGATCTGGGCCTAAATCCATTGTTTTTTTGCTTACCAAGCCACCCCAGTTCAGACGTTGCCATATGCAAATCAGCCTTGACCCTGTGCCTCATGGGAACAGTCCAGCCCAAACTGCCAAGCCATGTCTTCCCTGCACTGGAATCAAGCATCCTAGGATGGGTTTCTGGCTATCAGCAGTCATCAACCAGGATAGCTTTACTCCAGTGGCGTGGAGAGCACGGGACTCACGTCTGAGCATACCCTTCCCACTTGGGGGGACAAATGCAAAAAAACCATTTGATGGACAGAATGCAAAACAATGTCATACATTCACCCCAGTACAGAGATCTGGGCCTAAATCGATTGTTTTTTTGCTCACCAAGCCACCCCAGTTCAGACATGGCCATATGCAAATCAGCTTGACCCTGTGCCTCATGGGAACAGTCCAGCCCGAACTGCCAAGCCATGTCTTCCCTGGACCGGAATCAAGCATCCTAGGACCAGTTTCTGGCTATCAGCTGTCATCAGCCAGTATAGCTTGACTCCAGTGGCGTGGAGAGCACGGGACTCACGTCTGAGCATACCCGTCCCACTCGGGGTGACAAATGCAAAAACAACAGTTGATGGACAGAATGCAGAACAATGTCATACATTCAACCCAGTACAGGGATCTGGGCCTAAATCCATTGTTTTTTGCTCACCAAGCCACCCCAGTTCACACATGGCCATATGCAAATCAGCCTTCACCCTGTGCGTCATGAGAACAGTCCAGCCCGAACTGCCAAGCCATGTCTTCCCTGGACCGGAATCAAGCATCCTAGGACCGGTTTCTGGCTATCAGCCATCATCAGCCATAATAGCTTGACTCCAGTGGTGTGGAGAGTACAGAACTCACGTCTGAGCATACCCGTCCCACTCGGAGTGACAAATGCAAAAACAACATTTGATGGACAGAATGCAGAACAATGTCATACATTCACCCCAGTACAGAGATCTAGGCCTAAATCCATTGTTTTTTTGCATATCAAGCCACCCCAGTTCAGACGTTGCCATATGCAAATCAGCCTTGACCCTGTGCCTCATGGGAACAGTCCAGCCCGAACTGCCAAGCCATGTCTTCCCTGGCCTGGAATCAAGCATCCTAGGACCGGTTTCTGCTTATCAGCCAGGATAGCTTTACTCCAGTGGCGTGGAGAGCACGGGACTTAAGTCTGAGGATACCCTTCCTACTTGGGGGGACAAATGAAAAAACAACATTTGGTGGACAGAATGCAGAACAATGTCATACATTCACCCCAGTACCGAGATCTGGGCTTATATCTATAGTTTTTTTGCTCATCAAGCCAACCCAGTTCAGACATGGCCATATGCAAATCAGCCTTGACTCTGTGCCTCATGGGAACAGTCCAGCCCGAACTGCCAAGCCATGTCTTCCCTGGACCGGAATCAAGCATCCTAGGACCAGTTTCTGGCTATCAGCTGTCATCAGCCAGTATAGCTGGACTCCAGTGGCGTGGAGAGCACGGGACTCACGTCTGAGCATACCCGACCCACTTGGGGTGACAAATACAAAAACAACAGTTGATGGACAGAATGCAGAACAATGTCATACATTCACCCCAGTACAGAGATCTGGGCCTAAATCCATCGTTTTTTGCACACCAAGCCACCCCAGTTCAGACATGGCCATATGCAAATCAGCCTTGACTCTATGCCTCATGGGAACAGCCCAGCCCGAACTGCCAAGCAATGTCTTCCCTGGACCGAGTCAAGCATCCTAGGACCGGTTTCTGGCTATCAACCGTCATCAGCCAGTATAGCTTGACTCCAGTGGTGTGGAGAGCACGGGACTCACTTCTGAGCATGCCCGTCCCACTCGGGGTGAAAAATGCAAAAACAACAGTTGATGGACAGAATGCAGAACAATGTCATGCATTCACCCCAGTACAGAGTTCTGGGCCTAAATCCATTGTTTTTTTGCTCACCAAGCCACCCCAGTTCAGACGTTGCCATATGCAAATCAGCCTTGACCTTGTGCCTCATGGGAACAGTCCAGCCCGAACTGCCAAGCCATGTCTTCCCCGGACTGGAATCAAGCATCCTAGGACCGGTTTCTGCTTATCAGCCGTCATCAGCCAGGATAGCTTTACTCCAGTGGCGTGGAGAGCACGGGACTCAAGTCTGAGCATATCCTTTCCACTTGGGGGGATAAATGAAAAAACAACATTTGATCTACAGAATGCAGAACAATGTCATACATTCACCCCAGTACAGAGAACTGGGCCTAAATCGATCGTTTTTTTGCTCACTAAGCCACCCTAGTTCAGACATGGCCATATGCAAATCAGCTTGACCCTGTGCCTCATGGGAACAGTCCAGCCCGAACTGCCAAGCCATGTCTTACCTGGACCGGAATAAAGCATCCTAGTACTGGTTTCTGGCTATCAGCCGTCATCAGCCAGGATGGCTTGACTCCAGTGGTGTGGAGAGCATGGGACTCACTTCTGAGCATACCCGTCCCACTCGGGGTGACAAATGCAAAAACAACATTTGATGGACAGAATGCAGAGCAATGTCTTACATTCACCCCAGTACAGAGATCTGGGCCTAAATCCATTGTTTTTTTGCTTACCAAGCCACCCCAGTTCAGACGTTGCCATATGCAAATCAGCCTTGACCCTGTGCCTCATGGGAACAGTCCAGCCCAAACTGCCAAGCCATGTCTTCCCTGCACTGGAATCAAGCATCCTAGGATGGGTTTCTGGCTATCAGCAGTCATCAACCAGGATAGCTTTACTCCAGTGGCGTGGAGAGCACGGGACTCACGTCTGAGCATACCCTTCCCACTTGGGGGGACAAATGCAAAAAAACCATTTGATGGACAGAATGCAGAACAATGTCATACATTCACCCCAGTACAGAGATCTAGGCCTAAATCCATTGTTTTTTTGCACATCAAGCCACCCCAGTTCAGACGTTGCCATATGCAAATCAGCCTTGACCCTGTGCCTCATGGGAATAGTCCAGCCCGAACTGCCAAGCCATGTCTTCCCTGGACTGGAATCAAGCATCCTAGGACCGGTTTCTGCTTATCAGCCAGGATAGCTTTACTCCAGTGGCGTGGAGAGCACGGGACTCAAGTCTGAGGATACCCTTCCTACTTGGGGGGACAAATGAAAAAACAACATTTGGTGGACAGAATGCAGAACAATGTCATACATTCACCCCAGTACCGAGATCTGGGCTTATATCTATAGTTTTTTTGCTCATCAAGCCAACCCAGTTCAGACATGGCCATATGCAAATCAGCCTTGACTCTGTGCCTCATGGGAACAGTCCAGCCCGAACTGCCAAGCCATGTCTTCCCTGGACCGGAATCAAGCATCCTAGGACCAGTTTCTGGCTATCAGCTGTCATCAGCCAGTATAGCTTGACTCCAGTGGCGTGGAGAGCACGGGACTCACGTCTGAGCATACCCGACCCACTTGGGGTGACAAATACAAAAACAACAGTTGATGGACAGAATGCAGAACAATGTCATACATTCACCCCAGTACAAAGATCTGGGCCTAAATCCATTGTTTTTTGCACACCAAGCCACCCCAGTTCAGACATGGCCATATGCAAATCAGCCTTGACTCTATGCCTCATGGGAACAGCCCAGCCCGAACTGCCAAGCAATGTCTTCCCTGGACCGAGTCAAGCATCCTAGGACCGGTTTCTGGCTATCAGCCGTCATCAGCCAGTATAGCTTGACTCCAGTGGTGTGGAGAGCACGGGACTCACTTCTGAGCATGCCCGTCCCACTCGGGGTGAAAAATGCAAAAACAACAGTTGATGGACAGAATGCAGAACAATGTCATGCATTCACCCCAGTACAGAGTTCTGGGCCTAAATCCATTGTTTTTTTGCTCACCAAGCCACCCCAGTTCAGACGTTGCCATATGCAAATCAGCCTTGACCTTGTGCCTCATGGGAACAGTCCAGCCCGAACTGCCAAGCCATGTCTTCCCCGGACTGGAATCAAGCATCCTAGGACCGGTTTCTGCTTATCAGCCGTCATCAGCCAGGATAGCTTTACTCCAGTGGCGTGGAGAGCACGGGACTCAAGTCTGAGCATACCCTTTCCACTTGGGGGGATAAATGAAAAAACAACATTTGATCTACAGAATGCAGAACAATGTCATACATTCACCCCAGTACAGAGAACTGGGCCTAAATCGATCGTTTTTTTGCTCACTAAGCCACCCTAGTTCAGACATGGCCATATGCAAATCAGCTTGACCCTGTGCCTCATGGGAACAGTCCAGCCCGAACTGCCAAGCCATGTCTTCACTGGACCGGAATCAAGCATCCTAGGACCAGTTTCTGGCTATCAGCCGTCATCAGCCAGTATAGCTTGACTCCAGTGGCGTGGAGAGCACGGGACTCACGTCTGAGCATACCCGACCCACTCGGGGTGACAAATACAAAAACAACAGTTGATGGACAGAATGCAGAACAATGTCATACATTCACCCCAGTACAGAGATCTGGGCCTAAATCGATCGTTTTTTTGCTCACCATGCCACCCCAGTTCAGACATGGCCATATGCAAATCAGCTTGACCCTGTGCCTCATGGGAACAGTCCAGCCCGAACTGCCAAGTCATGTCTTCCCTGGACCGGAATCAAGCATCCTAGGACCAGTTTCTTGCTATCAGCCTTCATCAGCCAGTATAGCTTGACTCCAGTGACGTGGAGAGCACGGGACTCACGTCTGAGCATACACGTCCCACTCAGGGTGACAAATACAAAAACAACAGTTAATGGACAGAATGCAGAACAATGTCATACATTCACCCCAGTACAGAGATAGTGAAGTAAAGTCCACATTTGTAAAGCGCACAATCACCCGTAAGGGTCTCTAGGCGCTGGGGGGCCGTCGGGGAGATTAAGCGAGCTATTGCCCAGAGTCACATGGTGCTGGGCTAACCTGCCGCCGGAGCCGGGGATCGAACCGTGGTCCCCAGATTCCAGCGCCAGTCACCCTGGCCGCGGCGCCACACCAGTCCCTGGGCCTAAATCCATCGTTTTTTTGCTCACCAAGTCACCCCAGTTCAGACCTGGCCATATGCAAATCAGCCTTGACCCTGTGCCTCATGGGAACAGCCCAGCCCGAACTGCCAAGTCATGTCTTCCCTGGACCGGAATAAAGCATCCTAGGACCGGTTTCTGGCTATCAGCCGTCATCAGCCAGGATAGCTTGACTCCAGTGGTGTGGAGAGCACAGGACTCACTTCTGAGCATACCCGTCCCACTCGGGGTGACAAATGCAAAAACAACATTTGATGGACAGAATGCAGAACAATGTCATACATTCACCCCAGTACAGAGATCTGGGCCTAAATCCATTGTTTTTTTGCTCTCCAAGCCACCCCAGTTCAGACATGGCCATATGCAAATCAGCCTTGACTCTGTGCCTCATGGGAACAGTCCAGCCCGAACTGCCAAGCCATGTCTTTCCTGGAGCGGAATCAAGCATCCTAGGACCGGTTTCTGGCTATCAGCCGTCATCAGCCAGGATAGCTTGATTCCAGTGGCGTAACAGACAGTAACAGACAGCAGGCTATAGCTCTTCCTTTTACTGCTCCAAATTCATGGACATTAAACTGGGTGACCGACAAAGATCTTCAATCAATCCCATAATATTCAACATTGATATGAGTCCACTGATCCCAATTATTACGTTTTTTTAGATCATTTTAGTCAACCATGCAGATAACACCCAATTGACTTTATCATTGGAAGGAGACCAATCAATGCTACCGTATAATTTTCATGAATGCATGCAAAGAACAGCGGCCAGGCTCAAATCCAATTCACTTCAGTTCAGTGGAGAAAGGGCAGAGGAATTATGCTGTTCAGTGATGAAAGTTCCTACCCCTCTCCTTCCTAATTTTTGGCCTATACCATCAGAAAAGCCCCTGGTGCCCTCAGAGATGGTCCGGAACCTTGGTGTAACATTCAACAAAAAAGCTCAGCTTGGGAGCCCATGTCAACAAGACGGCTGGAACTTGCTTTGCTCTAATCAGAGCTCTACGCAAGATACTCCCAATGCTACCCACTCGATCTCGGACATTAGTGGTACGAAGTGTAATTCTCAGCTGTTTGGACTACTGTAAGGCCCTGTTACGAGGAGCCCGAAAATATCTGATTGAGAGACTTCAGAGAGTCCAATCGGTGGCAGCCAAGCTGGTCCTAAACAGACCAAGAAAGTAATCTGCATCTCAGTCCTTGAAGGAATTATACTGGCTCCCACTGGAACAGAGATTATTAAGTTCAAGGGTCTTCATGGTCATGAACCAGCTCCCCTAAAGAAACTAATAATATGGCATGTTCCCAAAAGTAACTCATGCTCACCCTCAGGCAACTAGGCAAGTTTGTCCAATTTTTTTTTTTTTATGATTTGGAGGAAGTGCTTTCACGATTGAGGCAGTGCACCTTTGAAAGAACTCCCCACAACCCTGAGACAATCAGGCAAGCGATTTCAGGAGAGACCTAAAAATATGTCTTTCCATAAAAATCTAGAGCGTAGGTAATAACTCTACACCAGCCAGCCAGTTGTGCTCCAGATACCTCACCTCACAGCATCACATGCCTATAGAGGTTTATTACAGTGCCAGGAGACCAGATGGGTTGCAGTGTGTTCTATAAATGCTACAAAATAAATAAATCACTTAGTTGCCACTGATTGTTAATGTGCAGCCCAAGAGATTGAGTACCGACATTCAAAGTTGCGCCCAAATCTGCTGTACCTAGGAGAGTTGTTGAAGTGAAGTTTGTTCTCCCAACATGGACACTAGCCACAGTTAAAAGGGAACCTCTGGTTTAGATTTGACCAGAGACTAGTAGACCAGTGGCAACTGGTTTCTGGTTGAACTTCACCTGAACTTCAAGCTCTTTGGCCAAAATTACCCTACTGTGTTTGTGTACCAAGGGGTGGCCCCGGGAAGACCCCTGCAACAGGATCAACATCGTCAGCATTCACATCATCTTCAGCATCCTGTATCCCTTGAATCAGGACCATTCCATTGATTTCTGTTCGCCCATTGAGCCTGGAACTGAACTGGAGACTGCTTTAACTGCAACATAGGGGTCTATTAGGATGGCGGGCAGACTCTAGCGGTGCCGGGACCGGCCGCCAGTGGTGCGGCAGTCCCGCACCACGAATTAGGATGCCCTCACCACGGTGGCATCCCGCATACATTACATTGTGGCGGGTGAACCCGCCACAATGCAATATATGCAGGTTATGCATTGGCATGCACAAAATGACAGGCACCGCGGGGTGCCTGTCACCTTGTGCATGCCAATGTTGGGGGGAACCATGGGTACCCCTCAAGTGCTGCCCCCACCCCCAAACCCCCTGGGGGCCTGCAACGGGCCTCCAAAGAAAACTCTGCATGCCTTTCCGTGGCGGAGTCTCCGTCATGGAAAGGCATTGAAAATGCCAGTTCAAAATATGGATGGCGTGCATGTTATGGGCCTTTTCTGCCCGGTAGGCGATTGCCTACCGGCGGAAAATCGGCAGACGGTCTTTCCATCCGCCGATCCGCCCGCCATCCTGTGACTCATTTACTGCCAGAGTTGGTCACCCAAAGCAGGCCAGCGTATTTCCTTACAACTTTACAAAAGGTTGCAAACGTTTTTCAAGTAATAGCAGTAGTTGCTAATGATTTTTCACAATTTAAATGAAAAGCAGTGATTTATTTTTTGCTGATTGATTTATATCTACAGAAATTGGTGGATTTTGTTTGTTTTGGTGTCTAAAAAATATTAAAAATAAGAGGTATTTTTATTCATTGGTTTCAGATTTTCTTTGTATGGCGTTTTTGTTGCTTATTCAACTGTTTTGATACTTCCAAATGTTTTGCTCTTGCTCCCCTGAGAAAGCCTGGCTGCTCAAAGTAACAGCTACTCACAGTTGAGCTGGGGTTTTGCAAATGAGCCTGACTGGGCTCAAGACAGGTTTGTGAGTTTTTACATGGTGAGAACACACAAACACACCATATAATAAACTGCTTTCCTCACAACAACAAAGTAAAATTCCCTAAACCAAGAGAAAACTTAAATGAGTAAAATTACACCAGCATGACGAATTTCCAATAAGGGGAATAGTAAATATGTTTTTTCAAAGATTTCATGCAGAACTATCTGAGAAAAATTAAAGACCGATTCAGTAGTCACTATTCGTTGTTGACCAACACCTAGACGTGATCCGTTGCTGATCATGATGGAGCGCAGGTGTGATGCAGTGCGCGCAACAAAATTTGTTTTATTTATTTAAATGTTTACTTACCTGTAAAACTCCGTAATTCATACATTACTACCCCCCACCCTGCCCCTCCCCTGCCCACGTCACCGCCCTGCAGTAACTCCTACTGCCGACCGCTACTCACAGATACACTAAGTAGATTTCTTCTTGTCAAAGATTTTACTTTCTGACTCATCTCTGAAGTGGAAGTCAAAATCTTCCAGTGGGTCACGGTTGCAGGCTGTGATTTCTCGAAGGCTGATATCCAGAGGACGAGGTTTCACTGAAGGTTTGTATTTCACCAGGAAAAGCTCAGAGTGGGTGAAAATCAAATTCTGTAGCTGACAAAGTCCGCACAGCAGGCAGATAATTGTATCACCGTCTTCCAGTGAAGGTGTTTACTTTATGACAGCCTATTTTATGGCTTTCAAAATCTTCCAGTGGAACAACTCTGTAGCTTTGTCTGATGAAGTCACTTTGAAATCAGACACCTTTTTGGTAATGTCCCCCTTACAATCTGGAGGTGGTGAATGAATGAATAATGAATGAATGAGTGAATGAATCTTAAAAAGCAAAACATATACCCTAAGGGGTCTTTGTGTTGAAAGACCTACAGACAAATTACAGAGGAGCATAGACACTATGGCGGGAAGAGCCATGTTTTCAGGAGCTTGTGAAATTGAAGATGGTAGCCTGAAGTATTAATCACCAGTGGAAGGGAATTATATAGTTTGCTGGTGAGGTAGGAAAAAGAATTTCCACCCTGCTTGACTCATTACACTCTAGTTATGGACAGATTGTTTTTATTAGTTGAGTGAAGGTCTTGGTTAGTGGTATTTAATGAAAATCTTGTTTTTAGGAAACTAGGACCAATGCAGAAAGTGCTTTCAGCCTGATTCATCATTCTCCCGTTTTGCGAGCCCCTAATAGCGATTCATAAGGATTCGCTATTAAGGACTTACAAAATGGGATTCATGTAGAAATTGCATAAAGAAATGCTTTTCCTACACATTCCTTATTTGCGATTAGCAAATTGCTAATCGCAAATAAGGAATAACTCCCCATTCATTCCTATGGGCCTTTTGGCCCATAGGAATGAATGGGGAGTTATTCCTTATTTGCGATTAGCAATTAGCTAATCGCAAATGAGATAGCGATTTAAAGGGTGCCAGGGGTGTCCAAAGGACACCCTGTAGCACCTCTTAAATGCAAATTGAAACAGGTGTTGCGCATGTGTGTGCAACATGCAACTTAGAAAAATGCTTTTAAAAGCATTTTTCTAAGTTTTCTCTATTTACCACGAGGTTTGACCTTGCGGTAAATAGCGGGCCGAAATTGCGAATTCGCAATTATTTAATGGATGATGAATTGCATTTAAGGAATCTCAAATAGAGATTCCTTAAATGTAATTGCTCGCAAAATAGCGAGATCGCTATTACCGATTTTTGCATTTGGGATAATGAATCCCAAATGCAAAAATAGCGCTCGCAAAGGGCCAGATTCTCAGAATCTGGCCCTTTGCGAGCCGATTTCGGCTTGATGAATCAGGCTGTTTATGCTTAAGGCACAATACATGAATTGAGCACTCATTTAATGGGCAGCCAGTGCAAATTAGGTAGTTCTTTTGTTACCAATTGATAATTGGCTATGTTTAAGATTAAACGGGCATCCACATTCTGAGTGACTTGCAGTACTCTCATGATGTTAAAACAAGATGATCCTGTATTATTTACATACTTTGTAAATGATAGAGTGGAATAAAAAAACATCCCTAAGTTCCTAGCTGAGGAAGGTGAGAATGGCGGTGTGCCTAGTCCCAATGAACACCAGTTTGCCACATTGAAGGATGTACAACTAGCGAAAACCAATACCTCAGTCTTTCTGCATTAAATTTATGGCAGTTTTAGTTCATCCACTGAGTCGCACCCCTTATACATTGTTGTAAGCTGGTTGCTGACTTCAGATTTCCATTTCCAGCAGTAGCAATTATTTGGGTAGCATCAGCATAAGCATAAGCATACACTGTGAACGGAAATTATCTAATTAATGCTACTAGAGTGGCAACAAACAGATTGAAAAAGGTGGGACTCAGGGACAAACACTGAGGTATCCCCTATGGGAGGGAGAACAGAGCAGATTAAAATCCCTCTAATGATACAGTCTGTATCCTTCCAGATAAGAAAAAATGCAAGAGCTGTAATGTTTTAACTTTAATATCCATTTGGGAAAGCTGGGTCAACAGCACGGAATGCAACACTACAGAAAGCTGCCATAGGTCTAACAGTACAAGGACAGCAATATCTCCCTTGTCCACTATAGTTCTTATATCATTGGTTATCTGACCATTGCAGTCTCTGTGCTTTGACTGGCCTAAAATCCCAACGAGAGTCATCTAAAAGATTGTTCTTTCCTATATGAGCCATAAGCTCCTGGTTCAAGGCCCTTTCCAATATTTCTGCCGGAAACTGTAAGAGGGATATAGGCCTATACATTTAAAGAAACGCAGGATATGCTCCGGGCTTTTTAATAAGTGGCATTATGTTTGCTTTTTTCTATAGAGATGGAAAGATACGCGTGTCAATGGCTTTGTTGCACAGTACAGTAAGCTGGACAGAAATAAGATCTGGTATTAATTGAAGGACACGAGGAGGTAACCCGGTCAAGAGAAACTTCTGGTTTTTATTAAATTGGTTATAATTGAATACTTGACCACAGGGTTTTTTGTTTTTTTTCCCCAAGGTCCAATGATTAAGCTGCTTGGTATTTTTCCATGCTTGGTATACCCAACAGGGCGTCATCGGTATAAGAATGGGTATTTGACTGCAGCAAACTACCCTCCTGGCTGTCCTAGTGTGGTGCTTTTGGAGTATGGAGACTGTAATGAGGGATGACCTATTTCGTATCGTTCAGTCCCCCTACCAGGTTATCTGCGACAGTACGTCCCTCTCCATGCACTGTTACTTGGTCACCAAGGGCGAAAATGAGGACAAAAAAAAAGAGGATCATCGCAAAAAAAAAAAAAAAGGACAGGAGGAGGGCACGGATCAGTCAGGTCTTCCGATTTAGTCAAGAGAATCAAGTCAGTCACCTGAGAGGTAGTAACATTGGTGAATATGTTTCACACAGAGATGTTAAAGTTATCCTGATCATTATCTAGGTTAAAGGTTTTAAGATCTTTGGGAGCTGGAAACTCTTGAGAAATAACTGCTATCTTACTATAAAAAAGTGTTCCAATTTATCACAAAATTCTTGTGTCCTTTCAGAGCTAGAGTTAACAACCTTGTTAGAAAGTTCATTTATGATAAAACTGTTCTTTAACCTGAGTTTTAGTCTTATTTATATTGTAAGCAAAAAACTTAGATTTTTCTTGAAAATAAGGACTTTATTCTCTCTCTCGAGGCTAATTTGTTTACTCCTACCATCCAAGCCATAGGTTAGTCTCCATTTTTGTTCATACCTGCAGCACTTTTGCTTTGCAGCTTTAAGGTACTCAGAGGACCAGGGTGTAGACGGTGAGCTGCATTTGTGTTTTGTTTCATGAATCAGAGCAATGGAATTCAGGGTGAATTATATGGGTCAAGATTAGATTCATGTATTTTGGCTTTTGTCAGGTCCTTTTGCGTGACTTTACTCTAAGTCCAAGATAAATTGCGGTTGTTTACGGCTTTCTGTATCTAATTAAAAGATCTATTTGGTCATAAAACTAAAGGCTATAACTTTGTTGTCAGACCACATTAAAGGAGTGCAACTCTTGATTTCAAGGTATTTATTGTTGGAGAAAATGTTGTCCAGGATATAGCCTGAGTGGTTTTGCCCACTTTCTGATTATAGTCAAAATCTGCCATTAGAGCTATCAATCTATTAGGGCATCTGTGTTTGGGCTGTTATTAGACTTTAGATGGAAGTCTAAAATTTCCTAAAATGGCAACATTTTCCTGATTCCAAAAGAACTCAATGATTGAATTCAAGGTTTATATAAAAGGACCTCTTGCACCGGGTAGTCTATATTGAAGTATGCCAGAGAAGGTATATAAAGGATTTATTTAAAGAAGAGACATTTGTGGCTTCACACCCATCAACTCTGATGTATGTGGCTCTTTCTGACTATTGCTTCTTATAAATAACAGCAGTAACCCCCCTGTTGATCTTGTCTTAAGATGGAGTAATTAGGAGGGAGGACAAGAGTTAGATCATGGCCTGAGCATTCATTCAACCAGGTTTCCATCACAAAGATGTAATCTGAGTTGCAAAAGCTAATGCGTAGTTCAAATTCAATTTTATTTTTAATCAGATATCTGGCATTTAGTAAAAGGCATCTGACTAAATCATTCTTATTATATCCATGTTCTTCATCTTACGCGGTTAAGCCAGTAACATTGTCACACTTGGCTATCAGGTTTCAACATTTGTATCCACAATGCTTACGGAGCCAGTTACAGAGATTAGAATCAGTACCCAGCTCCAGATTGTTACATTGAATCCTGGAATTGCCACAAACATTTCTGATAGCTATGAGTTCATTGCTCGTATAGGCGAGGCGGCACAGGTGTCTGGTGAAAAAACGTCCTGGTGTCCTGGTGCATGGTGTAGTCTGACAAAGACAGCATCAAATACAAAGTTCACAGTATCAAATGCAACTCCACCACACCACTCACATGGACACACCACTCCATTATCCAATTCCAAATCAATACCTCAAGGCCACAACCCGCCCAGATTCAGAATTCCTAGTTGCAGCGGTGGAAAATTAAAGAAGCAGATTGGCTAGGTACCCTCAGCACAGATTATCAACCTAACCCCACAGACCACCTTAACAAGGACATCAACAACTTCACAACTGGATTAAGAACTGTGCAGACTCCCTCGCACCCATCATAAATAACAAGCATAGTAGATCAAACAAGCAGGCCAACTGGTACACAGAAGACCTCTGAAACACCAAACACCACTGTAAATGGCTAAAAAAGAAATGGAGAGCCAGCCACGACAGCACAGACAGAATTACCTACAAGGAAGCACACAGATGCTATCACCAGCAAATAGGAGACACCAATGAAAAAACAGTAGCAGACAGCATCGAAGTAAACTTCGACAGCTTCAAAGAGATTTTGGTAAGGATATCCCCTCACTTTTGGCCACTGTCAACAACATTGTTACCTCCCAAAAACTCTGTGGCAACCTATCCAACTTCTTACACAGCAAAATAGCAAACATCTACAGCAACTTTGCACACCAACTCGACCCCAGAGAACTTGTTGCAAACCTATCCACAGCTAACCAAGATGACCACCTGAGTGAATGGACAATCCTCACCGGAATGCCGACCATCCACTCAGATTTCCCATCGGACCCATGCCTCCACTACATCTATAACCTGGGAACATCACCAATCAGCACCATCCTGACCCACATGTTCAACACCTCCATCACATCCACCACTTATCCTCAAGAAGCCCACAGCTGACCCAAATCAACAGAGAAAATTCTGACCCATCTCCCAGCTCCAATATCCAAACAAAGTGATTGAGAAGGCCATCAACAAGCAACTCGTAAACCCACCTCAAACTTTACCATCTTCCAGCCAACCCTCAATTGGGATACAGAAAGTACCACAGCTCCAAAACAGCACAAATCATGGAACTGATGACAGAAAAATAATCCTGGACTGAGGTGAAACAGCGGCGCTCAACCTGCTGGACCTCTTTACAGCCTTACAGTGTCTTTCATAACACCCTCATCAGAAGCTTCATGAGATAGGCATACATGGATCTGCTCTAAAAATATACCTGTTACTTACTCATGGGAAGAACCCAAAGGTTCAGGCTGCCACCCTTTACGTCAGAGACCAAGAGATTGATATGCAGAGTCCCACAGAGATTGTCCATCAGCCCCACCTTTTTTCACATTTACATGGCACTGCTCGCTAACATCATCCGATCTCAGGACATCACCATCATCTCATACACCAATAACACTGAACTCATTCTCTCCCTGACAGACAAGAACACTTGACCATGGTAGCACCCTGCATGTAAACCAACTGCCTGCAGCTCAACTCTGACAAGACGGAAGTACAGCTCTTTGGCTTTAAGACCTTCCCATGGGACTCCACCTGGTGGCCATTGGAGGTAGAACCAACAACCACACCCACAGACAATGTGAGAATCCTAGGATCCTCCTTGACAACAACCTTAACATGACGGCTCAAGTCAAAACAATGTGCACCTACTGCTTCCACATCCCATGCATGCTATTAAAGATCTTCAAATGATTGCCTCAGAACACCAGACACCATCACGGAAGCACTCATCACCAGCAGACAGGACTATGGAAAACACTCTCTATGCCGGACTATCCAAACCACTCCTACACGCACTCCATACCATCCAGAATGCCAGTACAAGACTCATACTCAAATTCCAATGCTGTACCCACATTACACTGAAACTCGAGAAGCTTCATTGGCTCCCCATTAACATGCGTAACCAATTCAAACTTGTCACACATACATACAAAGCCACACAGAACACAGGACTAGAATATCTGAACAGCCACACACACTTTTACCAACCCACTAGACATTTACGATCTGCCTCACTTTCACTCACACACATTCCCCACATCTGCAAATGCAAAACTGGAGGACTCTCATTCTTCTACATTGGAACCAAGACATGGAAAGCCCTCCCGCAGCACATCAAAGCCTCTTCCTCACTTCTTGTGTTCCACTAGAAGCTGAAGACCTGCTTTTTGTATAAGCACCTTGGAGACCACAAATTTACACGCTTGCCCAAGCATCTGAATACCCTTGCGGTTGATTAGTGTGTTATACAAATCAATAAACCATAACATGGCACCAATGTAAAAATGGAGTGAGGCATCTCCATGAAAGATAACTTGCCGATTGGTTGGGAATGCTAGGAAATTAAATAGAGACCAATGGCTTCCAACTATTAAATTGTCAGAGCATCTAGCAATATACAGAAGCCTCCTCCAAAGAGGCTTTTGGATGTTGGTGGAAATCTAAACAAAACCCAAGCCCTAAGTTTTTCAGAATTTCTAAAGCAGTCTCCTTTGGTCACTTATAAGACTCCCAGGGACTCAGGAAGGGCACTCAGGGACCAGGGCTCACTAAAGCACAGGCCACCAGAAGGGTCCAGCCCAAATCTAGTTCCAGCTGATACTGGTTAGCTTGGGACTTCAGCAAAAATGCCATTTAAATATTTTGTGTCCCTGTAGCCACACAGCAGATCAGTCAACTGACCCTTTAAATCCACTTTTTAATCCTGGGTACAAGTGGGAATAGGTCCAGCCCTTCAAGTCTCCACATAGGTTCCAAACAGTTCCAGGTTTCTTCTGTTCTTCCATAGGTCCAGAGAGTTTTATTATGAGCTGTGGGTGAGGGGCCAGCTTTGTAGGTTTCACTAGCCAGCAGGTGAAAGTGACACCTGGATACTGACTAAGCAATGAGAATAATGTTCCAAGGGACAACCCTTCCCACGTTTGCAGCACATCCTACTTGTCGTAATGCAAACTATCCCATAGTGCACTATTCTGAGGAAAATCCAACATGGTGGAATCTTTCTGCCCTTGAAGAGAATTTGTGTGCAAGCTGGATGGTGTTGAGAGAAATGCGCAGTCTACTCCCAAATTGCGGCAAGCTAGTTCTAAGAGCAGTTCCCCCTCCCACTGGTCTGGTGCCAAGTTTGCTACAAGGGGTCTATGGAACAAAAGACTTCTATTCCACATGTTTCCCTTTACACTTAAAAATGAATGGGCAGGCTTTGCCCTGTTGCCTGTCCTTTCTGGACTTAGAGGAATCACATCCCTCACCCCCAGGCCGAAGCTTTAGCTCCTAATCGTGGAGCAATATTCACACCTGATTAAGGGAAAACCCTTACAGGGTCCAACTGCTGGCTAATGCTAATTAGCCTACTAGAGGTAATACACATAAAGAATAACCTTTTAAAGTCACTTCTCCTTAACAGTTACTAAAAGTCACACCATCAATTAATTGGATGTATAACAAATATAAAACATTGTGGTTAAATTTACTCTGCAACTTATCCCAATTCAAAGTTAGCAAACTTGTAATTTTACCTGAGCGTTAATGTTTCTAATGGCACATCTATAGCCCTATCAGTGAAAAAGGTGTTTGAAAGATATCTACTGGAGGGTATATGCCAACATTAGAGTCTTACGTGTACCCCTTTAAAATATTAGGTACCCTACCATGTGGGTTACAAGGCCTACATCGGGATGACTTTTTTAATGCTTAAAGTTAGTCTTCTTTCCTGTCAAAAAGGTTTATTCTAACAGTTTTATAGCTGTAGGAGTCAGGCCACACAGGTGGATATAAATTCATATTTTTGTTGCCACTACTGTTCTCACAAGTGCTGCAGTCCCCCTGTGAGATTTAACTGTTCATGCCATTGGAGTATTTTCCTTACCATACATTTAAATATGTTAGTTGAGGATTACCAAATGTGTCCATGTGTTAGGGGTCAGAACGTACACTGGGGTCTGGACATTAGAGCCTCATTGTGTAGAGTTAAAAAAAAACAGCAATACCTGTCAGCAAAAGATTAGGGGTGCCATTTTGTGCCCGGTAAAAAGTTTACATTTGGATACTGGACATAGGTACCATTGTATCAAAGAAAAACACTCAGTAAGTAATCTCATTAGCTGAAGTTGTTCTTTTAGGTTTGGGTTTTCAAGAGTTTATACTATCATTTGGTGTATGTCCTGCTAAATAGACCTCAAATCTAAAATATGCTGCCTAATACCATGGTCCATTTCTGCAGGGGCAGCCCTTGTTAACATAAGTCAACTGACTTAATGTTTTGAAAGGTAACTGGGTTGAGATCGGGTATTGTCAAATATTAACAACCACAACAGAATATGCTGCCTAAATGTAGTGCTCATGGGCACCCATGTCTGGTATGTCTATAATGAGTTAATTAAAATGGAGACCATAAAATATAATTTCTCCACCTGAATCCAACAATGTATAATTTGAATGTTTGTCTCATAGATTCAGTTGAAAGCCCACAAACCTCAGCAGCTTCATTTATAATAAAATGAGCAGTACATTGTTACATCTGCTGCAGTGTGGTTATAAATATGATTTTTTTTAAAGAAAGCTACTAGAATATGAGCCAGAATGTTGTACATTGCTTAACGTTCTTTAGCTTTCCTACCCTGTCAGCCTTCTAGATTGCTTGTAGATTCTCCCTGTGATGCTCCTTCATATTCTATATTGTGGCAGTTAGAGCTTGGCCAGATGGGCTACAGTCCTGTTTACTTCTGTGCTGTAATAAATACCTTACCTGCCAGTTTTCTGCGTGTCAGTTCATCAATCCAACTTACATCATTTGGCGACTTGGTGATGGGATGTGTCTGGCCATCCTTTGAAATTGGAGAATTACAGCGGTATCAAAATTAACAGAAGAAACGGCGTATTGTTCCCAACGAATCCACCGTGAGAGGCGTTTTTTATTTTTATTTTATTTTATCTCTCCTTGCTGCTCTATATGTCGAGCAGTACCCAGAAGAAGCGATCGCAGCTGGATTTTGACCTTTTTATCCCTTCACAAAGTTCCTGTTGATTTGAAGGAGTGACGTCAGCTATCGATCGTTTCCTGCCTGGTGAGTTCATTTCTTGTCTCCTGAGTAACTGTTTCCTGAGTAACGGAGGACGCCGCAAACATCTCAGGTGACTCACCGAATCCTCGAACCGAAGTCTAGTACATCTCGAGCGGAAGTCAGGTGTGTCTTAGCTCAAGCGTCATAGACGTAAGGTCAAATATGTGACCCGGATGACGTCTGACGCTGACAGCCATTTTGAAGTAATTCCAAAGCCTTGCAGTCATCAGCTGACACTGTCGAGTCTGAAAGAAACGTAGTTGACGCTGTTCAGGGTGAAAATAAGCTGACACTGTCGAGTGTGACAGAAATGTCTCTGTGAAGACGACATCGAACAGTACTTTTAACTTTCTTCAACCAAGTAAGCGCGCATTTTTATTAACGCCGGTTTTGAATTAATTAAAAAAAAAATTCAACATTTATAAAAGTAACAAAAATGTACCGCTCAATACGTGACTTGGTTACAGTTTTGATTACTTATTGAAGGAGTAGTCATGACACAGTCTATCAATGTTACTCTTCCCCCACAATTTCTGAGTGAACCGGGTAATCCTTCCACAGCCTGGGAAGATTGGATTATAATGTTCAACAATTATATAGAGGCCCTAGATGGAGAGGACTTTTCACCCAAAAGAAAAAAAGCGCTTCTGATGACGACCTTAGGAAAGGAAGGACAGCGTTTATTTAAATTTCTACCGCAAGTTTTGTCTTCTGGTTCACAACCTTTAGATGAGTTCAAAGAAGCTGTTACAAGACTTGAAATTAGATATGGAAAGGAAGAAAATTTAGTTCTGCAAAGATACAAGTTTTACAAGAACAAGCAACGTGAGGATGAAAGTATAGACGATTTTGTTGCCCGTCTACGTGAACTATCCATCAAGTGTAACTTTGGTCAAATGACGGATGAACTCATTAGGGATCAACTAATTGTACAAGCAAATAATCGCAAAATTCAAGAACGGTTATGGGCTGCTAAAAACCCTACTCTGAAAGTGGCGATTGAGTTAGCTAAAGTGGTTGAAGAGAGTGAGAAATGCATGAAAGAACTACAGAAGAGTGGTTTAGATTCAAAAGTTGCTGAAGTGTCGCAAAAAGTTTTCAATAGTGACAACAGCGATGATGAAGCAGCTACTGTTGCTATTGTAAGGAAAAAGGGTTATATTCTGCAGAAAAAGAATATGTCTCAACAGTCCTTTAGTAGGTCTCAGTCTCACCCCTTTAACAAGTCACAGTCAAAAATGTGTTCTAGGTGTGGAAGTTATTTGCATGCGTCTGAAGCAAAGTTTTGCTTTGCGAATAATAAAGAGTGTTTACGTTGTGGCAAAATAGGGAATTTTGCCAAGATGTGCAAAAACAAGTCCAACCCAAAAGTTACTGTGGTGAGTGAATATAGTGAACTAAAACGAGACATTAACAAAATTCTAGTTTTGTGTGATTCAGTTTGTTCTTGTCTTGAAAAAAGGGAGCGGATTCCTAAGGCTGATTTTAGGATCGATGACAAATGTATCAGTCTGATGGTCGACACTGGTTCTAAGTGGACCATCATTCCTGCGTCTTTACTGAAAGATGTGTGGGGTGACAAACATCTAGAAGTTTGTGACATATTTCCTTCCGGTTACCAGGGCAAAAAAATTGATCTTCTTGGTTACTTTGAAGGGAGAATTGTCTTTAAGGGCAGATCTACTTGGGGTAAGGTTTATGTGTCTGCAGATGGTCCTGCCATTTTGGGACGTTCTCATCAATATGATTTACATATTGTTGTAAACCCTAGAGCTGACGAACCTGTTTTAGAAATAGACGATGTCTCTGTGGATGATTTACTTACTAGTCACAGTCTCGTCTTCAGGGAACAATTAGGTGAGTTGCAGGGATATTCTCATAGAATTGTGTTGAAAGAAGTCAGCATTCCTGTTCAGCACAAAGCTAGGAGGGTTCCTTTTGCTTTGCGTAATGAAGTGAAGTCAGTTCTGGAAGAAATGCTTCAAGGCGGAATTATTGAGCCCGTGGAGGCTTCTCCATGGATTTCCCCTGTGGTTATTTCACAGAAACCTGACAACAAAATTAGGTTCTGTGTAGACCTGCGTTCTTTAAACAAGTGTGTAGTGGCCTATGTATTTCCGTTACCAAATATTGGTGAGTTGGTTTCCACGCTTAAGGGGGCAAAATTTTTCAGCAAGTTGGATTTAAAACATGCATATCACCAGATTCGTCTGGATGAAAATTCAAAACATCTGACAGCCTTTATTACTGGTGAAGGAACTTTTCAATTCACTAGGTTACCGTTCGGACTCATCTCTGCTGCTAGTGTATTTCAGCAAATGGTCACAGAAGTGTTTAAGGGTTTAGACAAGGTAATTTTCTTCCAGGATGACATCCTCATTTTTGGTGGTACGTTAGAAGAACATAACAGTGTTTTGCAAAGTGTTTTACACAGAGTGGGTGATGCTGGGCTCACTTTACGTCGTGAGAAATGTGCGTTTTTAGTTAAAGAAATAGAGTACTTGGGTTTTTGCCTTTCTGCAGATGGTATCAAACCAAAGAAAAATCTATTGGAGGCTATTGAATTAGCCCCTCCTCCTGCTGACAAAGAGCAACTCAGGTCCTTCATGGGACTAATCGAGTTCTACGCTAAGTTTGTAAGAGATTTTTCATCAAAAACAGCTCCCTTAAGATCCTTATTAAAGAAGGGTGTCAAGTTTTTGTGGTCTAGCGAACAAGATTCATGCTTTAGTGGGATTAAGGCAGAACTTAAATCCGCTAATGTACTTACCCCATTTGATATTAAGCGCCCCTCCATCTTGATGGTGGATGCGAGTGGGATTGGTCTTGGGGCTGTACTTCTTCAAAAACATGCTGGTGTAGAGAAAACTATTGCCTTTGCATCTAGACCGTTGACTGTTTCAGAATCAAACTATTCTGTGATTGAATGGGAAGCTCTTGCAGCTGCATGGGGAGTAAATTATTTTAGAACTTATTTGTGGGGTTCACGATTTATTCTTCGTACAGACCACAAGCCCCTACTCAATGTTTTAGCGCCTGGAGGAACTGGCAAGGGATCGCCCAGATTAGCCAGGTTAGCTTCTCGTTTACAAGATTATCAGTTAGAACTGGAGTTTGTACATGGTTGGAGAAATATTCAGGTGAATTGTTTATCGCGTCTTCCGGTGCCTTCCGTTAAGGGACGGGACTCTTTGGGCGATGTATGTGATGATACTGCCGTTGCTTCCTTACAAGATGTTTTATTTTTGGGGGAGGGTACCTTTTCTGCTGAAGAATGGTCAAAAGGTATGGAAGAGGATACTGTCCTAAAAGCTGTTGTAGATCTCGTTGTTAAGGGAGCAAGAAGGGAGAGTACTCTGGAGCCTTCAGTTAGACCCTTCCTTAGTGTTTTGAGTGAGTTGTCTCTCTGCGGTAAGAATGTGTTGATGAGAGGTGATCGCTTTGTCCCTCCTAGTTCTTTGAGAAATAAGATTCTCAATCTAGCTCACGAGGGTCATTTGGGCCAGACCCTCACCCAGCGGCGTGTGAAAGAGAATTTCTGGTGGCCTTCAATTGACGCTGATGCCGTGGATTGTGTTGTTAAGTGTTGCTTATGCAGGGAAGGAGAGAAACGTTTAAAGGTTGTAGGATCTCATTCAATTGGCAATATCTCTTTTAAGGATGTACCTTGGCATACTATATGCTTAGACTTTATTGGTCCGATGAATGAGTTACCCTCTAATCAACGTTTTGCTGTGGTTATAATCGATTGTTTTTCAAAGTGGTTGACTGTTCGTTTCATGAGAGAGATTACAACTGATTCCACTATCTGTTTTCTTAAGTCTGTCTTTTTTGAAGAGGGTTTCCCGTCTGTGCTAATTACTGACAATGGCACTCAGTTAACCTCTGCGAAAATGGCTTCCTTTGTGCGTGAGTGTGGTATCGCTCATCATCGCACTTGTCTCTACAATCCAGAGAGCAATGGCTTATGTGAGAGAGTGAATCGGTTGGTGAAAGGCGTGATCCAGATGTTTGTTGCGAGTGGATGTTTTTCGAATGAGCATGTTCAGGAACTTGTGTGGGCCTATCGCTCAACTCCTCATAAACAAGGGGAAAAGACTCCCTTTGAGTTGATGCGTGGTCGTTCCCCTGTTTCGAGATTGACTCCTGCGTGGTTAAGAGGGTATGACAACCAATCTTTCTCACCTGACTTAACTTCTTTACCGATCTCAGTGGGTGATCTTGTCAAAGTCAAGCCTGGTCGGTGTGCCAAAGGTCTTACTAAATTTAGGGGTCCTTTTGGCGTTAAGAAAGCTTTTACTCATTTTGTACTCCTTGATAACGGAGAAAAATGGAATTACAGGAGAGTGGCGCTTTATCAAAAGTGTGGTGTAGCTTCTCGGGGGGAGTTCTTCCTGTCTTTATGATAAAAGTTGTAATGGTTACTTGCTATCCTCTCAAGGAGATTCAAATGCTTCTTCTCTGCCTGCTGTACGGGAGGAGGTGGGTAGTGGTGATGCTTCTTCTTCTTCATGTGAAGTCGGAGCTTCTTCTTCTTCTTCATGTGAAGTCGGAGCTTCTACCCCTGATTCTGTTCCTGCTCATTCTTCTCATGCAAGTGTTAATTTGAGGAGTCCTCGCTCTCGTCACCCACCTGTTTACTTAAATGATTACATCCATTGAGAGCCTTTTGTTCTTTTGTTCTCTGTGTTTTGTTTCTTTTCATTTATTGTCCAAGGGGGGGAGATATGTTGTACATTGCTTAACGTTCTTTAGCTTTCCTACCCTGTCAGCCTTCTAGATTGATTGTAGATTCTCCCTGTGATGCTCCTTCATATTCTATATTGTGGCAGTTAGAGCTTGGCCAGATGGGCTACAGTCCTGTTTACTTCTGTGCTGTAATAAATCCCTTACCTGCCAGTTTTCTGCGTGTCAGTTCATCAATCCAACTTACATCACAGAACTTACAAATTACAAAACAGAAGCTAGTTATTTCAATCGAACCTGATGTTTTGAGAGTTAATTTAAAAAGAATCCTGCCTAGGAGTGTATAAAGTCAAAATTGAACAGCTAGGACTGTATTATACATACAGTGATTTGCCCCACACTGTGCTGTGAAGCACCTTTAATTTGGTGAGCAGGTCACAGGCCCGAAAAATGTGCTGTGTTACGTTGAAGGTGCTGCTCAGAGTACAATTGAGAACTTACCATCAGCAATCTGAACAGCACATTTTCCAAATGCTGATCAGATGTTCGAAACAACTGGTCTGCCTTTCACTTGTAGTGGAGACTACCTCAGTTTAAAGAGGGGCTGAGATCCTCTTGCCAAGGGGTGCAGTGCATCACTGGAGATCTCAGCACAGAAAAGCAAACACAGTCAAAAATCCCAGAGGAGCTGCCTTGTAACATTTTACATGCAAGCAAATATCTCCAGACGTAGCTTTGTTTATTGCATGTTGCAGTATCTGAAATCATGCTACTGGAGTACTACTCTACATACAACAAAATGCCATGTTAGACTGGCATCCTTGGCATGATTGCCCCAGTCTCTTTGCCTCAACCTCTGGGATTTGTGACTGTGTTTGCTTGTTTGTGTACTGTGAGCACTTGACACCTGCTGACCAGTGCTAAAGTGCAAGTGCTTCCTATGTAAATTGTGATTGTGATTGGTTATCCATGATTGGCATATTTGATTTGCTGGTAAGTCCCTAGTAAATTGAACTGTGTGTGCCCAGGGCCTGTAAATCAAATGCTACAAGTGGACCTGCATTTCCCAAAACCAGGCTAATGGGCCTTCCTGAACTAGAGTGATGGGAGGAGTTGTCACTAACACCTGAAAAGGGCTGTGTGTGGCATCTTACAATGCTATCTCCACCCCCCCTGTAGTGTGCATGGAGCCCAGACAGGAAAAGGAATGATCTGTGCACAACAAAGACTATCCTTTGAAGTATGCCTAGCTCAAAGGCCAAAAGGGAGTATAAGTATTGGACCTATAACCCCTGACTTTTAGAACACTTTTGGATCAAGAGGAGACTCTGCCAAGAGGAAGAGCTGGAGAACTGCCAGGAGGAGTACTGCTCCTGTGTGGTGTTTGTTTTGCTGGGTTTGCCTGAAGTTGCTGCTTCTGTCTTAGAGAGACTCAGGACTGGACTTTTGCTTTGGTATCCTGCTTAAGAATATTCTCCAAGAGTTTGTGCAAGCTTGCCTTCTCTTTGAAGTCTCAGGGTCTTCAAAGACTTCACCTGCTGCCCCTGAGCTCCTCTGCTGGATGTTTGACCTGCCAAGTGGTGCCGATTCCAGTTCTGGGTCCTTGGAGGTGATATTGCTGCTCCAAGAACTGAAAATCCATGCATCACCCCTTCAGCACCATTTTTTCCACTATAAGCTTGCCATCCAATTAAAAAGCCATTGCCTAGTTGTGGTGTGACAAAAAATATCGAGACAGCGCCTGTCCACAACTGAATGAACCACGGCAAACCGAGTCCACAGCACCATGTCTCTGACTTCCAAGACCCCATCTCTGACTCCAACGCAGGCCTTTCTGTGCAGCTGAAGGGATCGATGCATCACCTGCTCCCAGCTGGAAGAATCGACAAGGTGCCAGTTGGTGCCAGTATCACCACATCGACTTAAGCACATCCAGATTTTCCAGGCATCGCACCTGTGCGCCAAGTCAACACCGATGTTGGGCTTCAGTAAGCAACCAAGACCATCTGTCTGAAGAATTGACACATCACCTTCCCTCACAGAATGAAACTAACACATCACCTCCCCTGTGTAGCAGTAAGGAACTGACATATCACTGCTCTGCGTGGCAGTGAGTAACTAACGCATCACCTCCCGTTGAGCAATGAACCGACGCATCACCTATATTTTACAGACTGTTTCTTCAAATTTTTACTATTCCAGACTTCAGGAATCTGTCACGTGTTTCTATTTTCAGGCATCAATATGGGCACATATCTACCTTTGAGTCTATGCTAAGGATGAGGCTACGGTACTGTAAAAGTTTTTTTTAAAAATCTGCTGGCGCCAAAGTCTGGACCATGTGAAAGACAGAACTAAGATTTCTTAAATGCATTGTGGATGGTTAATAAGAAATTCCTTTATTGTGTTTTGATACATCTCATGCAGGTCCTAGGGAAATGCACAAAATGTCTACTTTACATGGCCTTCAAATTTGAATGATTGAGTCTTCTTTTCTCATTTCCAGTGACTAGTAGCATAGGTATCAGCAGAGTGCTTGCAGAGACACATTAGCCATAAACCGCACCCTAAGTGGGAGGCACATGGCAGAATACGAATGTCTTTTCCTTGGTTCAGAAATGCTGCATGGAATTTCAAACACCTAGATAAGTTCTGCCCAGAGACAGAAAATGTCTGAACTTAAGACAAAAAATTAAAAGGGCTATCACCACTTTTGTGCATATTGTGGTTAAAATAGTATTACAGACATGAAAAGATCTTATAGTACAATGAGGTTGTAGGATTGGTACATTAGTCATACCCCGTGTATCCCAGCAGGGACCTATACACATTAGTCCCTTGAGGCTTCCACCCATTTGTCCACATGAAAGATAAAAAAAAGGGAAGAAAGGCAGGCCATAAGTGAGAAGAGCTCATTGATGGCAGCAAAGGCCTGTCTAGCAACATAATTAGATGACCGTGACCATGGAACTTATTCAAAACATAGTGGAGATAACAATGACACAGCAAAGATGATACAAGTTCCTCAGCTGCCACTAAATCAACTGGAGTTGATGAAGAAGGAGCTAAATTTCTGTTAAAAGTAGAACAATTCTATTATAAAGTATAATGACACGTTGATTTACAGTAAAGGGTACTTTATTCTCTTATGCTGTTACAGCCTCCAAGCCACACCCGCTGTTCAGTCGGCGGCTCTCACACAGCCTTCAACTGAACATTCTAACCGCCAACAGAATGTTGGTAAGTACCATATCAGAGGGAAGGGCAGGGAAAAGCAGGGAAGGGGAAAAAGGGTTTCAAGGGAGGCGGATGGAAAACACTTAACACAGTAATAGATTGCCTATTATAAAATACAACAAATTCCCTCACTTGGTTCAAATCTTCAGAAAAAAAGAGAAAATAGGAATATGGAGTCGATTGATGATAATCACAAAACATTAACTGATCATGGCCCAATCAACGACACTCCAGTCCAAACATAAGTCCTAGCAGCTTCGGACAACATTACGAATGTATTTGTTCTTCCTTAACTTTGTACATGTTTGGACCTCAAAGTTTTTTTCTCCCTTAGAATCAGGGTTGAAACCAGTTTCCTTACCAGGGACTTCTTTATTGAATTACAGGGATGGTGAGTTCTGGCTAGCCTGTGAAGGATGTGACAATCTGCTGGTCTTCACCCCTCAGCTTTCTTTGACACTGCTTGTGTGGTCTACCATGTCACCCATTCTTTTTGTTGTGGTAATGTCTCTCTTATAGGGCCAGGTTCTACTTTGAGAGCCCTTTATATGATCCGTGTGTTGAATCAATTTTATTTTATGTATTGCTGTTAAATAGAATCTTAGCATGGTTTTTTTTTAAAACGGAGGAGATACTGCTTTTTTACATTGTACTTTTATGGTATTGTTTTATGCCGAATAAAGTATATATTGATTGATTGAGAGCCCTTTATATTCTTTTTTCCAGTATTCTTGTAATTTTCACGTTGTTCCTTTCCGTCACATCCTACCGTCTTTTCACATGAAGTGCAAGTCCTATGCTGATGACAATTATATTTATTTTAATGTTTCATTTACTTAAATGTATTTGAGCAACCATTGTAAGGAAAAGACTGTATCTAAGGACACAAGTATTCCATATTTCTTCTGTTCAATGGGTCAACAACTTAAAATATACCATTTGGAATAATAAAAAGAGCATTTGTAAAAACTTGAAACATCCATTCCACTCTTTAGATGTGTGGTTTCCATTTCCATCATGATAAAGGAACCTGTGTTTTTTCCTTAAAGTTGACATGTACCTTGGACCCAGGATGGCTGAAGAAATAATTTTATACACATGTTGGTGAAACTTGAATCGTTAATAACTCTTGAATCACTACAATAGAGTGCTTAGCCAAAAACAAAGCATGCAAAAAGACTCCTGTATCTACTAGAAAAGGTCAGAGCCGCAACTCAAAGCTCTTTCAGCATCCAATGGCTGTTGCTCGCCTGGCCGGGACGTCTTTCCTCTTTCCACTGTATGAAAGAAAATTCCCTTAGCCAGAACACAGTGAAAACAGTGATCCTTGTACTTATAAAAATAGGCTTCCAGGTGCACTGCCCACAAGTCCCAGCTCTCTAATTGTACATAACATATTACGAGTAAACATATATCACAAGAAGCAATTTCAATGTTTGAGTCTATGCTCGGCGGTCCTGGCACCATCCAAAAGCCGGCCTCGCAATATATTACACCTTTTAATAAAAAACGCGCACCTATTTCCGGAGTGTACCTTCAAATGACAAAAACAGATGGCTTTGGCAGGCAAATGAGGCAATTCAATGTCCCAAACTCTGGAATGCCATGACCCCCAGCCAAAGAACAGAATCGAGACACCTCCATTCCAACAGCTCTTAGACTAGAGACTGAACGGTTCAGAGAGTAGCCCTCTGATTGGACGCGTATACAAGGGCTGCAACAGTGCAATACCAAGGAGGGAGGCTTCAGCTCGCGTTTGGTTGGACTCCTTCCTCCATGCCTTTCTTTGGACTCTGTTCTCTTCATAGTAGCACTTTCAAAAATTAATTAGTAGACTAGCTTTCACAGGTAATTTGACAACACATTCTTAATTTACTGCACAATGTTCACATTTTCACAAATCTAGATGTTGAACAAACATATTGCCAACAGGACAGGGTACATTCTAAATGGTAAATGTCAATAGCTTGTCCTTTAAACAGTAATGAGATCCATCAATGCGTTGCCTGGTGTTTTACCCTGAATCTGTTTAATACATTTTAGTATTAGCCAACATGATTAATTTTAAGGCAGGCCTCTTTGTATGTGATGATTATCGGTTCAGCAGATGTTCTTCTGCCAAGCCTTAATCCTTCATAACAATGGAAACACAGTTACATAAAGCAATTTGTCTATTGATGTGACCGGAAGAAAGCATAAAAACAGGTTACAAGAGATGCAAACAGCATGTTGGATCAAACATTTAAACACACAATGTACTTTAAATTATTTTATATTAAAATGACACACCAAAATGTGCCTCTCCCTCTTACTTCTAGGTCTGGGCACTTGTCTTTGTGAGTGAAGAGCCCGTTTTATTATATTTCTTTTCTTTTTTAAATAAAAATAAGAAAACAAATCTTAAATGAAATAACGTTTTTTCTCTGGTGTACCTTCGAACATAGCAATCCAAATTAAGGCACGTGATTGTGTCTATGAAGCATCCTCGGTCTCTACAAAGAAGGTATTTCTTCCAATAACAAGATTTATAGAACATCTGAAATTTATTCAAAAGCTGTTCTTTGTAGGAGATTCAGGAACACTATTTTGCGGAGTAAGGACCTGATTTTGAGTTGAAGCATAAATGATTGCCCTGCTAAATAACAATACCACGTGGTACGTTATAACACCTATTTAGAGTATATGCATAATTTTGTGTTTGACCACCAAAATCTGCATGATACTTTAAAATTGTATATTTCCCAGGTTGCATTTCGGCAGGTTTGACCTGCTGAAATTTAACAAATGTTGGGTTATTAAAGGCATCTGATAATGCCTTAAATAAAACCAAACTCCCAATTCAATCCTGTGCGGTTACGCACAGCACTTAATTTACGGAGCCACTTACAATTTGGGCTTAATTGACTGATTATGAGTAAATGTGTTAGTTAACACACACCTGATAAATACCGTTGCCACAGCAATCTTATTTATCGGGTGTGATAAATAGCACCAATTTCAAAGCTCTGGAGAATCACAGGCAGACATTGGTGTCTAACACACCGAAATCCGCACTGTATTCTTTTTACCTGTTACATTTCTTAGGTTTGACCTGCCGAACTTTAACGAGGTTTTTAACACATTCGATAATTATCAGATGCGTGAAATAAAACTCAACTTTTAATTTTTAACCCTGCTCAAACAGAGGTTTATGCAAGTCTCGGAAAACAACGACCCCCTCGTAATCAGGCCCTTAGTGACAGATTTATGTAACTATCATTACACAACTCACATGTACAGCTTTCCTTTGTTGGCCCCACAGACTCAGATTTATGAGGCCCTTGCGCCACGTTTACGCCGCTGTTGCGTCACGCAAGGCGGCGTAAACGTGGCGCATCCCTACGAACGATTTACAACGTGACGCATCTAGGCAGATGCGTCACGTTGTAAAGCCCTGCGCCGCTTGTGGGCGTTCCGGCGCAGGGGGGGGCGTTCCGGGGCAGGTGCGCCTCGCAAAAGTGGCTGAGTGAAATCTATGAGATTTCACTCAGTCACTTTCAGGCCAATGCTGCGTCAAAAGCCTGCGCCTGCTTAAAGCAGGCGTAAGGCTTGACGCAGCATTGTTAAGATGGGCACCCCCGAGCCTTGCTGGAGCTGCGTCGCGCTTGCGACGCAACTCCAGCATTGCGCCACCTTTACGGCACAGATGCGTCACGCATCTGTGCCGTTTTTGCCCCATAGTGCGCCGCATCATAAATGCGGCGCACCATGGGTGGCGGAGCAGTGGCGCATGTTAACTGGCGCATCACTGGGGATGCGCCAGTTAACATAAATCTGCCCCTCTGTTTTTACAACTGATCTGGACAGGTTCAGCACTCATTGCACATAAACCCTTTACTGTGTATTGCCTCAGTAATTACATTATCAAGTATTCACTTTAATGCACATTCAAATAAAGTTTAGCAAATTGGAATCTGGAGATTACGCTGAAAGTCTCCGTTTCACAAACCTTTTTTTAGAGTTTTTTTTCCTTTAAATTAAAGTACACTTACATAGATGAGAAGTGGCTAATTATCCACTGTTGCAAATGTATGGTTAATTGCCGATAGCAGGAACTGCTAGGGGGACGGTTCTGAAAATTAATTTATCATCCACAAATTCCCAAGTGAAAACACAAGGTAAACTATTCCTTTTAAAATGACTGCACTTGTCTCACCTTTCCCAATGTGGAAAACTATAGGCAACACCACCATTCTGTAAGTGGACATGAGGACGTTAATTGTTAAGCTTGGAGATACACATTACCATATTATCTACCCATCAGCAGTTTCCAACAGGTAAATATTTCCCACTAGGAGAACCAGTAAATATATACCAGTCATATACTTATGGGAATACTTCTGAAATTCTTTGTAAATTCGATTTCCAACTTTTCTCTGTCCAGCGTTGCAAATTGAACCACTATAGTGTAAGCAATTTTTTAGTATGGGGTAGCCCAATTAAATCCAAGGAAAGGCGCTTGTTCGTTGTAAAGAAGGGCAGACGCAAGGAGATAAGTAGTCACAAATTTGTCCTTTTAAATTCGGTGGAAGGGAGGGAGCAAGAAATGAGAAGTTCTATAAAAAGAGAACGCGAGAGGAGGCTGACACAAAAGGTCTCAATTTTGTAGAGACAAGTAATGTTGTATATTGTTGTGCTGCAATACATTCTTCCCCCTTCCTCTATTCCTTGCTTCTTAGCCAGGGTTAGTGAGATGTCATGGAATGCTGGTGTGTGCCTGGTTGAGTGAGTGTCAGTTGGTGAGAGTGAGCTGAGCAGCAGGGAGGATGCTCCTGGTGGGGCATACTTTCCATCTTACCAGTTACTTGGAACCTAGTGTAACTGTGAAGACATCCTTCTGCCCCCCTGGGAGGTAACCTCGCTCTAGGCAGACCAAATAGCCCATCCTGCTGCCCATCCAAATTCTCCGTCTCCACCATAGGCTCCTCGGTATGCTCACTGGCATTCCTTGATTCTAACCAGGCCCTCGGCGCCTTTTGGTATTATTCGTTTCTGGTGAGGCCTCTTACTAAGTCTTAAAAAACCTTTCTCATAACCTACTCTACTGGCTATTGATTATATACATGCAAGCTTGTTACCTCCATTACAAAAAGTAAATCAGCATCCTGGGAGTTATGGTCAAGCATAAGTGCAAAAGTTCTAATGTCATGAATTCCCAAAACATTTCAGGAGAGAATAATATGAAAATGAAATGTTCTTGATAAAAGAGAAAAGGAGAAAAGGCTGAAACATAGGGTGTCATTTTGTAGAAATGAGTAAATCAGCATGTAAGGAGATATTAGCCCACATAGGTGTAGGATTTTTAATGTCAGGAATTCAGAAATCATTTCAAGATTACACCTGATAACCTGACCTGGCATCAGTTTTCGAGGAGAATTGCTTTGTGAATCTCTTTTTTGCTTGTGGGAAATATACACACACATCTTCCCACAAGAAAATATCAAGCATTGCCAATATCAGTTGTTTCGGTTTTTATATGCTGAAAATATGTTTGTGAGGTTGAGTAGCCAAAGGGTAGCAGTAAATAATGCTATACTCTTCAACAGAGTGAAATAGTGAAGCTTGCACTACTGCTGCTCAACCATCATTTACGCTATATACCAGTGACGTTTTGTGGATGCCACTCTCGGGTGGTTAACGTCAACTAGGTAGAGGGCAGCACAAGTTGAAGAATGCAGAGATCAGTACAGGGTCCAGAGGACAGCAGCAGAAGATTCATGGAAGTAGGGGCATCAGTCTGGTGGCAAAGGCAAGAGAGCAGCACAGGGACCTTACAGAGCAAAGATCAATGCAGGGTCTCTAAAGGGCAGAGAGCAGCCCAGATTCCACATGGGTAGGGAGCAGGGCAAGTGTAAAAGAGTGCACATTTCAGCTGAGATTCAGCAGCAGGTTGAACTTCAGCATCAGTCAGACAGGGGTAGTGCATTACAAGGACCAGCTTGGTAGAGAGCTGTGATATGTTTTTGTACAACTTTTGATGCAAATATCGACCTTTTTTAGAATCTCTAAACCCTCTGGCAACACAGAGGCTAACCTAAATACCAACCCAAGCCAGGGAATCTGGTGGGCTGTAACCCACAAACCACCTACGTACTACTTGAGGATGATGCGTGCAGAGCAGAAATCAGTCCTGTAAGACTACAGAATTATTTGTTGTATTGGTGAGTTCCGAAGCTCCTTTCACCAAAGATGTAATCCACACTACATATTTCACAAAGGCTTTATTAAAAATGTATGCCTTAATATAGTGCACAATATATGAATAGATATGGCCACAAAAAATAAACACAACGGTGGCAATGAATACATTTATAAACAAACTACTTAAAAACAATCTACAACATTGTGACAGCATTTGATATTTTATTGCATTAAAATAATGAAATCTGCCTTTGGTAAGCAACTCTTCCGTTTTAGACCCTAGCTAAATGTGCTTATCCACAAATTGCCTTTCTAATTTTCTTAGCTGGCCTCCAGCTACATACCATAGCTAAACAACTGATTTGTGGCCAATGAACTTCCGTATTTTAAGAAGGTCACTCTGTCTCAGTTATGGCTTTCCAAGCTTATAAGTGTTTGGCTCAGAGTAGGACAAGGTCTTTGCTGAGGATATTTGCTGCACAGCTTACATGAAGCACCAGGCACAGTCACAGGCACAGTTTGTTTAGTTAAACAGAGCGGATTTGAGAACAATTACAGCACAGCGTCTGAGGACTGTCCCTATTTACAAACAGTCTGCGGCCTCTGTTTGTACAGTTCATCTTGAAAAATAAAGTATTTCCAAAGGTCCATGTATGGCGAGGAATGGATGCTGCTGCCTTTGCAGTCATAAATTAATTGTCTAATGGAAAGTACAGGTAGGCCTCAACCTTGTGTGGACACTCTGTGGCCAGAGGGTACCGTGTCCAGATGTCCGGCATGTGAAGCATGTGGTCACTCCATGTGCTTTGTCCGGATTGCCTATATGTTCCTAACTCATGTGGCATCTGACTTCATGGTGTTTTGGGAGTGTGCATACCCCTCCGGCCATATGTGCTTTATTGGTCCCAATCTCCCTGGACCATTGTAGTGTTGGTGCGCCTATCTGTGGGATAGATCATGGGTTTTCTGTTCATGAGTTTATCTGCCGGCTACGTGCCACCCCACCTGTGAGCCGTCAATCAGTGATCTCGTGCCTAGGTCTCAGAGCCTGTCCGACCTTGTATTTGGGAGTCTGGGTTGATGTGGAGCTCACAACTGGCAAATTTGGTAGTAAAGATGAGATTTCATTCTCATACATGAATGTATACTTTCTCATACTAGCATACATTTTCTTCATATTAACCACATGCGCGCGGCGGGTTTTCCCGCTGCGCGCTGAAGTTTTTAAAACCCCGCAGTTCATGACGAGCTCAGCTCGTCATGAGCGCACGACAGGTAAACCTCATGACGAGCTGAGCTCGTCATCGGCGGAGAAGGGGTTAACACATGCCTCTCTGCATGTCTATACCAGGAAATACACTGATTATTATAAAAAGACCAGATGTGATGTAAAACACAAGGAATAGCATTAGAATTCTATTGCATATTCACTAAATCCAATCATACAAAAATCACTTGAACACATATATAAATAAATGATGGAATATTAACTTAAAATACAGAAAATGTTTTATGGTGGACATGTGCAATCAATACTAAATTAACCAAATGTTTATAAATGAAAACTGTGGGCTCAGATACATGATTATATGCAATGCACCACGGGGACATAAGCATAAAATGCAAAGCCCACTTCAACAGTGCAGGTTTTGGAATGAGAAGAAGGCAGTAAAGAGTTCATAGGGGGAGGGCTACCACAGATATCACAGGACTCAAAGTGGCTGGAGGCAGGTCAGAATGAAAAGGATAAGAATCAGCACTAGGTCCAATAGGAAGCAGCACAGTGTCTACAGAGGACAGAGAGCAATGCTGGGCCTAGTGGAGGGGTATTAAAAGATTCAGAGAGGGTGGAGTACAGCACTGGATGCAAAGGTCATATAGAACTGAGCATGCTCTAGGAGCAGTAGCACATGGTCCGGAGGAGGCAAAGGAGCACCACATGGTCCACTGGGTCAATTTGACAATGTTATTCATAGTGATGATTAATTGAACTCCTTACAATATAAAATGTCACTAAAAAGACCATGCTTCTTTAAAGAATTGAGCAGTTAATTTTCTCAACTATTACACCCAGTTGTTAAGGAACAAAAGTGCAAGAGCATTGTGCATAACAGTTTATGTGTCCAGCATCTTACTTAGAGTTCTTAGGTGATAGTCTAGGTGCAGTGAAAGGGCAAACATTTTATTCACCAGGCAAAGTAATTTAGGGGCATATTATCAAGAACAGCGATAACATTATCACTGCTAAAGCGGCAGGAAACTGCAGTTAAAGCGGCGATAATGGGCTTGATAATATGCTCTTGTGAATTCCCAAAGCAGCCCAGGTTCTGGTGTTGCAGTTGTGACTTCGCTCTGACCGAAGCGTTGCTTAGCCGGATTAAGGATGCTCTTTCCATGGCAATAGCTCAGGTTTCCTTTATACCTAATGCATCTATTGACAAGGGTCTAGCATAGCTTTTCAAAAGCATTAATTCTTTGCAGCTCTTTAATTCATTAGGTCAAATTCATGCCGCACATGACCTTGAGAGGTCGACCTAGGAAAACGGAAGATGAATATATAAATGTTTGTTTGTGACAAGTTTAGCGGGCCACTTCTTTTCCATGGATGCTTTCCAAGCCATATGCTACCATAGGTAGGAGCTGTGCAGTCATAACTCAAAGCAAGTGCTGGCGTGATGGCCAGCTAAGCTTCTTTTGACAGCTGATTAAATGCGAAAGTTAATGAATGTGCTTTTGCCTGTATCATGGCAAAATGCTGTTTGAAAGTCAACAGGTGTTCAATGAAGATTCCTAGATATTTATAAGAAGTGACATTTTCTGTATGATTATCGCTAACAAACCAGTTAAGAGATTTTTTCTTTGAATCAACTAGGTGGGCCACTTTTGTTTTCCTTAGGTTCCGCTCAAGACCTTGCTGCTTAATATATCTAACCAGTGCATTTATTGACCTTTGTAGCCAAACAGGTGTCTGACCTAAGATGACTGTGTTGTCCGCGAATTGCAGGTGACCAATTGTATCTGATGCCAATTTCAGAGAAAGACCCTCAATTTGTGCCAGGTGTCAATCAAGGTCAGCCAAGTAAAGATTGATCAGGCAGGGAGCTAAAACCCACCCATGCTTCAGGCCATTCTTAGTTTGAGTCTTAGACGTGACTCTACTGCCATTACCGATTTTCACCTGGTCCCAAGTGTCACTGTACCGGGTGATGATTGAATCTAACAGTTTTTTGAGAAGGCCCAAATCTGCCAGTTTTGGCAAGAGGCGGGCATGGGAACTCTGTCAAAAGCAGATTTGTGGTTGACAAAGCATGTAAATAGTTGGCTCCTTTGTTGAATTGTCTTCTTTGCCAGGATGTAAGTGTCGCCAGATTTGTTATTGTCCCATACTCAACCTGAATCTTGTTTGCATTTTTTGAATTAGGTGTTTCCCATTTGCTCACTTTTGGAGTTCTTGAAGTATGCAGGAGGTATATAGCTTGACTTTGACGCCTATTAAGGCTATTAGCATATAATTGAAAGGGGATGTTTGACTTCTACTATTATGTATTGTGATAATAATGCTAAATGCTTCCTCTCCATGAGGGAGAAATGGTATTGGAGCTGTAAATTCTATTAAAGAGTAGTATTAGATAATTAGCCCAGAAGAGGACATCTTGCTTGAAGAGTGCATTTGGAAGACATATGGGGCCCAGAGCCCTGACTTTAGTTTCTTTGGCATCCGCTTGACATCTGTTAGTGGTTTTTCAGGGTCAATATGGGTGCTGAAGTTTGGTAGAGTCAATAGCATTCTAAAGGAGGCATCTGTGTTTGATCCTTCTATGTGTTGACAGTGATTGCTGGAATCTACTGGGTTCTGTCAGGGATCCTGCTGTCTCCTGGCAACATTGGTGTCTAGTATCCCTGTTTTATTTTTATTTGGGCTATTACCACTAGTAATCATACTAGCTGGAGATAAATACATGGCTCAAATGTGGGAAATCCAGGCATCCTCAGGGATTTCTGTGTTATGGTGATGAGCGTGATCCAAGAGCAGCCTGTTTATCTCATCTCAAAATTGTTTGCTTTTGGATTGCTTACTAGACTGTAAGGGCTTGTTCCATATACCTTCCTGGTGTATTTTTTTAGCTTCCCAGCATTCTTTGTTTTAGGTGTTTCTCAGCTGCAGGAGTGGTGTTCTATTGAGCAATTTGTCTACTTTTGCACCTGAGAGAGCCTTCTTAGTTCTCTGTTGATTTCTTTTTTTATTTCATGCAGCTCCTTCATATGCCAATACTGTGTTGGGGGGCGAAGAATAATTCTCACATGCCAATTTTTTTTAAAATTTATACGCATTTTCCAAATTCTGTGCTGGTCTCTTTTGGTTTAGTTGAGTCATTTAATGCTGGTCACCTCCTGGGCAGTTACTGAAATGGGGCTTCTCCTTGCTGAACTACTGTCGACCTTTATGTCCCCTGGCCTCGAAACAACTGGGGTTGTGTGGGCAATGTTTATGTCTGTTGTAATTTGTGATGAGGAGGTTGAAAGTGATAAATTTGAATTCAGTGGAGCTGCAGGAGCTGGAGATAGATCTGGTGGGTCATTTTCTGTTGCACAGAATTTCCTTGGCAGACGTTTTGATTGGGTTTTGACTTCTTGCAAGATTTCTCACAAAGTGTTTTGATATTGCCTGTAGATTGTCGAGCAAAGTAGAGCATTGACAAGGGGCGTGTTGTATGTAGCAATTATCCTGAGCCCTATAGATTAGATCATTCAGCGGCTGCAATTTTTTTTATTAATACCAGATACATAAACAACGAGTGTGTTGAGGAGGTCTACCTGGATTTCCTGGTTGTCAGATTGAAAACGGACAGGGGATGCTATTGCCGCCATTGGTATTAGGAGTGCTATCCAGGTCAAGCCTGCTGAGCTGCAGCGATTTATGGAGCGGTCCGAGACGTCTCAAAACGATGTAATGTTCCTCCTCTGCAATCTTTACGGGGCTTTTGCACAAACCTTTGAAAGTGGTGCAACGTTATTTGATGAAAGTTCGTGAGACTCATTGCTTAATTTCACATCCAGAATTGATAGTTAAGTTAGACTTAAAGACAATTTGGCTTCATATAAAAATTTGTTTGCGTTAACAGCAGGCTGTGCCCTTGGGTGAAAAATTGGCTCAAGTTAACTATGGTGGAGTCACCATGTCAACTTTTTTTCTTCTGACGGGAAAGACAATAGTTGTTGTACTAAACTTAATTCTCCCCTTTGAGGGTTTCGTGGATTGTCCAAGAATTCTTTCAGAGGTTGATTTTGTAATTCAGAGTACTTGAAATAGTTGTTTAAACTGGCAGTACCTGTGGGGCTGGATTGTCCAGGTTGGTTGTTGCTGTCGGGGGCGATTGTAGGAAGGATAGCACTGCGTTGTTTTTATGCACCTGGGCGTGTATATAATGAAATTTGAACAATGAAGCCACTTGGATGTCAGAATGTTCATTTGTTGGTTAATGGGCCTACTTTGGCATCTTGCAGATTAAAGGGTTTATTCAGATATTTTTTTTGCCTCTGACCTGTTTTTTCCACCTTTGTCTATGGATAACGCTACAACCATGTCTGGGGTTCTGAGTCTTTTGGTTGCTTTTCTCTTGTAGTGTCCCGGGTCACCCCTTAATTTCAAGGACCTAATATTTAGAGAACATTTATATTTGGCTTTTATTTACTTTTATTTGTCATTTAAGTAATGGTAATAGTCAGTTTTTGCTGGAGTTTATTAACCCGTTGTGTGCGTCTGTCGGCCAACGGGCATCACAAGCACTACCTCCATAGTGCTGCGCATGTCCGTTGGCCGACACGCCCCACCCACTCCTCAAAGCCGCCGCACCACAGCAGAATTGCTGCCGCGATAAACGGGTTAAATTTACTTTGACTTCACTTATGACATTGTTAATGTTTTCAGAACTAGGGGTGGGTGAAAAATTCTGCTCCACCGGCTGAGTTTGCAAAACTCTATCAACTGCTGTGTGGCAGAGCTTTCCCTCGTGCGCCACTCCCCAATGTTAAGTTGAATTTTCACAAGTGAGAATTTACATCCCCCAGCGCCTCTTGGTGAGATTTCTCAGTGCAGGTGGTCACAGCTGGTCACTACCGTTCTTGTTGAGAAAGCTGCAGCTCAAGAAGAAAATCTGCTTGAGCAGCAGAAAGAAGCAGCACCCTCTGGCGTGCTGCGCGGTACCATTTGCCTTGATATTACATTAAAGGAACAAGCTCATGGTGCTAAAAATCAGCATGGGCAGTGCGATGTGGCAAAATGTGTCCACTTGCAGAACATTACAGAATTTCTTGGAGGTTTTAGGTAACTCAGCAGAATTCCATTGAGTGAAACTCCGTGAATTCTGCTCAGCCCAAATCAGAAATTGTCACCCGTGTCTGTGTACTGATTGGCATATTTAACATGTTTTGTGAAAAGATAGCCGGCAGTGCTGTGCAGTTATTTCAGCAACTGTTGTGGTGAGTTGCAGATGGGTCTTAATACCAAGACACACCATCTACACCATGAGAATATATGCCTGAACCACACAAGTGTAAGAGAAGTTAAAAACATGGATCGCCAACCCATCTCAACACACTTCCTTCCCTTAGACAATGAGGGCCGGATTTAGATCTTGGCAAACGGCTACTCCATCTCAACGGTGACAGATATCCCATCTGCCAAAATATAAATCCAATTATATCCTATGGGATTCCTATTTTGGTGGACGGGCAATCCGCCAACATTGTGATGTAGTAACCATTTCACCAAGATCTAAATTAGGCCCAGAGTTCCCTCTCAAACATCTCTGCACAATTCTATACTGGGCAGTACAGACCAACTAAGGAAATATTAGAAATCTTCTACCATACCTGCAGATCATCCCCTTATATGTACTGTACTCACTAGTCAGATGGAAGCCCCACAAGTGTAATTTGCATGAGGTCTGGAAAAGGGGAGTTAAGGGAAATGAGCCACACCAGTGGGTTGGCTTAGCCAGGTCTGACTCACAAGGAAAGAAATTCTCCATCTTCAATTTTAAGGGCAGTGCTTTGTGGGAGAAGAACATGTCACACTTTGGAGGAAGCTGTTATGCTTTTCGGTGTAACCTTATACCCCATTCGTCAAGGGTGCCCACCTGCTTGTTATCCAAAATATTGAATAAATATGTGAAAGCTGCATAGCAATTCAGGACAGCTGCCTGAAGCTACAAGGAGAAGAAGGACTGTCTTACTGGAACCCTGGCCTTCAGCCCAAAAGCTTGCACTCTGAAGGACTGAACCTGCTGCGAACTTGAACCTACAGCCCTGAGGACTTTGCCTTGCTTCAAAAAGGATTAAGGAGTGGACTCCCTGAAAGCAACAGGTTAATAGAGTTTCCCTGCACCATCTCCTCAAGATGTCCCCACCATGGATTGCGTTGAGTGGACTTTTAAGGATTTCGCTAGGTGCATTGTGGGAACTCTAGTTCCAAATTCTGAAGAGAAACTCAGAAACTCTGGAACGTTGGATTTGTTTTGTGAACACTTTGAACTCTCAAGAGTAACTACAAAAAGTTCCAGAAGTTTGGAGAAGTCTGGAACAACTTTTGAAATAAGCTTCATAAGTTGACCGACCTGTCGACGAGAGTGTAATTACCTGGATCTTAGGTTCATCCTGATGAAAGCTCTGGAGCTTGAAAGTTCCAGGATTTCACCAAGGCCTTGTGCTGAGCCAAGCTACCATTGTCGATTTGAATCCTGGCCTGAAGAGGAGCCTCACTCGACTATGAGAGAAAGTCCTACAGAAAGGTTTTTAAGTGTGAAGGTAAAATTTTGACTAGGGCCTCCTACTTAGCGTATCTCACCAGGGCTCCATCGCGGTTGGCCTCAAATTTTGACTTTGTCCCGGTCAAGCACGACCAGATGTCCCAAATTGATGCCATGTGTTTTTAAACACTAGAAACGGTTCATTCTTTAAAAATTCATATGTCCGGGTCCCCATATTGTTTTTTTGTTGTTTTCATGTCTTTTTATTCAAAAAACTATTTCCAATTTTCATATATTGGTTGTGGATTTTTATTGTTTGTTGTGTCTTACTTATTTAATGTATTGGTGTTTTAAAATGCATCACACATCTGACTCATAAGTTAAACCTGCCTGTTCACAGTCAGCTACCAAGGGTTGGGAAAGGGAATAATTTTTTGAAACCTTGCCTGGATCTTATATTACGTTGGTGGCCTCAATGCTAGTAGTAGGTGCCTACTTACCCCTACTAATATTCCACCTTCCATCACAGGCATTTCGGTGTCTAGGGATAGAATCAAGACATGTTCCTGTGTCCTATTGTTAGACGGGGACCCAGAGGGTCGGCCGAATACTGGGGGAGAGGCCTCCGATGAGGGCCGTCTCCGGCGATCGTACAGACAGGTCACTTCCCTCCCCACAGATAGACACCACACAAGGATGAGATCAACACTTTATATAGGGTTCTTGCGGCAAGGTTATCAGCGATACAGGAGATACCGGACTCGAGGGTCCTCTCAATTCTAGTCTCTGTAGGAAAAGGGGGGTAGCGGGACAGTCTTGGTACCGGGTCGGTACAGGAGGTGGCAGGAGTGGAGCTCACAATCCTCGAGCTGAAGAGTCTGCAAGGTCGGGCCGCAGCAGCGCCAGCTGGCTAGGATGAAGTCTACAACGAAGGGGCAGCGGCAGCGCCAGCAGGCCAAGATGATGGTTTCACGAGGCAGAGGGCCGCGGCAGCGCCAGCAGGCCAAGATGATGGTTTCACGAGGCAGAGGGCCGCGGCAGCGCTAGCAGGCCAAGATGATGGTTCACAGGGCAGGGCTACAGCAGCGCCAGCAGTCCGTCAAGGATGAGTTCTTCTCGGTGTCTCTCGACTCCAGGATACAACTGCCTTCCTGGTCTGGCGCTGCCCCAGTTATAGGTCTGGTCCCCTTTGATGTCCGGACCCTCGCGCCTGGGGGTCGGGAGGTCCGGGATGAGGGAGTCCAGACACCCAGCAGGGGGGTGGAGCCAGCGCCCAGGGCGGCCGGGGGTGATCGACACCTGGTGGAGGAGAGCCGTTGACGACTCCTTCTTCCATTGACCTGCCAAGTGGTCTCTCTACCTCCTGGGTGGAGGTTGGTGCCTCGATGTCGGGGCCTGGCCAGGCACAGGGTTAGGGTCGAGTTGAGGCCACGCGGCCTCGTGCTGTCGTATCCAAAGATGGCGGCTGGGCCGGGGCCATGGTGCGGATGGGGACCAGGGCCAGCCGGTACGGGAGGGTTCAGGAGCTGGAGTCTCGTTGTGGACAGATTGTGGATTACTTCGGGGGTTGCCGGGGAGGCTCTTGCTGGGATTCAGGGAGAGCCAGGGTCCGGGCCCCGTTGTGTGGAGGGGGGACAGCCCGATCATGCGGCCTGTCCAACATGCGTCCCCCCCAGCTGAAGGCAGGGAGAGTCAGCCATCCTCCTGGGGACTCTCCTCGCAGAGGCGGAAAAAGCGTGACAGGCCGTCTGCGTTGGCTTGGTCCTGGCCTGGACGATGCTCCACAGTGAAGTCCATCCCCTGCAGGGAGATGGACCAGCGCAACAGTTTCGGGTTCTCTCCCCGCATTTGCATCAGCCATTGCAGGGGTCGGTGGTCTGTTTGTACCCGGAAGTGGGTGCCGAAGAGAGGTAGGGCCGGAGCTTCTTGAGGGCCCAGACTACGGCGAAGGCCTCCCTCTCGATGGTGCTCCATCGCTGTTCTCTGGCCAGCAGCCGCCGGCTGATGAAGGCCACTGGTTGATCGACCCCCTCGGTGTTGAGTTGGGAGAGGACGGCCCCCACGCCATGATCGGAGGCGTCCGTCTGTACAATGAATTCCCGGCCATAGTCGGGAGCCTGGAGCACGGGGGCAGTGCACATGGCGGTCTTCAACTTCTCGAAGGCCGATTGGCAGTCCGGGGTCCAGTTGACTGCTTTGGGGCTCTTCTTGGATGTGAGCTCCGTGAGGGGCCCCACGATGCTGCCATAGTCCTTCACAAACCGCCGGTAGTACCCGGTGAGTCCCAGGAAGGCCCGGACCTCGGTTTGGGTCGTAGGGGGTTGCCAGGCCTGGATGGCAGCAATCTTGAGCTGGAGGGGGGCCACCAGCCCGCTTCCCACTTGGTGTCCCAGGTATGTCACGGACCCTTGGCCAACCTGGCATTTGCTGGCCTTGATTGTGAGCCCGGCCTGCTGGAGGGCGTGTAGAACTTCCCGCAGGTGGCGGAGGTGGTCGGTCCAGTGGTGGCTGTACACAGCGATGTCGTCCAGGTAGGCGGCGCTGAATTCTTCGAGGCCCGCCAGCACCTGGTTCACAAGCCGTTGAAATGTTGCCGGAGCGTTCTTCATGCCGAATGGCATCACCTTAAAGTGGTAGTGACCGTCCGGGGTAGAGAAGGCGGATCGTTCTTGGGCCCTAGGGGTGAGGCCGATTTGCCAGTAGCCCGCTGTTAGATCGAAGATGCTCAGGTAGCGGGCGGCCCCCATACGGTCAATTAGCTCATCTGCCCGGGGGATAGGGTGAGCGTCGGTCCTGGTAACGGCATTCAGCCCCCGGTAGTCCACACAAAACCGGAGCTCAGGGGCAACGCCCGGGGCGGCAGCCTTGGGGACCAGGACGACTGGGCTGGCCCAGGGGCTGTCAGAGGGTTCGATCACTCCTAGGGCCAGCATCTTGGATACCTCGGTCTGGATGCAGGCGCGCACCCGATCTGGTACGCGGTACGCCCGGTGTCGAATAGGGGGGCTGTCCCCGGTGTCCACATCGTGAAGGCACCAGGGGGTGACCCCGGGGGTGAGGGAGAATAGGGATGCAAACCGTTTCAGGAGGGCTTGACAGTCTTGGCGTTGCTCCGGGGACAAGGCCTCGGAGAGTCGGACCCCTTCCACTGAGCCATCCTGCTCGAGGGTCCTCAGCAGGTCAGGAAGGGGCTCGGAGTCTTCTTCCGTCCCATTATCGGTAGCCATCAGGAGGCTGAGTTCTGAGCGTACAAAATGGGGCTTGAGTCTGTTGGCGTGGAGGACCCGTAGGGGGTTCCGTGCGGTTTCCATGTCGATTAAATAGGTGACGGGCCCTTTGCGTTCGATCACCTTGAAGGGCCCGGACCATTTGTCCTGTAGCGCACAGGGTTCAACCGGGGACATCACCCAGACCTGTTGTCCCGGTTCGAACTCAATGGAGGAAGCGTGCTGATCGTACCATTTCTTCATGTCCTCCTGACTGGCTTCAAGGTTGGCTTTTGCGATCTCCCTGAATCGCCGGGTCTGGTTGCGAAGGGCCAGGAGGTACTTGTATATGTCAGGGAGAGTTTTCTGGGGGGGCTTTTCCCAACCTTCCTTGACTAGGCTGAGGGGACCCCGGACGGGGTGTCCGTACAGGAGTTCAAATGGGCTGAAGCCGAGGGATTTCTGAGGGACTTCCCGATAGGCAAACAGGAGGCACGGGAGTAGCACGTCCCACTGGCGACGGAGGGGTTCTTCTAGGCCCATGATCATTCCTTTGAGGGTGCGGTTGAACCGCTCGACCAATCCATTTCCTTGCGGGTGAAAGGGGGTCGTGAATTTGTAGGTGACCCCGCACTGTTGCCAGAGAGACTTCATATATTTTGAGATAAAGTTCGTGCCCCTGTCGCTGACGACCTCCCGGGGAAAACCCACCCGGGAGAAGATCCCCATCAGGGCTCGGCCTACCACGGGGGCCGTCACGGTTCGAAGGGGGATGGCCTCGGGATAGCGGGTGGCGTGGTCCACCAGGACCAGGATGAACCGGTGTCCTTGGGCGGTTCGGGGGTCCAGGGGCCCCACAATGTCTATTCCCACCCGTTCGAACGGGGTGGTGATGACGGGAAAGGGTTGTAAGGGTGCTTTGGTTTTCCGGCCACTTTTTCCGCTGGCCTGGCAGGTGGGGCAGGCCCTGCAGTGGTTGGCGACATCCTTTCGCATTTGGGGCCAGAAAAAGTGGGTCACCAGGCGGTCGTACGTTTTGTCCTGTCCCAGGTGTCCGGCAAGGGGGACATCGTGGGCTAAGTTCAGGAGGAAATCTCTGAAGCGAAGTGGCACCACCAGCACCCGACTGGCCCCTAGTTCTGCAATTCTTTGCTCGCTGTAGAGCAGGTCCTGGTCCCAGTAGATCCAGTGGGCCCCCGATGTATCCCCTGTGCTCTGGGCAAGGGCTTGCTGCCGGAGTCCCTCGAGGGAGGGACAGGTTCTTTGTTCGTGTCGGAATTGTTCCTGGGTGGGACCCCGCTCCTGACGCCACTGTGCCAGGTCAGGGATGTCCTGAAGCCGGTCGGATCCTTCTTCGGTTTGGGTCGGGAGACTTGCTTCTGGGGCGGCCTCCTCTGGGATGATCGCGGGAGGAGGCTCCGGCCACTCGGGCTCTTCTGGACTGGGGACCGCACGGGCGGTCATGGACCGGGTCGTGACACAGACCCATTCGGGGAGGCCCAGCATCCCCAGGTGTTCTCTCCGTTCGACTGCTGCCCAGGGAGAACTTTCGAGGTCGTTCCCTAGGAGGCAATCCACGGGGGCATCATCGCGGACAGTCACTTTTAGCATCCCGGATACTCCCCCCCATTCGAAGGGGACGCAGGCCATGCGACATAGACTTTCTGAGTTGTCGGCTGATCGGACAGGGCAAAGAATGTTCGGCAAGATTTGGTCTGGGGTCACCAGGTGACAGCGGACCGCAGTCACACTGGCTCCGGTGTCGCAGAGGGCTTCCGCCCGGCGGCCATTAATGTTGACCCACTGGCTGTACTTCTGCGTGTTGGCGGGAAGGGGGGCCCGCGGAATCATGTCTCTTTCCCCTAAGCAGACCAGGGACATGGCGGCCGGTTCCCACTCAGGCTGGTCGGTCTCGTACTCTTCGTGGTCTTCCGGGACTGGTTCTTCCCCTAGGGCGGCAGCCGCGACCTGGCGGGGTATAGCGTTCTGGTTCTTTGGGCAGTTGGGATCATTGGCGTAGTGGCCGGGTCGTTGGCATCGGTGGCAAATAATGTTGGCCCGGAAGCCGGGCCGCATCGGAGGGTTCCCCCTGCCGGCCGGGGGCGAGGGGTTGCTCGCGGGAGTCATCGGGCCGGTGTCTCTACCCCGACCCTGGCCTCCTCCCCCACGGGGGCGATGGGGCCCTTGGTAAGTTCTGTGCGATTCGCTGGGCCCGTTTCGTCCAACTCGTGTGCTTTCCCATCGGTCAGCTTCGGCGGCGAGTTGTCGAGGTTCCGTCAGTTTACTGTCCAGGAGGTGTTGCCGGAGTTCGATGAAGCAGTTGTTAGAAAGGTGTTCCCATACGATGAGGTCAAAAAGTTGTTCGTAGGTGGTCACTTTGCTGCCCTTGATCCACCCCTCGAAGGCTCGGCTAAAGAAGTTCACGTATTCCACCCAAGTTGTACCCGGGATCCGTTTGCAGTCGCGGAACCGCTGGCGGTACATCTCGGGTGTGAGTCCGTAATGAGTGAGGAGGGTGGCCTTCATGTGGTCGTAGGATGTCATCAGATGGTCCGGGAGTTGCAGCAGGGCGTCTCGTCCTTCGTTGACGAACCTCCCCCATAACCCGGCGCCCCAGTCGCTCCTGGGAATCCGGTGGGAGGTCATGGCTACCTCGTAGGCTTTAAACCACTGCTGGATATCATCGTTCTTGTAGTACTCCCTGATGACATCTTTGGGGATGTGAACCTTGGGATCGGTAGTGGCAGGCAGGATCGGGCGTTCGGGGACCCCGAGCTCTTTATTCTGTTTCTGAATTTCTAGTTCCTTGAGGTTGCGCTCATGTTCGTAGGCTAGCTTCTTTTCCTCTAGCTCTCTCTGTCTTTGCTTCTCTTCTCGCTCCTCTCGGAGCCGTAAGTGTTCCAGCGTTATTTTTTGTTCCGCCAGTTTGAGTTCTCCGTCTAAGCGAAGTCGCGCCAGTTCCAATTCATGGAGTCTGCTTTTTTCTCGTTCTCGAATCTCCTCTGGGGAGAGACCCGATCTTCTTTCATCTATCGGCGTGGGGCTCGTTTCGGGGTTTCGTGTTTGGGGTACGGCCGTACCCGTCTCTGCCCAAGATTCCAGGGCTCGTTTGAAGTCCTCTTTCGTGCTCAGTCCTGTGGTTGGAAGGCCAAGTTCTATGCAAAATTGTTTCAGTTCTCGGTGGTTGTATTCTTCCAATTTTTCCATCTGGAATTTTTCCGTTGTTCCGCTCTCTTTTGTTGTCATGGTGGTTGTGTGTCGTGGGGCGAGTGACCCTCTGTACGATTATGCGTCGGTTCGGATCGCGCCGCTGGCCACCAATGTTAGACGGGGACCCAGAGGGTCGGCCGAATACTGGGGGAGAGGCCTCCGATGAGGGCCGTCTCCGGCGATCGTACAGACAGGTCACTTCCCTCCCCACAGATAGACACCACACAAGGATGAGATCAACACTTTATATAGGGTTCTTGCGGCAAGGTTATCAGCGATACAGGAGATACCGGACTCGAGGGTCCTCTCAATTCTAGTCTCTGTAGGAAAAGGGGGGTAGCGGGACAGTCTTGGTACCGGGTCGGTACAGGAGGTGGCAGGAGTGGAGCTCACAATCCTCGAGCTGAAGAGTCTGCAAGGTCGGGCCGCAGCAGCGCCAGCTGGCTAGGATGAAGTCTACAACGAAGGGGCAGCGGCAGCGCCAGCAGGCCAAGATGATGGTTTCACGAGGCAGAGGGCCGCGGCAGCGCCAGCAGGCCAAGATGATGGTTTCACGAGGCAGAGGGCCGCGGCAGCGCCAGCAGGCCAAGATGATGGTTCACAGGGCAGGGCTACGGCAGCGCCAGCAGTCCGTCAAGGATGAGTTCTTCTCGGTGTCTCTCGACTCCAGGATACAACTGCCTTCCTGGTCTGGCGCTGCCCCAGTTATAGGTCTGGTCCCCTTTGATGTCCGGACCCTCGCGCCTGGGGGTCGGGAGGTCCGGGATGAGGGAGTCCAGACACCCAGCAGGGGGGTGGAGCCAGCGCCCAGGGCGGCCGGGGGTGATCGACACCTGGCGGAGGAGAGCCGTTGACGACTCCTTCTTCCATTGACCTGCCAAGTGGTCTCTCTACCTCCTGGGTGGAGGTTGGTGCCTCGATGTCGGGGCCTGGCCAGGCACAGGGTTAGGGTCGAGTTGAGGCCACGCGGCCTCGTGCTGTCGTATCCAAAGATGGCGGCTGGGCCGGGGCCATGGTGCGGATGGGGACCAGGGCCAGCCGGTACGGGAGGGTTCAGGAGGTGGAGTTTCGTTGTGGGCAGATTGTGGATTACTTCGGGGGTCGCCGGGGAGGCTCTTGCTGGGATTCAGGGAGAGCCAGGGTCCGGGCCCCGTTGTGTGGAGGGGGGACAGCCCGATCATGCGGCCTGTCCAACACCTATGTATGTTGTTTATTATGTTAAGATACTGTGTCTGCCATTGTCTCTAAGAATAAATCCACTCTTCTGTTAAGCAAGGTAGAATGGGGTTTAATTGTGCTTGCAAGATATATGTAAATATTTTTGTGTCTATGCTGAGTAAGGATATAAGTCGATATGACTGCCATCTTGAGAGACTGATCCCTGATTTTGGAATCACTGTAATTTGTGCTTCAGCCACAGTGGGTTAGTGAATTAGCCCCATTTCAGTGAATGAATTAAATAGTCTGGTTATCAATTGAGCATGGATTCCTGCAAATTACTTATAAAATTTAGGGCACATTATGGTGTTGGTCAGAAAAGCTCCGAACGGCATTTGGATTTTCCTAAACTGTGTTGAAACCTATGTTTCCGACCGAGTCGGAAACATTTTCAACCAACCGATTACTACGGAAAGGTAATCGTTTGATCATTCTGAATCAGTTCTGACCGGCATTCGGAAACTCCGAGTCGGTTGAAAACGAATCATACAGCTCTACGGTTCCGACCAACGTATTATGATGTCAGAGTCGGACAGCCTTTCCAATTCATACATTTACGAGTCTTTCTTGTGTGGGAACGCCCACCCTGCATACATTATACCTGATGCAGGTATAATGTGATGCAGGGCTTCACAACGTGATGCATCTCCCTAGATGCATCACTTGTAATTTGGCAGCATGTTTTACAACGCCGCGGTGTCACAAAAGTGATTCAAGGGCTCTTTTGGTAGATACAATACCAAGATGTCCTTCATGGGCTAACTAAATGACCTCTTCTCTTAGGCTCTTATGTATGATAATTCTTGAGCCTCTCTTTAGTCACAGACAGTTCATTCTAGACAATTTTTGACTTTTTGAAACTTGAATTCGTCAGCAAGAGATTGAACACTCATTTTCCAGGATTGAGCCAGAATGATGTCGTTAAGGATATGAATGTTCTTGTCAGCATTTGTGGCTTCAACAATCTGTTTGGTTGATATGGCCACTGGTATACTGAACATCACAGTGAAGTTGATGTACTCCTCCGCTGGCCTGTATGCTGAACTGTGACAATGCAGCGGTACTCGTGAAAAATAATCAGCAGTATTCTAGTTTTTACCCTGCTTTTGTAGAATTGTATAATCATACCCTTGCAATCTCACACCCCACCTCTTACTGCTTGGGGGCATCTTGGATTTCCGATTTCAGTAGATGGTGAGCAGCGCTTGGTGGTCTGGTATGATGGTGAAATGTTTTCCGAACAGAAACGCATAAAAATGTTCGCAGGCTCACACTACAGCCAGAATTTCCTTTTCTGGCAGTAAATAGGCATATTTTGTGTCAGATAGGCTCAGACTGGCATAGGCCATGATGTGTCTCTGAGTATTCGGATGACCATTATGTTGAACAAGGATTCCCCCCAGCCCCACCAGGCTCGCATCTACTGTGATCTCAGTGTGTAGTTTGGGGTCAAAGTAGGCCACCTCTGTTGCATTTTCAATTGCATGTTTTATTCTTTTGAAACTTTGAGCACATTTAACAGACCATTAGAACAGAACATTTTGTTTTGTAAACTCTCGTAATGGAGCACTTGCAGTAGCAAAATCACAAAAGTACCTTGCGTAATAAATGGCCACACCCACAAAGAATCTCAGCATGGTGAGATATTGCAGGGGACAAGCAGCTGACAGTGCTTTTACTTTATCATGGCCAGGAGTCATTACCCCATCATAAAATATGTGCCCAAAGAATTTGTGTTTGGTCTTGTGAAACTCACACTTTACTGCATTCACAGTGAAACTGCATCAGCAAGTAATTGGCACACTTGTGTAAGAGCCTTGTCATGCCCCTTGTATATCGCTCCATATTGGTAAGTGATGTTTTCATCTCTTATATTTGTTCATCACTGCTTTCAGGTTTATGCATTGTACCTGGTTGTGGGGGAATTTAGCATTTCAGTTTGTATCGTTGATGGCTCTGTGTTATGGTATGGCGCAGTATCTTTCCTATTGGCCTCACCAGTGAGTTCATGCCAGACTTTTTGAATGTGCTCCTCTGCAAGGCCTTCAGCTTCTTCAGGAGCCAAAGGTGGGCTAGAGCAAGGCTTTGATTCCACACCCGCCAACTTAGAACTGTTTCTCATCGAAGCAGGTGGATTTAGCACATACAAAGAGTTTGCTGTAACATTGCAAACTTCCAGGTGGAGCAGTTTCTTTTCTTGGGCACAGATCACACACCTGTCGCCAGTTGTAATGTCCTCCCCACCCCGGGAGCAAGCAAATAAATATGCCACACATGGAGCTCTGGATTTCACGTCTTTTTTCCTCAGCATACAGTCTCACTCCGTTCTCTGAATAAGTCATATTGGTTAATAACCAAACTTTAACACCTCACAGCAAGGTACGTACTTCCTCTATTCAGGCCACCAAGAGCCAAAAGGGTCCTAGCAAACATAGTCTCACTGCACTACACTGCTGCTAGAAAGCTCAGAGAAGGAACAACGTGAATTTTCAGCCCAGCAGCTGTCCACCTTCATTAGATTGGTTTGATGGGTTGGTCTCAGTCCTCTAGAGGTCTTTGGGGCCAAAACATTTCTATTTCCAGGTTTCAGGAGATGTTAGGAGAAGCACACTTTGACACGGTCAAGTATCCCAGGACCTTGAGGACAGCACTTGGGGGTCAAAACTTACCCCAGCATAGGCCACTAGCAGCATCATGGGCAGGTCCAATTGGAGCTGGTCAGCTGGGCAGTTTCAAGAAAAGCTTCTTGTAGCATGGTGTGCCCCTGTAGCTTAAACAGAAGGTCAGAATTATGACCCTCTGAGTACACTTCCTTGACCTGGGCACAAAAGGAAAGTAGGTCCAGTCCTTAAGGGCTCTTCTCAGGTCACAGACAGCAGGTCAGTGCTCTGATTTTCCACAGGCCAAGTAGTGTTCTGAGGGGGGCACTGCTGGTGTGACATTTATGCCTAGCGTTAGTTGTGGGTGGAGGTGATTTCAGACTACCCTCTAACAAATGGCATAAATGTTTTCAGGTGTTACCCTAATAACTTTTGTAACATTTCTTCTATGCAGCACTGAAAACAACCCTACAGTGGTCATCTCTACCTAAAACCAAGGCTGCAAAGCCTTTCTTCACCTGTGCAGAGATTGAGGGCCCAGACCTGAGGTGTGGGAATGGAAATGGGCAATCCATCATCTGTGGTCACTCTAGGCTAGTTCTAGGGGCAGATACTCTCTCACTGGGGTTTATGTTTGCCTGCCTAGGGACAGAGGATGGGACTGCCCAGGTGTCAGCTAACATTTGCCTGTGACAGTCTAGGTTTCTTTCAAATGAATCAAAATCCTAGGCACAGCCTGCTGGCCATTCAGTCAAGGGAACAAAACCTCCCTACACCCAAGGTATTTTTCCTGATAAGGGAGTAGACTTCACACCTCATCAAGGGGGCTATTTAGTATGCTTGGGCATAAAATTCTACTCCGTTCATGGAGTTTGTGGAGTTATTCCCACTCTGCACTCTGCGTAGCATGCAGTGTTCCGAAAAACTCTGCTCTGCATAGAAGCAGAGTTTTTGTCAGGCATGTCAATGTTAAGTTGATGAGCGAGGAAAATCTTACTCCCGGACCTCCCCCAGTGAGATTTCACAATGCGGGCAGTCGCAGATGGCCGCTACTGCTCGTGTTCAGAAACCATCCTTTCGCATTGAGGAGGCTGCTGCTCGAGTGGAACATCTACTTGGTGGCAGAAAGAAGCAGCGCCCTCTTGCACTGTGCATGGTGCTGTTTGTGCTGATTTTCCAGCACAGGAGAAACACCCAGTGCTAAAATTCTGCGCTAATGGCGCAACCTAATGCACTGTGCCAATTGTAGAATTACGCGTTACGTGATTAAAGCTTTTGGTCACTTTTGCAAAGTCCTGCGTAAAGGAACTTCACAAACTCCACCCAGGCCTGCTCTTCCGTAGGCCTGGGCAGAAAACTCTGCTCTGCTTGTGGAGTTTTCAGAATTAGGTCACTCCGTGCTCCACGGCGGACCGTGGAGTTCCTGGATTCGGTTTTCAAGTGCAAAGAGATTTTTTGTTTCTGTTCATACTTTAGATTTGTTTTGGTATTTGTGCCACAATAATCTTAGACCACCAGAGAGTGCACACGAGATATCTCACCCACTCACATGGCTGCTGGCCATGACAGCACCAATGTAGTGCCCTTCACGATCGCAAATGCACCACGTTAGTAGCTTTTGAGCTCAAGAAGCAGCCACATCTACAAAAATAAGTTTTGTAGTGGATTTTCTTCTCCAAAGGACTGTCTTAGTTGTTTTTTGTGTGACAAAGCCTTTTTTTTCATTTTTCCAACAAGAAGAAAGTGCCACAGAAACTCCACTTTTCTTATTGTTTTTTGGCTGGAAGAATCACTCTCTTTGTCTGCTGCATATATGCTATTGGATTTAAGGATGTTGCGCCTCATTTTAATGTCAGTTGGAAAGCCTCTGACCACTGGTTGTAGGCTTTCTGACCCACTTGGAAGGCTTACATTCTGACAGCCGAATTATGAGGTTGACGGACAGAGTGTATACTGACTGGGAAAACCGGTTGGGTTCCTATGGGCTCAAGGAGGCTGTCAGCCAGTCAAAAGCCACTCATAATCCCTTCAGGATGGCATTTCCGCTGTTTGATTATGATGTTGGTTTCCGACAGTCTTTCCATGTCAACCTTTCTGAAAGTGACTTTGGGGGCCTATAGCAGGGCCCCCATCTCCTGTGGCCCTTTGGTTGAGGCCCTTGGGGGCACCTATGGTGCCCCAACTTCATATCCCGCACCATGCAGCAGGCACCGTAAGGTGCTTGGCACACAGTGTAGGGATGTGCAAAAACTTCCATTTTACAATGGAGCTTGTGCTGCGGGCGGTTTCAGATTGTAAAATAAAAGTTTGCGGCTGCATCATGTGCGGTCGCATCCCAATTTGGTATGCAGCACCGCCGACCGATGGTTGGGCGGTTCCCTCACGGAAATGGTGTCGGGCAGATGCAAGTCTGCCTGACCTCATAATGAGGGCCTTTTCATTTGAGATTTCACCATTAAGTTAAAAACTGTATAAGGGTGGGGTTTGCTTGATAGAGGGCATGCACCAGCATTTATTTGTATTTTTATTCAAATTTTCAAATGTATTTTGGTCGATGCCTAGTTATATTTTTGGATTTAATTTTTCTTTTTTTTTAAAGGAACAATGGTGAGCAGTTCATTATATTTTCTCTATGTTTATTACATTTGCAATATTTATTTCTTTTACTATGTGGCCTAGTCTGCCTATGGTCCATCTAGTCAGAAGGCCAGTACTAGTCATGGGTGCATAAAACAACTGTTTCTGTGGTATATTTAGTTTTAAAACATCATTTAGGGCTGGGATGACACTGGATTAAATGTACATTTAAAATGTGGTGTTTTGTTTGTTTTGTATTTCACACAAAAATTGTATATATGGGGTAATGCCTGCTGCCTTGGGAGGATGTGTGTTGTTGTAAAGTTTTTGTAGCTCAGTAAATTTTTGTTTTTGGCATTGATGAATTAATGGTAGTATTTGCTTCAGTGTTACCATGCCTCCTATGTCTGGCCAGTGAATGTGCTTGCCATAGGCCATCATTTGTCCTTATCCTACATGTCATGTGGCCAGGGAACATTTTGTGCACTCTATGTCCTTAGGTCTAAATATGTTCTCTTTGTTTCCAGTGCCTCCTTGCTCACTGTTGTTGTTTGGTCAGTTGGTTGGCAGACATTTTGGCCATCCAGCCATTGTGTTTTTTTCAAATAGGCTTGCAAGTGTTCTTTGATCTCCATGACTCCTTGCTCACTGTTGTTGTTTGATCATGTGGCACTGGTTGGCAGCCATTGTATGCATCCAGCCAGTGTGTCTTTGCCACAGGCTTGCATGTGTACTTTGTTTCCCATGACTCCTTGCTCACTGTTCTTTTGTTACCATGTGGCACTAGCTGGCAGTCAATTTATGTATGCATTCAGCCAGTGTGCCTTTGACTTAGGCTTGTATGGATGGATGTGATATCAGTTTAATAATATTCTTGAGGATCATTGTAGTATAGGTATATTAAGAATATGATTTTGATGAACACTGCTTATATATTATATGCATTTTTCTGCATTTTCTTATTTTGCACCTCCTTGCTTCACAATAGGTTTCTTCTCATCCTCCCATAAAAAACATAGGCAATTATTGATTGTTTTTTTTTATTTAAATTTAATGTTTTGATTTAATTTAATTGTTTTTTTATTTTTTATTTTGATTCTTTACATTTACATTTAATATTTTTATTTTTCCATTTGTATTTGTATTTTTTATATTTTTTTTAAAATGTTAATTAAATTGTAATCATTAATGTTACTCCCAGCACATAAAGCTCCCGGCGCCAATTCCCTTCCTGGGGAACTTTTTAGTTCAGAACTTTTGATCTTGACCACATATTTCCAGCTTCTGTTTTATTCTAAACTTGCAGGTAGCCAGATCCCTAGCTCTTGGGTGACTGCAGAGATTGTCCCGATTTACAAAAAAGGGCCTAATGAAGACCCTAGAAACTACAGGCCCATCAGCCTTATTGACACATTGCAGAAACTATTGTGTCGTCTCATATTGGATCAACTGCTTGACTGGGCAAAGGACAACTCTCCAGGTGGGTTTCAGAAACAGTGTCAGTATGGTGGATCAAATGCTCAATTTCTGTGCCCTATATTGGAAAACAGAGCCACTTGACAAGGGTCATCTTCATGTGGTCTTTATTGACCTGAAGACAGGTTTTGATTCTATTCCCAGGGTAAAGCTGTGGGAAGTTCTGGAAAATATGGGTGTTCCCTGCAGTATTCTCTGTGCCCTTATCAGGTTGCATGCACACAATACTACCAGAGTTAGCCATGGCAATTGCAGTAAGCTCACAGACACTTTTAAGATTGAAACTGGTGTTTGGCAGGGTTGTGTGCTAGCCCTGACATTGTTATTAAAGATCTAGTGCACGCACTCAATTTTCTGGGTAACGATCCACCCAAACTTGGCCCTCATAAAATTGCAATGCTGCTTTATGCAGATGACACACTTTTAATTTCCAAAATCCTGCATGGTCTGCAGGCACTACTTGGTTGCTTTTTAATTTTCTGTAGCGACTGTGGTTGTGAACTAAACATCAATACAATTATATTTATTACTTTTAATCCATATAAATCTTTTGGGGCAAGTATTTTGGTGCAGGGCAATGGTGTGGAAAAAGTGCAGGAGTTTTTGTATTTTGAAGTCTGCCTGAATCACAAAATGAGTTGGTCCTCTCTTATAAAGAGATGTTCACTAAAACTTCAGCAAGAAGCTGGTGCCATAGTCACACTGCACAAACAGGCCCATGCCCACCCTGTAGAAGCAGCAGTGGAGATCTATAACATCAAAGCAAAAAGCTTTGTCATGTATGGTGTAGAACTATGGGGACACGTCAAAAGCAACAAACTTGGTAAAACTGAAAAAAGGTTCATGAGGAGCATTCTCAACCTTCCACAGAGCGCTCCTCACCTCCCTCAACTGCTGGATTTGGGAATTGATCCTATAAATCAGCTTATCATGTGTTGCCCTATCCTGTACTGGCATAGACTGTGGTCCATAGATGAATTACAATCGTACAGAATTGGGATTAGGGCTCTTCCTAGATCTTCAGGTTGTGATAGGATTGCTTGGTTTGCTTATATAAAAGCCACATTGTACAAGATAGGCTTGCTTTTGCTCTGGGAAACCCCTCCCACAGCAAAACAAGTCTCTCGTTCCTTCTTCAAAGACTGCCTGAAATAGTTTTTTTGGTTGAGGGATCTGAAAGGTGTCAAAGCATGTAGTCTCATTGACTATTCTGTAGACATCAGGCCCTCCCCGCATATGAATCTTTTTGGGATATTTTCCCAGGTTCAATTCCCATTTCAACTCTCCCATCCATCCATCCATCCATCCATCCACCCACCATCGGTGCACAGCCTCGCAACAGCATTCCCTTTTTAAGATATGATTCCATTTCCTCCTGGGTACCCTGTCTGCAGTGCACTGCAGACAATTCAGCATCATTCTTTTTTTTATGATTATTACATTTCCCCCTGGACCACATTGCCTGCCATAGGCATGCACTAACAATTTTTTTTAAAGATTATTCAATTTACCCATACAGTTCCCTAATTGCCACAGGTGTCTCCTTTAGAACATATGGATGTAAAGCAAAGAGCTATATCTGTATGTTCTGACTGTTATCCTGATTTGAATTGACATTTTATGTAACCCGGGGTGTAATTTGCGAAGTAGCGCTAGGCGAAGCTACGCGAAGTGCACTACGCGAACTGCTTAGTGCGCTTTTCGCAATGATTGCACAGTCCCGGATGCTTGTCCGCACTGTGCAATCATTAAAAACGGCATCTTGCGCAGTGCGAGCTGTCATTTTCTGCCGCTCGAGTAGACTTTTACTCGAGCGGCAGCTTTCTCAACGCGGACTAGTAGTTTCTCATCGCGAGCGGTCGCAAGCATACGCGACCACTTGCAATGAAATACCTGACCTCCCCGCATTGAGAATCTCGCCGGGAGGTTTATTTTCCATGCTCGCGATCGGAAATTTGATGTTGCTGATCGCGAATGAGGAAAAAGTCTCGCCGGGATGTCATTTTGCTTGCTCGCGTTCACCAACTTTACGTTGAGGACCGTGAGCAAGCAAAAAATGATCGCTGCACTATGCTGCACTACGCTACACAGGTTTGCACTGTGCTACTTGCAATTTGCTTAGTGCGAAGTTGCGCAAATTTCGCAAACTATGCGAGCGTAGCACAGTGCTTTGCTCAGGCTTCATTTTATGGTATGGTGGTGGGTATTGATTTTAAAGTGACGGATTTATTATTACCTAAGTAACCAACCACACTAATATTGCCTTTGTCTGTACTAATTCAAACTGCAACAATGAAATGTTTCACTAAATGTTTTTCTTGCTTGCTTGCTTTTACGTGCACAAGAGAAGAAGAGACCTCACCCGCAGTACAGCCAAACAGAAGGCCTGTACAGTGACGTCAATCCTCCAATCTCTTACAGCTTAGTGTCACTGCCAACTGAGACCTTTAAGATGGCCCCAAAGAAAGTTGGTCTCAAGAAAGAGGTCAGTGAGAAGAAGCAGATTTCGACCAGTGGCGTGCCGACCACAGCCTTTTTCGGGAGATGTGTGCCTGCCTGATCAGCCACCAGGGAGGAACCTGGGAACAGCACTACTGCCTCAACAGCATCAGCCCAATCTAAGCCAAAGACCATGTCTGTCAGTTAGGCAGCCACAGCAATCAAAGTGACGCTGATGAGCAGTGACGCTGAATTTAATTTGTCCTTTTCATAAAGTAGTACTCAATTAATTCAGGAAACAGAGCAAAGTGGGCAGCAGCCGCAGACAGCAATAGTACATCTTCCTGAAGTTGGAGCAGAACAGGAGTTCAAGCTTCCTGTGGAGCAAGAACCTCCTCCTTTAGAATCATTGGCTCCCAGATCTCTCCAAGCACCACTTCTGATGATGCTGATAGGGACATGGAGTGGACCACAGCAGAGTTCAGGAGCTGCCAGGAGAGGCAAGGGAAAAGTAAGGTTCCTGAGAGCCTTATAATTATGGAAGGGGATGATGGCGAGGATGATGATGAGCTAGTCATTGTGGAAGGGGACACAGACTAGTCCGACATTGCTGGGATGTGGTACAAGTAGCAAGGCCAGCTCCCATATTTTCATAGCCTCAGCTGAGACATGAACCAAATCCTAACTCAGTCGAAGAATGCACTGCAGTGAAGCAATCAACACCATGCCCACTACCTCCAGTGCATCTTCAGGCCTTAGTAGTGGCCCAGGTAAATAGTACTTCTCCCCAGTTTCTGACTTTTTTACAGTTGGCAGACAGGGGGAGCACATTGCAAGATGCTCCATTTGCCACATGAATGTTTGTCGGGGTAAGCCTGGTTTACATTATGCTACTGGATGCCAAACAACCCATATGAAAAAAACATCACACAATCTGGTGGGAGGAGCACCTTAAAAAAATTGCTGCAGCAACAGAAGGATCAGACACAACTTCTGCATTGGATTGGTATCAAATGGCAGGTCTTAAGTCCAGTGCAGAGGCGATGACAAAACAGTTTGAGCAAGTGGCAGTTTCAGTGACCATTCAGAGGATGTTCCAGGAGAATCTGGATGATATAAAGAGGTCCATGTGGATCAAAGCCCATTGATGTATTGGTATGGGAAGATCCACCAATGGGCAGAGTTCAGCAGGCTGACTATAAAGCAGCTGGCTTGTCCTGTAGCAGTGTGTCTGTTGAGCATGTGTTCAGTGCAGCTGGTGCATTTGATACAGTGAGAAGGACCAGTCTCTTGCCTCAAAATGTGGAGATATTGACCATGATCAAAACGAACTAATACTTCATACCACACAATTACACTGTTCCTGAGACAGCACAGGAAGAGAAGGAGGATAGGTCAGAATCAAGTGTGTTAGCTGACCAAATTCAGGGTGAACCATCTGAGTTTGAGGATGAACTCTACTTCCTGTAATAGTATGCCAGCACCACCATAGTGCTTTTTAATTATTTCTTGTTGAACTTTTTTTGCAAAAAAATAAAAGTAGCTATTGAACATTATGTTTTTGTCATATTTATGCTGCCTCACTATTTTTTAGTTACATATATGGCCAGATTGCAGTTGGACCAGTGTGAAGCGAAGAAGCTTCCATAATTCCTTCATGATATTGGAGGCAATGCCTGCCTCCCTCGCATGCCTATGCTTTTTTGTATCACTTAGCAGGGCTGCCCCAGAGAATCATTGATTTACAAGAGTACCAACACCAAATTGCAATGTTTTGCCTGCATCAAAGGTACAATTGTGTACCTACTAGTTAACCTACAAGTACTTGGATTGTAAGAGTCAACTACAACTATTGCAACAATGAGTGAGTGATAGTGAGTGATGATTGATGATTTATGTGGTGGCAGACACCGAGGGAGGATGTTCAATTAATTAATAGTAAACTTAATTTTGATGAAATACTATTTTTGGTGCCTAGTAGGTGATCATTTTTCCTTTTTCCTGAAGATGAATGGCCTTGACAAACTGGCTTAGTGAAAATTTCCCTGTATGGTTCACACCTATCCTTCTTTTTTTTTCATCACCTGGAAGGGCTGCCCCAAAAGATCATTTGATTCAGAAGACTAACATATTGCATTGTTTTGCTTGCATCAAAGAGGAGATACAATTGTCTATCGACCACTGTGCTTGGATTGCACAAATGAGTGATATATTGTTAACTGATTGTGAGTGATGATTGCTGATTCATGTAGTGGCAGACAGAGAGGGAGGGTGTTCAACTGTAACTTTTAAACTTTTTTTTGTTGATTTGCAATGTTTGGGGCCTGACGAATCATATTTTTTCCTGATGGTGATTGGCCTTTAAAAACATACTTAGTGAAAATGTACCTGTAAGGTCCACTCCTATCCTTCTTTTTTCATCACCCAGAAGAACTACCCCAGAAGAGCATTTCATTTACAAGATAGCCAAATACAAATGCATAGCTTGCATCAAAGAGGAGATACAATTGTCTACCTACCACAATGCTTGGATTGGAACAAGTAACTATTGCACCATTCAGTGATATATTATTGAGTGATTGTGAGTGATGATTGATGATTCATGTGGTGGCAGACAATGAGGGAGGGTGTTTAACTAATTTGCAAACTAGTTGATTTCGATGATTTGCAATATTTGACGCCTGATGGGTGATCATTTTTCCTCTAGGTGATAGGCTGTTTCACATTTAATGAAATTTACTTGAAGGGTCCACTCCTTTTTTCATGGTTCTTCAGAGACCAGACCAGTCACTGTAATTAACAAACACAAACCTATACAAAATAATTCAATTCTGTTTCTCTGCTTGTTCTTCAACAGCAAAACACTACACATCTGTCTTGCTTGGGTCAGTATGGTTATGGACTTACTCAGAATCAGGAATAGGATGGAAGGACTCAGGGCAGCACCACCTCATCAACACGTAGAAGAAGGAAGTTATCTAATTCAAAGGGAAACCATGACTCTGAGGCCTATTACTCAGCTCTTTGGAATGAATAGGGGTGAGTTGATTTGGGGAATACTACTGAGAGTGTGTGTTGCACTGGTGTCAAAAGTGACACTCTGAGTCATTGTATTTTGCTCTGCCTCAGAGACTTCTTGATACACTCCTTATGAAGTGTACCTTCCTTGTGTCCTTCTTCTTGACTCTACAATACAGTTTATGTTTTATAATCCACATGCCTTCTCACTTCTTGCATGAATGAAAGGTAAAAGCTGAGCTCAGCACTCATGCTTACCTCCCGATGTGGTACAGACAGGCAACCAAGAGAGACGGTAATTCCCGATGAGAATGCAGATGCACCATCCAATTTGACGATTAATACAGTATAATATTTTTTAACAAACATATTTTTAGAACTAGGCGGGGTCAATTCATTCCTCCATAATTTGCTTTTTTCAAAAATAGAAGACAAAACATATCTGATAACTTGGGTCTCCGGGGCAAAAGGTCCATTTGCAGATGCATTACACTGTACTGTGTCATGCTCATTCCATTGTTTCCTTCCGCAATAGATTTATGATGATGATTTGCTGCTCATTGCCTTTATTAATATTGCTCTTGCCTTGTGTTTGTCTTTGTCAAATACCCTCTTCCCCTGGGCTGTGTTATGTCTTTAGAGGTGTGTCTTAATATACACCAAATAGACAGGAGCACTGGAATCATGCGGCATGGGAGTGCCAAATAATGTGGCAGGGCTGAGTAAATTATGCAGCAAGAAAAGACAAATTATGCAGCATTATGTGGCACATTTTGTGATAGTATTACTTCATCATCATGTCTTTTTTAACCTTGTTAAAATTGTCTGGGCATTACCAATATTGCCAGTTTAGCATTCAAATGTAATGATAAGCTATGGAAAGTTGACCAGTCAACCATTGCTAAGGGCTTCCACTGGGCGGCAACACGTGTCACAGCATTGTTAGTAACTTTTGAATCGCTTAAAATAGTTTTTTTTGTTAAAATCTGCAGATTATGAAGCAGATGATGGATTATGTAGCAAATGCGGCAAATCTATAATTATATGAAAATTGCAGCAGCCACGCAATCGCATAATTCCAGTGGCCCAGCAAATAGATCCAACACTTGGTGAGGCGGATATGGTTAAATATAGCATCAACTCACTGCGGAATCTTCTATTACCTGAGCAATATCCCACAGCAACCCCACTTATGCAACCACAAAGATTGTCATTCCTCAACGCCACCATCATCTTTCAGGAATCTCATACCTGTAAATAAAATGTTGAACCTTGTGGACTACAGTTTATAGATTTTGAGTACATTTTCACTGAATTCAGCATTTCATAACTTTGGTTTTCCAATTCCATGTTCGCCATTGCTCAGAAAATGTACTATTGCTAGTTTTTGTTCTAATATGTGGTATTCTTTTCTTTGATGTGTCATGGTGGTAGTAGTCTGTCCTCAGTCTTTCAAAAGCTATACTATAAATGTATATTTATAACCTACTAACTCTCTGCTTTTCTTTCAATTTAGTTGCCCGTGATCCTTTTGATTAATCCTGCAGTTGGAGATCACCTAGGTGAGAGTGGGACCTCGCTGTGATGACTTCCCTGTTAGCACACTACCACTACCTCTATCAGGCCCTTAGTCTGCTGAAGCAGGATAAGGTACAGGGAAAAGGCTTGGTAAGTAAGGTATAGAATAGCAGGGGGTCACTGGTGGAGGAGTGTGGCTCACTGATTAGAGCGGCAGACCCTGATGCAGAGGTCTGGCCCGGGACCAGGGTTCAATTCCCGACGCGGCAGGATCCTGAGCCAAAAATGTCCAAGGACTCGATAATTCTCGCCTCGGTGCCTATTCTAATCATGGGGTCCCACGCTGCAACTCTGGGCAATAGTTGCTTAATCTCCACTACGGCGGCCCACCCGCTGCGGGATGGCTGGCTTTCACCCTGGGGATACCCAGTAGGGGTTATCTCACAGGGAAAAGCCAGGACGGGTTCCCAAGGCAAGCGCCTTGATGCCTTCGGGTGATACGTGCGCTATATAGGTCGCAATACATACATACATACATGATGTAGCCTAGGCTTAGTCAGTCACTGTCGTTGAAACTAAATGTTGATGAATGTCTAAGTTCAACAGGCGTTAATCCATTATGGATGCCATATGATTCACTTGTCGCGTAACATGTGGTGCTTGCAATAAATCTTTTTTCCAATGTTTCTAGTAGGCTGGGACAGAAGAACTTAGGAACAAATAAAGAAGTGCAGTACTAGGAGGTGAGTGACTGAGTGGGAACTGGGAGGGAAGAGAAAGACACATTGTTTTTGTTTGCTTTGTAAGTGCCACATTACCAGAAGCAGTCGCACATTGTTCAGCTAACACTGCAGTGCCGGATTATAGCATGTTGGAGTTGGCTGGGGTCATGGCCCATGGGTTGTGACTCGCTAAGTGCCATAGGCAGGGAGGTCATGGGTGAATGACGATAGGTGGGATCTTAGTCCCTTGACAAACAGAGTTATTATATCAGTAATTGTCAATAACCAAGCAATGTGACTTGCCATCGCCCATCTCTGCCACTTTAGAGACATCCCCTTCAGCTGCTGCTGGCACAATGGTGCTTCTGGCCCAGTCACTGGTGGTCTGTGTGGCTAGAAGAAACACTACACATTTTCGATTCCAGACACACCTCCCCCTTTTTAATTCATTTTTTTAACAAAATACAACAGCAACACATGACTATATTTCAGTTTGCTGTAGCTCCTCTCCCATCTAAAATATAACTTTGTCAATATTGCTGGTTGTCAATGCTAGAAAAGTCAGTAGTCAAGTCAACTGAAATTTAGGGGTAGAGATAAGATGACTGTGAGTCATTTAAAGAGCAATGAAGGGGTTGAATAAATTGGTCAATAAAGGACATATGTTTTTAGTTGGCATGTGCAATGGGACTTGTCTTCATACTACTCTGCTGGCCTGCTGCACTGTCATCAAAACTGCTGGGTTTCTGAATAATATTACATGCAACACAGCATTGGAGGGTCTCCATAACCATGGCCACTCTCTTGTCATTAGAGCATGAGCAAGAAATAGAAAGTTTTCTCAACAAACAAGCATGGAAGAGCTTGCTTGGGTCTGCAATCTCTGCAATCTTCACAGTAGACTGCCTAACCTAGTGCCAGAAGGCCTTATTACGACTACAGAAGTCCATTGGACTGCCATAGTCGTGGTGGCGGTCCATGGACTGCCGGAGTGGCTGTCCACCTGCCATGTTTTGACTATGGCGGTCGGTCTGCCATAGAACTACTACTACCGCCAGGGATACTCGATCCCTGGTGGTCTCGCAGCGGTGTGAGGCTGGTAATATGCTGGTGGTGGTGATGTGACACCACCAAGCATATTACTAGTTTCCTCATGCCACAGTTTTTATGGCGGTGAGACTGCCATGAAAAGTGTGGTAGTTGAGTAAACAAAGAGTGCCCTGCATGGATGCATGCCAGGGGGCACATAGTGTGTCCCCCTGTCTGCATGCCCCCCCCCCCCAGTTCCTGTGGGGCATGGACTTGACAGTCCAAGCCCTGCAGGAACGTGCAATGGAGTTCACATGGCGGTGCCTTGCTAAGGCTCACATATGAGCCTAAGCACTGCACTGCTGTTGGCCAGCTGCCGCAGGACCCCCCCCGACCTGGATTCAAGTCAGAATCCAGCAGGCAGTCTCTTTATGGCTTTGGCGGTCTGCCAGCAGGGCGTTGGCGTGGTGGCCCTTGGTCTTACAGAAGCTGTGAACAGGGTATTAGCAGAGAGGGACAGCATAACGAAGCAGTAGAAATCTTAAGTAACACATTAGTAGAGACACTGGAGGAAGTCAGCTACAGAAACAAGAAATAAAGAAAAAGGATAATGCAGGGAGGGATAAGTAACAAGAATAAACATTCAATAGAAAGATGAGTGTTAGAACCTGGGGTAGCCTGGCCTAGGGCAAGACATACAGTTCAGAGGCACAGTGTGAAGGTTGCAGACCACCCAACAGTAAAACCACGCAATGACACTCAAAAAGATAACGCTACACCAAAAATGTGGAAAAATAAGTACTGCTTTATAAAAATAATCTTTCTGTTCTTCGGTTTCAAATTATACAATTTAGGACATTTCAGTTCTTCTCAGAAATAACAATTATACCTTTTAAATTACTAAGCAAATTATCAATTGGCTTCTCAGAAATAACAATTATACCTTTTAAATTACTAAGCAAATTATCAATTGGCTTCTCAGAAATAACAATTATACCTTTTAAATTGCTAAGCAAATTATCAATTAGCTTCTTCAGTACATTACATTTAAATGTCTTGTCATCAGTATCACTACCTTCAGAGAGGCTAACTTATTCTCAGCATTTATCATTAACAATACATTTAATCAGATCCCAGCATTCCAGATTTGCAGATGTAGTCTCCTCTGATACGCTTTAACCTTAACTCTCTACCCACCTTCGTTCATAGAAGAATTATTTAGCCTCCCTCTACTCTAACTCCTGGCAGTTGAATTATCTACTAGGGTTATCATTAGAATTATTTGAATCAGATTAACAGTTTACATTTGTAAGTTCCCTCCACCTTCAATGTTATATTATAAACTGTTACTTCTCAGGACCAGATGGACGCTCCCCAGCACCAGCCTGATCCTGATCTAGTCAGTCGGCAGTCTCTGCTCTTCTGAGAGACACTTCTCCACTTGTAACTTTTCCCCCTCCCTTCTCAATCCCTCCTTACTTCGTTTGGTGTGAGGGGGGGGGGGGGTCTGGGCTCTCCGGCCCGTGTCTCCGCCGATTTCAGGAGACAGGCCAAAGGCTTCCGATTCTTTCAAATGATCCCGGGGCCTCCTGACCTCCCGCCTCGCTAGTGCGGAGGCAAGGGATCAAATCACCTGGATTCCAGTGCTCGGGCAGAAGGGCTCGTAACAAATGGACCGCCCCGCTTCCTTTCTCCTTAGAGAAGCAGGGGTCCTTGCTGCAGACGTTTCCCGCTCTGATGCGGGGCCTCGATGCCCGGCGGCTGCTCCTCTCTGTTTCCCTCGCCGTCGGCTGTCTGGATTTTCCTCACCTCGGTAGGAGCGCAACACGCATGCGCGGGGAAGTAGCGACCCGCCTCCGGAGCCTGCTCGACCCTAGGCCCTTCCTGGGGATTAGCGGAACCAACGAGAATGCGCAGTAGCGCTGGTCACAGTCCCTGCGTCCCCTCTCACTCAGTCAGCGCTGCCTCAGGGGCGCATACGAGACCCCAGGGGGCCCGGCCCACGAAGGAACAAGGCAGCAATGGAAAGACAATTAACCCTTTCACCCTACTTGGCAGGTCCAGACACCGGTAAGGGGTAGGGACAGAGATCTCCGCTTCAGGCAGGCCAAGAACCTGCGGTCACCACACAGATAGGAGGCAGAGCTGGCTTGTCACGTATAAATCTCCCAGCCCTTCATATACCTCACAGTTCTGCTAGTACTCAATACTGGACAGGGGCAAGTGAAATAATAGAGGGGGTACCCAGATCAATTCTCAGCGCAGGGCCACTTGCAGCTCCTCAGCCCACTGGGATTAACCCCTTCACTTGACTGGAGGCGCCTTACTGTCCAGGGTCAGCAGGATGAAACTAACACGGCTAGGACAACAGGCCTGGGGGGGAAAAATACCTAGACAGAGGGCAAACCTTGTAGAGTAGACCACCCTTCAGGATCCTACCCCTACCAGACCTCAACCTTCACTCCAGCTGTTCCTCACTGACAGACAAAATGGCTGCCCCGCATTCCGCCTTATATAGGCTGCCCTTCAGTGGTCTAGAATGGACCAGAAGGTTCTAGAACGCCCTATGCTAGGCTATGGCCAAGTTCTGAGTGTGACAGTTAGGGCAGTTGGAAGCCACCATTTTGTGTGGTTCCAACTTTTCCTGTCTGAACAGGCCTCTGGGCCTGAGGTGAAAAATAATGAGGGGGGAAAAGAACACCTATCCCCTGGGCCAACACCTAGAAAAAGTCAGTGAACAAAAATTATCAAGGGTATGAGGGGCAAAAAGGGGACAAAATAAATAATAATTTGGAGGGACTACGCAAAAAAAACAGACAGGTCTAACACGCGTCCCCCCCAGCTGAAAGTGGGGAGAACTACCCAACCCCTTGGGAGTCCTCATCACTAAGGCGGAAATACCTGGAGAGACCATCTGCATTGGCGTGGTCCACTCCAGGCCGATGTTCCACCCGGAAGTCCATTCCCTGTAGGGAGATAGACCACCTCAACAGCTTGGGATTTTCCCCCTTCATTTGCATCAGCCAACGAAGGGGTCGGTGGTCAGTCTGAACCAGGAAGTGTGAGCCAAAGAGGTATGGCCGCAGCTTCTTCAGAGCCCACACCACCGCAAAGGCTTCCCTCTCAATCGCACTCCACTTCTGTTCCCGGGGAAGCAGTCTCCTGGATAAGAAGACTACAGGCTGATCCAGGCCCTCTTCATTTAGTTGCGATAACACTGCCCCAATGCCATGTTCTGATGCATCTGTTTGGACAATGAACTCCTTGGAGAAGTCTGGGGCCCTCAGGACCGGTGCTACACACATTGCCTGCTTCAACTTTTTAAAGGCTTGCTGACAAGCCTTCGTCCAAACTACCCGTCGAGGTTGTTTCTTGGAGGTGAGCTCTGTGAGGGGCGCTACAATAGTGCCATACCCCTTCACAAAGCGACGGTAGTAACCTGTGAGGCCTAGGAAAGCTCAGGCCTCAGTCTGTGTCTTGGGGGGTTCCCAGGCCATGATTGCCTCAATCTTCGCCTGCAGGGGCTGCACTGACCCCCTACCCACCAAGTGTCCAAGGTACACAACCGACCCCTGCCCAATCTGGCATTTGCTGGCCTTGATTGTCAATCCAGCCTTTTTCAGGGCCTGGAGAACTGCTTGCAAATGTTGCAAATGGTCCTCCCAACTGCTACTGAAGACAGCAATGTCATCCAGGTAGGCAGCAGAGAAACTCTCCATTCCAGAGAGGACCTGGTTCACCAGCCGCTGAAATGTGGCAGGGGCGTTCTTGAGCCCAAAGGGCATCACACAATACTGGAAGTGTCCCTCAGGTGTGGAGAAGGCTGACCTTTCCTTTGCTCCATCTGTCAAGGAGATCTGCCAGTACCCTGAAGTGAGGTCAAAGGTACTCAGATATTGGGCAGCTCCTAGCCGGTCAATTAACTCATCCGCCCTAGGGATCGGATGAGCATCAGTCTTTGTAACTGAGTTCAGTCCTCGGTAATCCACACAGAACCTCAGTTCCGGTGTGGTGCCTGGTGGGGCGGCTTTTGGCACTAGCACCACCGGACTGGACCAAGGGCTGTTGGAAGGTTCTATCACTCCTAGCTCCAGCATCTTGGCAACCTCGCCATGGATGCTAGCCTTCACCTTGTCCGACAGCCTGTAGGTGTTTGACTTCACTGGGGGGCTGTCTCCTGTGTCCACATCATGGGTACACAGGTGGGTTCTTCCCGGGACAAGGGAGAACAGCGAAGAGTACTGCTCCAATACCTGGCGGCAATCCTCTCGTTGCTCAGGAGTTAGGGATGGGGAGAGGATCACTCCCTCCACCGACCCATCCTTCTCTTGGGATGAAAAGAGATCCGGGAGAGGCTCGCTTTCTGCTTCCTCGGCACCATCAGTCACCAACATCAGGATGACCTCTGGCCTCTCATGGTGGGGTTTGAGGCGATTGGCATGCAGCACCCGTAAGGGCTGTCGCGGGGTCTTAAGATCCACCAAGTAAGTGGCCTTACCCTTCTTCTCCAACACCTCAAATGGGCCTGTCCAACGATCTTGAAGGGCACTTAGCTCTCCAGGTTCCATCACCCATACTTTTTGGCCAGGCTCCAACTCCACCGGGTGAGCATTTTGGTCGTACCATTCCTTCATTACTGCCTGGCTGGCCTCCAAGTTTTCAGAAGCCTGCTTCCACAACTTGGCCATCTGGCTTCTGAAGGCAAGCATGTAGCTCACCACATCCTGAGGAGGTTTTCTGGGAGACTTTTCCCATCCATCCTTCACCAGGCTGAGAGGCCCACGCACAGGGTGCCCATACAACAATTCAAAAGGGCTGAAGCCCACTCCCTTCTGCGGCACCTCTCTGTAAGAGAACAGCAAGCAAGGTAGGAGGACGTCCCATTTCCTCCGTAAGCTCTCCGGCAGACTTCTTATCATGCCCTTCAGGGTCTTATTAAACCTCTCAACCAGTCCATTTGACTGGGGGTGAAAAGGAGTGGTGAACCGGTAGGTCACTCCACACTCCTTCCACATTGTCCGCATGTAAGCTGACAGGAAGTTGGTCCCCCTGTCGGACACAACTTCCTTGGGGAATCCTACACGGGTAAAGATTCCCATCAGGGCCCTAGCCACCACAGGTGCAGTAACAGTCCTCAGAGGGATGGCCTCTGGGTACCGTGTGGCATGATCCACCAGAACCAGGATAAACCTGTGACCAGCTGTTGTTGGTGGATCCAATGGCCCTACAATGTCGATGCCCACCCTTTCAAAGGGGGTGCTAACGACTGGAAGTGGTTCCAGGGGAGCCTTTAGCTTCACCCCTGTTTTCCCACTGGCCTGGCAGGATACACATGTCCGACAGTATGTGTTGGACGCCACTTTCATCTGAGGCCAGTAAAAGTGGAGGACAAGCCGTGCAAAGGTCTTGTCCTGGTCTAAGTGTCCTGCCAGTGGTATTGCATGAGCCAATTCCAGCAGAAAGGCTCGGTATTGCTGCGGGACCACCAAGGCCCTTGATGAGCCAGGTAGAGGTACCTTAGGTTCACTGTAGAGGAGTCCATCCTCCCAGTAAATATGGTGGTGTCCCGTAGCATCACCTGCTGCCTGGGCTTCAGCCTGACGCCTCAGTCCCTCAAGGGTAGGGCACTCCCTCTGCCCCTTACAGAATTCCTCTCTGGTAGGTCCTCCCTCCACATGCCACTCAGCAGGGATGGGTAAATCGTCCAGAGAGTCTACTTCCCCCTCCATGGACTCCTGGCCTACCACCGCAGGTGGCCGATCTGTCACATGGGGCGTGGAAGCCGAAGCAGGCTCTTCCTGTCTCCGGGTCTGTCCCTTTTTGGCAGCGGGTTGGGCCATTGTTCCAGGCTCCAACCCAGGCGAACTCCCTCTCCGGGCAGTCGCAGACCGTGTGCTTACACAGGCCCAGTCAGGTGTACCCAGCATCGCAGAATGCGTCCGGTATTCCACCTCTCTCCAAGTGTTGTGCTCCATGTCATTCCCCAACAGACAATCAACTGGCACGGCAGGGCTTACGGCAACTCGAAGTGAACCTGCAACCCCCTCCCACTCAAAGGGAACCTCAGCCACTGGATAGTGGCCCATTCTGCCGTCAGCCATCGCGGCGGGGTGGAGTACATTAGGAACAACCTGCTCTGGAGACACCAGTTGACTTCTCACCATAGTCATACTGGCTCCTGTATCTCTCAGAGCTTCCCCTCTTTGGCCATTGATGGTAACCCATTGCCCATACTTTGTAGTATTTGGGGGCACCTGGATCTTTGGAACCATCTAGTGAAGTAGTGTGGCTCACTGGTTAGAGGCGGCAGACCCGAGAGCAGAGGACGGCCCGGGACCAGGGTTCGATTCCCGGCGCGGCAGGTTTCTGGACCAGGGTCAGCGGACTCGATAATTCTCTCGCCTCGGTGCCCACTCTGATCAGCGTTCACATTCGGCAACTCTGGGCATTAGCTTGCCTCATCTTCACTAACGGCCCCACCAGACCGCCGGGGATGCCTGGTCTCACCCTGGAGATACCCATTAAGGGACCATCTCTCAGGGAAGCCAGGAAGGGTTTCGCAGCGGTCGAAGCGCCTTGGGACCCTACGGGTAAGTAGTGCGCTATATAAATGCCTATACACACATCTCCCGCTCTCCCAGGGACACTAAGGTGACACCCGCCCACTCACCCCCCTTATTTAAGGGCAACTCCTCCCCGAGCGCTACACTAGCTACTCCCGGTGACTTTCCTCCGGTGGGAGGGGGTGGTCTCTTTGGGCATCTGACATCTCCCTTATAATGTCCAACACCACCACATTCAAAACAGTGGAGAACCCTTGGCTGCTGGCTTTGGCCAGGATTAGGGTTTCTGGGCGGGTTTGCCCTAGGGATGAAACCTGCTCCCTTACCTTGGAAATTATTTTGGGGACCTTTGGAGAACTCCTTCTTTTTATCTCCCCCCTCCTTCTTCTGGGGGGCGCCCTGTCCGGCTTTTTGAGAATCCCCTCCAGTCCCCTTTGAGGACACCCGGGTACTTGCCCAAGTGTCCGCCTCCTCTGCAAGCTTCCGGGGATCGGTCAGCTTGCTGTCCACCAGGTGTTGGCGCAACTCGGGAAAACATTTCTCGAGGAGGTGTTCTTTCAAAAATAGATTGTACAGCCCCTCATAATCTTTCACCTCGCTGCCCTTGACCCAACCCTCCAAAGCTTTCTTGGCGTAGTCTAAGAAGTCTACCCAATTCTGGGTACTCAGTTTGTGACTTCCCCTGAATTTCTGTCTGTATCTTTCAGGGGTAAGTCCAAACTTCTTCACCAGTGCCACCTTCATTGCAGGGTAGTGGGTTTGCTCATCCTGCTCCAGAGCCAACAAGGTGTCTCTGCCAGCAGGTGGCATGTATTTATACAGCCCACCTCCCCAGTGAGTTTCTAAGATGCCGTGAGCCCTTAGAGAAACTTCGTAGGCGGCCAGCCATTTGGCAATGTCATCGCCTGGGGTGTAACTAGCGATGACATCTTTGGGTAAATAGGGTCTGGGTTCCCTGGTGTTCACTTTCTTTTCGCTGCCACCATTATCTGGATTGGGAGGCCTTTGTATTAAGGCTTGTAGGTCCATCTCTTTGATGGTTCGCTCATGGGCTAACCTCCTTTCCTCCCTTTCCATCTCCATCCTAGCTAATTCCAACTTCATTCTCCTCTCCTCCCTCCTATCTTCTAGCTCGGCGTCAGTTAAACCCCTGTCTGAGACGCTGCTGCTCGCCCTCGAAGGTATCCTGGGACCGGTCAGCAGATTCCCCCTCCCAGGTTGGTTCAACATTGCAATCTCAAGGACAGTGTCCCCGTCACTCTCTTCAGTATCTGGTTTTTCCACTAAATGAGCTTCCACCCATGCCCTTATGCTTGTCAGCAACTCGCCTTTCTTGGCACCTTTGTTAAAGAATACCCCTTGTTGCTGACACCATTCTCTGAGTTGGGCCACAGTATTGGATTCTAGCTCTTTAAAATTCAATTCCATCTTTCACTATGGAATAAAATTAACACACAGGAGAAAACCAAGAAGTGACCTGAGGTTAACCTCCACCCACCACCAGAAATAAATTTAGAAAAAACAAAATTCAAATTAGGAGGGCCGCAAGGAGAAAACTCCTGGTGTAGGTCAGTGTATTGCGTTGAATTACTAATGAGTAGCTGCAACCAAGTCAGTATCCCACCGCTAGGCACCAATCTGTTAGAACCTGGGGTAGCCTGGCCTAGGGCAAGACATACAGTTCAGAGGCACAGTGTGAAGGTTGCAGACCACCCAACAGTAAAACCACGCAATGACACTCAAAAAGATAACGCTACACCAAAAATGTGGAAAAATAAGTACTGCTTTATAAAAATAATCTTTCTGTTCTTCGGTTTCAAATTATACAATTTAGGACATTTCAGTTCTTCTCAGAAATAACAATTATACCTTTTAAATTACTAAGCAAATTATCAATTGGCTTCTCAGAAATAACAATTATACCTTTTAAATTACTAAGCAAATTATCAATTGGCTTCTCAGAAATAACAATTATACCTTTTAAATTGCTAAGCAAATTATCAATTAGCTTCTTCAGTACATTACATTTAAATGTCTTGTCATCAGTATCACTACCTTCAGAGAGGCTAACTTATTCTCAGCATTTATCATTAACAATACATTTAATCAGATCCCAGCATTCCAGATTTGCAGATGTAGTCTCCTCTGATACGCTTTAACCTTAACTCTCTACCCACCTTCGTTCATAGAAGAATTATTTAGCCTCCCTCTACTCTAACTCCTGGCAGTTGAATTATCTACTAGGGTTATCATTAGAATTATTTGAATCAGATTAACAGTTTACATTTGTAAGTTCCCTCCACCTTCAATGTTATATTATAAACTGTTACTTCTCAGGACCAGAGGGACGCTCCCCAGCACCAGCCTGATCCTGATCTAGTCAGTTGGCAGTCTCTGCTCTTCTGAGAGACACTTCTCCACTTGTAACTTTTCCCCCTCCCTTCTCAATCCCTCCTTACTTCGTTTGGTGTGAGGGGGGGGGGTCTGGGCTCTCCGGCCCGTGTCTCCGCCGATTTCAGGAGACAGGCCAAAGGCTTCCGATTCTTTCAAATGATCCCGGGGCCTCCTGACCTCCCGCCTCGCTAGTGCGGAGGCAAGGGATCAAATCACCTGGATTCCACTGCTCGGGCAGAAGGGCTCGTAACAAATGGACCGCCCCGCTTCCTTTCTCCTTAGAGAAGCAGGGGTCCTTGCTGCAGACGTTTCCCGCTCTGATGCGGGGCCTCGATGCCCGGCGGCTGCTCCTCTCTGTTTCCCTCGCCGTCGGCTGTCTGGATTTTCCTCACCTCGGAAGGAGCGCAACACGCATGCGCGGGGAAGTAGCGACCCGCCTCCGGAGCCTGCTCGACCCTAGGCCCTTCCTGGGGATTAGCGGAACCAACGAGAATGCGCAGTAGCGCTGGTCACAGTCCCTGCGTCCCCTCTCACTCAGTCAGCGCTGCCTCAGGGGCGCATACGAGACCCCAGGGGGCCCGGCCCACGAAGGAACAAGGCAGCAATGGAAAGACAATTAACCCTTTCACTCTACTTGGCAGGTCCAGACACCGGTAAGGGGTAGGGACAGAGATCTCCGCTTCAGGCAGGCCAAGAACCTGCGGTCACCACACAGATAGGAGGCAGAGCTGGCTTGTCACTTATAAATCTCCCAGCCCTTCATATACCTCACAGTTCTGCTAGTACTCAATACTGGACAGGGGCAAGTGAAATAATAGAGGGGTTACCCAGATCAATTCTCAGCGCAGGGCCACGTGCAGCTCCTCAGCCCACTGGGATTAACCCCTTCACTTGACTGGAGGCGCCTTACTGTCCAGGGTCAGCAGGATGAAACTAACACGGCTAGGACAACAGGCCTGGGGGGGAAAAATACCTAGACAGAGGGCAACCCTTGTAGAGTAGACCACCCTTCAGGATCCTACCCCTACCAGACCTCAACCTTCACTCCAGCTGTTCCTCACTGACAGACAAAATGGCTGCCCCGCATTCCGCCTTATATAGGCTGCCCTTCAGTGGTCTAGAATGGACCAGAAGGTTCTAGAACGCCCTATGCTAGGCTATGGCCAAGTTCTGAGTGTGACAGTTAGGGCAGTTGGAAGCCACCATTTTGTGTGGTTCCAACTTTTCCTGTCTGAACAGGCCTCTGGGCCTGAGGTGAAAAATAATGAGGGGGGAAAATAACACCTATCCCCTGGGCCAACACCTAGAAAAAGTCAGTGAACAAAAATTATCAAGGGTATGAGGGGCAAAAAGGGGACAAAATAAATAATAATTTGGAGGGACTACGCAAAAAAACCAGACAGGTCTAACAATGAGCATTTAAAAAAACTTACATTCTAACAGAAAGGAGGAACATTTTATCTAATGGGAAGAAGCAAAAGTAAAAATATAAAAATATGAGCGAGAACTTACTGGGGCCAGCGGAGCCGTCTTCCGCAGCCGGGCCACTGGTGGTGGAACTTCCACCCGACGCGGCACTGGTGGAGACAACCTCTTCGACCTGAACCTCTAATGCCCTCTTCTTGCCTCCGGGAGCTGAAGAAATAAAGAAGATAACAATAATAGATTAGTGGTGCAGTTAATCTCCTAGGACATATTTTGACAGGTAAAGGCAAATGCAGTAATATATTGACATTATACTTTTCTAAAACCGAATGCCTATATTATCCAGTTAACCTATTCTTAATTTCGGAAACATTATCTAAACCCTACTCCAAATTTCCTTAACTACAGTTGGAAATACTTGATCTTTGCTTCACAAATCGAATCCCCTTTGATGTGTCAACTCAGTCAGTTTCTCTTTTCAATGCATATTTTGCATTATACATCACTGGAACATTGCTTGGAACTGTACACACTACCTAAAAAGAAAGGCACAGAGAATGCTAACTCACAGTTAATATATTACTACCACTACCACAGTATCACCATCATAGTGACAAGAGGACAGAGGAGTCAGCATAACTTCTTACATAACGAGCCCAAGCAAGCAACTACAGCAACAAGCAGAAGTAGGATGCACTGAGCACCTGGCTCTCTCAAATTGGAGCACATAATATTTGTAATGTTACGTTACGTGAACTTAACTTACCTTTGAGTGTGAGCAGCATGCTATTTGGAAAAAGAAATTAGCATTATAGGATAGGACATAACAAATTACTAATAGTTAATTACTAGTACTCACCAAGCCACACAACCTGGAGGCCCAGCAGGTCGAGCAGGTTCCTCTCCCAGTCCAGGATATTAGAGCAGCAGTACCTCAGCTGCTGCTGGGTGCGCCAAACTCCAGTGCTTTCGTGAACACAAAGGAATACACTACCCCACAGCAGCTGATACTCTTATAGGCTGTACCCACACCCAGACCTGCCGCCTGCTGCTATCATGGAGGAGAGGTGGTTCGGCACACAAAAAACGAGTGCAGCCACATCTTCCATGCTAAATATGGTGCTGCACTTGCACTGCCTCTCTCCCGCTCTGACATGGCGCCGGAGGAATATGAAAAGAGAAAGACCGGAGGAAGAGAAGAAATAGACTAGAGAGGCAAAAATTAGGAAGTTTGGGGAAAGGTAATAAAAGTCACATAAAAAGAAATTTAAAAGAGGCAAACACGTAAAATACACCAGCACAAATACTCATACTAAGGAAATAAATGTAAAACAGATCAGAATACATTGAATAAAGTTAGGATGGCAAAGATATAGTTAGGATTCAGAAATAGGCCCAGCACCATGCACAGAATAGGAAAACTAAACGGCCTCATGGGCAATCATGTGGTGCCCTTCATGTGTGCGTTGCTATGTGGAGTGCGCTAATTGCACTCAGTATGAGTGGGCGGCTGAGCACAAATCCACCCGCTCACATGGAGTTGGGCAGAGTTCACAGAATTTTCTTTCTGAGTGAAACTCAGCAAACTCCACCCACTCAAGCAACCAAATGTTGGGCACACCTGAGGACAATTAATGAAGGAGCATGCAGGGGAGATGGCGGCGCAGCTTAAATAATCGACACTCGTCGTGGCCTCTGAGGAAAGAGTAAGATGACTCTGAAACGCCTCAGGCCAGTGGACGTGAAATGAGGGTTGTCAAGCTGGCAGTTTGCCGTAATAAAAGTTGGAAACGTACCCGCAGCGGTGTGTGTCTTCGCTGGGCAACCTTTTTTGATATATATATATATATATATGTGTGTGTGTGTTTAGTGCAATGCTAGCACAGGGATGTTGGGACTCACAGTCTTGATTCATTGCAGTGCAGTTAAGTAAAGATGCAAGAGTAATACTCTGATGGGTTAAGATAGAGCAGTAGAATCAGGCCCTCATCCCACTAGAATTTAACTTTCCATACCTACGAGAATCTCGTCCCGATCTCTCTCACACCCTCCCTGGGAACGGCATAACTGGGTGGCAGATTTGAGCAACAACAGTTCTGCACAACTACATCTGCAGGTTGACTGAGGCCTCCTGCACTCCTCCTTTTTAAACACTAAAACTGGCTTTCACAATATTCTGTTCATTTTTCACTGATTCTTGTGCTGTTATCAGGTGTTTATGGCTTTTCTCTTACCAGTGCACATCAATCATCCTCCCAGGTCCTTTTGAAGTATATCCAACCCCTTTCAGGGTCGGTACAAGCTCAACAGTATGTCTCTCCCATGATTCCCATGGCTACCGGACCCGTAAATAGAACACCTAAGCAGATAGTTGCGTCTATGGAATGTCAAAAATAGGCATCACCATCTCAGTATGTTTCACTGGTTCTCTTCATCCATTTTCACTCATCAACATTGTCTAAGATAGTTTATTTTTTATTTTTTTATTTATTAAAGTTTTGTATAGCGCTAGCTGGACCCGAAGGTATCAGAGCGCTTCACAACATGTACAAAAAGGCATTAGAGAGGCAATGAGGAAGGAGAACAGAGCAGGGAGCACATGGGTGAAGAGAAAGACTTTACAATATAAACAGGAGCGCAAAAACAGGATAGAGTCAAAAGCGAGACATCCGGCTCTTGGACCGCAGCGAAAATGGACTTTAAAAGTCAGACGTGGAGATCTTACTACAATCCAGAGCGCTCAAGGAAGAGGGCTTTGAGTAACATCTTGAATTTCGGGAAGGATGCGGTCGTTCTGATATGTAGGGGGATGGCGTTCCAGATTTTGGGAGCATTGCCCGCAAAGGATTTGCTGGATGTTTTGTGTTTCTGGGATTTCAGAGGAATGAGTAGGAGCGTGTTGGAGCTTCTGAGGTTCCTAGATTGACCGGCTTTTTTGAGCTTGTTGGCCAGATATTCAGGTTTTCCTGTGTGCAGGGCTTTGTGAGTGAGGCAAGCTGTGCGGAAACTGGCTCGTTGGACAATAGGGAGCCACTTCAGGTCCTTAAGAGCCGGGGAGATGTGTTCGTATTTCCTGGTTCCTGTGACCATTCTTGCTGCGGCGTTGAGGGTAGAGGTCAGAGGACCCAGGTGAGATTTGGCTGAACCAGTCAGCGTAGCGATGCCATAGTCAATTCTGGAGAGTACCAGAGCCTGAGTGGCCTGTTTCAGGTCTTTCGAGGGGAGGAAGGGTTTCAGTTTGTAGAGGAGTTTCAGGTTCAGGAAAGCACTTTTGGCAGTTTTTGAGATGTGTTCTTTCATGTCCAGTTTAGGGTCCAGGGTGATCCCTAGGGATTTTACGGAGTTAGTAGGAACAAGTGGAACATTCAGGGCGTTTAAGGCTTTGAGCCATTCTAGGATTTGGGGGTTTTCATCTGTGTTCGAGATGAGGAGCACTTCGGTTTTTCCTTCATTGAGTTTTAGGTTGTTGGATGCGAGCCAATGTTGGACTTCAATGAGTGTGCAGTTCAGTCTGTGGATGTCTGCGATCGAAGTGGTTTCCAGGTAGAGTTGTGTGTCATCCGCGTAGAGGTGGAAGGGGATGTTGGACTTCCTTAGAATTGACGTGAGGGGCTCCATGTATATATTGAATAGTTGAGGTGAGAGTACGGACCCTTCGGGTACACCTCTAGTGATGGGGAGAGGGTCCGATTCGCAGCTTTTGATTTTGATTCTTTGAGTGCGGTTGAAGAGAAAGGAGGAGAACCATTTCAGGACCGTCTTTTCCATGCCTGCTCTCTTCTGGAGGACATTGAGTAACAGGGCATGATCCACTGTGTCAAATGCTGCCGAAAGGTCTAAGAGGATGAGAAGGCTACATTGGTTGGAGTCGAGCGACATGTGAAGATCGTCCAGGACATTAGGATTGCGGTTTCTGTGCTGCAGCCTTTTCTAAACCCTGATTGGTGTGGGTCGAAAAGATTCGTGCTTTCTAGGTGCTGGGAGAGCTGAGACAGCACGCATTTTTCCAGAATTTTCGATAAGAGTGGAAGGTTCGAAACTGGTCTGAAGTTATTCATGTCCTTGTGGTCCAGGCCGGGTTTTTTTAGGAGTGGAGTGACTTGACCTATTTTCAGGCAGTCAGGGATGGAGCCCTCGCTCAAAGAGCTGTTGATGATCTTGGCCCAAGTTGGGGCTAGAGTGAGCTTCAGGTCTTTTGTTATTCTCGGGGGAAGCTGATCAAGGGAGTGAGATGAGGGATTGGTGGTGGCTATGAGTTTGCTTATCACTTCAGCCTGGATAAGCCGGAAGGAGGACCAGCGAATGGCTGAGGTTGCTGGCCTGATGAGGGTAGTTCCGGAGGGAATGGCTGAGGGCATAGCACAGAGTGAGCGATCAATTTTAGCAATTTTTTCGTTGAAAAAGATGGCAAATTCGTCACATAGAGATTTGGAAGCTACCCTGTTGTCTATCACAGAAATGGATGTTTGGTTCCTGATGATGTTGAAGAGTTCTTTAGGGCGGTTTTTAGCATTGTCCAGAGCGGAGCAGAAGAAGGACGACTTTTTTTTCTTGATATGGTTGTAGTAGCTTTTACGAGTTGCCTTGAGTTGGTCCCTGTTGAGGGAGGTGGGGTTGGTCCTCCAGGATCTTTCCATGGATCTTAGGTGTCTTCTTTTATCGTTGATGTCTGTGGAGAACCAGGATCTGGAGGGGAAGTTTCTTGGTTTTTTAGTTTCCGCGGTGCCAGCTTGTCTAGGACGAGCTCCAGGTTGGCGTGGTACCGCGAGGTGAGTTCCGTGGTGGAGACGAGTTCCGTCGAGTTTGAGAGGAGTGAGCTAAGTCCCTCTTCTAGCTTATCGGGCGGAATTCTCAAAAAGTTTCTGACCCACTTGGGGGAGGTTTGAGTAGGTGGGAGGGACAGAACCGAGTGATTGATTTGGAAGAGAATGGCATGATGATCCGACCAGTCCACCGGGATGATGTGGTCGATCGAGATTGTCTTTTTATCCGTGATGATTGCATCAAGGATTGCTCCTCTATGGTGGGTTTCCTCTGTGCAGTGCTGGGTTAAATCGTAGTCATGTACAAGGGAGGTGAGAGATTGGATGAGTGGGTTTTTCGTTACATTCCATCTTATGTTGAGGTCGCCAAGAATTATTCTGAAGTCGCTATCCAGAGCGGTTTGTGTGATCAGGTCCGTTAGCTGAGCGCCAAATTCGGAGGAGTTGCCCGGAGGATGGTAGAGGAGAAGGCATTGAAGTGGACAGTGGTTCGGCGAATTGAGGCTGACCGAAAGGCATTCAAAGGAGTTGTAGATGACGGAGGGAGATTCAGTGATGGAGAAGTCATTTTTGTGGATAATAGCTATTCCGCCCCCTTTGTGTACAGGCCTGTCTTTGTGGATAATAGCGAATCCGTGTGGCAATAGCGTGTCCATGATGGGAGGGGATAGCGTGTTAAGCCATGTTTCAGTGATGAAGGCGACATCCAGGTCATGGGAGAGAATGGTTTCGGCAATTTCTGTAGCATGTTTGACGGCGGAGCGGCAGTTGATGAGCATACAGTTAATCGGACGGACCACATTCGATTTTGGATTGCCAGAAGTAGCTCTGGGTAAGGAGGAGAGATAGGATGGTGGTCTGTGAGCTTTTCGGGGGGGGGGGCGGGTCTCTACCTACTCCCGTGATGACTTGAATCGGGACGAAGGGTGAATGGGATTGGGGTTGAGCTTGGGCTGGCTGGGAAGGAGGGGATTTGTAGGAGGCGGCGAGGGAGCTCACTTCTTGTGGCGAAAGGGAGGGAATTCTTCTAGGGCTGTCAACTCGTGGTTCAGTCCTGGGTTTGTTGGGAGGAGGTTGGGAGCCTAGGGGGGGCCTGGACCCAACTGGAGGTCGAGAGACAATCCTAATTGGAGGTTGTTGGAGGAGGGGTGGTGCTTAACCCATTCGCATCACAACGTCTTCCACATACTAGGCCCTATATGCTACACTACCTCCTTTTGATGAGTGTCAATGCATGCGAAAACCAAATCATTTGATTACACCAATAGTCAGATTCCTATGGAGTCCAGTAAATATTGAACTAAACATCTCTACTTTAACATTTATCTGTTGAGTGCTTACATATAGGTTGCAGCTCCTGGTGCCTAGCCAGGAAATATTGTTAACTGCTGAATATAAGAGGTAGTGCACATGGGTTTTTTGAAGTGGTGTAGTTAGACCTACTGCCACCCGGGGCAGACCCTAAGTTTTCCGCCCGGTGCAGGTAAGAGTTGGGGCGGCGGCCATCCAATGACTTGCTTCAGGGGGTTCTGGCGTCCGATGGACAACTTGTTTTCGGGGAGCAGGGGGATGGTGGTAGTTGACAGACACAACTTGCTCACCTCTTCTGCCCCCAAATACAGTGCCACCCAGGGTGGACCACCTCCCACCACCCCTCAGCTATGCCACTAGTTGCTTGCTATAAAGAGTCAAACAAATGGCAATGTCTTTTGTAAACATAGCAGCTGTGTGAAGTTTAGTCTAGCAATCTCTGCATACTGTTTAATAGCTTCTAATCTAGGTAATTTAATGTGCTTAAATCATTATGCTGGTCACATTATGAATGCATATCACATGTTCTTCTCTAGTCTGTATGAATCTGTTCATGATTTCTAATTCGCAATTGTGACATGGGCCATAACTGTTGTGTCCATTTATCACATAGCTGATCTTAGAGTGTAACATTCCCTTTGCTGACCAAGATTTATAATATGATAGGATAAATACTACTTGCATGAAGAGCTTGCTTGCCTCCTCTGCTAGGCACTGATATTACCTACGGTGACACCTTAAAGATGGAGAAAAAATAATTCATTACAGTATTTACACGTCATGTTCATGATAGATTTCTGCACCAGAACCCTCAAAGGCTGTATTGTCGTCATGCCTGGCCCCGGAGCGTGACATCAGGGCCAGGCACAACAGGAACGGGAAGTGAGGTAGTCGGAAGGGCGGAGGGATAGGCAGTAAGGGTGTAGGAAAGAGAAAATAAAGATGTGTGTACCCTGTATGCCTGTCTGTCTCCTTCTTTACTCAGAGAGACATGAAACTGGTGACGAGGATTGGATGGGAAGGACCCACCGACCGGCGCACATTCAAAAAGGCGCAGCATTACCTGCTGTGAGGCCGATAACTGTCACCGACGCCCGCTGTGCTGTGGACCGCGTCTAAATCGAGTGTATGCCGTCCATGACATCACGGTCAGCACAGGCAGCCACCACAAGTCTGCACTAACCCCTGAATGTCTGAGTCTCAGTGGGGTAAGCCTCATCACCATGTGCTGTGCCTGCAACTTGCACGCTTCCGTCCTTGCCGGCGGCCATATTGAAGTCAGGCCCCTTTGCAGACCCTGCCAGCATTCCGGCAGCCATCTTACAACCAGGCGAATAACATAATACTAATATTGCTACAATACAAGGTAAATAAGATAGAGCTCCTGAGCGTCATTGTTGCCCGCTGCACCCTCGCATTGCCAGGCGCCCGCTCTGCTCCCAAGTGTCATTGCTGCCCGCTGCACACTCGCCAGACGCCCGATCTAGAGGCCCTGCTGAATTGGGATGAGCGAACAGAATCACTTGCCCGTTGTCATGTCTGTGTCCCCAGACACCTCGCAGAATGTGCAGCCAGGTCCAGCACTAAACGCACAGCCAGGGCCAGTAATGCTGGGGGTATTGTTCCTGCTCCCTCGAGAATCTCTGTTGCTAACATCTGGAAACAGCATGGGTCCAAGGTGGCAAGGCTGGTTGGAAGACTTTGGGGACTTCAGGAAAGGATCGCAAGTCGTGGAGCCCAACCAACAACGTATCGCCTTGCGCAATCTAGTGTCCAAAGACGTCGGACAAATTATCAAATTATCAAAGAACTACCACCGGCCACATCAGCCTCCTATCAAGACGTAAGAGAGGCGCTGAACAGAAAATTCCTCCACAAGTGAAACCTGGATTACAAACGTTACACCTTCAATTTGGCGTCACAAGAAAAAGTTGAAGCAATGGGTGATTTCATTAAGCGCCTCAAACGCCTAGCTCGTTACTTCGAATTTGACAATTTCACTGCTGAAGATGTACTTTGCCTACGGATCATAGAAGGGTGTCAGTCCAAATCTCTATGCCGTTGCCTGCTGAAGAAACACTACTCACTCAATGACATCGAAGAGCTCACATGAATAAATGATTAGGCTATAGAACATGCAAAAAAAATGGAAGCAGGCAAGACGGAGAAACGTGAACAAGCCTTTCGACTGCATTCCTAAACAGATTCATCACGCCAATCAGAATATAGAAAGCCTTCGAAATCTACGAGCCAAACTCGCAGCGGAAACAAAAACAGCAACAATCGGAAACAACAATTGCAGTTTTATCGCTGCAGCAAAGATTACCCTCACAAAGACCCCTGCCCAGCCATGGGACAACAATGCCACCACTGCGGGAAGGAAAATCATTTCAAAGCGGTGTGTCAAACTTACCACAAGGAAGCCACACCAACAAAACAAAACCCAGACCTCGTCATCACACAAGAGCAATACACGAGAGAAGAGACAGGTCAACTAGCTCATCAAGATCCAGTACACGTCACACCTCTCATATTGGTCCCGACGATCGTCATCAAGGGAATCGTCGGCCCTCACTCCCATATTGCAGGACAACGATGAATATGTATGCATGGCAGCAGACCGGACCGACTAAATAAGTACCCCAGACTGCACATTCAAATGGGAAATCACCCCGCAAAGTTTGTTTTAGACACTGGTGTGTCACTCAACTACATATGCACAACTGAATACAAGAAAATTAATCCAAAACCTAAACTACAGCCAGCAGTTGTGCGTGTTTACACATGGATGTCCAAATAACCACTGCCGTGCCTAGGACAATTCCATATGTCTCTGACATATGAAGACAGAACAGTGCATGCACAAATACATGTCATAGAAGGACCTGAAGCGGCCGACTGCCTTCTTAGTCCACCCACAGCTGAGAGCTTAAAACTGGTGGAAATTCTGTACAAAGTTGATGACACCTGACATCATTAGCAAATTTCCAAAGCTATTCTCTGGACTAGGAAACAAGCTCACTTTAACATCCATTTGCACATAAACTAACAAGAAAAACCTGTGGACCAACACCACCGGAAAGTACCTTTTTTACCTCCAACAAGCAGTGGATGAAGAGCTGCAAGATTTTCTGAGAGCAGACATTAAAGAGAAATCAACCAGACCCACCCCGTGGGTATCACCAGTGGTAGTAGTGCCCAAACGGGGATCAGAAAACAAAGTGCATCTCTGTGTGGACATGCGAGCCCCAAACATAGCCATAGAATATACATGACACCCAGGACCTCATGTCAGAGACATGATCACTCGCATGAACAGAGCAAACACCTTTTCAAAATTAGATCTAAACAAGGGTTATCGCCAGCTTGAGCTCCTCGAGAAGTCCCGGTACATCACCACTTTCACCACACACCAAGGGCTCTTCAGATACAAACGCCTCAACTTCGGAATTTTATCCGCAGTGGAAATATTCCAAGAGGCGGTGAGGCGAGTCATCTAGCACATTTCAAACTCATAAAACAACAGTGATGACATCCTAGTGTTCATTGAATCTCACAAGAAACATGACAAGGCCCTAGATCATGAGTGTCATGCTCTTCTGAATGCCAACCTCACGCTCAACCAAGACAAATGCGAGTTTCATAAATCTACATTAAAATTATATGGTCACATCTTCTCCAGTGACGGAATGTGACCTGATCCTGAAAAAGTGTCAGCCCTAGCGAACACACCATGCCCCGAGATGTCAGCGATGTATGATCCTTGCTCTGCATGGCCAGCTACTGTGCCCGTTACATCAAGGACTACGCCGCCATCAGCTATCCTCTGCTGGAACTTCTAAAACAATGCCAAATCTTTCAATGATCAGCCAAATGTGAGCAAGCATTCAGCCAAATCAAAACAGCAGTACGTTCTGCCATCAACCTGGCATACTTTGATCCCCGCAACAGAAATCAAGGTAAACGCAAGCCCTGTAGGACTCAGAGCCATTTTAGCACAATACGAGGATGAAGGAGATCAGCGACATATCGTAGCATACGCCAGTCGTAGTCTCAGAGATACTGAGAGAGCTTACTCACACCAGAAAAAGAGAGCCCTGGGGTTGTGTGGGCATGTGAGCACTGTAATGTTTTCATCTATAGGAAGCACTTCACACTTACACTCATCACCGACCATCACGCTTTCATAACAATATTCGGGAATCCAAAAGCAAAGATGCCTCATCGGTTCGAAAGCTGGGGTATTCGCCTCCAAGAATATATGTAGACCATTGTTCACAAGCCAAGGAAGGCGGAGAACCCAGCAGATTACATATCGCAACATCCCAGGATGTCAACACGAACAAGGCACTTACTGGCAGAGAAATACATTCACTTTGTCATTGATCAGGCAAGACCGCCCGCTGTACCACTGGAAGCAATCACAGAAGCCACTGCTAAGGACGCCACTCTCCAAAACATAATGCACCGAATCCGCACAAACTCATGGAGACACTTGGAAGAAACACCAAGTGACAGAACCATCAACACACAAGAACTCGCATCTTTCCGACATGTCAAAGATGATCTCACAATCAGCACCAATGGACTATTACTAAGAGACAGACAAATTGTCATCCCTAACAACTACAACAAGAAATTGTTAACTTAGTGCACGAAGGACCCAGAGGCGTTGTAGCAAAGAAGAAAGGACTACAGAAGCGAGTCTGGTTCCCGTCCCTTGACCAAAAGGTAGAAACCACACTCCAAGACTAGTCTCAATGCCAACTAGTAGAACGAGAAGAACCACACCTCCCACTTCAAATGTCTGACCTCCCAGACAGCGTATGGCAACAAGTGGCCATTGACTTCTTCGGTCCGTTGAACTCCGGGAAGTATATTATTGTCATCATGGACGAATACTTCAGATTCCCCATTGCACAACAAGTATCACCAACAAGAGCAGCTGCGGTCATACCAGTCATGGATGAAGCATTTACTCCGAGGGGCATCCCATGCAGTAGTGAAATCAGATGATGGTCAACCATTCAATGGACATAAGTTCACAGAGTTTGCAAAACACCTGAACTTCAAACACCGGAAGTTCACTTCCATGTGGCCTCAAGCCAATGGGATTGTCAAAAGGTTCATGGCCACAATAAAGAAAACTATACAAAAAGCAGAGCTGACCCAACGGGACATTCAACCGGCACTAAATGAGGTGCTACGAGCCTATTGAACTATGCCGCACAGCACCACCAACAAATGCCCAGCTACTCTGATGCTCGTAGAACCCTGCGTACCAGAATACCAACTGCAGACACTGCCATGCATTCCAGGTCCCGGGTTACTGATCACAGGACATTGGTGGACCTTGACAGAGTCAAGAAGGCAAGAACCAAACAGTATGTGGACGGTCGTCGACAAGCTAGGGTGTCTGACATTCAGGAAGGAGATTGGGTGCTGGTCAGGCAAGAGCAGAAGACAAAGACCGACAGTCGCTACTGTGACTAACCACTACAAGTGACAAGTCGAAAGGGGACTATGATCACAGCTGCATCTGAGACCAAGAAAACCACGAAAAAGCGTCACACTTCAAGAAATGCAAGCCTGCAGTACATACCCAAGCAGAGGAGTCAGAACGTGAAACGGATGAATAAAGCTGAGAAACTGAGAACTGTGAAGAACCTGAATCACAGCGAGCCCAAGAGAGTCAAGAGAGGGGCGCCTCTCACGCTGACCACTGAGGACCATCAGGAGACCTACCCTGCTTATTGAAGAACTTTGAGCAAGTAAGCATTGAAAATTTAAAATAAAAAAGGGGGGAGACGTAGTGTTGTCATGCCTGGCCCAGGTGCGTGACGTCAGGACTAGGCATGACAGGAACGGGAAGTGAGGTAGCCGTAAGGACGGAGAGATAAGCAGGCAGAAAGGGTGTAGGAAAGATAAAATAAAGACTTGTGTACCCTATCCGCCTGTCTGTCTCTTTCATTACTCAGATAGACACGAAGCAGGCGTCCATTGTAGCTTAATTAGTCCAAAGGTAAGTCAAATTTGTTGTTCCATTATTTTACAAGTTATCACAACCATCTATTTGCATCGAGGCACTGGCACATTGCAGAGTAAAACCACCCTTTCATTAACTTTGATGTTGGGTGCACAAAAGGCATGCAGATCAGAGGTCCTGATCTCATATACATACGTCTGTACCCACATGGCTTCCATCTTTGCAATCATCAAAGCGACCTGGAACCACATCATTGGCATGGATCCCCTCATTCATGATCGCAGAGTGAGTTTCACTGCAGGCATAAATTACAGGCTCATTCTTTTCAAAAGCACAACATCTGTACTTAAAAGGATTTATTGCTATGGAAGAAAGCATGTAAGCACTTGGATTGCTTATGGTGTAAAGATTTTTTGTGCTAATAGTAAAGCATATTACTATTCAAAATTGGCGGATTACCATAAGCAAATTCACACTAGGCGATGTCGATTCTATGCACAGAAGATTGAATCTTCGAGCAACTTCTAGAGAGAACGTTTCCCAATTGTCAAATTCTTGTCCTCGTTGGAGCGAGTATCTGCATATATTATTCGATCTTGTGAGAGCTGTAATTCGATTGCCCATTTAATTTCAACAAGTTTGCTGAACTCTAGGATACCTTCCCCGAGACAGCTAGGGAATTTCGGTGCCAAGATGCCCAGTTTAATGTTCAAACTTCCAAGGATAGCCTCTCAACTCTCACTACTCTCTCTTTAGATGTACTCTGGATGGTTTTCACCAAGGTAAAACCGGGGGCCCCATCCGACCCGACCCCTCCCAGGATTTTGGTTCATGAGATGGAGACTATTTTGCCCTGTCTGAGCAACTTGCTTAGCATCTCATTTTCCATGGACATAGTATCTTTGAAATGAAAGCATGCCACTGTCCAGCCATTTCTTAAAAAATGTAATTGGGTCCGGGTTTACCTGAAAATTTCAGGCCAATTTTGCTGCTCCCTCAGAAGTTGCCAAGAAGCACATCAATTCCCAATTGATACGTTTCATAGAGACAAATAACTTGTACCATGAGACTCAATAAGACATATGGGCCCTGTACAGTACAGATACAGCTTTATTGCTGGTCTCTGAGTCTATTAGACTCTGTGTTGACCGTGATCAAACAGCGGCACTAATATTGCTGGATCTCAGCACAACATTTAATACCGTATCCCATGGCCTTCTGTTAGAACGGCTATGAAACTGCGATGTCAGGAGCATAGCGTTGAGGTGGCTGGCCTCCTTCCTCCAGAACTGCATCTCTCAGGTAGTTCGAAGACTTTTCTCATCAGAAGGGCTGCCTCTGCCACAGGGGGTGCCTCAGGGCTTTATGTCGAGCCCTCCTTTTTTTAATCTGTACATGTGCCCCCTGCCAGATGTCATCAAGAGACATTGAGTCTTATGCCAATGACACGCAACTTATGTTCACTCTCTCCCAGAATGAGGGTGGTGCTGCCACATACAAGAGATCCTGCCTGGTGGAACTTGCGGAGTGGATGAACAGGAGCTTCCTCAAGTTCAATGCCAATAAAACAGAGGTACTCATTGTTGGTAAACAAACCTCTGTTTGGTCATCAGCTTTGTAGCCTGATGCACTGGCTCCTACCCCATCTCCCAAGCCCAAAGTAAAAAGTTTAGGAATTCGGTTAAACACCATAGTAACATTTGTTAGCCAAATATCCTGTGTGGCCCGGAAATATCTTAGCACTCTCAAAACTCTGGTGTAAGTTATTTGCTTCCTCACCATAGCTGCCAGGAAAACAATAGTTCAGGCTCTTGTTATGTCCAGACTAGACTATTGTAATCTACTTCGGAACCACAAAGGGCAGGCTACAAAAACTGCAGAGTGCAAAATGCAGCAGCAAGTCTACTGCTGAGTCTCCCAAGATGTGCGCCCTCCGGCCCGGAAGAAACTACACAGGCTGCTGCTGAGCAAAAGGATTTCCTTTAAATTAAAGTTCCTCTGCCTTAATTTCTTTAATGGCAAAGGTCCTCCGTATCTCTTCCCTTTAATGAAACCTTACCAACCAAGTCAAAGGCTTAGGTCGACGGGAAATCACATTGCCGGCGGTCAGCGTTATGAAAAAAGCAGTGGATGCTGCTTTGGTTTCCAAGCCTCAAAGCTATGTAACACTCTATCCCTTCACCTGAGGTAAGGAACTTCAGAAACAACTTTCAGGAATAATCTTAAAACCTGGTTGTTCCAGCTGACCTAATTCAGTCCTGCTAGATGCTGCTGCTTGGTATTTTTCCTGTTCCTGGCTCAGCCTTAGTCTCCTTCTCGTTTAGGTAGCTTTTCATTTCCGATTCCCTGTTGATGTTCTTGCAGGGCATTCCTAGTGCGGGGACACTCCTTTTGGTATAACCATTGTGCTTTAAAATGTATAACAAAACATAACACTTCTTTTTCCCTGACTTAATATTGCTCCAGTGTGTGCTTTCTTTCATGGATGATTTGCGGCATACACACCTTCTTTCTAGTGATTCCAAATCTCACCCCCCACACCCTTTGGGTAGTATCTGGGGGTGCAGCTCTCTCCTCTATTTGTGGAATCAGCGCTCTAACACAGGTCAGTTTTGCAATTCTGTCAGGTGTTTGATATGATACAGCAGTATCTCCCTGATTCAGTAGTACCACTTTTTCTGCCTCTCTGTATTTGGATGAATAGACCCTCCCAACACTAATATTCCTTTGATAGTTAGGCTAGATGGTGGGGCAATCCCATCATATGTTCCTGCTGACATTTTCACTCCTACTCCCAGGGAGTCACCTTTGTCGGTCCTGTCTGTTGCCCTCCTGGCCTATGGTTTAACTCAAACAATGCTCTAATTTGGGTGTTATTCCATCCTATCCACTTCTGATGTGCTGATAACTTCCTAAACTGTCGCTTCAGCAAACCCTAAAATCTCTTCATCTTTCTTGCCACTCACGGATAATAACTACTGTATAATACCCACCGAACACCTTGTTTCTGAGCCCAATCCTGTACAGCTTCCCCTGAAAAATGTGTATCTCTGTTTGTCTGGATGTCCTCTGGCACCCCAGAGTGTCTAGTTAGGTAGTCTAGCCCCCCTAAAGTCGATTTCTGGTTTGCAGACTTTCATGGCAAGCCCAGCATGTGGCCAGAATAAGTGTCCTCCATAGCCAGTACATAGCTTTTGCACTATTCATGTGGCTGGGGTCCAATATAGTACATATGTCACACTGTGGAAGGTGCAGTTCCTCTTTTGATACATCTGCTTGATCTCTGGTTCAAGTGCATCTGTCTTAATCAATCAATCAATCAAAGACATTTATAGAGCGCACTACTCACCCGTAGGGTCTCAAGGCGCTAGGGGGGGGGGGTGCCGTTACTGCTCGAACAGCCAGGTCTTGAGCTTCTTCCTGAAGGAGAGGTGGTCTGGGGTCAGTCGCAGGTCGGGAGGGAGGGAGTTCCAGGTCTTGGCGGCCAGGTAGGAGAAGGACCTTCCTCCTGTTGTCGCTCTTCGGATGCGGGGGACGGCGTCGAGGGCGTGGCTGGTTGATCGGAGGTGGCGCTTGGGAGCGTAGAAGTTGATTCGGTTGTTGAGGTAGCTCGGGCCTTGATCGTGTAGGGCTTTGTGTGCGTGGGTGAGGAGACGGAAGGTGATTCTTTTGTTGACGGGGAGCCAGTGCAGGTCTTTCAGATGTCCGGAGATGTGGCTGTTTCGTGGGATGTCGAGGATGAGTCTGGCTGAGGCGTTCTGGATCCGCTGGAGTCTCTTCTGGAGCTTGGCGGTGGTTCCGGCGTAGAGGGCGTTGCCGTAGTCCAGTCGGCTGGTGACGAGGGCCTGGGTGACAGTCTTCCTGGTCTCGGTGGGGATCCACCAGAAGATCTTCCGTAGCATGCGCAGGATGTTGAAGCATGACGAGGAGACGGCGTTGACTTGTCTGGTCATGGAGAGGGAGGAGTCCAGGATGAAGCCCAGGTTGCGTGCGTGGTCCGTCGGTTTGGGTGCGGTGCCCAGGGCGGGGGGCCACCAGGAGTCGTCCCAGGCGGAGGGTGAGGAGCCCAGGATGAGGACCTCCGTCTTGTCTGAGTTCAGTTTCAGGCGGCTGGTCGTCATCCACTCGGCTACATCTTTCATCCCTTCGTGCAGGTTGGCTCTGGCGGCGGCAGGGTCGTTGGTCAGGGAGAGGATCAGCTGGGTGTCGTCGGCGTAGGAGATTATGTTGAGGTTGTGTTGGCGTGCGATGGCCGCGAGGGGGCTCATGTAGACGTTGAAGAGGGTGGGACTCAGCGAGGATCCTTGAGGGACGCCGCAGATGACTTCGGTGGCCTCTGACTTGTACGGTGGTAGGCGGACTCTCTGTGTTCTTCCGTCGAGGTAGGAGGTGATCCATTCCAGTGCCTTCTCCTGGATTCCGACGTTGCCGAGGCGCTGCACTAGGGTGCGGTGGCAGACAGTGTCGAATGCCGCGGAGAGGTCCAGGAGGATGAGGGCCGCTGTTTCTCCGTTGTCCATCAGGGCTCGGATGTCATCGGTGGCAGCGATGAGGGCGGTCTCGGTGCTGTGGTTGGCTCGGAAGCCAGACTGTGAGGGGTCGAGGGATCCATTTGTCTCGAGGAAGGCGGCCAGCTGTTTGTTGACGGTCTTACCGATGACTTTGGCCGGGAACGGGAGGAGCGAGATGGGACGGTAATTCTTGAGTTCGGTGGGGTCCGCTGTCGGTTTCTTGAGTAGAGCGCTGAGTTCGGCGTGCTTCCAGCTCTCAGGGAATGTGGCGGTGTCGAAGGAGGTGTTGATAATGTCCCGCAGGTGGGGTGCGATGACAGCGTCGGCCTTGTTGAAGACGTGGTGAGGGCAGGGGTCGGTCGGAGATCCGGAGTGGACGGAGTTCATCGTGCGGACGGTGTCTTCGGTGCTGATCGGAGTCCAGGCGCGGCACCTTGGCGCCCAACGTGGGGCGACGTCATTCGGTACCGGTCCAAAAGCCTGAAGAGTTCGAGAAGCTTCGTGTGAAGATTTCAGAGGGAGGCGCCCCACTTCATCGATCCCGGCATATCGCAAAAGTGGCCCGACGTTCTCTTCCACGAGGGTTCCCGTTCAGACGGCTGCAGTGGTTCGTTGCCTTGACCGTCGCCCTGTCTTGGACCCGAGGTGCAGTCCTTAGTACGGCGAGACGTGACGGGTTTCTCCTTGGTGACGTCTTCAGTGCCTCAGTTAAGTATTAAGTGGTTGATAGTTGGTTACTTCGTAAGGGTTGCTCCTGTTTGGATAATCCTTTTAGTTTTTGGTTTGGTTCGGTTTCATAAGATTATCGCTGGTTATTCTGGTTACGATAATCATTCAGTTCAATTCGGGTATCGATACGTTTGTCTGTTCTGGTAGGCCTAAGTTCTTGGTTCAAGTGCGCACCTTTCTTTTAATTTGTGTTTCGTCTGTTTTGTGTTCCGGGTTATAAAATGGTAAGTCGGAGAAATTGTATGTTGTCTTGTTTTAGTTGCAACAGGGATTCCCAGTTGGAGGACTCGTGTTCGGTTCCTCCGATTGGAACTCCCCTTTATGATCTATATTGCAAATTTGGTGTGGGCCCTATCTCTTATAACGAGGTATGGATCCACTACACAGAGAAAGATGGTGTCCTTAGTTGGCCACTGCATGGTAGTTTCGAACCTCAAGTTCTTGATAATTTAGAAACGAAATTATTCAAGAAGAAAGCCCGGCCGGCAATGTTTGATTCTTTCCGTTATTGGCGAAAAGAATCTAAACAGAGAGAAATTAAAAAGTTGAAGAAAGAACTGAAAGAGCAAGAGTTGACTTTAGAACAGTCTGCTAAGCAGCTACAACTCAAGGAGTCTGAGAAAGCGATGGAGGTGGCCAATAGAGAGCATAATTTAGCAATAGACAAGTGCTATCCTGCTTTGCCATCAAGTACAGCTAAGATAGTAGAGAACCCTGAAAAGGATCCCCTGTTGTCTTACTTGTTACGATCACCCCCACCGTATGCACAGGGTGCTACGGCTCCACCTATACCGAATGTTCAAGTACCGGTTGCTGGACAACCTGGTGTTGCTGCTCCTCTGAATCAAGTTCCTGTACCTCCTGTGGTCAATATTAATGTTCCTTCGGCACCCCCTCTTTCAGGGTTGCCGGCTTCTTTACCTATACCTGTATCGCTCACACCTGCTAGTTCACAAGCTGTTTTGCCCGCTACTCCTACTGTTCCTGATCTATCTGTCCCAACTGCTACTCTATTTACTGCTTCTGCTAATATTATGACTCCACTTTCTGTTCGTCGAAGAATCACTGATTCTGTCTCTAACATTCTATCTCCCTTCTATAAAACTCTGATTAAGACTCCTACCTCTGACTCTGTGCAGAGACGTAGTCAGCTTCCCAGTACTGAAGAAAGAGGGATATTAGATTCCACTGCTCTTAGATGGATTTCGAAAGTTGGAAGATATAATGTACAAGATGTATTAGATACATTTATGCAATGGAACGAACCGACACAACGATATGTGTTTGATGAAATGTGCTTCCTTCTACGTGAGGAATTAGAAGAGGATGACCCTGAATCAAATCTAGAAGAATTAATTAATGTTCAGAAAGAGTTTGCTGCAGGTATGATAGTTGGACAAAATATAAAAGAAGCGATGGAACTGATTTTAAGTTATAGGAATGACCCATCCCTTCGTTCTCCGAGGGAGTCAGAGAAACGTAGTACGAAACAAAATCGTCAATATCCAATGAGAGAGGTTCCACCAATTTGGCGTGAAGCTGTGCAAGCTAATGTAAACCTTGGTATTGCAGCCGCTCCGGCCCAATTCCAGAGAGTATGGATACATATTCCATGGAAACGAGCTGAAGTATTAGCAGTGAAACAGGCCTTGCCAGATCCGCGTAAAAATCCTGCAGGGTACTACAAAGAGTTGGCTCAGACAGTTGACGCTTGTGTATTAAATCTAGCTGACATAGATCTGCTATTTGGTAATGTAGTACCGCAACCAATTTGGGCTAAAATTCGTAAAGAGAATCATCCAGTTGCCCTAGGTGGTGATTGGGCAGCTATAATTGCAGCGGATGGTCAACAAATAGGTGGTTCTAAACCTGAGCCCTTAATTGCTAATTTGCCTGGTAGAATAATCGATTTAATGAAAACCCTAATGCCAGCATTACGCGTTAACTGGGACAAATTGTCCGCGTGCAAACAGAAGAAAGACGAAAGCGTCTCCGACTTTTTTACAAGATTCGAGGAGACTTTTGTGGATCATAGTGGTCAGGATATGAGCACAGAAGGAGGCCAGAGATTATTTGTTGATAAATTTGTGCACAATCTGTTGCCAGAACTTAGTGGTAAATTAAAAAATTCTGAAAGTGCGTGGGCTGTCTCTACGACTGCGCAAATACTTGCTACTGCCCAGTACTATGAAAATAGGGACAAAGAGGAGAAAGAAAAATCAGATAAAAAGACGAAAGAGTTAAAAACTAAAGTTCTTTTACAGCAAGCATATCCGGCTCGCACCAATCAGACCAATACACAGCAAGGGTCATATCAAAGAACGGAGTATAATTCTCAGAGGCCACAGTACCAATGGAATCAGTGTGCTTATTGCAAAATGGAAGGCCATTATAAAACTGAGTGTCCGGTACGGGCACAAAATAATGCTGCGGCAGCTCAGAGAGGTCGTGGTGGTTATATGCAGAATTCTAGAGGTCGAGGAAGAGGTGCTATGCCTCCACAGACAAGTGATCGCCCTTCTAATTATTTCGACCAACGAAATGGACAATCTGCCCAACAGAATAGGTCTCAACAATATCATGTTGAAGATTACTATGAAGCTAGTGAGGAAGTTCAGCCAAGGGAGTACTAGGACAGCCATGGACAAAGAGAGGGAGTAGTATCAGTTCCAGTAGATCAGAGTGGGCCTTATGTCGCATAGCAACATCAGGTATAGTCGAACCGTTTCTGTTGGATACTGGTGCAGCAAAAAGTTCTATCATACATGCGAAACTCCCTGGCGCACCTTTGTCTGGCTCAACAAACGTTTCAGTAGGGTTTTCAGGCGCCCCTGTTCACAACCCTGTTTCTGGTCCTTTGTCTATTTCTGTTGGACCGCGACAATTGAAAGCACCCCTGATTTTGACGACAGGTTGTAATGAAAATCTGCTTGGTTTAGACTTGTTAAAACGCCTATATGCGACATTGTACTGTTCTCCAGAAGGAGTACAGCTTACGTTGGGTAAAAGAATCATATCTCCAATGTACTTGTCGATGGATGCACTCCCACCAGAGCTGCGTTCACTCCCTGATACTCTTTGGGCGACTGGTCCTAATGATGCAGGTCTTTTAGAAATTCCACCATATGTAGTAACTTTGAAAGCGAATGTAAAATTTCCACGAATTCCACAATACAGAATTTCTACTGAAGGTGAGCGTGCGCTCCTACTGATAGTACAAGATCTGATCAAGAAAGGCGTTATAGAGGAAACTAGAGGTAATGTCTGTAATAGTCCTGTACTGCCCATTCTGAAACGAACTGACCCAACAAAACCTCCAGTATATAGATTTGTAATTGATCTTAGAGAGGTTAATAAAATTGTGATTCCACAGTTTCCTGTGGTTCCAGACATTACTGCATTGTTAACGTTAATTCCTGCTACAGCGGCATGGTTTTCAGTTATCGACTTGAAAAATGCCTTTTTCAGCATTCCGATAGCCGAGGAAAGCAGAGATATCTTCGGTTTCTCTCTAGGAGGACGAAGCTTCAGGTTTAAACGCGCTCCACAAGGTTATTGTGAAAGCCCATCCATTTACAGTCAAGCATTAAAAAGCCAGTTAGACTCATTTGTACTTCCTCCTGGTTCTGCTTTAATATAATATGTCGATGATCTTCTAGTGGCTGCCGATGACAAGGAAACTTGCAAAACAGCTACAATTTCTTTATTGCATCATTTGTCAAATTTGAATCATAAGGTGTCACCTTCAAAAATGCAATACTGTTGCCAAGAAGTGACCTACCTAGGTCATCTCTTGTCAAAGGAGGGAAGGAAGTTGACCCCAGAGAGAATAAAAGCAATTACACAGATGAATGTTCCTAGCACGCAGAGAGAAGTACGTGCCTTTTTAGGTATTACCTCATATTGTAGGCAGTGGATCCCAAATTTTTCTCTTTTGGCGAAACCATTGGTAGCTTTGACTGGGAAAAATGTTCCGAGTCCAGTGCCATGGTCTGCCGAATGTCAGGAGAGTTTTTCTGAGTTACGAAATGCACTGTGTTCAGCTCCTGTATTGGGTACACCCGATTACAGTAAACCATTCACGCTCTATGTCCATGAGAGAGAAGGTTGTGCGTTGAGTGTTTTGACACAGAAATTTGGTGATAAACAACGCCCTTGTGCGTATTTTTCATCAACATTAGATCCAGTAGCTAGAGCGTTGCCTAGTTGCTTGAGAGCTACAGCCGCAGCTGCAGCCTCCATTCGACAATCTGCTGGTTTGGTAATGAACAACATGCTAGTGGTTATGGTTCCTCATGCTGTGGATACACTCATGAACCGAACCAAGACGCAGCACCTTACCAGTGCTAGATTATCAGGTTACGAACTGACATTGCTAGCAAGTCATATTCAGATCAAAAGATGCAATGTATTGAATCCAGCAACATTGTTGCCGACTAGCCAAGAGTCGAGTGATTCCGAACCACACGACTGTTGTTTCAGAACTGAGGAAGAAACAAAAGGACGAATTGATTTAAAAGACACTCCATTATCAGATCCAGATGGCACGTTGTATGTTGACGGGTCTTGCTTCAAATTGGAGAATGGTGATGTGACTGCTGCCTATGCAGTAACGACTTTGAGTACGATTGTGGAGACTGCGAGAGTAAGTCAGACTTCTGCCCAGGCTGCAGAATTGATCGCGCTGACAAGAGCGTGCGTTTTAGCTAAGGGAAAGAGAGTGAATGTGTTCACAGATAGTCAGTACGCGTTCGGCGTGGCCCATAGTTTTGGCCGTTTGTGGAAAGAGAGAGGTTTCATTACGTCCCATGGGACTAAGATCCAACATGGCCAGCTAGTTAATGACTTGTTGGAATCTCTAACCTTGCCGACTGAAGTTGCGATTGTGAAATGCAGTGCTCATAAAGCAATCACGGATGATGTTGGTCGTGGGAATGCTTTTGCTGATGAGACTGCAAAACAGACAGCTAGAAATATGATGAGTAGAATGTATGTTGCAACGTCTGCAAGATGGATTTCTGAGTCTGGAATGTGTGAGGACACAGTGGAAAGCGTGAAAGAAATTCAGAAAGAGGCGACTGAGGAGGAAAAGCGTGCATGGAAAGAGAGCACGGGTAAATTGGACTCGAGTGGGTGTTGGATTGACTTGTCGGAACAACAGCGTTGGATGTTGCCTGATGCGTATGTGCTTGCAGTAGTAACGATGGCACATGGAGCAGCGCACATCAGCTCTAAAGGGATTTGTAAGATGTTGGCTCCAGTTTGGAAGAATGATGGGATTAGTAAGTGTGCAGAGAGAGTGGTGAGAAATTGTATGGTATGCTTGATGCATAATCCTGGCAAGGGAATCCCCACACCTGCAGGTCACTTCGCTCCTCCTTCCTGCCCCTTTGAAGTGATCCAGCTAGACTTCATTCACATGGATCGTTGTAATAATCTAAAGTACGTCCTAGTGGTAGTTTGTGCGTTCTCCAGATGGATCGAAGCATACCCACTGAAGGACAATACTGCTTTGTCCACTGCCAAGATCCTTCTTAAAGAATACTTCCCCAGATTCGGAATGCCACGGATTGTATGGTCAGATAACGGAAGTGAGTTCGTAGGGAAAGTTATGCAGAGTGTGTGTGCCGGCCTAGGGATTAGACAAAAGTTTCACAGTGCGAATCATCCCCAGTCCGCGGGTTTAGTTGAGGGTTACAATGGCACCCTTAAACTGAAACTTGCTAAGATACAAGCATCCACGGGTTTGCCCTGGCCAGATGCACTGCCTTTGGCTTTGTTATCAACAAGAGCAACAGTACATTCTAGAGTAGGGCTCAGTCCATATGAAATAATTTTTGGTCGTCCTGCAAATGTTTGGGGGGTACCTAGACCGAAAGAATTTAAGCAGCTGGAATACCCAATGTTAATTGATTATCTTTTCGACTTGACTGCTAAATTGAGCCTTATTCACCAACAGGTTTTCGATGCATTGCCAAAGCCACCGGAGAGTCCAGGTCATCAGCTGAAACCAGGTGACCAGGTGGTCATTAGGAATTTTGGTCGGACAAGGAATCTCCAACCCAGATTTGTCGGACCATTCCAGGTCTTGTTGGCAACGAGAACTGCTATTCGTGTGGCCGGACGGAAGAATTGGATCCACACGACACATGTCAAACGTGTGCCTCTGCCACTTCCTTACGACAACTGGGTAAAGAAAGGAATCAGTGCCTCTGAAGCAGAACAAATACCCAGGTTCATCCCTTTCAGTGATGCAGAACTGATCACTGATACATCAAACTCTGACTGTCCTCCTGAAACTGCTCTTTTGAACCCTGAACATTTGCCATCTGCAAACGCGAACATTGCAACGTCAGCTGAAAATACATTGTTTCCAGATCAGACAGCTCCTGCAAAACTGAGATACAACTTGCGACCTCGCAATATGGACAAATAAAGCAGGAAACTGCCTATTTTCACATTTGAATTTTCTGATACATTGCCTCCAGCCAGGAAGTTTACTATTTTTTTGTTGTTTTAAATTTTGCCTTGCCGTCTGGGTAGCCGTAGGGTCGTGGCTGTGTGCCTAGTTGAATCTGCGGGGGTCAGACACAAGGTCGATCTTTCTGTTGGTTCTGGGAACTCCCAGGGCTGATAGAGGCATTTTCATCTACGTACACATCATCAGTGGTCACGAGCGGATTGTAGAAGATGGAGCTTCCTGAGCTGCAACGAAAGAATGTAATTTATGTGCGCAGAAATAGACTGTACAGAATACTTCACAGCAAATGCTTTCTAATGCAATGTGCAGTTACATTTTTAATTGTTTTGATAACGTTGGTGGGTGGAATCATCTTTGGTGTGCATTTGATTTTTATGCCGGTAACTACAGTACCTCCCCTTGATCCTACTACTTCTACGGTTTCTTCTATGCATTCTTTTCACTCATTTCCTGAACACGAACAAGCTCGACGCTCAGAATTTATTAACAATACATTTGTACAGCTCTTGCATCAACACCAACTGGTAGTTAATACTACAGACTGCTGGGTGTGTGGCTTGATACCTCACACTATGGATAAAGGCATTCCCTATCTAGTTTTGCCTTTTAGCTATAATGGATCATTTCAGGCCTTTCAGACTATTTTTTCCTATGCCCTTGAGACCTATCCTCCGCGTCCACCACGGTCCACTAAATACAACTCAGCCAACAAAGCTTTAGTCCAGGGAATTATTGACATGATTAAAGACGTCAATAATACTCCATCTTACCCTAGAGATGAATTACGGGTGTATTTGAGTTGGAACTCTACCGAGTATCGCCTTAGTTTGGGAGAAAGCAAGCGTAAAAGCTCCACTTCAGTCTGGGTCGTGCCTCACCGAGGTCAGGTCTGTTTGCAAGGAAATGGGAGAAATCTGAGAGCTCAGCTAGGGAGGAGTGAGTGCGTTGAGACTTACGTATTTCCGTCTAACTCCTCCCCTGCCTTCCTTACTGCTAGGGGTACTTACTTCATCTGTCAAGACAGAGCGTATACATGGCTGCCTGCTGACTTCTCAGGTTCATGTTATATTTCTCGATTGTTACCTCCGACATACACTGCTTCTTCAGATTATCACAAGACCAGAGTAGCAAGAGGTGTCTTCAGCAAGGAAGATACCGCTGGTCAGGAAGCTGGAGACTTCTTCAAAGGTTTCCTTCCGTTTTGGGGGCCTATGGCTAATAGTAGAAATCTACGTCAACTAACACGGGTAGTTGAATCTACTATTACAGAAACTGCTGGTGCCCTTAGTAACTTAACAGCTGAGCTTCAGGCGGATCGTCTCATGACGTTGCAGAACCGTATGGTTCTAGACGTAATACTTGCAGATCGAGGTGGGGTATGCAGAATGATCCAATCGAGCTGCTGTGTTTTTATTCCCAATAATGCTCCAACCGTCTATGAAGCGATCTCTAAGCTACACAAGATTTCCGACTCTATACACGTAGATAAGGGAAACTGGTCCTTCATGGAGTGGTTTTGGACTCTGGTATCAGCGTGGGGATGGAAGGTTCTGATGGTCATTGGTGTCATCCTAGTATTTCTGTTCTCATGCTGCCTTATTATCCAATGTGGTCCCGCTTTGTGTAGTCTCTGTGCTGCAACCTGTTTCAGAAGACCACCTGCATTAGGAGAAAAGGCACGAGACAGGATGATGATGCAACAACATGTCACTGACATAATGAGCATAGAGTTAGATTCTGACATAGACTGAGTAATTGCCTATGTAAGGGCAAAAGGAGGGTCGGAGGTTCCGTGACGATTTGAACCCGTGTTTTTAACATAGTCGCAAATATATAATTTTGGTATCAGTGAACCGCAAATGATCCATTTAGTATATCCTGGTGTTTTCGCTATGCTACGAGCAAGAGCACTCCTGTTACAAACACATTTCTGTTCTACCCATGGCATCCATCTTAGAACAAGGAAGCCATTTTGTATTCCTTGCCCTCACATAGTCAATGGACACGCAATGACCTCTTTTTCACTTAAGGACACGTAGGCTTTAGCCGGCAATTCACCTTGCTAGTGACACGTGCACCTTAGGCCAGCAACGCTGTGGCAGCATGACTCGGCAAGAGCTGCCTCCCCAGCCTGAGGCCAGTCCTGCTATACTGGTTCCCGTGTTCGTTGGCCTGATCATGATTAGGCGGCCGAAACTGGTAAACGTGCCCATTTACGACCCACAAACATCTCTTATCCTACTTTTCTATCTTCTGCTCCTGGCTCTGCTCCTTTCCTTCTGGGCCTTTATTAGGGGGAGGTAACGAAATTTACGATGAGGCGGTCCAGGTCTTGAATGAAAAGTTGACATGGGATTATGATGGAATAGTGGGAACCCCTCGTTCGTAATGTTTTGACATCAGATATTGTTGACGATTCCTGTGCAACGCCAAATATTTATTGGTTAAAATACAAAGGTTTTGGAATGTACTAACATGTAAAGAATTTGCCTGAAGCCCAATATTCAGTATATAAGGAGCAACCCTCTTTGTACAAATTGAACAGGCTCCTAGATACTGCCCATGTGTAGTTTCTGTGACTTCTGTGTCCCTGCAGTAATAAACCTTTGGTCTTTGACGCCACCATCGAGAAGCCCGTGTTTCTGTTTGTTTGTGCACCGAGGCAGGTTGAACTCCGGGGTCTTCGGGTGTTATCCCTGACACCTCTGGACGGAACCAAAAAGTCCAGAACTCCAGGAGGGTGGTGGTGGGTGGCGTTGCTGCGGTCGTGGCGTGCGTCGGTTGGATGCTGAAGCTGTTGTGTATGTCCGCGATCTTGTTGTGGAAGTAGGAGGCGAGGGAGTTGCAGAGGTCTTGCGATGGGGTGATGCCGTTGTTTCCGGCGTTGGGGTTGGAGAGCTCTTTCACGATGTTGAAGAGTTCCTTGCAGTTGTGTGCGTTGTTGTCCAGCCGGTCCTTGTATGCATTTTTCTTGGTGGCGCGGATCAGTTGGTGGTGTTTCCGGGTGGCGAGCTTGAGGGTGGTCATGTTGTCCATTGTTGGTTCCCTTCTCCATACTTTCTCGAGGGCTCGGCTGTTCTTCTTGGAGCTCTTGAGTTCGATTGTGAACCATGGGGCTTTTCTGCTGCCGGGTCTGCTGGGCGGGGTCCTCAGAGGGGCGAGTTCGTCCGCGCAGTTGCTGATCCACTTCGTGAGGTTGTCGGCGGCCTGGCTGGGGTTCGCTGAGCCGGCAGGAGGGTGCTGGCTCAGGGAATCGGTGAGCTGGTCGGCTGTGATCTTGTTCCAGCTTCTTCGGGCAACCTGTTGCTGGTGGTGGTGGATCGTCGTTCTTTTGAAGGTGAAGTGGACACAGCTGTGGTCCGTCCAGTGGAGTCCTGTGGCGTGGCTGAAGGCGATGTCTTTGCTGGATGAGAAGACGGCGTCGAGTGTGTGTCCGGCGAGGTAGGTGGGGGTGGACACCAGCTGCTTGAGTCCAAGGTTGGCGAGGTTGTCGAGCAGGGTGATGGTGTTTCGGTCGCTGTTGTTCTCCAGGTGGAAGTTGAAGTCCCCCAGGAGGATGTAGTCGGCGGAGGGGAGGGCATGCGGGCTGATGAAGTCGGCGATGTCCTCGCTGAATTGTGTGCGTGGTCCCGGGGGTCTGTAGATCAGGGTGCCTCTGAGGGTGGTCTTCGGGTCGGTGTGGATCTGGAAGTGCAGGTGTTCGGCGGTGGTTAGGGTGTCGTCGGTGTTGGTCGTGATGCGGATGGTGTCCCTGTGGATGATGGCGATGCCTCCTCCCACCTGGTTGGCGGTGCGGTCCCTCCGGGTGATCTTGTAGCCCTCTGGGATGGCGATGGCGATGTCGGGCGCTGAGGAGGTGTTCATCCAGGTCTCCGTGAGGAAGGCGATGTCAGGGGCTGTGGTGTCGAGGAGGTTCCAGAGTTCGATGGCGTGTCTGTGGACGGAGCGGGTGTTGAGCAGGATGCACTTGAGGTGGTTGCTGCTGGTGTTCAGCTTGGCGGGTGCTGGTGCAGGGTAGGTCCGGATGCAGGTGAACTTGCAGGCGTGGCAGCTGAAGGGTCCGTGGGTGTGCTTCGGGGTGGCTCGGTGACATCCCGGGATGCCGCCGGTGTTGAGTGCGATGAGTTCGGCGGCGTTGTAGGTCAGTCGGGTCGTCTTCTGTCGGTGGGGGCCAGGGGTCCTGGCACTGGGCGCGGTCCAGGCGCGGACGGGCGCTGACGGGCTTACCTTTGGCGCGCCTTCGGCGCACAATCGGTGCGCCCGCTGCGCGTTCGAACGGTCGCCATATATGGCGAAGTGCGAGGGAGGGCAGAGCAGCTGGGAGGCGGGAGCGGGGAGGGCACAGAAAGAAAGGGGGCGTGGTTAGCGGCGGTGGCGGGAAGCGGGGAGCGGGTGGGAGGAGACCGGGGGGCGCGAAAATCAGGCGACAGAACAGTTGGACAACAACAATAATACAATTCCACAAAGCAAGGCAATACAAATGAGCAAAGGCTCTTAAGCAGAGGGGGACACAGCAAAAGCAGCAGCAGGTCAGGCAGGCACAGCGAGACCACGCCGCTCGGTGGTAGGGGGCGTGGTCACCCGGCGGCGACCGAGGCAGACGAGGTGGGCAGGAGGGAAACGCACGCAGCAGCTGGTGGCCGTGCGGCGTGGGGGGCGACCTAAACTAGGTCACACTCACCTGCGTCGCACGGTCGCCATATATGGCCAAGTGCGAGGGAGGGCGGAGCAGCTGGGAGGCGGGAGCGGGGAGGGTACAGAAAGAAAGGGGGCGTGGTTAGCGGCGGTGGCGGGAAGCGGGGAGCGGGTGGGAGGAGACCGGGGGGCACGAAAATCAGGCGACAGAACAGTTGGACAACAACAATAATACAATTCCACAAAGCAAGGCAATACAAATGAGCAGAGGCTCTTAAGCAGAGGGGGACACAGCAAAAGCAGCAGCAGGTCAGGCAGGCACAGCGAGACCACGCCGCTCGGTGGTAGGGGGCATGGTCACCCGGCGGCGACCGAGGCAGACGAGGCAGGCAGGCGGGAAACGCACGCAGCAGCTGGTGGCCGTGCGGCGCGGGGGGCGACCTAAACTAGGTCACACTCACCTGCGTCGCACGGTCGCCATATATGGCCAAGTGCGAGGGAGGGCGGAGCAGCTGGGAGGCAGGAGCGGGGAGGGTACAGAAAGAAAGGGGGCGTGGTTAGCGGCGGTGGCGGGAAGCGGGGAGCGGGTGGGAGGAGACCGGGGGGCGCGAAAATCAGGCGACAGAACAGTTGGACAACAACAATAATACAATTCCACAAAGCAAGGCAATACAAATGAGCAAAGGCTCTTAAGCAGAGGGGGACACAGCAAAAGCAGCAGCAGGTCAGGCAGGCACAGCGAGACCACGCCGCTTGGTGGTAGGGGGCGTGGTCACCCGGCGGCGACTGAGGCAAATGAGGCAGGCAGGCAGGAAACGCACGCAGCAGCTGGTGGCCGTGCGGCGCGGGGGGCGACCTAAACTAGGTCTTACATGGTTAAACATAGGGTACTCCTTCACTCCTTCTTGGAGACTGAAGTTTTACTTTGTTATACTCATGGATGAGTGCCATTCTCTCCCAGATGCCCTGACATCATGTGGGCCCAGTTTGCAAAGGCCACTTCAATTTATTCATTTGTCATGCTTTGGACATTTGGTCCACCTCATTGTTAAAAAAAGAGATGCAAGGGAGGTGTCCGATAGACAGTGGGCATCCACATGACCCACACAGACTTGGCACTCATGCCCTTTCTTCTACATCTCTTCCCACAACTGCTCACCACCCCAGATAAGAGTACTTTTCATTTTCCATCCATCTCTGTGCCCGGTCGGTGCCCAGCTCACCATTTCTTGTTAAGTGGCCCAACAGTCAGTGTACATAAAGGTTCTTTCTCCAACAGGGGCTTGCTCAATCACTCCTGCCACACCTTGCAATTCTGCAAACTGACTTGAACCACAGTCTCCCCCTCTCAACAGCAAAGTCTCTGCAGGGACTGCTGGCTGTTGTCTTTTGCCTGCTGGTATCGAGCTGTTCCATCATTAAACCACACATTTTGCTGCTCTTCTTCACGGAGAAGGCTCCATTTCAGTCGCTTCTGGTCGAGGGACTATTACCTGCAATTCCCCAATTCCCCCAGCTCACAACATATTTTATTGTAGTTTTGAGACTCTCGCAGGTTGTGGCTTTGTTCTCTGATGTAGATACCATGCCCACTATACAATGATAGATTCCCATGCTCTACCTACTCTTGCACCTGCTCCTCCCCAGCAGGGGAACTCGTATTTTTAACGTGACTGGTTGACCCCCAGAAATGCAAACAGTCTCTACAGCCCAATATACCCTTGCCACCTCCTTCTTTAGAGGGCTATCATTACTCTTTGATAATGTCAGCTTCCTAGGCTCAAACGCCAAAGGAAAGTTCTTCCTTTTATTCTTTTGCCACAGCCTCTCTACTGCCACATCATCCTGCTTTGCCACCTATATATGCAAAAGGAGGCCCCTCTGTGCTGGGAGCTCTTGCAGAGTAATTCTGTAATGCGTCTTTTGCTTCTTCAATGGCTTTTTCCGGCTCAAGCCCCCACTGAAAGCATGCATCCTCCCTTTCATTTGGTACACTAGTTTCAGGATTTTTTTTTTATAAATCTTTTTATTAACAGTCATTGACATTTACATACAGATTCTTGCCAGTTTACGCTGAAACCTGATTATCTACTAAATATGTTTAGGATGTTAAAAACCCATATCAGAGATTTCTTGGGGGTGGTAAGATATAAAAGTAAATTGTCTACATAGGGAGAAATTCGGTCTTCCCAGTCCATGGACTACTACATTCCGCAAATAACTGGATCTTTCCGGATCCAGGCCGCGCGAGGCTCGAGGGCCAAAGCGAATAACAGGGGAGAGAGAGGGCATCCCTGACGCGTCCCCCGACTGAGTTGAAAAGTTTTAGATTTGTTATTGTTGACTACTCCTTGTGCCATAGGATCACAATAAAGGAGGCATATCCACCGTATAAAGGTCGGCCTGAACCCCAGCTTCGCGAGCGTAGCGAAGAGATACGTCCATTCTGGATGTATGTTGTTACAACGCATGCTTTTTCCACGCATGCCTTTACAACGCAGGTTTTACAACGCATGTTGTTACAACGACTTGCGTTGGGGGGCGCTGGATAGTAAATAGTTTAATTTACTTTTCCAACTCCAGTCCCCGTGGATAGTAGGGAAGGTTTTGGATAGTAAATTAAACTATTCCCTATCCTACAGCGCCGTCCAGCGCAAGAAGTTGTAATGACTTGCGTTGTAATTCCTGCGTTGTAAGGGTACTGCGTGGAAAAAGTTTCATTGTAAAGGATGTTTCCCGTCCATTCTAGAGTATCAAACACCATGGTGGCGTCAATATTGCCGGTTCTTGTATGGTGGACGCTCTACACAAGACACCATGGACCCTGCGTAGATTCAGTGCCGTGTTCCTATGCGGCATAAAGCTGGATTGGTTCAGGTTGACTAGACCTCCAATCACTTTAACCAGCTGATTGGCCAGCAGTTTGGCCAGAATTTTGGATTCAGCATTGAGATGGGAGATAGGACAGTAAGATGTATTCTCCGTCCTAGGTTTACCTTCCTTGTGGATCGTGACAATGGAAGCTATCCTCTGGTCCAACAGGAGTAGGCCCTGCTCTAAGCTGTCTACGTTCATTGCTTTTAAGTACGTGGCCAGTTTGTCCGGGCTTATTTTGTACAGCTCAATCGGGATGCCGTTGGGGCCCAGCGCCTTGCCCGGGTGCAACATGCGTATTGCAAGTGCTATTTCTTCTGCAGGTAATGCACTATCAAGGAATTCATGGTCCTCCCCTGAGAGAGTGGGTAGAGAAATGTCTCAAAGGAGCTCGGCTGCCTCATCCTCAGAGTATAGTGCTACTGAGGTGTAAATGGACTGAAAGCGTCAGAAAATTGGTTAACTATTCTTGTGGTTCAGTGATAGGGGGCTTATCAATTCTATGGAGCTCAGGGACTAGCCTGCTGGCCCATTCTTTTCTGTCAAGCCATGCAATTACTTTTCCTGCCTTATCCATTAAGTCATAAAGTCTCCCTTGCTGGTCTCTCCCTAGTATCTTAGCTTTGCCGGTCACTAAGTCTCTATAGCTGTCTTGTTTGAGGCAAAGTGTGTGCAACGCCTCATGTGTGATATCATCTGCCAGTTCTTGTTCTATCCGGTAGATCTCTGCTTCTGCATCGCAGATGTCTTTTCTTTGCTCCCTTTTATCACTGGAGATCAAAGACATGACCTGTCCACGTATCACTGCCTTACAGGCCTCCCACAGTGTCCGAGGCAAGTCTACCGTTCCCTCATTCTCCCCGAAATAATCGGCCATGGCCTTAAGCAGTTCTTTACGTATTTTGGGGTTACGGAAATACCATGGGTTGATGGGGGCAACCCTACCCACCCGCGTCTGATTAAACACTAAGTGTACACAAAGTGGAGAGTGATCGGAAATTCCCCCAGCTAAGTGTCTGATTTCGTGGATATAAGTTATGTGTGACACAGGAACTATGATGTAGTCAAGTCTAGAGAGATTGGTGTGCGCACCGGAGTGGAACGTGGATTGTATTTTGTCTGAGTTGTAAGCCCTCTAACCATCCACCAGTCCCATGGCTTCGAGGAAGTTGGGCAACCAACGGTGTGACTGCCCAAGCACTTGGGGGGGATGACGATCTAATGTTCCTGACAGTACCGAATTGAAATCACCTCCCAGTATCAGCAGCCCCTCTGGTAAAGCCAGTAAGATAGCGCTTAAGTCCCTAAATGTATTGGCTTGCAGACCTGGTGGGACATAGACTGACAAGAATGTGATGGTTTGACCCTCCCAAGTACCTGTGACCCCAATGTAGCGCCCCCGATCGTCAATCCAGGTGGAAGCTTCCATGAGAGGGAATGATTTCTTGAACATAATTCCCACTGCACATGAACTGGATGTGAAGCCAGCGTGTGCAGCCATGGTGTAGCCATATCAATGCATGGCCCTGCACGAATTCCCCACTAGGTGTGTTTCTTGGAGCATACCTACATCAGGCGTGTGTCTTTTGATGTGTTGAAGCAACACGCTACATTTTACCTTGTCCCCCAGCCCATTAACATTCCAATTTAGGATCTTAATGTTTTTGTCCCACTGTGCGCACATCTAAATATAAATGGTGTGGTAGGTCTTTCGCATTCCAATCGGCCTGTACTGTCAATGAAAAGAAAAACTGAAACCAATCAATCAAATGAAACCCCACCACCCCGAACAAACCCCCAGTCCAACAACCCCCCACCCTGCTTCCCTGCACTCTGGGAGCCCAACTACCCATGTAAACCTGCAGAGCACCTGTCACCCCAACAGGTAAACTAAAAGTAGAAAAAGGGATGTGTACAGCACCCGCCCTGTTGCCTGGCCGGGATTTGCTCCAGTCCAAGAAAGATCTTCCTCTGCTTCATATTGGTAGAGGTCGTCCACGAGGATCCAGCCACTTCGCAGGTGCGATCGCCAACCTGTAAAGTCAGTGTCAGTTGTCTTGCCGGGCTGCAGAGCGGTCACTATGACTGGACTGTCCAGGATCGCGGTCCATTTGATTGTCTAGCCATTCCAAGGCTATCTCCGGTTGATCGAAGAACCATACTCGACCCTCTGCCTCCACTCTGAGTTTAGCAAGAAACAGCATAGCGTATTTGAATCCTCGATCTCAAAGTAATTTCTTTACTGCCAGTAAGGATCTTCTCTGTCTTTGAACCATTTGAGTGAAGTCTGGAAAGAAGATTATGTCAGCAATTTCGTGGTGGAGAGGACAGTTGTCCTTGCGTTTTGTAGGATGACATCTCTGCCCCTAAAGTTCAGCACCCTCGCCAGCAGGGGAATCGGAGCGGCCCCAAGTTTCAGACGGCCACCCGGCACTCTGTGGGCCCTTTCTAGGATGAAGAATTTGCTGAGCCCTTTAGGCTGTAGGTGCTTTAGGATAAATTATTCAACTAAAAGGTCCGGTGTCTGTCCCTCCGCCTTCTCAGGGACACCTAGTATGCGCAGGTTGTTTTGTCTAAGGCACCCTTCATGGACGTCCAGCTTGTGTTCCGTGAATTTACGGAATGTGAGCAGGTCGTGGACATTTTCTTGAAGGTGCGCTACATCTTCTACCAGACTCGTCGTCGTAAGTTTGACTTGTTTGATCTTCTCAGTGGCTGTGGTCAGATATGCCCGGATGAGATTCACTTCAATGGAGAGCGAGTCCATTTTGTGCTCAAGTGAGGTTCTGATTTCAGCTATTGCCTCTATGACATCTTTGAGCGACAGTTCTCGGCTTTCTCCTCCCGCTTCAGGCATCAGGTGAGTCCCAGGACGCGAGTCTAGAGGCGAATCTCTAGGGACTGTGTAGCGGTCTAGTTTGTTTAACTGAACTGTCTTATGACCTCTCGAGCCAGTAAGTTTCTGTTTTTCAGAGGTCTCCATTTTGCTGTTAGAGGACGTGGCAGGCAGGCCTAGTTACTCTTCTTGTGCCTGTTTGCTGTGCGAGTTGAAGGGAACCGCGTGGAATGGCCCAGGATTTAGTCTTCTTCCGCCCGGTAAGTCAGTCTAAGAGAGCAGTACCGCCAATGTGGAAACCACAGTCCCAGTTGAGGTCGCTCACTGAAGATGGGGTACACTGGGCACTTGTTCAGCCCTTCCTAGAGTCCCGCTGTTTGAGGAGCACCCTTGTCTGCCTTCAGGTCAATTTGTTACAGTGTCTCTGTGGGGGGGAGGGGCAGCAATGAGAACACAAGTGCTCCAGCTCCCAGAGGAGGGGGGTCAGACTCAGTGCTGGTACCAGGAATTATCCCCCAACCTCCATCTACGTCCCCAGGGACCTCCTTGCCCCTCACCTTCGAACAGGAGAACAGGAACCATTGTGGGCCTCCGGGCACACAAAACACCACCTGGCTTCAGGAGGGTGTTGCTCCGGTAGTGCGCACCCCCTGCCCCCGAGATGCGGCGGGCTCCGACAATCAGCACCAGGCAACGGGTGATTTTTGTTATGAGGGCCGCAAAGGTGTCGAGCCCACACAATGGCACTAGGACCCTGGGGACTCAGGGCTTGGGGACAGGGACACTGGACACCACATCCGGTCAGGGGAGGGGATGAGGGGCAGTCGGGATCAGGACCTCGGAGCAAGAGGTCAGGGCACAGAGCATGCTGTACCAATATGCTGTTATTGTAATAAAGGAACTGCCTGCTGTAACCCTACCGTCTCCTGCGTATTGTGTGAGGGTCCGCGACGCGACAACTGGCGACGAGGGTGGGATCGGAATCGTCCGACGTGGAGAAATCGCGATTTTAACCAGGAGCCCACCCTGGATCGCGTCGTGACCAGAGGAAGGAGTGCAGGAGTGCAGCGACATCAATGAAGCAGCAACGACGTGGGAGCCCACCCCGATCGGTGCAGGAGGAACAGGAAAGAGAAGCGACCCCTCCGGTAAGCGCCTAGCAAAGAGCGCGAAATTGGAAATCGAAATTGAAGTGGAGAAGGCAGCGCGAGCTCTCGGGAGAGTCTCGGCGGCCATTTTGGGGTCAGGCGCGAGAGCCAATAGGAATTGAAAACGCACGCGGCGGCCATTTTGGAGTCAGGCAGCACTGTGAGTGGACGCGAGCTCTCGCGAGAGTCTCGGCGGCCATTTTGGAAACAGGCAAATAGACCAATAAGAAGCCAGAAAGGCTCGGCGGCCATCTTAAGGCCAGGAAGAGATCGATTTTCAAAAGGAAAGTGCCGGTGTTCTCAGAAAACACCCAAAGAAGGCCAATAGAATATAAAATAAAGAAGGAAACGGCCAAAGAAAGGAAATAGAGAGCAACAAAAGCAAAGCACACAGAAAGCAATAGAATAAAAGCAGCAAAATTCAACTAAGGTAATAAAGAAGGAAATAAAAGAAAAGCCAAAAAAAAAATAAGAAGCAGAAGCAAGAAATGGCAGACCCAAAACCAAGCGCGCAATATAGAAGACCACTGCCATTCAGCCTGTCTGAACCGCAAACAGGGATAAGATGGGAGAAATGGCTCAGGCGTTTTGAAAATTACACAGAGGAAGCAGATGTCACAGCAGCGAAGAAACAAGGACAGTTTCTAAATCTAGTGGGTGATGAGGTCGAGGACCTGATGGTGACACTGCCAACCAAAGACATTGACACCTATGACAAACTAATAAAATGCCTAACGGACAAGTTCGACCCGCAAAGAAATGTGGATTTTGAGAGATACAGCTTCACGATTGCCTTTCAACAAGCTGAGGAATCACTAGACGATTTCTCAACGAGGTTGAGGAAACTAGTGACTCACTGTGAATTTGATAAATTCGACAACGAGCAGGCCATACGGTTACTAATAATCACAGGCTGTCGGGACATAGAATTCCGAACAAGAATACTAAAAGAACCGATAGCTCTAGAGAACATCCTCGCACTTGGGAGGGCAGGAGTGCGAGCAACAACACACGCACAAGTGATGGAACGTGGCAAAGGAAGAGGTGGAGAACAAATTCATCGGATGGCGAGCAACAGCAAAACAGGTAAATGGAGACAAGACAGAGGGGACCAGGCAGCAAGGAATCCGCAAGAAGAAACGTGTTACAGATGTGGACTAGAGTTCCCACACCGAGGACAATGCCCCGCATTTGGCCAGACGTGCAGAAAATGCAATGGGAGACACCACTACGCAAGCGTGTGTCGAGGAGCACAGTTCAGGAATGACCGGGGAAGGACGAGCAGAGGAAGAACGTCGACGAGGAGACACATCAGGCATGTCGAGACTGGAGTGAGAAGCTCATCTGCAGAGTCAGGAGAAGAATACGAAGAAGAGAAAACAGAGCGCCTGTACCTCATGACAGAGGTCACCACGGACTCAGAAGACGATGAGGAAGAGTGCAATGAAACAATGTGCCTGGTGGACAAAAAAAAAGATAAGGAAGACGGAGTCGGTAACAATAAAAGTGGGGCCACATGATGCCACTTTTGTTTTGGACAGTGGTGCGACGTGCAATATTATGTGCGTTTCGGAGTATGAAAAAATAAAAATAAAGCCGACTTTGAAGCCATCACGAGTGAAAGTCTTCACAAGGGGGGCAAAGAGACCAGTGATCAACCTGGGAAAGTTCAAGGAAGAATTAAGGTACAAGGATCAAAGGCTAATGGAACAGATACATGTGCTCAAAGGAGACATCCCCGCGCCATGTTTGTTGAGCAACGTCACAGCACAAGTGATGGGACTGATGGAAATGACGTATCACATGGCAGAAAAAAAGAACATTTTAAAAGAATATCCAAAATTGATAGAAGGATTAGGAAAACTGAAAGGTCGACAGATAACGTTACACATTGATGAAACGGTGAGACCAGTTGCGCAACATCACAGAAGGGTGCCCATACATCTACAACCACAAGTGGAGGAAGAGCTGAAAGCCCTCCTAAACCAGGACATCATAGAACCAGCAGATGGACCGACACCGTGGGTGTCACCCATCGTGGCCGTCCCAAAGAAAGACAAATCGAAAATAAGAATATGCGTGGACATGAGGATTCCGAACAAGGCAATCGAACGGGAGCGACACCCAGGCCCACACCTAGACGATATGATTAGCTGTCTCATGGGTACAAGAAGATTTTCAAAGTTGGATCTATGCAAGGGCTACCACCAATTGGAACTCGACCCTCAGTCGCGGTGTATTACGACATTCTCCACCCACCTGGGGTTATTTAGATACAAGCCCCTGAGCTTCGGGATCTCGTCAGCCGCGGAAATATTCCAAGAAACAATTCGTCAAGTCATCAGGCCTGTCAAGAACAGTTTGAACTACAGTGATGATATCCTGGTATTGGGCAAATCAGATGAAGAACACAACACCGCCCTAAGAGAGGTGTGCTCACACCTAGAGGAAGCAGGTTTAACGCTGAATGAAGGAAAATGTGAACTGGGTCGCAATGAGCTGGTGTTCTTCGGTCACATTTTTTCCAAAAAAGGAATGCGGCCAGACCACAGCAAGGTGGAAACTTTGGAAAAGGCAAAGAAGCCCACAGACGTGGCAGAAGTGAGATCGTTTCTGGGGCTAGCGAGCTACTGCGCGCGCTACATCAATGACTTTGCCACCATCAGCGCACCGCTGAGAGAGCTGAGATAAGAAAGGCAGTGACAGCAGTGGATCATCTGGCCTACTTCGACCCAAAATTATGCACAGAGCTGACAGTGGATGCAAGCCCCGTGGGTTTGGGAGCAATTCTAGCACAACACCAGCCTGGGAGAGATTCCCCAAGACACATCATCGCGTATGGAAGCAAGAGTCTGACAGATGTTGAGAAAGGATACTCACCACCTGAAAAAGAGAGTCTGGCGGGAGTGTGGGCCTGTGAACACTACCACATGTTCGTGTACGAAAAACCGTTCATGATCGTAACGGATCATCAGGCCCTGATCACAATATATGGCAACCCGAATGCGAAGATACCGCCAAGAATAGAAAGATGGGGAATCAGACTCATGGACTACAATTTAAAAATCATCCACAAGCCAGGCAAAGAACAAAATCCAGCAGACTACGTGTCAAGACACCCACTACCACAAAACTCCCAAGTGACCACAATGGCAGAAGAATACTTAAATTTTGCACTGAAACTCAGTACACCTGCGACAATAACGGTGAATGAACTGGAACAAGCAACGAGACAGGACGACACCATGCAAGAGGCAATGAGGATCAACAAAGCTCAACGATGGAGACACGTGAATAGTAACATGCACGTAGACAAAGGAGTAGACAAAGAAGAACTGCTGGCATTCAAAAGAATAAACGAGGAACTATCAGAATGTGAAAACGGAACAGTAATGAGAGGCACTAGAATAGTGATGCCCCAAATGCTAAGAAGAAGGACAGTGGAATTGGCGCACGAGTCACACCGGGGCATGGTGGCCACCAAAAAGATGCTGAGGGAAAAGGTGTGGTTCCCGGGACTTGACAGCATGGTGGAGGAAACGGTGACAAAGTGCCATGTATGTCAAGTAATAGGGCCACCCTCAAGACCGGAACCACTGAAAATGTCTCCACTACCAAAAGCGGTGTGGACGGAGCTGGCCGAGGACTTCTATGGGCCTCTAGAAACAGGAAACTACTTCTTAGTAGTGATCAACGAATACCCAAGGTTCCCCATCGTAAAGCCGTGTCGTCGACGTCTGCGAACGCAACACTGCCAATATTGGATGACATTTTTGCGGCATGGGGTTCGCCACAGACATTAAAAACAGACAATCGCCCACCGTTCTCAGGCAAAGAATTCAAGAGATTCATGGCATACCTAGGCATACATCACAGACGCATAACCCCCCTGTGCCGCAAGCAAACGGGATGGCGGAGAGGTTCATGGGGACCATCAAAAAGGCGGTGCAAAGAGCAAAAATAACAGAAATATCAATTGGACAAGCCTTATGCCAGGTACTTAGGGACTATCGGAACACGCCCCACAGTTCCACTGGAAGATGTCCCGCCGAATTGGTACTAGGGCGAGTGAGCAGAACACGACTGCCACAGATAGAAGAAGGAAAAAAAGTGGACCAGGAAGACATCGCCATCAAAGACAAGGGGCAGAAAGCAAAGATGAAAGAATACGCGGATCAAAGAAGACATGCAACAAACAAAAAGATAGAGGACGGGGACATGGTTTTTGTGAAGCAGCGGCAGGTGAGAAAGTCAGACAGCGCATTCGCAAAGGAACCAGTAAAAGTGGTGAAAGTGAATAGGCCCTTGATCACAGCCGCAGCCGGCCAACGCCAGATCACTAGAAACAGCTCCCACTTTAAAGAAGTAAAAACAAAAGAAGAAACAGAGATGCCAAAGCAAGAACAGACCAGACATACATCACAGGAAGACCCAACACCAGATGTTGGAGAACAACGACCAAGGAGAGAATGCAAAAAGACCAAGAGACTGATCGAAGAGATTTGAAGGAATATCAGTCACATCACATCTCTCTCTCTCTCTCTCTCTCTCTCTCTCTCTCTCTCTCTCTCTCTCTCCTATTTCCACGTTTTCTCTATCACTGACATGAGCCATGGGACAATTGGCAAACAACTTTTGTTCGCAACAAGGGGGGAGATGTCGTGCCCACACGATGGCACTAGGACCCTGGGGACTCAGGGCTTGGGGACAGGGACACCGGACACCACATCCGGTCAGGGGAGGGGATGAGGGGCAGTCGGGATCAGGACCTCGGAGCAAGAGGTCAGGGCACAGAGCATGCTGTACCAATATGCTGTTATTGTAATAAAGGAACTGCCTGATGTAACCCTACCGTCTCCTGCGTATTGTGTGAGGGTCCACGACGCGACAAGAGGGACCCAGGAGCTGCATCGCCAGCCAGCTGCGCCTCCTCGTTTCTGCACCGTCAGCACTGCAGGTCCCAGCTCTTGAGGACGTGTAGGCCCCACAACAGCGAGGGTAGCAACTCCGGCCAGCACTTTCTGATTGACACAGGAGTGCCCTGGGGGGAGTCTGCAACCCCTCTGGTAAACAAATCTGGGGTTTGGGTTTCGAATCTGTGAGGCAGATAGACGTTGGGGAGACAACGGGGATGGAGCACTAGGCTTACACGGCCATCTCTCTGCCCCGCTTGGCCATGCCCCCCACTAGTTTCACGATTAATTCTAAATGAGGTATGTGCTATCTCCAAACTCCCATCTACCCCATGGACTGCTGCATTCTGCCTTGTTGTAGAGACCTTCAGCTGCTGTACCATATCAGTCACTTTCCGTGGTATTCTTTTCACCTGTCCTGACTACATACTAGCCAAACATTTGACCTCTTGAGCTGGACCGTGGCCTCTCTTGGGTTTATAGCCCACCCTCTCTGCTATAAGTATTCATTTATTCAATCAACCTCTGAATAGTCTCTGAAATCTTTGTGCTTTTCGGTATATGGTATTGTTTAATATAAACTGGCTCCACTGAAGGGGGCACCTGCAAAGGGCTCCATTTTGCATGCCCAAACAAGATCTTCTCTGGTGCCTTTATGTGAATGTTTCTCACACCGAATGTGAACTTTCCCCACTCTGTCTTGATAGGTTTGTCCATAGCAAGTCTATACCAGTGATATATTCCAGTACCTTGGCCACCAATACCTAAGTTGTAACTGGTGGTCCTCTTCCACTTGATAGCTTGATCCTAAGATGTTTAGCCTCTGTCTCAGAACCCCCGTAACCATTGATAATTATACTTCTCCCAGGCAATCTTCGAGGGTTTCCAAATATCATGGTTACCTCCGTGCTTGTGCTGATCATTGCCATCGCATGGTGTACCCCTTTTTGGCGATAAATGGTGAGAGGGACAGATGGCATCCTGTTCCCGGGGCTTCCCTCTTGCACTGCCCTGATCCTCTGGGCTTGGCCTGACTGCCATTTCCAGAACTTCCAGCCATCACTGGGCAAATCAGATTACCAAGTTGAAACTGGCATTTTTTCTGCTTTATTGCTTGCCCCAGTTCTCTTCTTCTGTATCTCCTCCATAGGAGCATTCTTCTCATTCTGCCTATGCTGTAGTTCCCTCATTTGTCTCTGTGGTGATATGCGAAGGTCCCAAATGTTCCTCAACATCTACGGCTCATGGGTACAACTGCGTCCATCCCTCTATCAACCAGCCTATCAAGGGAAATGCCTGCTGCCCATGGGCACCTCTCAATTGCTGTCCCAACGAACAAGAGCCATTACCGATCCCTTTATCAAAAGTTTGTGAACTGATAAGAATGTTCCATCTCCCCCTGTATCCCATAACCGAACTAGCCATTATCCCCCACCTATTCCTTCTGACTTGCTCTGCACAAGGGGGCAAGCTTCCCCCTTTCATCTACTACATCCTCTACTGATTTCCTCACACATATCTCTACCTCATCGTCCCAGTCCCACTCATCAATGTCAGAGACTGACACATTCCAGGCACTGGGATTCCAATCCTCTTAACACCCCACACTCTCACTCGCACTGCTGAAGGTGCCCTGGGCTTGTGCCTGCTCTTCTGCTGGGCTACCCGCACTGCCACTGTGGTGCACCTTGCCTCCAACTGATCACTTCTGGCCACTGCACTTTCCACATTGTCTCTCATAATAAGCTGTTTTCCCTGCAAGGCTGCGACCTAACCCCAGCTCCTCTCAGCATCCTGGATTCATGTCTGCTTGTCCACTGTGAGGAGCGCAGACAAGAAAAGCCATCCCACTTTTCCTGTTGCCTTCAGCTCTTAGCTTTACAATATCCCCTACATTTTCCACTAAGAGATTAGTCATCTTTTCATCTAACACTTCACCTACAACTAGTGCTGCCCTCTGGTTAGGATTCCTGAAACACAAGAAAATCGGTCTGTCAACAACCATCCAGGATGGAATCTAGTGCCAGATGTACGAGGCCTTAGACCCGTTTCCGCATGCTAAACAGCATGGGCCCATGTACAAAGAGTATTTTGAGACTCATAATTAAATTGCTACTGGCAATATTCTGTTTTGCGACTACCTATTAGTAATTGAGTTCCCTTCCTAATGGCGACCGCAAAGCTATGTACCAAGGTTTTGCGTCCGCAAAACGCCCGCTACTTACCACCTACTTCAAGTAGGTGGTAATGCATTTGCAAATGGGAAGGGGGCCCCTTCCCCTTTACAAATGCATACAATATTATTTTTTAAGGGCAGGCAGTGGTCCTAAACTGATTGTGACGGTTCTTTGACTCGTGAGAAGTACTGCATTTTGCATTTGGCAAGAAATATGAGGTGGACTCAATACATCTTTATGAACTTTAATGGGATGCCGGAGGAGAACATTGCGTGAGGGTGGTTACATCCACAAGATAACATGAATGCTAAGTTACATATGGTTTACATGTATGTGGCATTGGCAATGGCACATCCAGACAATGCAAGTGCGCTTATCCTGGTGCACATGAAAACATTGTTTAGTTTGCACCCGATTCTGAGATTTGTCACCTCTGAACGGGGAACTACTCGCAAATTGCACATGTAATCACAGGTTTTGGGGTGCACAAGCCAGCAAGGTGCAGTTCGTGAATGACATTTAATGCTGTTTCATGCGACAATGAGTTATTACTCCCACTCTTGGGAGCAGTACCATTGTGTTATCCAGAAATGGGTGTGTATGTGATAAACCTCTTACATTAAGAATATGGCATTGCCAATTTTAGTAGGCATAGGAGAGCGCCTGTTTGTCTCTCCCTGTAGTAAATTATGTATTAAGCAGGGCTCTCCAAGTGTACATAAAAGGCGCGCATGGATACAAAATGAGCAAATACAGCAAACAGCAAGCAGGGGCTGGTCAAACTGTTTATGTTTAATCTCAAGTGTTACTAAATCTTCACCTCTTAGCGCACACATTGTGGAACAAAGAGGCGGCTGCCTTAAACACGCTGACCTTCCTACCTTTCACTTGCTGTCTTAAAGTACAAACTTGTTTTAATTAGCAGTCAGCAAGCACACTGTAACTTCCCTGAAAGGAGCATTGAAGAATCGCTGCTTATTAACATCCCAGCGGTAAGCAAGCTCGCACAAATACTTAGAACCAAATAGTGTGCATTTCAGAAGTGGAGGGGATTAGCTATTGGGCACACAGCACAGTGGAGGAAATTGCTTTATTCCCAGTACTGCTGGGTACCAGGAGGCAATCACTGCGCCTCCAGCCCATTAACAGCGTTCAGAGTGTTGCTTTCCATAGAAGGGGTTATTGGCTAACCACTGGGTGACCAATTAAACGCTATGAATAAGTCCCAAACCAAACAGCATGGGCCCTGTTTGTGGCGCAGTGGTGTCATTACTAAAGTGAAAAACTTGATGAGAAAGGAACATATTTAATTATAGAACTATACAAATGGCTAATTAGGACCATAAAGTGAAATGAATGACTTTCAAGCGGATTTTTGAACGCTACCGATAAGCGCTCGGCATCTTTGGAGACCATGAAACCGACGCGCAACTGTAGGCGTGGTGTCATGGCGGCGCGCGGATCTCCATTAGCGGCAGCTCTCGTGACCTGGTTGCTCAGGTAGCATCGGCTCTAAAGACAATGCGCGCTTCCACTCGCTGTCAGGGTTCCTCCATTTTAAACCCCTGGCCTCCCATCAGTTCTGCTTCCTTTCGCCATCGTTTTTATGGGTCTCATTTGATACCATAATCTGCAATTGTTACTGCCTATCACATCTAAGTGGTTGTGTAATTCCGTGTCATTACTTTTCTAGACGTATACAGTATGCAGATTTACATTTTAGGTCACAAGCTGAAATTGCACCTCGTCGCCATCAAACACTGCTTCCCTTATCACCCATTTAAATTCCAGGGTGTAGCAGTTTTATGTGTTTTGCGCAACATTAGTTTTTTAAAAAATAAACCTGAACCTTTCCCAATGCTCAAAGGCTTTAATGAGAGCAGAACGTCTTCTGATAAGTACTGATGCAAATACCTAAATACAGTAGTCTTCCAATAAAAAGTTTATATTGACTCCTGACAGCTTTTAGCATCTTTTTAACTAGTTCACGTAAGTTTGAGTGGGTCTTAAACTTTTAAAATAAGCTTTGAGAAATGAGGCATTGCATTTGGTCAAAATTCACAAAAAATGACAGCATACATTTTTTTTTCTGAAATGCGCGTTCCATGTATTCATAGATCCTGTCGGATTAGCAGAGGCACGCCACCAATTGCACCCAGCAGGGAAGAGGGCAAGTGCCGTGTGCCTGGCTTAATGTGTTCCTTCATATATTGTGCACTCTCAAGAAGTGGCTATGCATACTCTGCATAAGTTATGTTCCTCACATAGGGTCATCCATCCGGCTGTTACTGTGAAGCAGGACTGGCCTCCTCGGCCTCTGCTGGCAGACAAGGACTCGGCTGATTGTCCTCCATGAATAGGAATGTGACAAACAAGGGCGGGATTCAGTCTAAACAGGGCGGCTTTAGATATGGTGTCTGCTTTTGTGCCAGGGCTCCCAAGCAGACGTTGGTAGCATGCCATTGAGCACAGTATGTCAGGAGCTTGCCTGGAAGGCCCTCATGACCCGCTGTCAAATGTACCCCAAAGGAACATAGGTTCTGTACACTATATCAAGGGTGGCCAGTGGTCGAAGTGGGAAAAAAAAGTAGGGGAACTGTGGGTGGAGAATCAGGGGGCGGGACTAACCGAAGATTGAATCAGTGGGCGGAGTCAGGGGTGTGGCTAGAAATAGCAAAACATACACATTTTTAGTACGTTTAGCATATCACTGACCAGTTACAGCTTATAACGTTATTTAATTAAAACAATGGATAAACATGTTTATTTGAGGTTTAATTCAGGAAAAAGCAAACACTCATAACGAATACAAGTTTATGTAAAGTGTGTGAAATATAAGCCGGAACAACATGTTACCTTAATGCTTTTACTCTCATTGTTCAGAAATCCATGATTATTTTTTGTCTCAAACATTGAGGTCATGAATACAGGGCTCCTCCTGGACACATGTGTTAAGCAGGGCTCAGAAGAGAAAGGGACTCTTCAGGAGAATCTAGACTCAAGGAAGCCCACAAAGGCTCCTTCATATTCATGTCAGCCAGCTAGCTGCTCAATCATAATATAGCAAAAAGAACAACTGAATGCAGAAAAATATCATACATTCACCCCAGTACAGAGATCGGGGCCTAAATCCATTGTTTCTTTGCTCACCATGCCATTCCAGTTTGGACCCAGCCATATGCAAATCAGTCTTGATCCTGCACCCAATGGGAACAGGGTCCTCCCTGGACTGGAAACAAGCATCCTAGGACCGGTTTCAGGCTTTCAGCCCTCATCAGCCAGGATAGCTTGATTCTAGTGGCAGGGAGAGCGCGGGACTCATGTCTGACCATACCTGTCCCACTCGGGGTGACAAATGCAAAAAGAACAATTGATGGACAGAATGCAGAACAATGTCATACATTCACCCCAGTTCAGAGATCTGGGCTTAAATCTATCGTTTTTTGCTCACCATGCCATTCCAGTTTGGACCGAGCCATATGCAAATCAGTCTTGATCCTGCGCCCAATGTGAACAGTCCAGCCCGAACTGCCAGGCCAAGTTTTCAAGTGTCCTTTCATTTGGGAAGTGAAAACAAAGCAGTACCCCGTGAACTATGCACATACATATTGCTCTTTGGTACATGTTCTTTGCAGGAGGCATATTACCCCTCTGCACTACCTTAGATGAGGCAAACAGCCACTAGACAAAACATGCTCCCATCTCTCTCCAGCAGGTGCATTGATCACCAAAGTTATTTTGGCACTTGTATTGTTGACCAAAACCTGCTGAATATACAAAGAAATTTGCAGTGTTTTTAAAACTCCTGCACTTATACAAGACCGGTCCCCCCTAAACTAAACTGGCGCCCTACCCTTCCAGTCGCCCTGGGAAACGCCTGCTCCTGTCCTTTCACTGCTCCTGTCCAGTCAGTACTCCTGCCCGATCAACACTGCGGCTGTTCACTGCTCTTGCCTTGTTCACTGCTCCTGCCCTGTTCACTGCTCCTGCCCTGTTCACTGCTCCTGCCCTGTTCACTGCTCCTGCCCTGTTCACTGCTCCTGCCCCGTTCACTGCTCCTGCCCCGTTCACCGCTCCTGCCCCGTTCACCGCTCCTGCCCCGTTCACCGCTCCTGCCCCGTTCACCGCTCCTGCCCCGTTCACCGCTCCTGCCCCGTTCACCGCTCCTGCCCCATTCACCGCTCCTGCCCCATTCACCGCTCCTGCCCCATTCACCGCTCCTGCCCCGTTCACCGCTCCTGCCCCGTTCACTGCTCCTGCCCCGTTCACTGCTCCTGCCCCGTTCACTGCTCCTGCCGGCTCAGAAGAGAAAGGGACCGTTCACTGCTCCTGCCCGGTTCACTACTCCTGCCCCGTTCACTGCTCCTGCCCCGTTCACTGCTCCTGCCGGCTCAGAAGAGAAAGGGACCGTTCACTGCTCCTGCCCGGTTCACTGCTCCTGCCCGGTTCACTGCTCCTGCCCCGTTCACTGCTCCTGCCGGCTCAGAAGAGAAAGGGACCGTTCACTACTCCTGCCCGGTTTCCACTCCTGCTCAAGCCTAATCATTGCTCCTGCACCCATTACTTCTAATGCTTTGTCACTTCTCCTGCCCCGTCACCTCTCCTGCCCCATCACCTCTCCTGCCCCGTCGCCTCCCCTGCCCAGTCGCCTCCCCTGCCCAGTCGCCTCCCCTGCCCAGTCGCCTCCCCTGCCCAGTCGCCTCCCCTGCCCAGTCGCCTCCCCTGCCCAGTCGCCTCTCCTGCCCAGTCACCTCTCCTTTCCTGCAAAGTTCACATATTGCCAAGAAGTAACTCAGTTCTGTGAGACTGCTGTACAGACACGCAGTTTCCTACAGCCACCGTGTGGCAAGAATACACACTGAGGCCAGGTTGGGTGGTCATGGGTAAAGAGTGTACCAAGATGCCAGTGTGGCCTCTGTCCCCACACCCTAGAATCCAGGCACAGTTACAGGAAAAAGCTGCTGTATTGTTAAGCAGTTGTTTTTAAACAGCCTAATGTTTCTCACTCGTTTTAAATTAGAAGAATTATGAACTTAAAGAAAAGGAGAAATAAATAAACCTTGTTTCTACATTTTTGCAACACAAACATGCGATGTGCTCATTTATTTAAAGTCAGAGAGGTTTGATTGTTTTACTGGCCAGAAGAAATATGGACAGGTCATTTACTAGCCAGCATTTCCATTCCAAAACAAGCACCCTTGCGCTACAATGAAGACAAATCTCATATTTTCACCTCTCAGGCTGGGCCTCGCTGCAGTAAACAGCCATGTTTTCTTTCATGTCTACATGTGCTCTGGGCCTCCTTCCATCAGCCGCTCATAAACAAGGGATGTGCACCAGAGCCTGTACGCCTCATGTCCCACGAGCAACAAAGACAGACATAAACACACTCACAGCATACGACTTCACCATTCTTAATGAGGCAATGGAAAGGATGTATGAATGCAGCCTTGTGCTGATGAGCCTGGAGGCATAGCCTGGGAAAACTAAAAAGTTTACTAATATTCTATATTGGTTTTACAGGTGACAAAACGTAATTAATAGTACCATTTTTAAAGCAGACACATGCAAACACACAAATTATATTGCCGTTTTCCAATTCAAACTCTGCTACCAGTGCCTAACCCACTGAGCTAGCCTCACAGATGTCAGCTTCACGCTGATGAACTGAGCGAAAAGTTCATGCTTTGCAGATTGCATCACTGTGGGTTTTTAATGTAATGTACTTTGTTTTTATGAAGTGCTGTATCCAAGGCTGTGGCTTTACAGCACGTAGGCAAAGGGCAGGCGCATTGTCATTCGAAAGGGACTAATTGGCCTCAATCGGAATGACAACGGGCCTGCCCTCAGGCTGAGAGCGCTCAGGGAGGGGCTGCTGCAGCCTCTGGAGTCACAGAGAAGTGCGAGCAGCCCCTGGAATCGGGATGGAAAAAAAAAGTTCTCTTTTTTATTATTTAGGAGTATTCTTGCGTCCCGGGATGCTTTGTGGGAAGAAAAAAAGTAGGGGAACGGACTGAAAGAATTTTTAGAAGTAGGGGCACGCCGTGCCCTTCCGTCCCCGCCCACTTCTATCACTGAGGGTGGCATTCATTCGGGGATTCGCTCATTTCCTGTAGAGTGCCAATTTGCAGACACAAATGCCTGGATCACAAAAAACTAAAGCTATTTCATAAAATTGGTGGTAATTATGGCAGTGTTTGCTCTAATCACCTTTTACCACTGTATTATGAAGACAGGCAGAGTCAGCCTGCTAGGATAGCACCCTGGACGGTAAGAAATTTGAGGCCATCTGTATCACTGGTGAATTAAACAAGGCAGCAAGGAGCCCCTTTTGTCTTCAAAGTTCAGGCCGTGTCATATTACATCAGATCAGTGACTGGGAACTTGACACACAGATGTGCACATCTCCCCCCAAACACCCAAATCACCCACAACCTAGCTCCTTCATGCTGGCCTGAAGTTGCTTGTTGGGAAGGGTGTTTGTGTGTGACGGCAGGGGATGGGAGGATGATGGGAAAGCAAACAATGGGGCTGATAAAACAATGGGGCTTATGATGTGTTAAAAAATAGCACCTGTGTCATGTTAAAACAAGCACTGGCAAAGCCAATAGAACTACTAATGCCCGCTAGCCTTATGGCACTTTTTGTTTAGTTTAGTCATGGTTTTTGCAAAACATTATTGTTCAGGAAGCTGCTGGGCATTCATCAATTTAACAGAGAAACATTGACTAAAGGCAAACATATTTTTTTTGTCTCAATAAAGCACTAACTGACACTGAATGTAACTACTTTGTGTGTAGATATGCCCATTGCGAAAAGGCCCAATGCTGTAGCTCCTAGTGAAGTCAGCCAATGACTGAAGTGGGCTGATGCATTGCTCCTTGAGGCATGATGTGTGGCATGGAAAAAACTGTGAATGACACAACCACAGACAAATGGATGAGAAATGTCTGAAAACCCCTATAAGTAACTATGTCACACACATAATTTCAGTAAAATCAAAAGGTCTTGGCTAACACAGGGCAAAACAATCTAATAGTTCTAGCATTGCCTGCCAGCGTTTTGTTTTTGAGAAAGAAGTAAAGAAAGAAAAAATAAATGAAAGAAAGACGGAAAGAAAGAAAGAAAGAAAGAAAGAAAGAAAGAAAGAAAGAAAGAAAGAAAGGAGGAAAGAGGAAATATGGCAAGAAAGAAGGAAAGAATAAAAAAGAAAAAAAGGCAATAAATGAAGAAAAGACTGAAGGGAAAGAAAGAAAGAAAGAAAGAAGACAACAAGAAGGAAAGAAAGAAATAAACAAAGAAGGAAGAAAGAAAGAAAGAAAGAAAGAAAGAAAGAAAGAGAGAAAGAGAAAGAAAGAAAGAAAGAAGAATGAAAGAAACATTAAAAATGTGTGACAAGTGATGCAAATTAAACACAATAAAGGTTGTTAAAGAACCATTGGCAAAATCGAGTTTAGAATAAGGGTGTTCTGAAGAATTATCCACTTATGAATTCAAATGTATAATATTATAGCTCTCCGTTTGTGTACTGCATGCATAGTAAAAAAAAGAATACATTAATACAGAACAGTATCATATGGACACAATTTATTATGCTGTGAAATACCAGCAGTCAAGGACATCACAAAAAAACAGCATTGAGTGGAGGTAGGAACGTATACAGCAAGTAATATGGTGGGGCTCACTTCAGGTTCTAAGCACAAATGCATTCCCAAAGTAATTTTAAAGTACAAACAACTCACTGATGCTGAAGGGGACTACCTTGTGTGTGGATGTGCTCATTGTGAAAGAGCAAAATGCAGCCACTCAAAGCGAAGGTAACCAGAAGCAAAATGTGAATGTTACGACGACCAGACCAATAAATGAAGAGAGGTGGCTGAACGTCCCTTTAGGCAAGTATATTATACATATAATTTAAGTAAAATCCAAAGGCCTTGGCAAACACCAGACCTAAAAATGAATAAAAACACTTTATATTGAATCACTGGAGCCGAGTGAGAGGGACGCTACTGCTTGCATGACCTTAATAGAGACATCTCTATGTGCCCCTCTAAAAATGTGTAGCTCGGGCCTAGCTTACCTTTGCCAAAAGCTGACCTAACACAGGATTCTGCAGGTGCTAATGTGTATTTGTTGTCTGGTATTTTGTTGTGATAATGATGTGTCCTATAATTTTTTATGATTCTGTGTTTAGCTGCATGTTTGCAATATGATTTTGTTATGTTGTGCTGTGGTAGTTGTGTTGCATTCTGTTTTGACTGTTTTACTGCGATGAGTCCTGTTATGTTATAACTGTCTTGTGATGTTGTGTATGTTATTGTGTTATATTCTGCAATTTACTTTAGATATGTCAATAAATGCTGCTACATTTGCAGCCCAAAGCTGCACCCGCCTTGAAAGTTCAGGAAACAAACAACCACTCATCACTGTCTAAAGAGGTGAATTAGCATACCTCTTAAGACGCCAGTCAGCCCAAATTTATGGCAGAGACTATCTTAACATAGCACTCCCAATGCTTACTTTAAGTGATACCGTTTCAAGAACTCTCTCTTGAGAGTATGCCAGCGAATGCTTTTGGCCGTGTCCGTTTTAAAATATCACATTGTGTGTCTCACTCTCCACGCACAGTCTTTTGACATGATTGAAGAATTTGGGCCGCATTCACGCAATTTGTAATTAAATGCTAATGTTTGATAGCTGTAGCATGCAGTTGTATGCAGTAATGCGTCCCAAAAGTCATCAACTCTCACCTGTTACTGAGGGAAAACAATTTCACCCTAATTAAGAAATAGGTGAAAAACTCCAACTTTATTGCGACTTTCGACAAAATTGTATGTACGTTTTTCCTACTCTTGGATGTGCAAAAATAGGAATTGGGTGATAATCGTAGCTTCAGAGATAGACACAATATTTCTGAAATAAACGCATAGATAAGGCTTGTCTAATTATAGAGAAAACAAGACATTTCAATTTCTGCAAGGGTCATTGCACATGAATTTGCATTGACAATATTGATGTCCTTCTTAATGCTATTTAGTGTTCTGTCTGAATATCCATTGATGTGGGACAAAGACGTCTGCTACGGATCAAGCGTGCATCAGAGGCTAATCCGTGCACCATGCAGTAAATATTGCTTCAGAATAGAGGAGCGGGTCTACAATGGTGCAGCAGTTGCAGGGGACAAGGTCAAGGGAACCCCAATCATGTCTAGAATAACAATTTATGACGAAACAGAGAGCACAGAGTCCCAGTTGCCTTACTTTCGGTAGGACCACTGGTGTTCTGGCTTTTCCACTGTCTGAATACGCAGGTAAAAAAGTCCGTGTGCACTAAAAGAGAGGACATGGCTACCTTACACTCTGGATTATAATCCTGTTCAAATTTAGGCATCGTATTAAAGTACTGGTGACAGGCATAACGTTCGCAAAATCTGTGCATACCGAGAATAGCTGCACAACTATGTATAAAACGATACACTTTATGCCCTTTGCACTTAGATGTTAGCGCGCCTTAGAGTATTTGCTGAGGAAGCCGCTATGCTTGGCTCAAAATGTGCCTCCTCTTGGCGAATCCCGACGCAAGGGAGTGCGGCTGGGAGTGCTGTCTCCTGCCTCTCTCGTCAGCCACTGGTTTATTAGGATCCTTCACTATATGTCAAATGGGATTTACATGTTTCCGAATTAGTCTTTTAAAGTAACCAAGAGAGCCAAGCCTGCATTTTGAATTCTTTCTTCACAATACACGAAGCGTTTAGACAGGGAGTTTGACAATATAAAATGCCCTCCAAGCAGCTGGTAGGGATGCATTTAGACCATTATCGTTTTTCATGTTTAAATATATACATTACACAACACTTTAAATGCTAGTCTTATATCGTTCACCTGCCAGCGACTACAAACAAAAACTATTTGACTTTTCCTGAACTCTGCATTTGCCTCAGAGCTCATCCTGTGTTTGCAGTAAAAATTTAGAAAGAATTTTATTTTTAAACAAGTTATGTACCACACCTGCTTGGTCGTACCATTTTCTCGACTTGGTATGGAATAGAATATATCTACCCAATAGATCCATCATATGGAATACACATGCTCATGGTATTTTACAGATGCTTCGAATTATTTACTACTTATCCTCAAACTGAAAATGACCCTTTCATCATATAACTATCCCGAATGTAAACATTTAAGAAAAGTCTTGCAAACATTTTTTAAATATTTGTTCACAAAAAGTACCATTGTCAAACTTAAAAAACAGAAATATCAAAAGACAAAACTTGAATTTTTATTAGTATATGCAATTGCAGATCCATGACACGGGTTAGTCCTCAGGAGACACAGAAGTAACTTTAAGAAAGTACCTTGCTTGCACTGTGATATAACAATAGCCTCGGCAAAGTAAGAATTAAGACATACAACAGTGCATTTATTAAAAATGAAAAAAGAAAACTATAAAAAAACAAATATCTATATACATAAAGACCAACTGTTAAACATGTATCACCTTTGAGAGATCAAATTTACAAAGAGGTAGAATAACAACATTAGGAGAAGATAGATAATAAAGAAAATTTTCCGCAAAAATCCTGGTTTAACACTTTAAAAAATCGCAATTCCAATTATTATACGTTTGAATATACACTTTTGTAGCAAAGAATAGATAGACAATAAAAATAAAAGAAAAATGAACATACATTGAGGGAATGAAACATATGTATGCACAGCAACATTATTTCTAACAGAAACATGGCCATTCAGTTTCATTTCTTTTTTCTGATAATAGACTTTATTATTTTATAACGAAAAACAATCATAAATAGGGCAATAGCCTAAAAGAGAAACTCAGGTAAGCAATTACATTCATCTAATAACAGAGTCCTCTCTGTAACTAATACGAATCATTAATATGACCAATAACAAATCATTGTCCTACATTTAAAATTGTGTATTGGCATTTACCAAAATAACATTTTAAAATGAGCTCAAATACCTTTGTGGACAAATAGCAGACAAAAGTAACAAAGATGCACTTTCCTCATCCTACGATTCATTAAACTGGTACCAGATCAAGTCATTTTCAATTAAACAAGTTACATTTCTAAATTGTACCTTTTCTGTATCTGAAGGAAGACATCTCTGTAATCCAGGGGCATAGCTAGAAATGGTGCAGCACATAGTGGGCCTCATAACGATGTCGGGCAGACACGCAGAAACAGGACCGACTGACCTCCGGTTGGTGGTCCAGAACGCCTAATAACAATGCAAGCGAACATTTATCAATGGGAGCTTGTGTTATGGCCATAAACTGGCCGTAACATAAGCTTCCATTGAGAAATGGGAGCCTGTGTTCATCCCTGCACCACCTCAAGGTGCCTGCCACAAGGTGCAAAAATCAATAGGGGGCACCATAGGTGTCCCCTTGGCCCCCCAATCAGGGGCCTAATACAGAAGGGGGCCCTGCTAGTGGCCCTCAGACATGCTTTCAACAAGGTTTCCATGTCAGAAAGGCCAACATGGAAACCCTGCCAGAAATCGCACATCGTAATCCAGAAGGCGGAAACGCATTTCATTTGGATTATGGGCCTGTCCCCAACTGGCAGAAGGGCTCCTGAAGCCCGTCAGAAGCCAGCTGGAATGACTGGCCGGTTTAAATTTCAACTGGCTGTATCACAATCAGCCGGTCATAATTGAAACCGACGATGTTGGTCTTAAGGCAGGTTGGGGGTCTTACGACCGACATCATAATCAGGCCCAGTGTGTCATCTGGGCCTAGGGTACACCAATATATTCTCATTTAAATCCCTATCAAATGTAATAGTTTAATTTTGAACTTTATTGTGATTTTCAAACAGGAAACATTTAATATGCATGTTGCAGAATCTGAAGTAGGTTAAACGTGAGTTTTTTAAATTTCTCAATTAGAATTTGACAGGCCTCCAAAATTATAGCAAAGTTAGCAAAAAGACTTGTATGCCTCAGACGTGATATTTATCCAGGAAACCAATCAATATTTGGACTAAGAAATAACACTGAGGAGGTTCTAATAAAAGGCAAGTCATTAGTAACAGTAGAATTGGGGGCCAAGTGTGATGCTTTTGTTGCTGAAATTGTGTCAAATAATGGTGATGAATTCTTAAGGAAATTAGGTAAAGGCCGATAAACATCCCCTTTCCTTATATGTAGGCCCCAAAGTGGGAAGTCCAGAATTTGTAGTGGATCGTTGTTTTAGCTACAAACCACATTCTAGAGCCATATGTGACAGCCTCCCCTTTATATGGGATAAAGCACTGGATAGGAATCTATATACCACCTCAGGTAAATGGCTTCCCACAATGGTTCGCAATAGACGGTAGATGCAAGATGATTTACTACTTGGAAGATGAAGACGGAAGTAGTCGGGTAAAAATGTTCTTGCCTTATATTCACATTGACATGGGGCCTTTTCTAAAATCAATGTGGATTACTTTCATTATCATTTGTGGCTTGATAGAAACAGCATTAGCATTTTATCAGTTAACTTTTCAGACAATGGACTGATATGTGCCTTCATTGACAGAGATGGGGAAAACATATTAGTTTCTATGGAAAATGGACTACTCCTGGCTAAGTGAAGAAGCCTTAACTTTTATGCAGTTACATGTATGCATGTAGATTTTTATAATTCACTAGTCACCCAGGAAGGAAGTGCTGATTTGTATGAGATGAATGCTATGGATAAGATAGAGGAAAGGTTAACTATTTAGGGATTACATAAGATCCTGAACATTTCTGCCAATTAGATCACTTTGTACAACAAGGTTAAATGACACTGTATTTTCAGACATCACCAATGATTTTAATAAATTAAGATGTTCGTAATCTAATTTAAGATTGAAATACATAACGCAATCAAGGGTAAAGTACACTATGCAAAGAACATTCCATTTAAAGGACGGAATATAATGTAATGCGATCCTATCACTCCAATGTATGTTTCTACTTTTCTTATTAATTTTAGATTTTTGACAGTACTCATAACGAGGACAGTTGATGTGTTTTGGATGTATTGTGCATCAAAGACCTCATCATGATTTATAAAATGATTTATTCAATGTGTTAGGGGTATATACATGAGCAGTATCAATTTTATATTGAGCGTGCTTGCAAAGGCATGTCTGTATCATTGGTTGACTCATTTATGGCTCTTAAGCAAACACTGAATTAGAACGATGAGTAGCAACAACTGTGACCAGGTGGTATTCATATTACTGAAGAGCAGTCAGGGATGCAGAAATTACTAAGAGCGGGATATATGCATGGAAAACACCAATGCCATGTCTCTACAGCAACTAGAATGGAAACATATGTAAGACACTTCAGGTCTTACCAAGGGACTGATCTCGAATTTGGCAGACAGTTTATTGTCCATCAGGATAATAGAGTACTTTACTCCATAGCCCTGACAACGTATCCACCAAATTTACAGATGTCTGTTGGCCCTATTCCTCTCTATGTTGGACAAGTTGGATGGATGAATCAGTCAAACTTTTAAAAAAACTTTGACATTTTTTTAAAATAAATTCCCACAGCAGGAGTTTGTTTTTGCTAATGTATTCAGATAAAAAATTTAAAAATAAAATATCGCCATACCGAAATATTGTGTCCAAAATATAGTGCTATGGAAATATCATCAGCAAGAATATTGTTGTCAAGAATATCGATTTTAAGGTAAGTAATAATGATTTTTAAAATATCACAGTCATTAATATTGTTTGCAAAAATATAGGCAGCAATTACGATGTCTACCCCCAACACCATCTCGTAAACGGGACCAACAGACCTCTGCCCACCTCATTAGGGTGCATTCCGATATTTCCCTATGGGAACATGCATTATGGCCATGAACGGGCCTTAATACATGCTCCAATAGGCAAACGGGAGGAGTTGTTCGTCCCTGCACCATGTGAGGTGCAGGGATCCCTGCACCCTTTGAGGTGTAGGGATCAACAGGTGGCACCAAAGATGCCCCCTCCCCCCCCAACCGGAGGCCGCACACATAAGGGGGCCCTGCTGGGGCCCCCAAAAACGCTTTCTGACATGATTTCCATGTCGGACAGGCCTGCATGGAAACTGTACCGGAAACTGTGCATCGTAATCACAAGAGCGGGGATAACGAGCCAGTTCCGACTGGCCGACGGGCTCCTTGAGCCTGTCGGAAGCCAGCCGGAATGAGTGGCTGGTTTCAATTCATACCGGCTGGTACATAATCAGCCAGATATAATTGAAACCGAGGGTAGGGGTCGGAACATTCAGAGGCTTCCCAACCTCCATCATAATAGACCCCTTAGGGCCAGATGTAGGTCGACAAATACCGGTCGGTAACGGCAGATTTCGGCCGTTACCGACCGGTATTTGCTAATGGAGATGTAGGGGCCTTAAAATATACAGAATCGGTATATTTACCGATTCGGTAAATTTACCGATTCTGTAAAATACCGATTCGGTAAATTTACCGAATCGGTAAATACAGATGTAGGTGGCACTGAAAACAGTGCCACAGGCCATTACCAATTCGTTATTTACCATGTAATACTATTGCATGGTAAATAACCAATTTTAGTGTACATGCACATCTGTGCATGTACACCTGTGCCATGTGGCACACATACATGCCCTAAGGGCATGTATGTGTGTCACACGGCACACAAGCCAGAAACAGGGGTGCAACAGGGTGTCAAAGTGACACCCTGTCCCCCTTGTCAAATCGGTAATTTTACAGACTCTGTAATTACCGAATCAGTATTTGCCATTGATTCCTATGGGCTTCAAGGCCCATAGGTATCAATGACAAATACTGAATCGGTAAAATTCGGTATTTATGAATCGGTAAATCTAATTTACCTACATCGGGCCCTTAGTTCTTTAAAATATGTTTTTTAAATTATTGTTACGTATTTTAGTATATATTTTAAATATATATGATGTCCATTTTCTGTAAAATTGTTGTATATGTTTTTTAATATATTTGTTACATTTTAGTAGTTATTATATTTAATGTAATTCATTTTTGTGATTTTTAGTGCCATAGCGGTCTGTGGGTTTATAGGGGTATCGGGTGGAAAGTAATTTACTTATAATACATTCATGATTATTTCTTTATTCATTATTATTTATTTAATGTACATTTTATGTGCGGGTTGTGGGGCTATAAAATATTCAAAATTAATTGATAATTAATTATGATAATTGTGTAATTTTATTTCTATGAGGTGCAGGTTGTGGGGCTTATTTGGGTAAAGAATGGAAAGCAATTTATTTTTAATGTATTCATAATTAGTTGTTAATTAAAATTAATAAATTGATAATTATTTATGTTAATTGTGCACTTAATTACTTATTTTATGAGTGGGTTGCAGGGTTTATGGGGTAAAATGTTGGGAGTAAATTCATTTAAATTAATTAAGTATTAGTTGTTAAATACTAGTAATTATTTAATAGACAACTAATTATTTTACTAGAGTAATTATTTATTTTAAGTTTAGTTTTAGGTGTGGATTGTGGGGTTTATCGGGGTAAAGGGTGGGAAGTTAATTCATTTGAATGAATATTTAGTTTAAATTAACAATATTTGTTTAATTGATAATTATGTTCATTGTGCAATAGTTTTTCATAAAGATTTTAGATGTTGGTTGTGTCTACTTTAGGGGCAATGGGTGGGGAGCAAATTCATTTTAAGTCATTTAACCCATATTTTCGATTAGTATTAATTACTAAATTGATAATAAATTAAGTTAATTTAGTAAAAAAAAAAGTTACATCTTATGAGTGTGTTGTGTGTTTTGCAGAGGTATATTGTGAGAAGAAAATTAACTAAAAATAATTTGTTTGCTGATAAATATTTATGTTAATAGTGCCAATATTTTGCTTTTTAAAGTAAAGATTTCAGTGCAGGTTGTGAGTTGGGAAATAACTACATTGAATTAATGTAATAAATATTTTCTTGTTCATAAATAATTTCTAAATAAAAATATTTATTTGTATGCATTTTTTATTTTATCTTTAACAATATTTGTAGTTATTTGTGATATGTATTTAACATTGTAATATGTTTTTATTTAAAACAATATTATTAAATATATTTGTAGTTTGTACATATTTATATTTTTATTTTTAATATTTTTTATTGAGCAGAGCTACATAAACATAACAGAAGCAGTTGTCTACAGGATATTTAACTAATACTTTTCAATAAAAAAACGTATAAATTATAGCTATGGAACCAACATGGATCAAATACCAGTACGTAGAAAAAAAGCATATTGCTACAGTAATCTGGCCGCCTCTTAAACTGTTTACAAAGAGGCACATTTTCCTCTTTAAAATGCTAAAGTGATAAAGTGCTACAGTACCCAGAGATAATCACACTAAACTGTTCAATGACCTATACATTTTTTTGCATAAATCAGCATGCATAACAAGATGGAGAAAGGCATGTTGCAACTATGAATCAACTACAGCCTTACATTTTTGGGGCATTCCTTGAAACAGTATCACAACCATTAACAAATGTACAAATTCTACCGACATAAGTGCAAAAATGCTACGGTGCTATAGTGCCTTTTTAGTGTGCAAAATCAGCACACCGAAAGTGCAATGTGCTAAACCACCAAAGTGCTTAAGTGCAAAATCTATAACATTTCTGTTCCCTCCATGGTTCCAAAATTCGCAAAATACTTCCAAAACCGCAGTGAATTTTCTTGTAGCGCCTACCCTCCTGGCACAAGCTTCTTCAAACATCACAGTACGTTTCATTTTGTTTATCTAATTTATATAAGAGGGTGCATCTTCAGACCTCCAATTCTGGAGGTTTAACGCCTTAACCGCGGCGGGAATTCTGCTGCGGTGCAGGCGTTCTAAAAGGTGGGTGGGGCTTCGACGGCCGTTGGCCATTCGCAGCACCAGGGAGCGAGTGCTCCCATCGGCCTTTGGCCGACGGGAGCAGGGAAGGGGTTAAAGAGCGAGCAACAAGAGAGCTAATCATAATAAAGTTCTCCTCTGCTTTTGTCAGATCACCCCTTAGTCTAGACATGCCGAAGAGGGCTACCTCGGTCTCTGGATCAAGCCTCTTCTATATTGCCTGGCTTATAGCTGAGAAGATCTTAACCCAGAATGACTCTAGTTTTGGACATGTGAAGAATGTGTGAAGCCAATCAGCTTCCCCTTCTGCCTGGCATCGGAAACACCTATTCTCCACTTCCGCATATCTTTTACTGAGATCTTTAGGAGTATGATATGCCAACCACGAGACAGAAAGGCCATCCTTTTAAAATTGGCAGCTCTTAGAGCCTTACTGCCTAGCTGGGATATTGACTGGCACTCCCGGCTAGACAATATGCAATTAGTTTCACGCATAACTCTTTCTAAGAATCTCTCAACCAAGGGGGATTCATTAAGTTTCCTCAGCTGAGAATACCAATTGCCCACCCCACTAAGGGCCCTATTAGGATGGCGGACGGACCTGCGTCCGTCCGCCACCCCAGAGGTGGAGGGACCGTCCGCAGGGGCAGTGGCGGTCCCTCCGTGCAAATTAGGATGTGACTGCAACCCTGGCGGTCACATCCTGTATTTTTAACATTGTGGCGGGTGCTGCTTGAAGCAGCGCCCGCCGCAATGTGAAAACTGCATGCAGTGCATTTGCCTGCACAAAACGGCAGGCACCGTGCGGTGCCTGCCGCTCTGTGCATGCACATACAGGGGGGTACCATAGGTACCCCCCATGTGCACCCCCACCCCCCTTCACCCTGGGGACCTGCAACGGGCCCCCAAAGAAAAGACCGTATGCCGTTTCGTGGCGGCATTGCCGCCGCGGAAATGCATATCAACAAGCAAATCCTAATATGGCTGGCGGTGTCAGATAGACACCGCCACTATATTAGAGCTTTTCCGCCGCGGTCTCGCGGTGGAAAAGCGGCAGACGGTCTCCCCGTCCGCAGATGACCCCGCTGCCATCCTAATCTGGCGGGGGGTCATTTCTCACAACGCAGCGGTGAATCCGCATCCTCCGGGCCGGCGGATGCGGATTCACCGCAATCCTAATCGGGCCCTTAGTTTGGCTCAATATAAAATGTTCACCTACTTTTTTGGAGCACCTCTTAATGTAAGATTATATCTATTTTTAAATTGTACAATCTGTAGATACTCGAAAAAACCAAGCTTATTACATTCGCCATATCTATTTTGGACCTCTTGCCAAGTACTTATTTTAGTATTTGTGAGCAAGTGTCCCAGCTCTTCTAGCCCACAATCTTTTCCAGTTTTTAAGACGACTAGAATGGATTTGAAGACCCAAACTTTTGCATTCCACTAACTTTTAATAGTGGAATCCTGAAGAGCCGTGCTGTTTCAAAAAGAATTTCAATCTAAAGTCATAGTACTGTAGAGTCTTATATCTAGTCCTCTTTAGCTATCTTTAAAAATACCGGCATTTGCGAGCCAGATTCCTGTACCATTTTGGCTAAAAAGAAGTTGTCCAAAAATCAATTTGGTTCCAGCAAACGCACTGTAAGATCTCAAATCGCTGCCTCATAATAAGTTCAAATTTTGGGCAATGCTGACCCACCCTGATTAATTTCTAGCTGCAGTGTTGCTAGCTTGACCCTGGAAGCTTTTTTACTCCAGACAAATTCCCTAAACATGGACACTAGCCCTTTGAAATATTTAGTATTCATTTTCAAAGGTACATTAATAAAAAGAAATACTAGTAGTGGAACTATGGACATTTTTATTAGGGCTACACAGCTTATTAAAGTTAAAGGTAAAAATGACCAATTGTCAAGCAATTCTTTGATTTTATTCCGCATTGCTTGATAGTTTAAACTAAAAAGCTGCTCATATTGACTAGAGACAAATATTCCCAGATATCATATCGGTTTGGCTTTTAAAGCCTGGGATTTGAGGTTTGGGGGGAGAAAATCCATTAAAAAGAAATTAAAGTTAAAATCTCGGTTTTATTTTTATTTATTTTGTAGCCCCCAATCGATTCAAATTGGCTAAATTCTGTTAAAACCCGGTCCAGATTCAGGTTCTCAGGACTTAAATATAAAACAATATCATTTGCGAACAGCTTTAATTTAGCTATACTGATTTCCAAATCGTCAGAAATTCTTGTGGCAAGTGGCTCGATAAAGAAGTTAAACAGTAAAGGGGACATTGGGTACCCTTGTCTGGTCCCACGATTGATATTTACTGTTCCTATTCGATTTACATTTATCACCACCCTAGCCTGGGCACCCTGATAGATGTTCCTCAACACTTCTATGACCTGGGAAGGGATACCAAATTTACCCAGTCCAAAGAAAAGTGTGTCCCAGTTCACCAGGTGAAACGCCGTTTCAGTGTCTACCATCATGATGAGCGTTGGAATTTCATTATGTTTTAAGGAATCAAGAGCCTGCATTAAGAACCCAGTATCTGAGGACATTGACCTTCCGGACACAAATCCTGAATGATCTCTAGGAATCAGTTCCTGGGCTAGAGGAGTAAAACGTTGGGCCCAAACTTTCATTAGAATTTTATAGTCTGTGTTTAAAAGACCAATTGGTCTATAGGAATTAACATCTTTGTGGTTATTGCCCTTCTTCGCAAAGCTTATGATTATGGTTTCTTTAAAACTTGAGGGGACACAGCCCCCCCTTCTTAATATTGTTAAACAACTTCGTCAAGAAGAGGATTTATTCCTTAGAGAATTCTATTGGCAGCCTGTTCTTTCCACAAGCTTTTGCCCCAGTAATAGATTTCAGAGCTGTTAAAATTTCTGCTTCTGATATGTTGAGTTGGATTTGATCTAAGCGCAAATCAGACAGGCTGGGGAGATTTACCCTCTCAAAATATTCCTGCATTAGTCTGATCTAACCTCATATCTAATGGCATGGAGCTGTTGATAATGCTCCAGTAAGACTTGAGCTATGCTATCCTTGTCCGTTATCGTGTCATTCGTCTTAGGATCTGTGATCTCGGAAATTAAAGCTGCTTCATTTTTGTTCTTAGTTATCCCAGCTAGCAATTTCCCGTCCATTTGACTGTCTTCATAAACACGTTGTTAATAAGTCTTAGAGCTATTTATCTCTTCAATTAAGAAAAATGCCCTAAGTGCCTGTATCGCCTTTTCAAGCTGACCCCCTCCTCCCCCCCTGTACCAGGATATTTCTCTGATTCAAGGCACTGTCCACAGCCTGCTGAAGTTTCACGATTTTGGCATGTTGTTTTCTTGGCTGGGCGTCAGGAAAAGCAATCAGTTGCCCACGCAAAGCTTACTTAAACCCCCGCAAAATGAAAATAATTCTGCCGTTCCTTCATTAATCCTAAAGTACTCCAAAATCCATTCTCTTATGTCAACAACCCATTGAAGATCTTGGAGGAGGAGACGATCCATCTGCCACCTGGATCTTGTCCTCCTTCCCTCTTCAATTTCCAGCTCTAATTTTACAAAAGAGTGATCAGAGAATGCATTAGCCCCAATTTCAGTATCTATATAGTTCATTGATCGAGATATAAGAAAAAAGTGAATACGAGAAGCTGTTTGAAATTGGTGGGAATTGCATGTATATTTATCTTTGTATGGTTAATTAGGTGCCAGGGGTCTTCCAGGTGATACTCCTGTTTTATGGCCTCTAGGGCTTTTTTAGTTTTGGTTTCAATTGCTTCTTGTTTTTATTAGCGGTGTCTTTCCTCAGATCTGGAATTAAATTAAAATCCCGTCCTAAAATGGTCTGCCCTGGTGTCCCCCTAAGTAGTTCGCTGACTTTCACAAGGGATCATCTAATACTGGGCCGTAGTAGTTTACAAAATTTAATATCGTCCCGTTTAATTTTACCTCAACCCCATATCCATCTTCCAAGGGGATCTCTCCGGACTTGACCAAATTCCCAAGGCAACCTCTATAAAAGTAAATAGCCACACCTCTTTTGGCCCATCCAGTACATGCATAAAAAGCATGGGAAAATACTCTACGAAGAAGGAGTTTTGGGGAATTGTTTTTTAAATGGGTTTCTTCAAGAAATAACACCTGCAGCGCAAAAGAGGCCAACCACCTCATAAGCCCTCCATACTTTTGTTTGTTTAGCATTCCATTCCAATTAACCGATATGATACAGCACTTACTAATCATTTCTAAAATATTTCATACTATTACAAAAGGATCTCCAATTTCTGCTTTCCTTACTCCATTTCCTACTGCTCTTTTTACTGCTATACCCTTCCCAAAACCAACGCCGTCACACAGCAAACGCCAACCCCACCCTAGGAAATGTGTTGAACCCCACTAACCACATCTCGCCCCCCTTCTACACTATGGGGTGCCCTGGACCTGCACCCTGGGTGACCCCCACCCCCGCCCAGCAATGGAGACCCTGAACATCAGATTAACCGCTAAATCATTTTGCAGAAGAAATCTCTTTCAATAAATACTGGGCTTCTTCTCTGCTAGAGAACATGTGAAATTTCCCTCTCACTAGAACTTTGAGCTTCGATTGCTGAGCTATAGATGCCTGCGCACCTTGGGCTTTAAAGAGATATAAAAGTTTTACAAAGTCTTTACGTCTGCGTTCAGCTACCACAGACATGTCAGCAAAGATCTGGCATTTAGACCCCTCATTGATAGAGAACAGTCTCTGCTGGATTGCCTTCTCGAGAATTCTTTCTTTAATGCAGTAGTCTGCAAAATTTGCCAAGATAGTACGTGGAAACCTGGGATTGGGTAAGGGACGGGAGGGGACACGATGTGCCCTTGTTATCGTTAGATCTCCAGTGAATTCAGGTAAAACTTTTTGTTTGATAAATGATTCAACCCATTGAAGAGTCTTTGCTCCCTCATTTCCCTCAGGTACCCCAACAAACTGAAGATTCGATCTGCAAGAGTGGTTCTTCAATTCCTCAAGTTTGTTCTCAAACACTATTTTATCCTTTGCTGCCTTGTTTACTTTCTGAAGCATTTGAGGCAAACCTGGATTCTGCTTCTGCATTCTCTCCCGGAAAACTGCCACCGCTTTTTCAGTTTTCTCTAGTCGCTGCTGCAAGGCAGCTATCTCCTTATCTTGAAATTTCTTTATTTCGCTTACCTCATCCAATGTGAGATTCAACATAGTCTTTATTTTGATCTGTTGCATATAAGCTTGTTCAGTTAGTGATACAGACTTGTACTTGTCCTGTTGAGATTCTCTATCATCTTTCGGATTGCTACCTGGTTGACTTAGCGGTTCCGAGCCACCCTTACTATGCATCTGAGGCAATGCCTGAGGCAGAACCTGGGCCTCCAACTGCTATTGTCTTCAAAGGGAGACCCATGAGGAACCGGGCTCTGAGATGATGATGTTGGTGAACTCAACTTCAAGTGCATTGGCTGGCCGGTCTTTTGACAAATTAGGGTGGCTGCAGGAGATGTCAGGGCAGAGGGAGAAGTAATCCAGGTCTGCAGAGGGCTGGAAGGCGCTTCTTCTGATGCTCCTCCTGGCACCATGTTTGAATGCCGCAGATCTACCATAGTCTTAGCTAGGCTGACTGCGATGTTTTTTTTTTAAATAATGGAAAATCTTTCAAGCTTTTTATCTCACCTTTATTTATCGCAATCGCTGACTCGCAAGGCGGCTCCTTCTCGCCAACAGCACAAACATCTATTGTTTTGGAACAGTAGGATCATCCTCACCTATCAGGGGCTCAGGCGGCTCTTCTTCAGAGTTCTTAAAGCTAGAGTTCATGCCCGGACTAGTTTAAGTATTCTCTGCTCTGGCCGCTGTTGACGCCGTCTTTGCTTGAGCTAAACGTGCTCTAGCTTTAAGCCCTGCTGCAGAGTCGACTTTAGCAATCACATTTGACTATTTAAGATGTTTTCCCATTCTTCCTTGCCTCCCAGGACCTGTATGCTGGGTATGCAGAGCCCAATTAGTGAGCACCCATCTTGCTTAACTCGCCACAAGCCTGGACCTTGGGGAGGGGGAGCTGCTGCTTCTGCTGCTTATTGTTATTTCTGCTACCCTATGCCCCCCTTCAAATATGATAATTATACAGGCGACCCCCAGTCCTTTCAGCTAGCTAATTTGAATTTAAATGTTGATTGCTGGTTCACCTCTCGTTCTCCAGAATTTTTACGTAGGATGCTAAAACTGCACTGCCCCATTGAGAGAAGAAAACTGTTAACTGTTGGGGTTAAACATCAAATGCTGTGTGCCAACGCTCCATGCTTGCTTGCTTTGGTTTTGTTGTTTGCGTTGTGCCTGGGTTTGGCTTAGGGGATACAGTTTTTATCACCCATCTGTGCTGCCAAATCAAGCCAGGGATTTCTAATGTACTTTCAGTTCTTTTCCAATTTCCCTGTGCTTACTTGTTGCCTTTGTTCGTTTTTGGCTGCCCAGGACTCCTGATTCCTCCAGCAGCCTCCTTCATACGAGTGGCCCCACCTTCCTCCCTCAATCCCACAACTTGGGAGGTCGAGGCTCCAGGGAGAAGAAATGCACACAGCAGCCACCGCATCCACAAATCTCCGGCTCTTCTACATAGCCCAGCAGATGCCAGCAAGCCCATTAAAGCCTCCTCAAGCCTCTTCTCAACCGAGCACAGCACTCAACACAGCATGGAACCGACCTCCATGGAGCTCCAGCAGCAAGCCGCTCCCGCATGTTAATCTCGTCTCACAGGTCTGCCGTCAATCATTATGGTAGGGCGGGTGTAGTGGTCACCTGTGGCTATGTGTGGGCGGGATTCGCTGTAACCATCACCGACATATTGATATTTTTCTTTATTTAATTTGTTTTTTAAATGATTTTATTTTGTTCAAGATATTTTTTTTAATGTTGCTCTGACTGGAGTGGCAATAGTAAATTTTACCCCTTCTCTATCCAAAATTTTCCTTACAGTTATACTGACTGGAGTGGGGACAATACATTTTACCCCTCTGCAATCGAACAATTTCTTTACTGTTGCACGAAATGGACTGGGAATAGTAAATTTAACCATTCTGCAATCCAACATTTTCCCTATTGCTGCACTAACTAGAGTGGGAATAGTACATTTTACGTCTCTGCTGTCCATCACTTGCCCTACCGTTGTACTACTTTCACTACTGTTGCATTTTTCTGGAGGGAGATTTGTAAATTTTACTTAATTGTATTATATTTAAGTTGCGTGAAATGCTAATAGTAAATTTTTTATATATTTACTATAATAGTTTGCATAGTTTTGTTTAAATTGTAGTGGTAATAGTATATGTATTACATTTTGTTTTTTATAATGTATTTTATATTGTTATAATGTATATTATTCTGTTTCTGTTTATTTAAAATTATAAGATTTATAATAATTAATGTTTTTAATGTGTGAAATATGTTTACTACATTTTAAGTTGTCTACTTTTTTTAATCTAATTAGAATGGGTTGCTTATTTAATATTTTATGGTTTTGCCATATATATTGGCATTTATATTGGTGTATATATATATATATATATATATATATATATATATATATATATATGTATATATATATATATATATATATGAAATCATAACATAAATTAAAATTATTAGTTTAATAGTAGATATGTGTACATATTTAGATATATATTAAATATATTTTAGTCTTTCAATTAATGCTACTATTTGATATTTAATATTTTAGTTAATATATTTTAAAAAACTATACTTAATTCAACAATATTTATTACAACAATATTTTTTGGATAATTTTGTTCTTACCATTATAAGTTGATATTTTTGACATCTGTATTTTGGTCACAATATTTTGGTGTGGTGATATTTTGAGGGTCAATATTTTGTCAGTGAACGCCATTTTTGATAATTCTAAAACTAATAGCCCCGACCCTATAGGAGTTTTCACCCATGGTGTATAAGGAACTTTTTATTTTTACTGCCTCTCATAGCAGGATTTACTTGGGGGTGAAAGAGAGAAAAAAAAGCCATCCATTTGCTCACTCTAAATTGGGCGGATAGTCTGATGGCTTATGATGGACTACAGTGAAGTCTCCATCGTCGCCATCGGCCCTAATTACGATGTCGGGCAGACCTAATGGTCTGGAACCATCCGACAGTAGGTCGTCGGTTCGGACAACAGGATTATGATGCAACCGCCTATAGGACGGTTGCAAAGATCCAATTGTCAGTGGAAGCTTGTGCAAAAGGGAGAAAAGGCACGCAGCACAAGCTTCCGTTGACAAATGGATGTTTGTAAATATCTATGCACCATGTGGCAGACATCTCACAATGCCTGCCACACGGTGAAGAGATGTTATGGGGTACCATACGTGCCCCCTAGGCCCCATAGCGGAGGGCTAGGGGGGAGGGGGTCCTGCTAGGACCCCCCAAAGTCACTTTTCAACAGCCTTTTTATGTCAGAAAGGCCGACATTAGGGGATTAGGCTGGGTACCATCGGAAGCGATGTGGACGGTCTCTCCACTCGATGCCTCTGCCCAACACATCATAATGCCGTGGGCAGAATGGAGGGGCAGATGTCAGTGGGCCCAACACCGGTTAGTCTTTTGCACAAGGAAATTGACTTTTCAACGTGTCATTTTGCCGATCACCTGTGCCTTATCCCCCCAAAATGCCCCCGTGCTTTCATGTCCATGTACTCTAGAAAAAGCTCCCACAACTGAACCCATGATCAGGGACCAGAACAAAGACAGGGCCGTTTGTCCGTTCCCCATGAATCTCATTCATCAGGGTGGTGTGTATCCATTGGACATTCAGATAAAGCCAGTAGCTTCTAATGTTGGCCTTGGAATGGAGAAGGGAGCAAGAGCAAAGAGTAAGGGCCCTTGATTTACATCCCAGCCTTGCAGATTCCACAGCCATGCTCAGTCCGGACCTTGTTTGACACTTTTAAGGAATCATTGTTAGCAGCACTCAATCGTAAATTAGACCCTATCCTTCATTGCTTATCAGCTATTGAAAAGGACCTGAATAATCTGACTTCATTTTCACGAGGTGACCCCACAATGTTGCTTGCTAATTCTCTGGGCCAAAATGCACCACTGGCAAGCGCAAGGCGTGGTGCACACTATCTTGGTACAAAGCATGGAGCACCCAGTCCCTTTCTAAGTTGATACTTGATGGCATACCTCAGCATACTTGCCCAGAGATGTGACAGGTTTACCCATTATCATGGGATCAGACAATGAAAACCAACATGACATCGTCAATGGCAACAAGTTCCATAGATGGTGTTTCTTCACAGCCCAGGTCGAACCTGATATCAGGCACTGTAGCAAGTATGTCCTCTATCCCATGCACCGTAGCAAGTAATTTGTAAGTATGTCGGATGGAGCGAGAGATGCTATCTGCTCAGGAGCATCCAGTAAGTCTACCCAGAGCGCATGTACTTTACATCTGCCACCTAATTCAACCTCCTTTGTAGTGATTTTAGCAAATGTTTCTCGTCCTCCTGGCACAAAGAAAGACTTTGTCCAACTCAAAAACAAAGTTGTATATTGGTCAAATTATAACATTGCAAAAGGTTTGTGGGTGGAAAACGACAATATACGTAGGACATTTTGGGTGGGCAGAGTTAAGAGGAATTTGGACGAGGATTGTCACCATTAATTTTATCAGCCCTCACATTGTGGACTGAATCTTAAAGCTGGCCTCCTATTTTAACCCTGTGGGTTCGAATTTTGCTAGCATTTCCCTGCCTCTTGGTTATTTTTACAGACCCTAGATTTACCCATTGTTTCCATCTAGTAGGTTTCAGGTGCAACCCCTAGCTCGGGATAGGGAAGAGTCACATCCAACCGATTTGCGCCATTGAGTTCATTAGAGTGCTGTGATTGACTGAGCTTAGCTCCTCTTGATCCTAATGCTCTTCCAACACAGCACCTTGTTGGGCCCTTGAGATCGGTCCAGTCAGTTCATAAGGGGTGCAACTTTATTTCCTGGAATATCGCAGGTCTGGCAAGTAAGTTTAATGATCCAGAATGTGTACTTTTTATAAAAAAGGTTTGATGTGATCTGCCTTCAGGAGACGTGGGCTATTGAACATATTTACTGTGTGGAAGGATATAAAACCTTAGTGAAAACCAGTGGTGGCTGGTGACATTTGAAAGTGGTGGGGTGTAAAAGCTAGGGAAGAGTGCCCTGAGGCAAGGGAGTGACCCTGAGAAAACTCTTTTTTTAGAGTAGGCAAATGGTGCACTTTCAAGCAAACGTGAGAGAGCAAGGTGGTCACCAATGCACTTCTGAGTTTCCACTACTCCACAGCTCCTCTCACATCCACCTCAGACTCTGCTCTCCCCAGTCACTCTCTCCCTCTCCTCCAAGCTTCCACTCTCCTCCAGTCTCTCTCTTCTCCAACTTCAAGTATCAGCCTCTCTCTCTCTCTCTCTCTCACCTGCAAGGATCCGCTCCCTCTCTGTCTCTCCCCTCTCCACGCTCAAGCCTCTGCTCTCCCTTAGTCTGTCTCACTCCTCCTCTTCCAAGCCTCCGGTCTCCCCCAGCCTACCCCTCCTTCTCCTCCTAGACTCCAATAGATGAGCCAGCCAAGGCAAATGTAGACTTTTCAACATTTCAAAGACACCTACAATGGCGAAAGATGCAAGAGCCCTACAGAAAGGCACGATCATCATCCCTACAGATGGGAGCCTTGCGGAGGCACAATTAGCAGTGAGCACAAGCACCAGGGTCACCTCTTCTCTCCATGTGGTCAGGAAGCCACTTGTGCCTGAGTGTCCCTGTTCAGTTCCAGATGATTGCCATCAGGTGCGTTCATTTAATGCAGTTATTCTACAGTGCTGAAACGCCGGCTCCCAGAATGCACTAGGCTGTTAGATTAAAACGGAAGTCTTCAAACACGCAGCTCTGACGATATGGAGCCAGGTGATAGCCCCAGTTAGTAGCACTGGATCTGGTTTAACCCCTCGTAAGCAGAGCAAGACCCCTCAAAACTGCGGCGCTTGAACTGAAGCACTTTTAGCCTCAACTCCGGATATTGCCCTGCATATGGCTCCTGTAAATTCTGCGAGGGGGCATTAATTGTCATAGATGCCCCTGCTGCAGGGCCTAGGGCAATCTTTAAACAACAAAACACAGGGTCTGGTGTGTGGTGGTGTTGCTATGGATAAGAAGGGCGGTATCACCTGGGTGAGAGATAGTGGCACAGTGTTGTGATTTCTCCCGTGTTTGAGGCAGCCCGCCTCTTTAGAATGTCACTGCTGTAAGGCAATAGATCACACACTACGGGGAAGTTAGAGGGGCCGAAGAGAGGGTGCAGGGGAGGATAGACGGTGTTGAAGCATTGGAGCTAGAGCACGAGACGGACGGGCGAGGTAGGACAGGAGAGATGAAAGGGAGGGACAGGGAAAGACAGAGAGGCGCGGGAGAAGCGAAGAGATTCCCATACAGATCCATGCTAGTAAAATCCCTGGCAACCTTATTGACTCGCAAAAATTATCACTGCCGCGCTAGCCACTGCCGTTTCACTCTCACTGAGCCGAGAGACAGCTGATGCCGCCCACTGCTCTCCGGCTCTTGAAAGCCCCATAGCACACCATCACACCCTCGCACTGGCCGCCACCCCGGCAGCTCTGCAACATAACCTGCCAGGAATGCCTCGGAAGTGCAGTCCTAAGCAGTTACAGCTCACGGGGGTGGGGGTGGGGTGGGGGGTTATGGGGTATGGGTCATGCGGGGGTGGGTGCCAGGAATCAAATATTAAAGTAAAAAGTAAAACTTACCTTAGCCGGTCCGCGCCACCTCTGCTCCCCTGGCTTGGCGCCTTTACGAACGATCCTGGAGTTGATCGGTAGCTTTTCTCAGCCAATCCTGGCGCTGCCAGCAGCGCCAGGATTGGCTTAGAGCACAGCTACTACTCGCCCGCCGCACGCCCATTAGGAGACCGAGGGGCTCCTAATGGGCATGCGCAAGCCAGTGAAAAAATACACGTGCGCATGAGTGGGCAAGGGCTAAAAATTCACCCTCCGTCCCCACTCTTGTGCACTTGTGCTGTTGCCTGCTGCCCCTGGTGACAATCATGTCAGTCAACATGACGTCGGACCGCCCACCCCTTCAGACTCTGAAGGGGTGGGTGGTCCAACGTAATGCTGACTGACATGATTGTCGAATCTCCCTCGGCAACGGCGTCTTTGAACTTAAGTAAACTGAGAGTTTACTTAAGTTCAAAGACGCCGAGGGAGCAGCGGGCGGGCTGCGGGCCAGGGGCTACGCCCGCACGCCCCAATGGACGCACCGCGCCTGGTGACAGCCATGGCTTCTATTGCAGGAAGAGCCAAGGGGGGGCTTAGTTACCTTTGTATCTTAAGCAGTTCAAGGCAGTTTTGTCATGTTGTTACCAGACTTTCCCACTCTAGGGGCTCTGTTGCTCTCTAGCGTTGCAAACAATTTAATGCTTTTTCATTTTTACAATGCAGTAGCCAGCCTGCCTGAAGTATGTAATATATCACAGTTAGGTTCTTTTTTGAGAAATATGTCTCAGAACAAACTGTCCCTATGTCCTCATAGCAAGAGATTTCAATGTCCATTTATGTGGGGACCCTAGGCTTGAGGGGACAACAGACGCTGGTTGTCCACACCATTCTGCCCTACACATGGAACATCCCTACCAGGGCTGCCTATTTAATGCTAGTATGAATGAGTTTGACTTAACTTCAACAATGAACAAATTGCCCCTGGATAAGAATGACATTGCACCCAGCTTCATTGGGAGAGGGTGTGAGACCTTCATCGATTTTATTTTCATCTCTCCACCTTTTTTTTCTTTAAATAAGGGACGTCACCATCCAGGAGAGCGTGTATAGTGACCACAACCCAGTGTGTGTGTTGACTGGTCGGCCCCGGGTAGCAAAACTGACTAAGAATGGAATCAAGGGGTCCCTTATAGCTGTGGACGGGGGAGAAGACTAAAGTAGGCTCAGATCATTCCTGATCCCTGCTTACCCAGTGTCATAAGTAGTTTGTCACTTGCTAAGAGGGGGGGGGGCTCAACCACCAGATATCCTGGAGGGTTTTGATAGTATAACATGAGCTATAGATCTATTATAGGCCCCGGGTAAGCATTCACCTCATATAGGACCTAGATGGTTTGACTACGAGTGTTCCTGTGCCTCTATGAGAATGAAGGTAGCTCTGAATATCAGAACAAGAGATTCTATGCTGGTCAAGGAATATTATGAACAATACAAAGCTGATCTGGCAAAGCACATGTTGCCTTTGAAAGAGGAGGCCTGGTGGGATTTGATAGGGTCTAGCACCCTGAAGAACAGTTCCAGGTTATGGAGCATTATCAGTGATACGCTCCTGGCAGAAGACAGTGCAAATCTACTGGAATCCCACATCACAGAGGAAAAGTGGGTTAGCCATTTTAAGGGTATATTTCAGACGGACCTTAGCTCTAGGGAAGCCCAGGGCCAGTCCGAGATTGTGTTTACAGCAGAGTAAGAGCAGGCATATCTCCGGTTGACTAAAAATAAGGCCCAAGGACATGATGGGATTCCCCCAGACTGTGACATTTTGAAGTTGGACATCTGGGTTCCTACCCTCACTTCAATTATCAATGCTGCCGTCACGATAGGCTGCCCGGATTCCTGGGCCTTATCCGTCATTGTCTCTGTTTTCAAAAAGGGAGATCGGGATAGCACTCATTCCTATAGGCCAATCTCCATATTGGATTCAGTGGTTAAGGTGGTGGGGTATATGGTACTAGACAGGCTATTGAGCTGGGCAGATGACAATATTCTTGCTGATGTCCAATATGGGTTTGGCACGATGGACCAGAGTTTAAATCTTTACATGATTGTGAATAAGTATACTGTTGCCCGTTCTGGCACCATCTACCTTGCATTCAATAGATCTAAACTCTGGCAGAGTATGCTCTCCTTTGGTATCGATAAAGACATTGTCCTGTTTTTAAGGGATATTCATAGAGACACCAAAGCACTAGTTCGATATTCGAAAGATCTTAAAGTTACCCGTGAGTTCCTTATTTAGAGAGGGGTGCGTCAAGGGTGCATTTTCACCCTTTTTATTTTTTACTTGTACATCAATAATCTGGAGCAGGTCCTCTTGAAATCAAAACCTGACTGTCCTCAGGTGGGAAAACAAAGTTTGCCCATCCTATTGTTTGCTGACGACGCTGTCCTTATGGCAAGGACAGCAAGGGGTCTACAATCTTTGTTGGACTTCTTTGTCATTTTTATGGAGGGTTTGGACCTACTGGCCAGATCAGTAAATAATTTATAATGCAGGTGGGACCTAACCCACTTAAGCCTTACATATTTTTTGTAGGGGTGATGCTGGTCCCTAGGACCGACGTTTTTTCCTACCTGGGGCAAGTGATTGATGCAGCTTTGAATTGGGGCCCGCTGTTAAGTCGTAAGAAAGAGGACTTTGTTAGGGCCTTTGCCGCTCTTTTTAACTTTACATCGAGACTGGCAAGTAGGCCCATAGGAGCTCTTTTTGAGATTTATAAGGCTAAATATTTCTCCATGGCTATTTATGGTAGTGAGATCTGGGGTTACATTAAGCATGATGCATTGCAAGTTGTTGAAAATATATTTTTGAGACGGATGCTCTGCTTACCACATGGTACATCATCCTTTGCAGTCCATGAAGAATTAGGAATGGCCTTCCTCTCAGACTTGTAGGCTTTTCGTCCTTTATCGTTGTGACTGAAAATATGGCTCAGGAAGTGAACTGCCCTAAGCAAGGACATCTTAAGGGACAGTCTTTCTCTTGATTTTTCTAACTGCATTTGCTGGCTCAAGTACCTCAGAGAAAGTTTTTTCCTGCATGGGAAGGTCAGACCTATTTGATAACCTGGAAAAGATATGCAGGAAGGACCTGCATAGTGAATTGTTTTAATAAGCGTGCTTGGGACAGGGAAGAAATAGGGCTGAGGATGTCCAGTATCTTAGTGTATTCCTTATTGAAAACAGGGCCCTCTACGGAGCTCTATCTTTTATGGTTTAAGAGCACCCATGATGTTTTTTACTGTCCAGATTTTGTTTGGACCTCTTTTGCTAATTTCTGGCACATTCTCATGGGGCGCACAAAGGGCAGATCCTCTTACCCTGTGGTTGCGATGGGAAGTCCCCGTAGGACATGATGCACTTTTTAATGTTCTGTAGTTTATACGAGGTACCAAGAAAGTCTTTTATTATTCGTATTCTTAAAAAAAAGCCAGTTTTAGGCAGGTTAGACCCCCTTTTATCTTTTTACAATTACTCCCAAAGAATACTGTATTATATGTTCTTAGTTTTTTAAGGGTCAGTTGTGATTAATTCTTCATGGACAAATCTCGGGCACTGTGGTGACTTGAGATCTTTCTTAATTAGAGTCCTTGCTATTTACTTTACACTTTTGGGGGCCAGGATGGCTGGTTTTATGGTTATGATATGAGATCTCTTATTTGGTTTGCACTCTATGGGGCCATGAGGGATGGTTTTATCATCTGAAGAGATTGTTTCTAATATAGTGCCTATTATTTATCTTGTATTCTATGGGGCCCTGATGAACGATTTTACTGTGTATGATATAACATTGTGTGTATTCTGCATTTTTGGGGGCTCCGATGCTGTTATTTGCTTTTATTTATGGTCTTCACTTACCTCTTGATACAAGTTTTGGTGAAATGATGTAGCCACGGTATTGATGGAGCAAGGACTCGTAGAAAAGAGACTTGCTCAGAAGCAATACTCTTATTTAACTTCCTAACATGTTCTCAATTACGTATTGTGTGAAACTAATACGCACCCCATCAAATTAAGGGGCAGAGAAGCTTGCGTATGTGTTTATTAACATGAGCAACTCGTGTGGCTTTCTAAAATGGCTGGTAATGGGAAATCTTTATTGCGCATGCGTCAACTGCATCTACGCTTGGAGGTAAATTCTTGCACATGAGCTGAAGGTACTAGTATGGCGTCTTGAAAACTTACATGGTTTGCATCTGTTTACTTGAAACTAAATGGAGTGAATTTACTAATGCTAGCAACGAGCAATGGGAATTAAAGTAGAGATGGGTGGTATACAGTAAAATCATTTATTCTTGAATGTAAAGTCTGTTTTTCTGACTTTATTATTAGTACGCATTTGGGCCTCTTGGGTACATCTGGAGTGAGCCGCGTCACATGAGTTTTAGCGCCTGACAAGTGGAAGTGAGCCCGGACTAATGACTTGTGGTTCAAGAAGAGTGCAAGATCACAGCCTGCCTGAAGCTTGAGAGTCGGCAATACAAGAACCGAATGAATCACACTTCCGTGCGCAAGAGATACTCCGCTTCACCATTAATTGGATGACCTCCAATTCCTTGAAGGTCAACCCAGATAAAATGGAGGTTTTAGCCATGACGGATGCCCTTAACCCCTGGAACTCCCTTTTTTGGCCGAAGGAGCTAGGCGACACCCCAGCACCAGCCCCAGTAGTTAAAAGTCTGGGAATTAAAATTGACGCTAAACTTACTAAGGCCAACCAAGTCTCCACGGTGGTTGGCACTTGTGTCGGCATACTCAGATTCCTAAGGAAATTTTCTCCCATTCTTTCATTCTCTACTATGAGAACAGTGGTATCCGTCATGATCCTAGCTCGCCTAGACTATGCCAACTCACTGTATATTGGACTACCAGACACCTTAGTGCGCAGATTACAAATTGTAATGAATGATGCTGCCAGACTAATCTTCAAACTCCAGAGGCACATGCAAGTATCACCCCTCCTTCAACGCCTCCATTGGCTTCCGCTCAAACAAAGAGCTAAATTTAAAGGCCTCTGCATAACACACAAAGCTGTTTAGGGTCAAGCCCCTGTGTATATTAAACACCGCCTCCAGAGGTATAAACCCACTTGCTCTCTCCATTCCTCCACGGACTGCCTCCTAAAAATCCCCCGCTTTAACTACTACACTAAAGGAGGACAAGCCTTCTCTACCTCCATTCCCACTCTCTGGAACAAACTGCCAAGACACCTCTGTGCGAAGGCCGCCTCCTGCCTTTTAGGAAACAATTAAAGACCATCTTGTTCGCCGAGGCCTGGACACACCCACCCTGCTAATCTATCTGGCTCACCCGCTTTCTTCTTGCAGCGCTTAGAGACCTTCCGGTATTAAGCGCTTAACAAATACAAATTAACATAACAAACCACATATTAAAGTTAAACAATGGTATCGAATGTAATGTGAATGCAGGTGGGAAAATAAAGCATGAACAAAATTTAAGGGGATGGGTTTATTAACAAAAGGCTAACTGAAAAGACTGAAATGTAAGCATGGTGTTACTGATTCTATCGCATTACTGAACCATTTGGCTAATGGACACAAAGTGTCACCAGAAAAGTTGCAATTTTGTCGAACAGAAATCAGATATTTAGGCCACAAGATTGAAAGAGTAGTGAGAAAAGTGACCCCAGAAAGAATCAAAATTATCAAGCAGTTGCCACAAACACAAAGGGAGATAAGAATGTTTCTCGGAGTGGTCCGATACTGTCGGCAGTAGATTGTTGGTTTTCCCCTGTTGGCAAAGCAATTGATTCAGATGACTCAAAAGAGAGTGAAAGATCCAATTGTCTGGACCAATGAACGTGTGGAAGCATTTGTGAGAATACAACATTCTCTGTGTGAGGCTCCTGCCTTAGGTATGCCTGATTATGCAAAATAATTTGCATTATTCTATTGTGAGAGAGAAAGTTGTGCACTTTCAGTCTTGTCACAAAGACATGAACTAAGCCGACGACCAGAGGCATATTTTTCTGCTACTTTGAAACCTGTGGCTTTAGCTTTACCTGGCTTCTTTAAAGCAGTAGCTGATACCTGTGTGAGTCTGGAGCAGAGTGAGTCAATTGTTGTGGGACATCCGGTTAAAGGTTATGTCCCACATTCAGTTGACATCCTTTCAACAAGGACTTAAACACAGCACCTTACTCCTAGTCGAATGACTAAGTATGAAAGAGTGATTCTTGGAGCAGAAAATGTTACAATAATACAGTGTACAATGGCAAAACCAAGCCACATTATTACCAGACCCACATTGTGAAGAAGTGAAACATGAGGTAGATCATGATTGTTTGGACGTGACTGAGATGTGCACCAAGACTCACCCTGATATAAAGGAAGAACCCCTGAAAGACCCAGGCCACTAATTATTTGTAGATGGCTCATGCCTGAGACTGGAGAGAGGAGGACTCAGTGCAGCGTATGCTGTATGTAAAATATCTGGGGTAGTTGAAGCATCCTGTTTACCGGGAGTCAAGTCTGTACAAGTAGCTGAATTGGTGGCCCTAACGAAGGCATGCAAAATTGGGAAAAATTGAAAATTAGTCATATTTATGGACAGTCAATATGGTTTCGGGGTTGTGCATAACTTTGGCCAGTTATGGATGGAGACGGGATTTCTGACTTCTTCAGGATCCCTTATCAGAAACAGTCAAAAAAATTAAGAATTATTGGAAGCAATATAATTGCCAAAAGAAATAGCAGTGGTCAGGTGTGCTGCTCACCAGTCAGGAAATGATTATGTGACGGCAGATAACCGATATGCTGACCAGATTGCTCAATATTGTGGAAGAAATAACATGGCACGCAACAGAAAAATTGAAATAAGTGAAATCAGCTGCCAACTTGGGATGAGGTCAGACAGTTGCAGGATGAGGTGGAAGTAAAGGAAAAAGAAAACTGGATAAAATCAGGTTGTGAAGGGAGAACAGAGGATGATGTGTGGGTGTACACTGATGGCAGACCAGTCATGCCAGACTGCCTACTCTCTCAAATGGCAAGAATGTATCATGGAGACATGCATGTAGGTAGGGATGCCATGATCAGACTATTCAGACAAAGTTGGTACATTCCAAAGTTTAGGGCAGTTGCAGAGAGCCTTTGCCAGAGATGCTTAATTTGTCAGCAGCACAATCCAGGCAGGAAGACAGTGGTCAGTTGGGGAAACATTGTAAAGGCAAAATGACCATTCACGAGATTACAGCTAGATTTATTAGAATTGCCCCCAAGCAACGGAATGAAGTATGTCCTTGTCATAGTGTGCTTGTTTTCATGATGGGTGGAAGCATACCCCATGAGGAGAAATGACAGCCTCATAGTTGCTAAACTACTGTTGAGGGAGTTGATACCTACATTTGGTTTCCCCGTAACTTTGGAATCAGATAGAGAACCTCATTTTAATAATTAAATAATTTGTCTAATTTGTGTAGCATTTAAAATTGAACAAAAACTGCACTGTGCATACCACCCAGAAGCTTCTGGAGTGGTTGAGCAATTAAATGGCACAATCAAATCAAGGTTTAGCAAAGTATGTGCATCCACATCACTAAAATGGGCAGATGCATTGCCTCTTTTGTTGGTGGGACTCGGAAGTATTCCTAACAGAAAAACAGGATTGAGTCCTCAGGAAATCATCATGTGAAGGGCAATGAGACAAGCATTTATTCCTGGTCACAAATTAATGAATATAACTGATGATCTGGTATTGGACTATTGCAAATAATTGGCTGACCTGGGGTGTTCTGTCTCTCACCAGGTTGGAGAAGATGCAGTTGCCTGGCAGCCAGCACAAGCGCATGATTTGAATCCTGGAGACTGGGTGGTAGTGAAGAAACACGCCAGAAAAATGTGCTTAGCACCCAGGTGGGATGAACCACGACAAGTCATACTGGTCACTACTACAGCAGTGAAGTGTGCAGGTTTACCCAATTGGATTCATGTCAGTCACACCAAAAAGGTACCAGGCCCCATTGAATGAAAAGAGACAACTGAATGAACCAGTTGAAGTAGCTGAAGGTTGTGACATCGAAGAATCTAGAGCAATAGATTCTGAAACAATAGATGAGGAACTACTGAGCACAAGTCAGGAGGGCTGGATACCAGTTGTTGACATACCAGAAGTTATTATTCAAACAAGAAGAAGAACACGATTAGACAGACAGGAAAGTAGTGAGGACCAGATAGGTATAGAAGATCATGCTCAAGAAGAAGTGAACAAGACTACTCCAGACCCTGAGCAGGACCAGACAGGGAAAGAAGAACATACTCAGGCAAACAGACATATCAAGGGTCCTGAGCAGGGACAGACAAGAGAAGAAGAACACGTTCAGGCAACAGAAAAGCCAATTGTAGTAAGACCTGAAAAGGATCAGTTAGCAGAAGAAGAACAGGTTCAGGCAGAAGAAGATCAATTTGAAATGAGACCTGAACAGGGCCAGATAGAGGAAGAAGAACAAGATGAAGTAAATAAAACAACAAATCTAAGACCTGAACAGGAACAGGTAGATATTGACTCTGAAGAAGAGGAAGATCGGTTTGTGCCTAAACATAACGAAAATAAAAGAGCTCTAGAGAGAGAAAAAGGAGGTGAAAGTGCAGTACAAGTTAAAAGGGTTAAAAAAGGTGACAACTGGCTAGGTGGAGTCAAAAGATTAAAATACTATCTGAGAAGAACAAATGAAAGACATGAGCAAGTAAATGAGGTTACTAGTCAAACTCAGTCTAAGCAGTGGATTGTGAAAAACACTCAAAGAAGTCCTAGACTGAGAATTTTGAACAATAAATTCAAGGGTCCTGAGTGGACTTACAAATATTGGCAGACTTTGAAAATGTAGATTTGAGCAAAGAGACAGAGGAAGAATTGATTGCTGCAAAAATTGATGAAGGAAAAGTGAGGCCTCCTTTAAAAATCAAAGTTTGAATTTGCAAAAAACAAAAGAAAAGAGGAGAAATCTTCTTAGACTGAAATGGCTAGAAACAGGGTTACTGAACGACCAAAAAAAAATTGCATACAAAATTGTATATGTAGCATTTTGTTAGTAATTATAGTATGGATATTTCTAACAGTAGCAGTGCCTCATTTGCAGATAGCTAACAGGAAGTATGAGACAGTTAATTGTGGAAAGGTAGCTATAGTAAACGGAGATAGGGTAGAATTTGAAGCAGCAGATGAGATGTACCTCACACAGTATAAGATAATGACACATCGTTAAATGTTTTCACAAAGTTATTATTCCAATACGTAGATACAATAGAGATTAGTGATTGTTATGTATGTTTGAAATTACCAGCTTCAGTATCAGAAGGTATCACTTACCATCATTTACGTTTAACATATGGTATTTAATGTAGTATATTAACAAGCTTGTTTTATAGAACAGAGGAACTTCAGTATTATTATTCAAACTTGGATGTAGTATTTTCAGAACTTCCTATTTGAAGGAATATGAATCCAGTAATTAGTAGTCAATTCAATTCAAATAACTTTATTTCGATTCCTCATGGAAATCATAAAAGTATACATCAATTTAAAAAATACATAAACCATAAACCATAATAAAATCACAAAACATTTCTATCTAATCTTATAGAAACATCATGATACATAATTCTGATTTCCACAGATATATTCAATAGCGGTTTCTGATTACAAGAGCGGATCTAATGAAATTCAATACAGCATTACAGATCTTTACATTTGAAAGTGATAACAAAAATTCGTAACCTTCTTTATAATAAGACGTTCCGAGGGATAATAGTAATGGTCTGATGAAAGAGTTTCTTGGGTCCTTATACAAAGTACAAAAAAGGATAAGGTGCAGGGTATTTTGCGAGACCTTATTATTACAAGGGCAACAGGGTAACTTTTCCCTCCAACCCGCCTGCTTTGGGAAAGCAAAGAGGAAATGTAAAGTACCAAGACGAAACCTTGTAAGATAAAAACGCCCTTGAGTATTCATGATGTATGTTAAATAAAATGGTCGCACTAATCTTCCCTGAACACGTAATACCTGTTCATTCATTTTTAAGGAACCCATTTTAAGGCTATACGCTTTTTTTTATAATTTCCTTGGTATCCTTTTTAAGCATATCAGGTTTTCTAAAAATAGTTTCTAACCCGATTTTATAAAATGTATCCTTAACATAACGAAGCCATGGGATTTCCCCATAATGCTCAAGTTTAAGACAATCTGAGAGAATTTCTTTTGTCAAATTCAAATCGTCAGATTGCCAAACTTTGGACCATAATACCAAGAGTGCAATATGAATAGTATCACGGACAAACTCAATTCCAACATCACCATGGCAAAATATATTGGAAGTACCCGACGGAACAGATAATAAACGTTTTAAGAATTTGTTCTCCATGATCTGTATCTTTTCACAGTTTTGTGACCCCCAAACACCAGCACCGTAAGTCATAGCAGAAACACATTTAGCTTTGTACAAAGATATCATTTCAGCTATACGTCGTTGTCCTAACTTACTAGCAAAGCGAAAGATAGCTTCAATTGACTGTGAAACCTTTTGAACTCGGGTTGACATCAGTGGTTCCCAGTTCAGTTTTTTGTTAAAAAGGTTACCCAGATAACTGAAATTATCAACTTTCTCTATGTCAGAATCCCTCACCCTGTAATTGCGGATTTTAGTATTTTTTGGACCGCAAGTCATGGCAAAAGATTTAGTAAAATTAACCCCAAGATCTAATTCTCCCATAAATGTATCAAAGGCATTCAGACAAGTCTGCATGCTATTGGGGGTAAGGGTCATCAGGACAGTATCATCAGCATATGACAACATTGGGATTTTTTTCCCATTAATCTTCGGGAAGTCAGCGCCAGTTTCAATCAAAAAACCTTCTAAACCATTTGTGTAAACCAGAAATAAAAAGGGAGCTAAAATACATCCCTGACGGACACCTTCAGTAGAAAAAATATGTCTGGTTCTTTCTCCTCCTGGACCATATCTGATTCTGACAGTTGTGGCGGTGTGTAACGTACGGAGCAGAGTTACCAAAGGCTCCTCAAACCCCATAGCCCCCATCATACGCCACAATTTATCCCTGCATACTGTATCAAATGCGCTGGACAAGTCCATGAATTCCAAGCAAATAAGATTTTTCTTGGCACCCATATACTTTCCCATAATCAGTGCTAAATTCAAGCACTGTTCAGTAGTTCCCTTCCCTCTTCTGAACCCATACTGTGATTCTACAATGAGCCCAGTTGATTCTGCCTAAGTTTCCAAACGAGCCAATATCACCCTACCCATTAATTTACAGGAGGCATCTATTAACGATATTGGCCTATAACAGCGTGGGTCCGACCTATCTCCTTTTTTAAAAATAGGCACCACAACCGCCTCTTTCCATGAGGTCGGAATCGGCCCTAATACTACTGCCTTAAAAATGTTCAAAAGCAATGGACACCAGACCTTCGGGTTATGTTTAAATAGGTCTAAGGGAATTGCATCAGGGCCGGGGGCTTTTAAAGCCGCCCCCTTAGTCAAAGCTAACTCCAATTCCTCAAGCGTAAGTGAATCGCTGAGTAGTTTAGCTGATTCCATATTAGAGTCACCATATTCACCATCTCCCATGGTAGCAATTTGGGTTATTTCATTAGGGTTAAAGATTTTATTATAATGCGCTACCCAGGAATTTTCAGGAATATGTACTCGAATTGTATTGTCTTCCCCTGTTTTGAAAAAAGGCCTATTTATTGTCTCCCAAAAAAGCCTATTGTGCCTTAGATCAACAGCTTTATCCAGGTCATCCCATGCTTTAGTCCTTAAATCATTTTTCCTCTTTCTAATTGCCTCCCTATATCTTTTCCTAGCCAGTTTAACCATTTCTCTATCACATGGTTCCTGGCGAAGGGCCTTTGGTAAATAGGTTTGGGCAGATGAGCATTCGGCGTCAAACCATTTAGGACCTTGTTGTCGATTACTCCCCCCTGTCTTTACAAGACGTGAGGCAACATTACTCAATAGTGTTTCAAAACTATTAACTACATAAATCGGATCGGCTATAGGTGTCAAACAAGCTTCTATATGATCTGCGTTTTCCTTAAAAATTTCCGTTTCCAATTTCTTTACATCTACTTTGTCCCACCTTAAGGTGATACCCTTATTTCGACTAAATACTATTGGTTGTTCCGGGCACGGTCTTTTCCCAAGAGCCAAATTAAAACTCAAGATTAGGGGATTATGGTCACTGGCTAGGTTCGCCTCAATTTTAAAATCCTTCAAGAAATGAGAAGACTCCCTAGAGACCATAGCAAAATCAATTGTGCTCATTCTACCCCCTGTTCCTTGAAAGGTGGGTATATTAGATGGGGCTGAGAAACTGGACATATCTAGGATACATAGATCATTATTCATGATGATACTATTTAGAGCTTCCCCTTAATTAGTAGTCAAGATGCACAGTTTTTGTGGAGAATTTTTCTTAACAATGAATTCAATAGATTTAGTTAAAGCGATACCAAAGGGGATGATGGACTGAGCGTTTGAGCAAATCAAACACTCACCCCAGTCAAATGATCTGAGTTTAATCCATCATCATTCTTTAGCTCACTCCACCACGCCAGTTCAGACATGGCCATATGCAAATCAGCCTGACCCTGTGCCTCATGGGAACAGTCCAGCCTGAACTGCCAAGCCATGTCTTCCCTGGACTGGAAACAAGCATCCTGGGACCAGTTTTGGGTTCATAAACCTCATCAGCCAGGCTATCTTGTATCCAGTGGCAAAGTGAGCAAGGGACCCACGACTGGGCATACCCTGCCAGCTGGACTGTTCCCATGGGGCACAGGGTCAGACTGATTTGAATATGGCCATGTCTGAACTGCGGTGGTGGAGTGAGCTAAAGAATGATGATGGACTAACCCCAGATCAGTTGACTGGGGGTGAGTGTTTGATTTGCACAAACGCTCCGTCCATCATCCCCTTTGGTATTTCTTTGTTTGCCCTAAGTTGGCAGGGTACGCCCACACGTGGGTCCCTTGCTCACTTTGCCACTGGATTCAAGATAGTCGGGCTGATGAGGGTTATGAACCCGAAACCGGTCCTAGGAGGCTTGTCTGAACTGGGGGTGGTGGAGTGAGCTAAAGAATGATGATGGATTAAATCCAGATCAGTTGACTGGGGTGAGTGCTTGCAATGTTCAACACTCGTCCATCATCCTCTTTGGTTTTGCTTTGTTCGCCATAAGTTGGCAGGGTATGCCCAGATGTGGGTCCCTTGCTCACTTTGCCACTGGATTTAAGCTAGCCTGGCTGATGATGGCTGATTAGCCAGAAACTGGTCCCAGGATGCTTGTTTCTGTTCCAGGGAAGACATGGCTTGGCAGTTCGGGCTGGACTGTTCCCAAGAGGCACAGGGTCAGACTGATATGCATATGGCCATGTGTGAACTGGGGTGGCGGAGTGAGCTGAAGAATGATGATGGATTACACCCAGATCAGTTGACTGGGGGTGAGTGCTTGTAATGTTCAACACTCTGTCCATCATCCCCTTTGGTTTTGCTTTGTTCGCCCAAAGATGGCAGGATATGCCCAAACGTGGGTCCCTTGCTCACTTTGCCAATGGATTCAAGCTAACCTGTCTGATGACAGCTGATTAGCCAGAAACCGGTCCCAGGATGCTTTTTTCCAGTCCAGGGAAGACATGGCTGGCAGTTCGGGCTGGACTGTTCCCATGAGGCACAGGGTCAGACTGATTTGCATATGGCCATGTCTGAACTGGGGTGGTGGAGTGAGATAAAGAATGATGATGGACTAAACCCAGATCAGTTGACTGGGGGTGAGTGTTTGATTTGCACAAACGCTCCGTCCATCATCCCCTTTGGTATTGCTTTGTTTGCCCTAAGTTGGCAGGGTACGCCCATACGTGGGTCCCTTGCTCACTTTGCCACTGGATTCAAGATAGTCGGGCTGATGAGGGTTATGAACCCGAAACCGGTCCCAGGAGGCTTGTCTGAACTGGGGGTGGTGGAGTGAGCTAAATAATGATGATGGATTAAATCCAGATCAGTTGACTGGGGGTGAGTGCTTGCAATGTTCAACACTCGTCCATCATCCTCTTTGGTTTTGCTTTGTTCGCCGTAAGTTGGCAGGGTATGCCCAGATGTGGGTCCCTTGCTCACTTTGCCACTGGATTTAAGCTAGCCTGGCTGATGATGGCTGATTAGCCAGAAACTGGTCCCAGGATGCTTGTTTCTGGTCCAGGGAAGACATGGCTTGGCAGTTCGGGCTGGACTGTTCCCAAGAGGCACAGGGTCAGACTGATTTGCATATGGCCATGTGTGAACTGGGGTGGCGGAGTGAGCTGAAGAATGATGATGGATTACACCCAGATCAGATGACTGGGGGTGAGGGCTTTCAATGTTCAACAATCCGTCCATCATCCCCTTTGGTTTTGCTTTGTTCGCCCAAAGATGGCAGGATATGCCCAAACGTGGGTCCCTTGCTAACTTTGCCAATGGATTCAAGCTAACCTGTCAGATGACAGCTGATTAGCCAGAAACCGGTCCCAGGATGCTTTTTTCCAGTCCAGGGAAGACATGGCTGGCAGTTCGGGCTGGACTGTTCCCATGAGGCACAGGGTCAGACTGATTTGCATATGGCCATGTCTGAACTGGGGTGGTGGAGTGAGATAAAGAATGATGATGGATTAAACCCAGATCAGTTGACTGTTGGTGAGTGCTTGCAATGTTCAACACTCCATCCATCAGCCCCTTTGGTTTTGCTTTGTTCGCCCTAAGTTGGCAAGGTATGCCCAGACGTGGGTCTCTTGCTCACTTTGCCAATGGATTCAAGTTAGCCTGGCTGATGATGGCTGATTAGCCAGAAACCGGTCCCAGGATGCTTGTTTCCGGTCCCGAGAAGACATGGCTTGGCAGTTTGGGCTGGAAGTTTCCCATGAGGCACAGTGTCAGACTGATGTGCATATGGCCATGTCTGAACTGGGGTGGCGGAGTGAGCTAAAGAATAATGATGGATTACACCCAGATAAGTTGACTGGGTGTGAGTGCTTGCAATGTTCAACACTCCATTCATCATACCCTTTGGTTTTGCTTTAATAGATTTAGTTAAGGCACACAAGAATAATCTAACATGCACATTATGTGAAGAAGAGAAAGTGTTTTTGAATTTAGTTTAGGAAAGGAGACCGGATTTCCAAAAAAAAGCTGCTGAACAGAAAACCCATGTACCTCCATGGGAGGGAAAAGAAGGAATTTGTGCAACTGGCAAGGCTCATGCTGCAATGTCTCTAGACTTTGAAAAGAAAGGGAAAATCTGCCTCCATGGGTTACAGACAGATTATAGTAACGTATTCATTGGTTCCAGTGAATGTGAACAAAACGTTATAATTCTGGGAGGTTGGGGACTAAAAGGGGGAACTGATCCGGTATTTCCTGAGGTTTACTACATGTGTGGGAATAATGCTTATTATAAGCTGCCTGCATGGTGGTATGGGAGTTGCTACTTTGGGATAGTATTTCCAAAAATATATCCTCTAAAAAGAATCACTGGAAGCAATGAAAGCACTAATGAACCAACACAAAGAAAGGAAGGTAATTTTTCAGAAATAATAGGTGACATTTTTGGTGCACTGATACCTTCAGTGGTAGTCATTCTAAATTCACTTACAATTTGTCAGTTGTCAACAGTGGTTGATCGTCTCTCGACTGATACTGCTGGGGGTTTCTTGATGATTAATGCGGAAATGGTTGCGATTAGATCTATGGTTTTACAAAATTGACTTGCTCTTCATATTTTATTGGCAAAAGAGGGCGGAGTCTGTAGAATGTTGAATGTCCAACATTGTTGCACTTACATACCCGATAAAAGTAGGGAAATTAGAGGATATATTAAAATATTACAAAACTTCATGAAGATTTGAAACCACTGGAGGTTGACAGTATATGGGAAAGAAAAAGAGTGTTTCTTAAAGAGGGATTTGTTTTTTTAATTTAAGAAAAAATCTTTTATGGCAAATAATCCTTCCGTTAGTTGGTATAGCAATAAAAGTTGTAATAATAATGATATGGTGGAAGTGTTGCAGAAATAGAGGACAGGGAAGATAGGGAATACATGAAAAAGGGGAGAAAAGAAAGTATGAAGAGCTACAACTGGAGGAATTGAAAGGAAACATTTATAAAAGGATGAAAGATGGGCTTAAGAAAGAAAAGGGAGGAAAAGAAACTGACATATGCTAAAGTTGCCATCTGATTGGGATGGGTAATTTTGTGATGGCTCAACATGCCAGCAGGGAGGGGTCTGATGGAGCAAGGACTCGTAGAAAAGAGACTTGCTCAGAAGCAATCCTCTCTTTTAACTTCCTAACATGTTCTTAATTACGTATTTAGTGAAACTAATATGCACCACATCATTACGAGGCAGAGTAGCTTGCGTATGTGTTTATTAACATGAGTAACTCGAGTGGCTTTCTAAAATGGCTGCTAACGGGAAATCTTTATTGTGCATGCGTAAACTGTATCTACGCAGTATGACGATCTGTCGCGTGGAGGGAATTTATTGCACATGAGCAGAAGGTACTAATATGGAGTCTTGAAGACTCACATGCTTTGCATCTGCTTGCTTGAAACTAAATGGAGTGAATTTACTAATGCTAATGCCGGAAAAATATTAATGAGTAAAGGGAATTAGAGTAGAGATGGGTGGTACAGTAAAATCATTTATTCTTGAAAGTATCGTCTGTTTTTCTGACTTTATTATTAGTATGCATTTGGGCCTCTTGGGTGAGCCTCGTCACATGGGATTTTGTGCATGACAAGGGGAAGTTAGCCGGGAAGAATGACGTGTGGTTCAAGAAGAGTGCAAGGTCACAGCCTGCCTGAAGCCTGATAACTAGCAATACAAGACCTGAATGAATAAAACCACATATTAAAGTTAAACATTTGTATTGAATGTAATGTGAATGCAGATGGGAAAATAAAGCATGAATACAAATTAAGGGGATGTCTTTATTAACAAAGGGCTAACTGAAAAGAGTGATATGTAAGCATAGAGTGATGATCTTCCCCTCTTTGCCTGACCAACCAGAGTTAGTATTTTACGATATTGAAACATTAATGGATGGTACATGAGAAAAGAAAAGGTATCATTGAGGTAGTTTAGTTAATTAGAGAGATGTCGATGCTGAATGCTGCAGAGCTCGGGATGCTGTCGGAGTGGCAATCGATGCTGATGAAGAACTGAATGCAAACCTACTATCCTAATTATTAGGCTTAGAAAGACGATCGCCAGGGAAACTCGAGGAGGAAGAGAGTGTCAGAGAGGGGTGCGACGTGTGCGTCAGTGCTGGAGAGGTCATCTATCCTGTCCTGAATCCTGTCCTGAAGTCTTTGTCTCCTGACCAATCCCAGGGGACCCCCTCAGCCCTTTTGCCAGGGGGTTGGTCTTCACACCATCTTAGGTAATTATCAATTGTCGCAATTTTGCAGGTATCTTTTCTCTCTGTCCTCTCCTTTCTGAGCATCAGTCATTGCAAGTTTGAAGTACGTATGTAAAAGGGTAGGCAGATTTCAACCGATAACCTTTAAGTATTGCCCGGCGTTAGTCGCCTCTCATACCACTCGAAATTATCAAACAAAGAGGCGGATGCTGGAGACTGGAAGGCAGGAAACAGAAGTTTATTCCGACGGAGCAGAACACGTCAAATCAGACAACAAGGTATCTTCTCGGGTGCTCTCTGATCGCATCTCTGAGGCCTGGCCTCTTATACACAGTTTTATGGCTTTATTGCATGAAACATGTTCTTGTCAATACTTTGAAGTACGGAAAGACATCCTCGGAATCCCCGCTTCAAGCCCGTTCCCACACACATTTACAGTAGAAGTTCCCACCCCGATCTCAGTAGGTGATGACTATCGCGCAGCTTGATATTCCGCCGATTCCCGGAATGTGTGCGGCTGATCGGATCTCATGGGGTGGGGGCTTTGATCAGTCGGAGATCCTTTGAAGAGGGACAGCTTCCTACTGTAAGGGGCAATAAACTGCATCCGCAGGGCTAGGTGATGCCTGGGATCGGGCCGGACAGTCGGGCACAGAGGAAGGGGGTTCATCAAAGGATGAGTGATCATGAAAGAGACGGTTGGAGGTGTTAGCCGGGTACGGGATGTGGCTCCGAGGCAGGGCTGTGCTGAAGGGGTGGTTTATGGCCCAAGCATGTGAGAGCGGGGGCTGTCAGTGCGCGGGGGGATGCTTGCGAGGTCAGAGAGGGAGAGAGAGAGACGCGCTGGCTATCGGCAGTGGGCAGAGAGACCATGGCATTCAAAATGGCTGCTACTTACGCGCACATATGAGCCTAAAAAAAGGACAAGATGGCGCCGATAATGTTTATGCCGCAATCTAGATTTCAACAGTCCTCCCTTTTTAACATATCTAGCCAGCTTGTCAATCTATATCTATTCCCATCATATTACGGATTTCCACTTCATACAAAGCTTTCATGCGTTCGGCTTCGAAGTCCAGAGTCTTAGGGCAGATACAGTTAGCACAAAGTGAGCACAGGGGTGGCAAGCATTGAACACCCAGGCAGAATCCACATATTACGACAATTGGTATCAATATAATCATAAACAACCTCCACCCCCAGTCCTTTACAGCACTCCAGAACCAACTCCCAAGCGACCATTCTTCTTGTTCCTGATGAACTTCTGAGGAAAGTCTGTGGAGGTGTTCAATGGCTTTGTAGACTGAGGGCGAATTGTCTGGTACGTAGGTGCAGCAGCTGGACCCAATGATACGGCATGCTCCTCCACGATCTGCTAGGACGACGTCTAGAACAAGACGGTTCTGAAGGGCCACCAGGCGGACTGCCTGAAGCTCAGCTGTATTGTTTGTGAGGATGCCAGCTGTAATGTTCATTGTCGTTTCGACTGCCTGGGTCAAATGTCGGATGGCACGGCTGTTCGCCATCGGACCCCAGAGTGGAACAAGTCCCTTCATTGCGTCTAGGAACTGTGCTCCGGTGGAGTCGGCTTGTTCAATGTCTCTCGCTCGTTTTTGTCGGTGATGGTTTGCTGGGGCCACATAGGTTGGGGGAAGGACGAAGGCAATGTAGCAGGTACCTCCCCAGCCCTTTGGGAGCCAGGTGTAGGCTTTCGTACCACAGACAAAGTACATGTTCGGAGAGGTGACAAAAGAGGGCGGATCAGCTGAGTCCAAAGTTCTGGTGATGCGGCAAGTGCTGTGGCCCACCAACTGTGTCCCAAGGCCTTCGATGCATACAAGGCCCGAGATGTTGACGACAGACAGGGCTACAGTCAGGGTGGCAGCTGCTCGTTTTTGGAGGTAAGAGAAGGTGGGTCTGGCTGGGTTGTTGAACACCTGCATTTCAATCCGTTCTTTGGCAGGGATGTCCATGTGAACAGAGGCATTGGATGTCAGAGGGCAAAAGGGAGCAGCAGTTCTTCCTGTTTTGTTCAGCCAGACCCCATGATAAAAGTGCGACATAGTTTTGCTGGAAGTGGCATTATCCCTGTAACTCTCTTGCAAGAGGATCAGCCAAGCAAGGCAGGAACCATGGACAGAGAAAGGTGAGGGGATGAAGGGGATGGAATGTCCGGTGGCGTGTGGTATCAACCCACAGATCCAGCAATTGGTGGCATTGGCGGCAAGGTTGTGTTGGTGCAGCAACTGCACGAAGGAGTTGTTCCAGAACTCCTTACGTCTTTCTCGGAGTTGAGGTGAAAGAGAGACCAAGTAGCGTTCTTTCATGGTGGTAGGCTGTACAGTAGTTAGAAATGTCTTGTGAGCTGGTGTGCTCTCCTCCACGATCCAGAGGGTAGTCATGAGGAGGAGGCAAAAGAGAAGGGCGATAAAGAGGGCAATAGTCTTTGAGCTGTGTAACCTGTCAGTCTTTGGGTTTCTGTAGTGGGTCTTCGGATGTCCGGTTGCTTCCATCACCTTCGTGTCAGGTGCTTCCATCATCTTCATATCGGGCGCTTCCATCATTTTCAAGGGGCTCGGTAGCAGGCAGAACCACAGACTTCGTTTGGTTTCTCTCCTGGCAGCCTTAGTAGTGTTAGGCCACCGCTCTGAGAATTGTAACTTAGTCAGTGGTCTGCTTAGCCGAAGCTCCCTCCTTTCATCGCAGGTTATACCCTTCTCTGGATGGCACAGTGGGATCGGGAAATTCTGCCAGTTCAAGTGTCTCTGTGTCAGGGTAGCAGCTCAGAGATGGTCGATCTTTGTTCAGGAGCTCTTCTTGGGTGGTCACGTCTTCGGTCGTCGTCAGAGTTTAGGAGATTTTCTTGCAGTGGTGTGCATGCAGCCAGTTTCGTTTCCCCTCCACTCGAAGAGCTGTTCGGGTGGTGATCAAGACTTGCCAGGGGCCCGTCCACCGAGGTTCCAGACTCTTGGCGTGCTGGAAATTTCGGACTAAGACATAGTCACCAGGTTGGAGGTCGTGTCCAGGGCCCCTGGAAGCATCGGGGATGGCCTGCAGCACCTGTTGATGGATGATAGACAATGTTTTAGTCAGATTGTACAAATAGTCAGACATTAGGACGTCCGGGACGTCGTGAATGGATGTCAGTTTCGGTGCAGACCAAACACTCATGGGTCAGCCGAAAACGACCTCATAAGGAGTCAGATGGTGCTTGGTGGGGGTGGAACGCATCAACAGCAATGCCAATGGGAGGGCGTCTGGCCAGTTCAGTCCTGTGGTAGCCACTATCTTAGCTAGTTTGAGCTTCAGTGTGGCATTATGTCGCTCAACTAGTCCAGCAGATTGGGGGTGGAAGACTGCGTGGAATTTTTGTTTTTTACCCAACCCTTTCAAGATGAGTTGGATAACTTCGGCTACGAAGTGGGGGCCATTGTCGCTCCACAAAATTCGACAAAGGCCGTAGCGAGGGAAGAATTCCTTCAGTAATACTTTAGCAGTAGCCATGGCAGTGTTGTCGCGAGTTGGGTAGGCTTCCACTCACTTGCTAAATGCGCACATGACAACAAGTACATACTTCAGACCTTGGCATCTTTCTAGTTGGATGTAGTCCATCTGTAGGACTTCAAATGGGTGGTTGGGGACCCCAAACCCTCCCCGGGGTACAACGGTTCCTTTCCCAGGGTTGTGTTGCAGGCATATCAGACATTGCTGGACCAGACGTTTAGCAGAGTCTGCGATCTTGTCGTTGTGCCAAACTTTGGAGACAAGTTCGGTCATAGGGGCAGATCCTATGTGTGCAGGGGAGTGTGCCATGGTCAGTATGGGGATCAGGTACGAGTTGGGTAACAACCATTTGTTCGTGTCTTTTGTTCGCCAGCAGCCTTCATCGTCCTTCAATCCCACCCGTGCCCATTCAGTTAGTTCGTGTGGTGAGCTGGCCGTCTGGATGTCCCTAATAGTTTCCCTAGCGTCCTTCCATTTCTCTGTTTGTGACCTGGTCACGTACATGCGTGTCGTTGTCCTATTCTCGGCTGTGGTTCGGGCAGTGATGTCGGCCAGTGCATTCCCCTGCCCAATGATGTCCGTCACCTTTTTGTGTGCCTGGCATTTGATTACAGCGAGTTGCTTGGGAAGGAGTACCGCTTCAGTCAGAGCGGAGACTAGCTCTCTGTGTAGGATGGGTGTGCCGTGTGAGGTCAGGAATCCCCTCTCCTTCCATAAGAGCCCGAAATGATGAACCACCCCAAAGGCATACTGGCTGTCCGTGTAAATATTCGCTGTTGTCCCTGCTGCTAAGATGCACGCTCGTGTGAGGGCAATCAGTTCCGCTGCCTGTGCAGATTGTTGTGTGATGCGGGCGGTCTCAACTACAGTTCGGGCTGTGGTAACTGCATAAGCAGCTGAGGTGGTGCCATCGGGGAATTTGATACAAGAGCCATCCACCCATAGTTCTCCGTCGGGATCTGTAAAAGCAGTGTCTCGGAGGTCAACTCTACTCCTAGTCTGTTCATCCGTGAGGGTCACACAGTCATGTATAGGGGACACATTGGGGTCGTTCTCAGGTAGGGGCAACAAGGTGGCTGGGTTCAGCGTGGTGCATCTTTTCAGTGTGATGTGGGGTGCAAGCAGAGTCAGTTCGTACCCAGTCAGTCGTGCACTAGTCAGATGCTGCGTCTTAGTCTGGTTTAGAATGGTGTCGACCGCATGGGGTACTAACACCGTAAGGGGGTTCGAGAGTACGATCCCTTCACTCTGTCGTATAGAGATAGCGGCGGCCGCTACAGCTCGAAGGCAGGCAGGCAAAGCTCTGGCTACGGGGTCAAGAGTGGCAGAGAAGTAGGCACATGGGCGTTGCTTGGAACCAATGGACTGAGTCAGGACGGACAAAGCGCACCCCTCCCTTTCGTGAGTGTAGAGGGAGAAGGGTTTGGTGTAATCGGGGGTTCCTAGGACTGGTGCAGAACAAAGGGCGTCTCGCAGTTCTTTGAAGGAGGATTGGCATTCGGGGGTCCAAGGGAGTGGGAAGGGGACATCCTTAGCCAGCAGGGAAAGTAGTGGTTTCACAATGAGGCTGAAATTTGGTAACCACTGTCGACAGAAGGAGGTGAGGCCTACCAGGGAGCGGACTTGTTTCTGTGTTTTAGGGACAGGGGTTTCTAGGATGGTCTGAATCCGATCAGGTGTAAGTTTCCTCCCATATTTGGACAGGAGATGGCCTAGGTAAGTGACCTGGGGTTGGCAGAATTGCAACTTCTTCTTGGAGACCTTATGGCCATTTTCCGCGAGGAAGTGCAGGAGTTGGATGGTGGCTGTGACTGCAAGTGGAGTGGTGTTGGCCGCTAAAAGGATATCATCGACGTACTGTATCAACACCACTCCATCCGGTAACTGGACTGTGTCCAGCTGTCTCTTGAGGGCCTGGCTATAGATGCTGGGACTCTCAGTATAGCCTTGGGGAGCTCTACAAAATCTATATGAGCGGGATTTTAAGGTGAAGCCAAAAAGGTACCAGCTGTCTGGGTGGATGGGGATGGAGAAGAATGCGTTCTTGAGGTTGATTACAGTGAAGGTGGTGGCAGTGGAAGGAATCAGAGTCAGAATGGTGGTGATGTCTGAGACTACGGGGTACTGAGATACAACTACTTTATTGACCTCTCGTAGGTCGATGATGAAGCGGTACGCTTTCTCATCTCCCTCACCCTGCTTCTTTACAATGGGTAAGATAGGGCTGTTGCAAACATTGCTAACTACTTCTTCTACCACTCCTGCATCTATCAGGGACTGGATGATCTTTACCAATGCCTTCTCGCCTTCTGGTGATACCCGATATTGTGGAAGTTTTGGGAGTACTGCGTCCTGTCGAACAGTTATATGCACAGGGTCAATCATCATGCGTCCTACGTCCGAGTCAGTTTTGGCCCATAGGTACAGAGGTAGAGTGTCGAGTAGGGACAAGTCAGCATCAGTGATGGAAAACATACGTCGTGTGGGACAGGATCTGAGCAAAGTCGGGTTGTCGTACAGGATGACCCGAACTCCGTCTTGTGAACACCTAATAGTAGCTCGGAAATGTTTCAATAAGTCAAGTCCCATAATGGCATCGGGGGGTATTGGATGAGAGCAAAAACGTCGTGTCAGTGGTGTTATTTTCTAAGTCAAAGGAAATCAGTGTGGACAAGGGATTAGTGGAGGGCGTTCCATCAAAACCTATTGATGTTACATGTGAGCCAGACAAGGGTGCCCTTGGAATCAGTCGTTTAGATAACGCACTACGTGTTGCGCCAGTGTCCACCAAAAATAGAGACTTCATACCCAGGACCTTAGCGGTGACATAAGGACCTTGCTGGTCAACATGGAGCTCCACTGGATCCCTCCCTTGCCCTTGGCGGTCCTATGCGAAGTCGCGGGCGTCGTCGCAGTCAGACTGTTGGTACTGGTTCTGTCGGGGACGGTCAAACGTGTTCGGTCTCCCTGGTCTGTCGTTGTTGGTGTCGTTCGTGTACCCTCGTCCCTGTCCTCTATTTCTTGGCCCACTCGTTACGTCTCTTGTGTCCCTATTTTTGTTTGCTTCTTGTAAAACCGGGCTATGGGATTTCCAGTGACCAAATCCTTTGCAAAACGCACACTGGTTTTCATCGATGTCTGTTCATGGAGCGTTGGGTGTGGATGTGCGGTCTCTAGGGGGTGGATTTCTAGGAGCATTCGATTGGTAACTACCTTTGTACTGTTCCCTTCCTATTGTCACCCCTTGCAACTGTGCAATCATTACCCTTTCTTTTAGGTCCTTTTTCTTTTTCTCAGTCGCCCTATCGTTCTCATTCTTTTGATGTTCGTAGTACTGGGCCATCTGAAGGATAGCCGCAGGTTTGGAGGCCCCCCAACTACTCTCGCTAGTCTGTAGTTTCTGCGAGACTTCCTGCGACAGACCCTTGACATAATTCTGGACAAACAGATGATGTCCGGTTGCAGTGGTCATGTCCTGGCCGCTGTAATCGGAGAACACCGTCTCAAACCGGGAGAAGTATTCTGATACGTCTTCCTGAGGTTTCTGGCGGCAGGCCGTTATCATCGACCAGTCCACCTTCTTCTCTGGGATCAGGGTTTTCAATTTCTGGACGATCTTGTCTGGGACGTCTAGAATGGATTTTAAAGGTTTCTGTCCGGGCTCTCGTTGCCTATCTATGCCATCGAGTTGTGACCAGGTATGTCCGAACAGCTCAAGGTGGTCGACTTTCCGGATTTGCTTCCACACATCAGCTGGCAGACATAGCCCGAAAAACAAATCGATGTCCGCTAGGGTCATAATCGTCGAACCCAAGGCCGTGCCTAATTCAGTATAAAAGGCAGTGGGGTTCTTTCGTAAATCAGGCAAGGATTTTCGGAAAGTCAGGATGTCTTGCCGATCCCATGGTTGGTAGACCCAGTTATAAACTATTCTCCCTCTTGCATATTGGTGGTTGATGTCATCGTGTGTTCCCTGTCCTCTTTGGGGGACCCAGTAGGGAGCGGCCTCCTTTATAGGCATCATTGTGTCAGTTTTTTCTGTTCGAGGTTCGGTCGCTACAGGAGTTGTAGCGTTAGTCTCTGGCCTTTGTTCAGTGAGGTGGCGGAAAACTTCAAGCGTGCGCGAGAAGAGGTCCGTCACATCACACTCACTTTCATCCCCAATATCAACTCTCCTATATAGAGTCGTTGGGCTCTCAGGACCCTTATCTTGGTATCGATCCTCATAGGCATTGAGGGTGTGGTAGCAAAATCGCACAACAAAGTGTCGTCCGTGGCTATTGGCATATGATTTGTACATATCCGTTACGTATTCCTCACTTTCCTTTCGTGCCACCAGTGTCTTCACTATCTTATCGATCCCTGCTCGTTCATCTTTGTTTAATCGGTTAATTCTCGTGGGGTCTTTCCTTCTAGTTTCAGGGTCATCTAGTGTTACTGTTTGCGCTGCGTTGAGTACAAGGGGTTCGGCCGGCGCGGATGCCGTGAGGACCGAGATCTTGGCACTATTCTCGCCTGTTCTTAGGGGTTGCGGGTGTTGTACTAAGGGTTGGGAAGGGGCATATGGAGGAGGCATGTAGATGATTGGGGGGCCTAGTAGTAAATCATCGTTCGCTCGTTGTTTCAAGGGTAACTCAGGGTAGAGCGTAGAGGGTGTTCTAACAGGACACTGGCCCGATATTTTGGACTCTTGCTTCTGTTTGGCTTCCTCTCTCTCTTTTATCTCTTCCTCTAACTTTTTAGCAGCTAGGTGAGCTGCTCTTTGTAGCTCTTTCTCTAATCTGACTTCGTTTCTCTTTTTCCGTTGCTCTGCTTCTTTGCGCCACATGCCGAAACTATCAAGCATAGTAGGCGTTGTCTTATTGTTACGAAGGGCTGTTTCCAGCACATTTATTTTATCGTCATCAAAGGATCCTATCAGTGGCCACTGACTTTCCTGATCCTTTCTTGTATATTTATGCCATAGTTTACTATAAGCTATGGCGACTAGTCCGTATTTAGTGAATATGTCCTTATTAGGGGTGCCTTCCAGTAGAGCTGGATGGTTCATCTCTAATAAGCGGTCCGGGTTGAACCAACTACCAATCAGTGGGGAGAAGATAGGCATGACAGATTTCAAAGGGGGACAAAGGTCCGCACTACCTATCTTTTCACTACTTGCAAAGACTAGACAGAATATTTCTATTCTATGTTATTTGCAAACAGAGAATACCTCAAAAAGAACCAACTTCGAACAGTCAATGTTCGGACAATCAATCAATCAGTGGGGAGAAAAATAGGCACGACAGATTACAAAGGGGGACAAAGGTCCGTGTTACCTATCCTTCACTATCTGCAAAGGAAGAGGGAATATTTCTATTCTTCCCCGTTTGCAGGCAGAGAATATCTCAAAAAGACAATCAATGAGTAATACTAGTATTTTCAAACAATCAAACAATTGTTTCGCAACTCGTCGTGTTACACGACCTTACCCGGACCGCAAGGACAGTTTCTCGCCTTCCGCTTCCAGCGCCCGATCATCCTCTATTCTCCGTAATTGCCGCGGCACTCCTGATGGTTCCCAGTCAGGACTGTAGATCGCTCGAGAGAGGTCTGCTCGGAACCGGTGAAGTTCGGATGATCGGCTGCCAGACGAGGGTCTATCGGGCAGGTGCACTTCCTGATCGTTGCAGTCGTTCACTCTGTCGTCAGGACCTCTCCCACTGGATCCACGTGTCGCTGATGGGCCCCACGTTTGGGACGCCAATTGTAAAAGGGTAGGCAGATTTCAACCGATAACCTTTAAGTATTGCCCGGCGTTAGTCGCCTCTCATACCACTCGAAATTATCAAATAAAGAGGCGGACGCTGGAGATTGGAAGGCAGGAAACAGAAGTTTATTCCGACGGAGCAGAACACGTCAAATCAGACAACGAGGTATCTTCTCGAGGTGCTCTCTGATCGCATCTCTGAGGCCTGGCCTCTTATACACAGTTTTATGGCTTTATTGCATGAAACATGTTCTTGTCAATACTTTGAAGTACGGAAAGACATCCTCGGAATCCCCGCTTCAAGCCCGTTCCCACACACATTTACAGTAGAAGTTCCCACCCCGATCTCAGTAGGTGATGACTATCGCGCAGCTTGATATTCCGCCGATTCCCGGAATGTGTGCGGCTGATCGGATCTCATGGGGTGGGGGCTTTGATCAGTCGGAGATCCTTTGAAGAGGGACAGCTTCCTACTGTAAGGGGCAATAAACTGCATCCGCAGGGCTAGGTGATGGCCTGGGATCGGGCCGGACAGTCGGGCACAGAGGAAGGGGGTTCATCAAAGGATGAGTGATCATGAAAGAGACGGTGGGAGGTGTTAGCCGGGTACGGGATGTGGCTCCGAGGCAGGGCCGTGCTGAAGGGGTGGTTTATGGCTCAAGCATGTGAGAGCGGGGGCTGTCAGTGCGCGGGGGGATGCTTGCGAGGTCAGAGAGGGAGAGAGAGGACGCGCTGGCTATCGGCAGTGGGCAGAGAGGCCTTGGCATTCAAAATGGCTGCTACTTATGCGCACATATGAGCCTAAAAAAAGGACAAGATGGCGCCAATAATGTTTATGCCGCAATCTAGATTTCAACACGTGTTAAGTTAAAGATTTTCACCAACAACTAGTTCAACTAAAGGTCCATCAACCAGAGGAAAGTACTTTTTGATTAGTGAAAGGTTGATTAGGAATAAGAGCTAATCAATCTTGAAAAAAATTAATAAACTTTGACTGCCACAGTGTACACAAATTGTGTGTGTGTTGATGGGCCCAGGTGAGTATATGGTATTGGAGTATTTGTTGTTGGTACGCCACTGGATCAGTATTGCCTCTTTTAGTCTTTGATGCCCATTTATTACTGTGTTTGCTTGACTTTTATGGTTTTCTTTGTAAAAATGGAATAAAGTTTTGTTGATTGATTGACTCGTATGCTTGTTGTATTCTTTCTGTAGTAGTCGTTTCACATTTGGGACACACAAATACAGCCAACGCATTTTGTTCGACCACATTGGGAATTCTACAGGGCAAGTATTACTTTGTCAACCAGGACAACAGTCCTTGTCCAATTAAAAAGAGTCCTTAATATTCAGTGTTGCCAATCTTATCAGAATTATAATGAAACAACTACCTGTCCGGAAAAAGAGACTTCAAATTTGTCTTAAAGCAATGTTTATCTTACAGGTTGGTGTAAAAGCCATGGCGGCAGGAACCAATCATTTAGTTAGAGTAACCTCTACCACTTGATTCAAATCAGACTGCCAAAGTCCCAGCGTATTCTGCAATGAGGAAAATTCATTCATATGCTATGGGATATACTGAATTTATATTAGAAAACAGGATAGGGTTGTTCTCAAACTTTTTTTGTTTGCAGAAAATTAAAGATGTAAAAACATAGTTTGCATCAATTAGGTACTAAACTATTCAATTTGCTCACCTGTTGTGTCTCCTTAATAAGTTAATATCTCTGTGGAGTCTTAACATCTACATCTAAATCATACCTTTTTTAGACTTTGGCCTCAAAAGAATATAAAGATTTTGGGCCTGATTCAAGAAGGTATTTGCACACCTAGTTGCACCAATACTTCCAATTAAGCGCGTAAACTCTTGCTTTCTGAGCACATAATGTGAATTTATAATTTTCCCTGGATTTACTCACTTAGTATTCCACCATCACGGTGTAAGGTTATGTGTAAACAAATGTTCTCCCAGTGACAGGCTGAGGGTGTTCCATGGTAGGGGTTACTACCTAAATTCATGAAAAATCTAAAGTTAGTAGGTAGGATCATTCTCACCTTAGTTACAGTAAGCAATATACTGCTGTTGAAGACAGAAGTAAATCATTTTCAGCTTTGGAGGGGGGGGCTATCATTAATTGGGTGCTGGGCAAGTTCTTGTTCATAGAAAAATTATTTCGCATAGAGAAACAACACAGGGTAACTTTAACAAGTGCAATTCACTTGGGCATCAAATGTCGGAATATGCACATTTTCACTTGGTGTATTTACACATTTGAAACTGTTTTTGCATAATCGTCACTTGCAATTCACAAAGAAAGCCAAATCCATTCCTGGAAAGCTACAGTAGCCACAACAGCATAGGAAAAATCTTGCTATAGCTTGTTAAAAAAAAAAGAAAACTCGAACATTTTTCCCAAATGTAAATAGGAGCCTACATGAGCAAAGTTCCAACTTTTGTAACGAATTGGTACCTTAGAAAGAAGGCTCCTGCTGTCTTGCTCCTAGGATTTGGAATGATACCCCTGAAAACACTGTCTTTCTTTTAATTGGTTGTTCTCGACAGCATTGAATTTTTCAGCCCAGCTATATCAGCATAGGCTGCCTTATTCTCAGGTTGCGTTCCACTTTTTTCTTTTCACTGACTTATTCTCTTATTAACGCTACTGCTGTTACTCTGTCTGCTGTCACGTGTTTCAGCATTACACTACACAGTATAGAAACAGTAATGACTTTCAAAATAGGCGCATGAATAAACAAATAACTAAATAATCAAGCACATATGTTAGCTGTCAGTAGACGTGCTTTCGTGCCAGTGAATGTATGGCGATTTATTTGTACATGTTCCAATTTCTTTTAGTGATGACTGTCTTTGTTGATATTATATTCAATTATTACTTAATTCTATTGTTGTGTGCTAAATATGTTGATCATACGTGAGGTACTTGATTGTTCTCTCGAGAAGGAGTTAATCAGTACATACCTTTCTTGGTTATTTTACAGAAAGATAGGGCTATAATTACTTTCTGCTGTCATGCTTTGTACCATGCTGCCCTTCGAAACTGACTATAGAAAGAGGCCTGTCTGGATGTTGGCGGGTGAGTGCCTTTTTGTCCTTATTTGGATTCATCTTGTTGCTTGACTGGAAACATAAGTTGAATGTGTCAGATGCGTCCTGCCTTGTACTTTGGAAAGACGAAAGCACACTGATCCTAGCTGTTTGTTTCTGTCTGCCTTGTATATATGATTTATTTGCAGCCAATTTATAGGTACCATCATACTGACGTGAGTTGTCACTGCTGCTTTTGCTCTCTGTCTAACTAACAATCACTGCTCCCCTGATATGTCTGTTGGTTGTGTGCTGTTTCACTGTCCGATTCATATGAGCCTCTTTGTAGTTTGGGTGTGATACATGCTGTATCTGGTATTTATGGGGATTGCAAAAAGCAGAAAAAGTCGTTTGTGTTTTGTTTTTGATTTAGTCAATTAAATATATTTCATATGTTTGCTGTTTTATAGGTTTTTAGTAATCGAAAATGATTTTGTGTGGTTTGTATTACAGGAGAGAGATGTTTCGTTGTGGTAGGTATTGCACTGCAAGACTTTAGAAGGTGTCCCAGTTCTCATTGGTGGTGCTAATCTAACAACCGAAAGATTGCTGCAATTTCCTTAAGTATTCAACTTAATCCACTACAAGATATATATAGAATTTTTAGATGTGTATCAGTGAAATACCAGGGTGGTTTTAACCGAGGGGTTCTGAGTGACATCAAATAGACAACCATAGCAAAGTTTAAATTGTCTGTGTTGTCACTTGGAACCCCCATATGAAAAACATCCCGTAATTCACTTTTTACCCATGTATAATTTTATGTTTGGCCACACAGATTATCTACCCTGTTTTCATTTGCTATTGATGGAGCAAGGTAATGAACAAGATTTTGTTCAAACTTGCGAAGTTAATCTTCCATAATTATAACTGAATTAATATGCTTGTGGTGAAAATACTAATCAACATAGTATAGGAGTTTTTGCATCGCTACACGCGGGATAACTAATGTGGTTTGTGTTGCAAGTGCAAAGAAGAAGAATAATAAACTAACCTTGTCTATTGTTTTTGTCAATATTAAATGCGGCTGTTTAACTAATGGCATGTGCTTATTTTGTGTGCTTATGTTATGTCTTTCTGTGTCAAAAAGCAAAAAGAGTTCCTGCAGCTCCTAAAGGAAAGGTAGATATATAATGCTGCTAACACAAGCCCTTGTCTCCTCCTTAATTAAAGGGACCCGGATGTTGTGCTGCAGTCGCTTCTCCATCAAGGAGATCCCTCCTTTGAAAATTGCATCATTAGGATTTGACCATATTATACCTAACATGTACAAAAGATGCGGAAAACATTTGGGGGAGTGAAACAAAAACTGAGAGCCATGGGAGTGAAGTACAGGTTATTCCTACCAAAGTAAAGGTCATCCATGAGGTTCAGACTCACTTCTTTGTAATGCCGGAAGAAGTATGGGACTGGCTGGACATTAAGGGAGGTGGCAGGATCTCGGTGTCTGGCGTTGGGGCAACCTCTGGTGGGTCTGCTGGTTCTTATCATAGTGGAGTGCTTGGGAGGTGTTACAGCAGCTGACTGAGGGACGCAAGTTTGACTACCTGTGTGGTAGTCAGGCAGGACTGCACGCTGGATCTGGAACTGCAATGTGTGGAGGAGTAGGAAGCAAGAGCGCTGGTGGAGGTGGTTACATTGGTAACCTCAGCAGAAAGTGGCTCAAAGGTGGTTGAGTAAACACCGGAACTCTCTGGTCTGTAGCCCCTAAGGCTACCCATGGATGCCACAGCTTGTGTCTGGGGAGACTCCCAGGGACCCACAATTGTTATGTGGGCTACTGTGATGTCGACTAAACTGCCGCTGCTTGATTTTTTGCCGTAATAATTACAAAAAGGGGGTGGTGATGGACAGAGTATCTGAGTTAATCAGAACACTCCTACCCAGTCAACAGACCAGGTCCCCGGAAGCTTGTTTCCTTCCCAGTGTAAGAATTGGCTACTGTAGTCTGGTCTGCCCTGTTCCCATGATGCACTGGGCCAGGGACAGACTAATTTGCATACAGCCAGGTTCTGAAACTGGGATGGTGCAATGAGCTAAAAAACGGTGTTGGATCTAGCCCTGATCTCTTGACTGGGTGAGAGTACTCTGCTTAATTCAGAGACTCTGTCCATCACCACCCCTTGTTGTAAATAATTTTGTCCACCCTAAGCGTGGAAGGGTATACTCAGATGTGAGTCCCTTGCTCATTGCACCATCAGGATTCAAGCAAGCCGGGCCGAAGACGCCTGAAATGGCAGAAACCGGTCCCCGGAAGCTTGTTTCCTTCCCAGTGTAAGAATTGGCTTTTGTAGTCTGGTCTGCCCTGTTCCCATGATGCACTGGGCCAGGGACAGACTAATTTGCATACAGCCAGGTTCTGAAACTGGGATGCTGCAATGAGCTAAAAAACGGTGTTGGATCTAGCCCTGATCTCTTGACTGGGTGAGAGTACTCTGCTTAATTCAGAGACTCTGTCCATCACCACCCCTTGTTGTAAATAATTTTGTCCACCCTAAGCGTGGAAGGGTATACTCAGATGTGAGTCCCTTGCTCATTGCACCATCAGGATTCAAGCAAGCCGGGCCGAAGACGCCTGAAATGGCACAAACCGGTCCCCGGAAGCTTGTTTCCTTCCCAGTGTAAGAATTGGCTTTTGTAGTCTGGTCTGCCCTGTTCCCATGATGCACTGGGCCAGGGACAGACTAATTTGCATACAGCCAGGTTCTGAAACTGGGATGGTGCAATGAGCTAAAAAACGGTGTTGGATCTAGCCCTGATCTCTTGACTGGGTGAGAGTACTCTGCTTAATTCAGAGACTCTGTCCATCACCACCCCTTGTTGTAAATAATTTTGTCCACCCTAAGCGTGGAAGGGTATACTCAGATGTGAGTCCCTTGCTCATTGCACCATCAGGATTCAAGCAAGCCGGGCCGAAGACGCCTGAAATGGCAGAAACCGGTCCCCGGAAGCTTGTTTCCTTCCCAGTGTAAGAATTGGCTTTTGTAGTCTGGTCTGCCCTGTTCCCATGATGCACTGGGCCAGGGACAGACTAATTTGCATACAGCCAGGTTCTGAAACTGGGATGCTGCAATGAGCTAAAAAACGGTGTTGGATCTAGCCCTGATCTCTTGACTGGGTGAGAGTACTCTGCTTAATTCAGAGACTCTGTCCATCACCACCCCTTGTTGTAAATAATTTTGTCCACCCTAAGCGTGGAAGGGTATACTCAGATGTGAGTCCCTTGCTCATTGCACCATCAGGATTCAAGCAAGCCGGGCCGAAGACGCCTGAAATGGCACAAACCGGTCCCCGGAAGCTTGTTTCCTTCCCAGTGTAAGAATTGGCTTTTGTAGTCTGGTCTGCCCTGTTCCCATGATGCACTGGGCCAGGGACAGACTAATTTGCATACAGCCAGGTTCTGAAACTGGGATGGTGCAATGAGCTAAAAAACGGTGTTGGATCTAGCCCTGATCTCTTGACTGGGTGAGAGTACTCTGCTTAATTCAGAGACTCTGTCCATCACCACCCCTTGTTGTAAATAATTTTGTCCACCCTAAGCGTGGAAGGGTATACTCAGATGTGAGTCCCTTGCTCATTGCACCATCAGGATTCAAGCAAGCCGGGCCGAAGACGCCTGAAATGGCAGTAACCGGTCCCCGGAAGCTTGTTTCCTTCCCAGTGTAAGAATTGGCTTTTGTAGTCTGGTCTGCCCTGTTCCCATGATGCACTGGGCCAGGGACAGACTAATTTGCATACAGCCAGGTTCTGAAACTGGGATGGTGCAATGAGCTAAAAAACGGTGTTGGATCTAGCCCTGATCTCTTGACTGGGTGAGAGTACTCTGCTTAATTCAGAGACTCTGTCCATCACCACCCCTTGTTGTAAATAATTTTGTCCACCCTAAGCGTGGAAGGGTATACTCAGATGTGAGTCCCTTGCTCATTGCACCATCAGGATTCAAGCAAGCCGGGCCGAAGACGCCTGAAATGGCAGAAACCGGTCCCCGGAAGCTTGTTTCCTTCCCAGTGTAAGAATTGGCTTTTGTAGTCTGGTCTGCCCTGTTCCCATGATGCACTGGGCCAGGGACAGACTAATTTGCATACAGCCAGGTTCTGAAACTGGGATGGTGCAATGAGCTAAAAAACGGTGTTGGATCTAGCCCTGATCTCTTGACTGGGTGAGAGTACTCTGCTTAATTCAGAGACTCTGTCCATCACCACCCCTTGTTGTAAATAATTTTGTCCACCCTAAGCGTGGAAGGGTATACTCAGATGTGAGTCCCTTGCTCATTGCACCATCAGGATTCAAGCAAGCCGGGCCGAAGACGCCTGAAATGGCAGAAACCGGTCCCCGGAAGCTTGTTTCCTTCCCAGTGTAAGAATTGGCTTTTGTAGTCTGGTCTGCCCTGTTCCCATGATGCACTGGGCCAGGGACAGACTAATTTGCATACAGCCAGGTTCTGAAACTGGGATGGTGCAATGAGCTAAAAAACGGTGTTGGATCTAGCCCTGATCTCTTGACTGGGTGAGAGTACTCTGCTTAATTCAGAGACTCTGTCCATCACCACCCCTTGTTGTAAATAATTTTGTCCACCCTAAGCGTGGAAGGGTATACTCAGATGTGAGTCCCTTGCTCATTGCACCATCAGGATTCAAGCAAGCCGGGCCGAAGACGCCTGAAATGGCAGAAACCGGTCCCCGGAAGCTTGTTTCCTTCCCAGTGTAAGAATTGGCTTTTGTAGTCTGGTCTGCCCTGTTCCCATGATGCACTGGGCCAGGGACAGACTAATTTGCATACAGCCAGGTTCTGAAACTGGGATGGTGCAATGAGCTAAAAAACGGTGTTGGATCTAGCCCTGATCTCTTGACTGGGTGAGAGTACTCTGCTTAATTCAGAGACTCTGTCCATCACCACCCCTTGTTGTAAATAATTTTGTCCACCCTAAGCGTGGAAGGGTATACTCAGATGTGAGTCCCTTGCTCATTGCACCATCAGGATTCAAGCAAGCCGGGCCGAAGACGCCTGAAATGGCATAAACCGGTCCCCGGAAGCTTGTTTCCTTCCCAGTGTAAGAATTGGCTTTTGTAGTCTGGTCTGCCCTGTTCCCATGATGCACTGGGCCAGGGACAGACTAATTTGCATACAGCCAGGTTCTGAAACTGGGATGGTGCAATGAGCTAAAAAACGGTGTTGGATCTAGCCCTGATCTCTTGACTGGGTGAGAGTACTCTGCTTAATTCAGAGACTCTGTCCATCACCACCCCTTGTTGTAAATAATTTTGTCCACCCTAAGCGTGGAAGGGTATACTCAGATGTGAGTCCCTTGCTCATTGCACCATCAGGATTCAAGCAAGCCGGGCCGAAGACGCCTGAAATGGCAGAAACCGGTCCCCGGAAGCTTGTTTCCTTCCCAGTGTAAGAATTGGCTTTTGTAGTCTGGTCTGCCCTGTTCCCATGATGCACTGGGCCAGGGACAGACTAATTTGCATACAGCCAGGTTCTGAAACTGGGATGCTGCAATGAGCTAAAAAACGGTGTTGGATCTAGCCCTGATCTCTTGACTGGGTGAGAGTACTCTGCTTAATTCAGAGACTCTGTCCATCACCACCCCTTGTTGTAAATAATTTTGTCCACCCTAAGCGTGGAAGGGTATACTCAGATGTGAGTCCCTTGCTCATTGCACCATCAGGATTCAAGCAAGCCGGGCCGAAGACGCCTGAAATGGCACAAACCGGTCCCCGGAAGCTTGTTTCCTTCCCAGTGTAAGAATTGGCTTTTGTAGTCTGGTCTGCCCTGTTCCCATGATGCACTGGGCCAGGGACAGACTAATTTGCATACAGCCAGGTTCTGAAACTGGGATGGTGCAATGAGCTAAAAAACGGTGTTGGATCTAGCCCTGATCTCTTGACTGGGTGAGAGTACTCTGCTTAATTCAGAGACTCTGTCCATCACCACCCCTTGTTGTAAATAATTTTGTCCACCCTAAGCGTGGAAGGGTATACTCAGATGTGAGTCCCTTGCTCATTGCACCATCAGGATTCAAGCAAGCCGGGCCGAAGACGCCTGAAATGGCAGTAACCGGTCCCCGGAAGCTTGTTTCCTTCCCAGTGTAAGAATTGGCTTTTGTAGTCTGGTCTGCCCTGTTCCCATGATGCACTGGGCCAGGGACAGACTAATTTGCATACAGCCAGGTTCTGAAACTGGGATGGTGCAATGAGCTAAAAAACGGTGTTGGATCTAGCCCTGATCTCTTGACTGGGTGAGAGTACTCTGCTTAATTCAGAGACTCTGTCCATCACCACCCCTTGTTGTAAATAATTTTGTCCACCCTAAGCGTGGAAGGGTATACTCAGATGTGAGTCCCTTGCTCATTGCACCATCAGGATTCAAGCAAGCCGGGCCGAAGACGCCTGAAATGGCAGAAACCGGTCCCCGGAAGCTTGTTTCCTTCCCAGTGTAAGAATTGGCTTTTGTAGTCTGGTCTGCCCTGTTCCCATGATGCACTGGGCCAGGGACAGACTAATTTGCATACAGCCAGGTTCTGAAACTGGGATGGTGCAATGAGCTAAAAAACGGTGTTGGATCTAGCCCTGATCTCTTGACTGGGTGAGAGTACTCTGCTTAATTCATAGACTCTGTCCATCACCACCCCTTGTTGTAAATAATTTTGTCCACCCTAAGCGTGGAAGGGTATACTCAGATGTGAGTCCCTTGCTCATTGCACCATCAGGATTCAAGCAAGCCGGGCCGAAGACGCCTGAAATGGCAGAAACCGGTCCCCGGAAGCTTGTTTCCTTCCCAGTGTAAGAATTGGCTTTTGTAGTCTGGTCTGCCCTGTTCCCATGATGCACTGGGCCAGGGACAGACTAATTTGCATACAGCCAGGTTCTGAAACTGGGATGGTGCAATGAGCTAAAAAACGGTGTTGGATCTAGCCCTGATCTCTTGACTGGGTGAGAGTACTCTGCTTAATTCAGAGACTCTGTCCATCACCACCCCTTGTTGTAAATAATTTTGTCCACCCTAAGCGTGGAAGGGTATACTCAGATGTGAGTCCCTTGCTCATTGCACCATCAGGATTCAAGCAAGCCGGGCCGAAGACGCCTGAAATGGCAGAAACCGGTCCCCGGAAGCTTGTTTCCTTCCCAGTGTAAGAATTGGTTTTTGTAGTCTGGTCTGCCCTGTTCCCATGATGCACTGGGCCAGGGACAGACTAATTTGCATACAGCCAGGTTCTGAAACTGGGATGGTGCAATGAGCTAAAAAACGGTGTTGGATCTAGCCCTGATCTCTTGACTGGGTGAGAGTACTCTGCTTAATTCAGAGACTCTGTCCATCACCACCCCTTGTTGTAAATAATTTTGTCCACCCTAAGCGTGGAAGGGTATACTCAGATGTGAGTCCCTTGCTCATTGCACCATCAGGATTCAAGCAAGCCGGGCCGAAGACGCCTGAAATGGCAGAAACCGGTCCCCGGAAGCTTGTTTCCTTCCCAGTGTAAGAATTGGCTTTTGTAGTCTGGTCTGCCCTGTTCCCATGATGCACTGGGCCAGGGACAGACTAATTTGCATACAGCCAGGTTCTGAAACTGGGATGGTGCAATGAGCTAAAAAACGGTGTTGGATCTAGCCCTGATCTCTTGACTGGGTGAGAGTACTCTGCTTAATTCAGAGACTCTGTCCATCACCACCCCTTGTTGTAAATAATTTTGTCCACCCTAAGCGTGGAAGGGTATACTCAGATGTGAGTCCCTTGCTCATTGCACCATCAGGATTCAAGCAAGCCGGGCCGAAGACGCCTGAAATGGCAGAAACCGGTCCCCGGAAGCTTGTTTCCTTCCCAGTGTAAGAATTGGCTTTTGTAGTCTGGTCTGCCCTGTTCCCATGATGCACTGGGCCAGGGACAGACTAATTTGCATACAGCCAGGTTCTGAAACTGGGATGGTGCAATGAGCTAAAAAACGGTGTTGGATCTAGCCCTGATCTCTTGACTGGGTGAGAGTACTCTGCTTAATTCAGAGACTCTGTCCATCACCACCCCTTGTTGTAAATAATTTTGTCCACCCTAAGCGTGGAAGGGTATACTCAGATGTGAGTCCCTTGCTCATTGCACCATCAGGATTCAAGCAAGCCGGGCCGAAGACGCCTGAAATGGCAGAAACCGGTCCCCGGAAGCTTGTTTCCTTCCCAGTGTAAGAATTGGCTTTTGTAGTCTGGTCTGCCCTGTTCCCATGATGCACTGGGCCAGGGACAGACTAATTTGCATACAGCCAGGTTCTGAAACTGGGATGGTGCAATGAGCTAAAAAACGGTGTTGGATCTAGCCCTGATCTCTTGACTGGGTGAGAGTACTCTGCTTAATTCAGAGACTCTGTCCATCACCACCCCTTGTTGTAAATGATTTTTTGCCGTGGCTGAGGTCACTAACCTTTTCATGTTGTGCACCCCGGGGGGCCCTGTGAAAAACGAACGTGTCCACATGTAACGAAACATGTGCTATGTAAAGCGCTCTGATACCCGATACCTTTGGGTTAAGTTTGCGCTATATAAAACTCTGTAAAATAAAATAAAAAATAAAGTGTGGATTTCTTGTAAAGCGTAAGTGTGCTTTCTGCAACAAGTGCATGCAGGGAAGTGTAGTAGGTTTCTTGTTTGGGATCAGAGTGCACCCTGGGCTGTTCTGCAGGACTGGACAGGAGGCGCGACTGGCCCCCTCCATAGAGTTTAAGTGATTAGCTGAGAAGCTCCATCACTTCCTATTGTGCCAATATTATACACTTGAGTTAGTGGGTTCAGAGTGGAGTTGGATCTGGTATGGTTTGGGGAGGATTGGTTGGTGTTTCTCCATGTTTTCCAGAGTAGAGGGGGAGCAAGGTTGTTGTTCATATTTTGATTTTGCAGCAGGTTGATACTCAGGGGTGCACTTTGGGAGTGCATGTGAGACGAGATGTCCACAATGCTCCTCAACGGGGGTTTGGAGTGTCTGATTTGGACCCATAGACAGGTGACAAGATGCAAGTTGCTATGACGGGACATGTACATATCATCACCCGGACATGTTAGGGGCCTGATCACTTTCAATAAATGCTACAGGGTGAATGCCTATTTGAGGAGGATGGGGATTCACATAGCAATGCTCCAGGAAACACACTTGATGGACAGGGTGGTGCAAACATTTTTGAAAAAATCAAGTGCACAGTTGTTCTCGTCAACCTACTCGAGTTATGACAGGGAGGTTTTGTTGGACACCTGATACCATCATTATAAAGAAGGGTATACCCAAAATCACTGGGACCTGTGTGTAGAGCATTATAGAAAGTGGTTGTCCCAGTACAATTATATTCAAAAGTAGTGGAAAAACGGTATCAAAAGTCAATAACACAGAGAAATTAAAAAGTGCCAAAGTGTTGTTTAATCACACTAAGCACCTGATAGATAGTAGTTTAAGGAAACAATTTACAAACAACATTAGAATAAAAAATGTTGGTGTGCCAAACCGGGTAGGGGGAAAGGAGGAGGATGACTTGAGTGAGGTAGTGAGGCGAGTGACAAACAATACTCAAAAGCATCACAATCGGAGGAGGAGCTTGGCGGGCATCCGAGATGGCCGCGTGAGCCCAGCGCTCCCCGGACCCCCGCCGCTCCCGGCTTAATGTCCTGCTTTAATCCTGATTTTTTTGCGAGGATTCCTATAGAGGACGTTGGGCTGATCCACCTGGACCTTTCAGAAACTGATTTGGACATCGGGTGCCTGAATTATGTTCAATTGAACTTTTGGGCTCCGTTCCCGAAGTGCGCCCGGGACTGGGTGAGGTTCGGTGGCCGTCTTGGAGTTGAAAAACAACGGCAGGGGGATTGGTCTTGTGAGTCCCCCTCTTAAGTTTCGGTTTCGTTTCTGCCTCGGACTGGGACATTGGTGAGAGGGTCGGGCCAGAGCTGCGGCCGGGACACACGTGGGATATCTGGCCCTTGGCTGCACTGTTCCTGGAGTGGGCTGCCTCTATCCTGGTGATACCCCTCTTGAAGTCCTTTGGTCCCGGGGCCTCCATTTCTGGTGCCCGGTCCGTCGACCCTGGTGACATTACTCGTGACGCATCTTCAAAATGGCGGGCAGAGGGGACCGAGAGACGCGCAAGACGAAGACACCTCTGCGCGGGGGTCCGGTTCAATCTAATGTTATGGATCGTTATACCCACTCTAAGGGGTCCCCCGGAGCTGCCCTGCCCGGTCCCACTGCGTCGGACCAAGCAACGGATGCGTCGACGGAGCCCTCCTTGCAGGACATCATGGGCGCCATTTCTGGCATGAGGGAATCCATAGGCCAACAATACGAAACTTTGGCCCACAAACTTGACACTGTGGCAATTGAGGTGAATTTGATTCGAGCCGATCTCTCCAAGACGAATGAAAAGGTGAAGTCGTTGGATATCAAATCTTCCAGCCTCACGACGGACGTCTCTGATATTCAGACGGAGATTGGCAATCTCCGTAGGGTGAACGATTTCATGACCCGGCGCTTGGAGGATTTTGAGAACAGGGCACGTCGCTGTAATGTTCGCGTGGTTGGTGTGCCGGAGAATCCAGAACCCCACTCGGTTGATCTCCTGGTTGAAGACCTTATCCAGAACCACCTTTCTCCGTCTGGCCTTAGTACATTTTTTGCAGTGGAGCGCGCACATCGTGTTCCGGGGGGCCAGGGCAAGCCAGGCGCCCCGCCGAGACCTATTGTTGCAAAGCTTTTCCACTACAGAGATCGGGACGCTATCCTGCAGGCCTCGCGGGTGAAGGGCCCGGTAGCCTTTGAAAATGCCACGGTGAACTTTTATCCGGACTTTTCCCAACAGGTCCAGAAGCAGCGTATGGGATTTCGTGGTGCCAAGAAACGTCTTAGGGACTTGGGGATGCGTTACGCAATGCTCTTTCCGACCAGGCTGCGGGTAGAGTATACTGATCGAACTTTCTTCTTTGATTGGCCAGATGCTGCGAATGACTGGCTGGACTCCCTGCCTAATCGTCCTCCTGAGACTGAGTCCGAAGCCCACCCGGGCGGTGCTGAAGGTGGTGTAGAGAGCTAACGTTTCGTCTTTGACTGCTGCCTTGTTTTGTATAACTGGTCCGGGGATGTAAGCCTATGTTCCTCTATCTCATTTGTGTTTTGATGTATAGTCTTCTTCTCGCTATTGGTTTTATCGGGGGGCGGGTGGGACGGAGCCTTTCCTCCTCCGGGGTCTTTGTGTAGAATAGGGGTTCTTGGGCGACAGGCACACTGCAGGTTGGGGGGGCTTTTTAGCTTTTTGCAGGGGTGCAGGGTGGGGGGTGTTTTCTTGTTAGTTGGGGGGTGGGTGGTTGGGAAGTTAGTTGTTTGTGTGTTCTGTGTTCAAGGCGACTTTATTCTGTATTTGAATTGCTTTTTGTGGTCATGCTCATTGGTGGGGGGTTTGGGCTTTGTCGGGTGGGATGGGGGGTAGCGGGTTGCGATTTGTTTCGTGGAACGTTAATGGTCTGGGTGATCGTATCAAACGAAGTGTGGTGCTGAAATGTATACGACGTTTATCCCCTGACATTGTTTTCCTGCAGGAGACTCATTTGATAGGCAATGTTTGTCACGCAATGAATAGGTGGGGCTATCGCCTCGTAGCACATTCTGGGTTTACCTCGGGTTCCAGGGGTGTGGGTATCCTTATTCGGGCTTCCCTCCCCCTGGCTATTGATGATGTTATTCAGGATGACCGGGGGCGGTTTGCTGTCCTTGTGGGTCGATATGAAGGCCGTGCTCTCTCCTTATTAACTGTATATGTGCCCCCCGGCTTGCAGACTTCTACCTTTTCAGATTTGGGCCGTGTCTTGTTGGACCTTCCTGATAGTACTCTCTTTCTGGCTGGTGATTTTAATTCGGTAGTCTCTGGCCTCCATGATCGCCACCCCCCTAGGGATACCCCGGCGGCTCAGCAGTGGTTGGGTGGCTTTTTGGATACCTTCGGCTTGGTGGATTGCTGGAGGCTTTTGCATCCTACGCAGCTTCAGTACACCTTTCACTCTGGTGCCCATGGGAGTCTGTCTCGGCTGGATTATTTCCTGATGCCTGCGGCTCAGTCCCCGGCGGTGCGTGAGATTGTGCACATGCCCAGGGGTATCTCTGACCACTCTCCGCTCTGGCTTCGTTTTGAGGTTGGGGTGGAGGCAGTGGGCAGGGTGGCTCCCATAAATCCGTGGTACCTTACCTCCCCCGAGACCCGCACCCTTTTGCTTAGGTCCTTGGACTCGTATTTTCTGGATAACGAGGGGTCGGTTTCATCTGCTGTGTCCCTGTGGGAGGCCTTTAAGACCGTGATTCGTGGGCAGGCCCTCTCCCTTATTGTTGAGGCTAAGAGAGCGAGGAACAGAGAGGTGGTTGATCTTGAGGGGGAGATTTCTGCATTGGAGGAGGGTTTGGAATCTGGTGTCACGCCTGAGAAGCTCCATGCCCTGGGTCTGAAACAATTTGCTTATAAGTCCTTGGTCACGGATGTCGCCAAAGTGATGTTTCGGGAGCAACAGGGACGTTTGTATGATGTGGGTGACAAAGCGGGTAAATTGCTGGCGTGGCTGGATAAGAAGGAGAGAGCTAATCGTGTGGTACCCGTGATTCGGTCTGCATGTGGTGTGAGTGTAACGGACCCGATTGGGATAGTTGACCGGTTTGCCGAGTACTTCCGTGTGGTGTATACCCCTGTGTCTGTGAGGGATGTGGTTGACTCTCGCCTTCTGTTGCGTGATATAGCCCTGCCCGTTGTTTCTGATTTAGACCGTGTGGCGTTGGACTCCCCCTTTACGGTTGATGAGATAGCTACTGCCATCCGTTCCCTCCGTTCGGGCAAAGCATTGGGCCCGAACGGGTTGCCAATCGAATTGTACAAGTTGCGTCCCGATAGGGTGGCTCCGTATCTCCGCGCCATGTTTCTGGAGTCCCGGGAACGGGGTATTCTCCCTTATGATCAGAGACTGGCCAAGGAGGGTAAACCACGTGATCTTTGTTCCTCCTATAGGCCCATATCCCTACTAAATGTTGAACCCAAGGTATTGGCGAAACTCCTGGCATCCCGTCTTTTGACGGTCATTAGTGACTTGGTCCGTCCGGATCAATCTGGATTTATCCCACATCGCAACACGGCTCTGAACCTACGTCGTCTTCACGGCGCGATCGCGAGGGCGGGGCTTCTGACGGAGCCGGCCATTTTGGCATCGTTGGATGCATCCATGGCCTTCGACACGGTGGAGTGGCCTTATCTTTGGGCGGCTCTTGAGAAATTTGGTTTTGGACCTGAGTTTATTGGTTGGGTCCAGTTACTGTACGCGGCACCTCTGGCGCAAGTAGTGGTGAATGGTAGGGTCTCGGCTCCTTTCACCCTTGGCAGGGGTACCCGTCAGGGATGCCCCTTGTCTCCGTTACTGTTTGCTCTCGCCTTAGAACCGTTGGCTGCCTGGCTTCGGTGGGAACCGTCTCTCAAGGGGATTCGCTGGTCTCCGGACTTTGAGGACCGCGTTTCGCTTTACGCGGACGATATCCTTTTATATCTCACCTCCCCGCGTAAATCTCTGTCTGTTCTGTTTGACGTTCTTGCTTCTTTTGGAGCCAACTCGGGCCTCGTTATTAACTGGACCAAGTCCTATGTGTATGTTCTTTCGGGGGTTTTGCCCCCCTTGCCGAGCAGACTTCCTATCCAGGTGGTCCAGTCGGGTTTCAAGTATTTAGGGATTTTTATTACGTTGGACCCGACGCTCCGCTTTGAGCGTAATCTCCTCCCACCGTTGCTTAGACTGCGCTTGGATGTGGCCCGTTGGCGCAAGCTTCCTTTGTCTCCTCTGGGCAGGGCGGCCCTGTTTAAAATGATGTCCTTGCCGCGATTCCTTTACGCGCTTCACAACTCCTATGACGCTATTCCTAAGACCTATTTCCAAGAGATTGAGAGTCTTCAACGGCAATTGATATGGGATGGGCGACCGCGTATCACACTGGCAAAGCTCACCATCCCCTGGTATGACGGGGGCATGGCGCTCCCCGATATCAAGCGATATTACTGGGCTTCCCAGTTGTCTGCCATTAATCACGTGATGTTTTCCCCGGGTCGTAATCCTGCATTCGAGATGGATAGACTCCAGCTTCCGGGTGGGGACTTTACTAGAGCGCTTTATTCCCGATCGGCCGGGCGCCATCTTGTGGGCCCATCCAAGATTGCAGTAACTGTATGGCGTGCTGCGAATGTGAGTTTGGGGTGGGAGGATCGATTGACGTTGGCGACGCCGCTTTATGCCTCGGAACGTTTGGGCGGACTCTGGTCTACCAAGGGTTTCGACCGCTGGGATGTGATTGGGATTGGTAAGGTGGGTGACGTGTACTCGAACGGTTGTGTGAAGTCGTTCCAGGCCCTCCAGGCGGAATATGGTTTGAGTGGTAGGGAATTTTTTCGCTACCTGCAGGTCCGGCACGCCCTCTCCTCAGTCTTGGTTTCTGATGAGGCCCTGCCTGACTCTTCCCCCCTCGAGGACCGTGTCCTCGATGGGCATCTTCCCGATAGCACTATTTCTCTGATTTACAAGAAACTGATTAATAATCGGGCGGACTTACTGGTCCGACTTCGGGAGGCTTGGGTTGGCGATGGGTTGGAACTGGACGACGAAGATTGGCAGTCGGCACTCTCTTCTCCCAAGGAGGTGGCCATTCCTGCCCGTCTCCGTTTGGTTCAACTTAAGATTCTTCATCGAGTCTATGTGACTGGTCCGCGTCTGGTTACGATGGGCTTTTCTTCGGATGGGCTATGTAAGCGTGGATGTGGTTTGAGTGCGACCTTTTTACATATCCTTTGGGAGTGCCCGGCTGTAGCTGCTTACTGGACTGCTGTGCTTGAGGTGATGACTGCTGTGACGGATGTGGCCCTGCGGCCGGAGCCTCGACGATGTCTGTTGAATGTGTGGGAGCCCACTGACTACTCTGTGGCCCAGACCAGATGGGCTACCCTTGGTTACATGATTGCGAAGCGGGATGTCGCGCAACTCTGGGGTGCTTCCAGGCCCCCTGAGGTCTCGAGGTGGGAAGACAACATGGACTGGTCCATGTTTCGTGAGAAGACGGTTTATGTGGCCAGGGGCAGACCCAGGGCGTGGACGAAGGTTTGGGGCCAGTGGAATGATTATCGTGGGGGTATTTGCGCCCCTCCCCTTGTAGACACTGCTGAGATTGTCCTTTCTCCCTAGACTAGCGTTCCCGGAACCTTTCCATAAGGTTTTTTATACTTCCGGTTCTCCACGCTGCCCCCCTCCCCCCCCTCCCGACTTGATTGGAGCCTCCGGGCTCTGGGTGTGTTCTCCTGATCGTGGACCGTCCCCTCCGTTCATTGGGCTGACCTTAATTATCGTGCATTCGCCTTTTAGTGTGTATTTTTCTTTTTGTAAAAAATAAAAATACAAATTGTTCTGTGATATCTGTAGAGTAATGCTTTGTACTCGAGCTGTGCCTAACCACGGGTGTACCTTTTTATTTCATGCATTGTGCCTTGTTATTAGCGGCCGGCCTGTGAGGTTGTAGGCCCATTCTTGTACTTTTCTATGCTTACTCCAATAAAGGTTTTTGAAATCAATTTGTTAGGCATGTTACTCAATGCCACACATTCATAGTAAAGTTATTAGTAGATAGTTTACATTTATTTACAAAGCCATGTACAATAGAGCATCACAGTGCACAGTGCACTGTTGGTGGTACTGGCATCAATGATGTGTGGACGTTTTGACCCCTAAAATCATGTAGCTTGGTTTTGGTCCTTACTGACGGGGTCTTTCTCACGACAAAAGTGAAGGTGAGGGCAGAGGGGCACCAAAGGGTAAAATAAAGAGTTTGTCAAGCCCAAGTGCATCCAGTTCTGCAAATATTTGGCTCTTATATTTGTAATTCAAGTAACTGTATAGATGTCCGTGGCTCCTATATGTTTATTTGTTAAAACATTCGCAGCACCAATGCGTGCTTTACCCAGCTTTGCAATAATTTACATGGCTTCAATTGAGCAAATGTCAGGAAGAATCATAGCCCACACACCCCTTCAATAACAACAATTAGCATTCCTGAATCTTTCTTCAACCGCGATGTTAGACTCCAGGATCGACAGGCATTTAGCCTGTCAATACCGTTTTCCACTACTTTTGAATATAAATGTACTGGGACCACCACTTTCTATACTGGACACCTGATACCAGTCAGGTAGCGTTTCCCTGAATGTTTTCACTTTTTTCACCTGTTTTTTCTGATTCTCTTATGTGGCCTCTTGGAGTTGGGCACTTTCTCACTGTAAATAAGGTGGGAAAGTGCACAGACCCTTTCTATTCAAGTTGGGAAGTGGCACTGATTCATTGTTCTGAAACACAGGCCGATCTGTTATTGCAGACTAGTGTGTGCGCCCTGGCATCTATCATGAGTAAACTTAAGAGCAGCTTGCCATTGTAAGCCACAGTGAGTGCGCCCATGCACCTATGGTGCCAGTGTTTGCATGTGCCGCCTGCCAATGAAGGCTAGTGTGTTCGCACAGACACACATATTAGTTAATCCACTGTCCAGTCTGCTGTTCAGACTCTGGCAAGTCCACTAGCACTACTGGTGCCCAGAACTATGTGTCCCTTCTGCCATTGCAGGTTCGTGTGCACAATAGCGCCCATGCACCAAGGTAGTGAGGAATAGCTATGTATATTTGCACTGCCTATGAGGCCTGCTCTTTTGTCAAGGTCAATATTTCAAACTCTTACCGCTAGGCTTGCACAGGAACAGACTTGCTAATTTCCCGACTCCCTCTGAAGGATACCCCAGAGTCTGTTAATAAAACCCGACCCTTGGGAATCCTCCAGGGGGAAGGGGGAGTGGATAAAATAACAACAATAGGAGAGACTGCTCTGGAGCTGTTCTTTCCGCTTCTCTTGTTAAATCTGTTCTGCAGACGTTAACTTCGGAGAAACCTTGAAGTATATTAAAGACAATATATTAACACATCTCCTCACCTATTCTAGCATCTAACCCAATTGCTATATATTTACCTGAAGCCCCTGAGACTTTGCTTCTCTCCTTTCCTTGTGTATTAGCCTTCTTCTCTAGTTTTCTTCTTCTTCTGATGATACCATCTATTTAAATAGATAACTGTTACTATGGTTATTCTATTTATTGTTCTTTTCTTTTAGTAGTATTCTAATTAACCCTTACCAAATTTTATTCTTGGTAGTTCATTTAATTCTCCAATATCTTCAGGTATGTCTCCAAAAGGGATTGTACAACAAACTACACTCTCTAATTATTGAATGATGAATGCCCTGTAACTATACTAAATACCTAATCCTAATTATACTAATTATGCGCGCTATTCATCTATACTATTGCCTATTTGTCTAAAAAAGTAAATGTATTGCTCTCTTAATACTAATAATATCGTGTTCTTTCTCTTTTTCTAGGATTTCTTACGATGCTGCTGAAAAACAGGTGAGCACTTTTACTACAGTATTCTTCTTCGCAAACTTAAACAAATCATTGGTCATTCAAGAAGGTTTTAGGGTTGCGTCACTTATCTCTTTCTTCTCTTCAGGTGGCGCTGCAGGTGGAAGCCTCGTGTTGAAACGACTCTTGAAGAGGTAACCGGAACGAAGTTTGAAATTGCGAGGAAAAGCAATTTCTTTTATCTGGGATACTACGCCGACTTCCTCTCTCTTCCAAGATGCGAGATATATATCGAATTTCAAATACACTGCAACACTAACTCGGAATTCCCTTTTGCACTCGAAAACACAGGTCCTGCTCGGGAGGTTTATTTAGTGAAGTGCGCATAGTCTTGTTATCGCGCGATTCACCTTGGCTCCTGCACCTGTGGGGCGAAGGAAAACTAGACCGCCACCTCCTATATTCGGCGGCGGCCATATTGGAATTCCGCCGAAGGCTGAATGACCTCCAATTGTTGCTGCACGATTTTCTTTTCTTGTCAAACTGATTCAGTTTAGTTTTATAGGTAATCACAGTGCTGAGATTTAGTTTTGGAGTTCTGACATCTTTCCGTAGGTTGATATGGGGATAACTGTCTGAATGGAGGCTGTCCTGGGCTGATGGTCTGCTTAAGTGTGGCTCCCTGAAGTGTGCTCACCAAGCCCCTTACTGTGGGCCTCATGTACTCCCAGGGATCTCTGGGACATCAAAGATCTTCCCAGAGGAACTACACCAGCTGTCTGTGACATCTGGAGAGTGGTGGGTGCCCTCTCAAGTGCCCACCTTGGCTACTAACTTCAAACTGGTAGCGTGATGTGAGCATGGACTTAAGACTTGTGTCTGTAGACTGGATTGCCAAGTGCAGAGCCCCAGAACCCTTTCCCACATCTAAGACGTGTGGTCCCATACTGTGGGAATCTCGACACTCATACGTGTGTAGTGGTGGTGAGCAGATTCACCGGTCGAGGTACCCTGCTTGGCCTGTTTTGTTGATCATGCTGCATTTTTCTCATGCAACACACCAATTGCATGTTCATTGCATGCAGTGTCTGATTCACAGGGTGTGACTCAAAGAGGTAGCGGTGCCTCATTCTACCTCATGTGGCTTTGTTAAAGTTGCACCTGTTTGTGTGTGACTCGACTGTTGCAACCTGTATCATCGTGCACCGGATTTTGGGACTCATTTCCAGGGAGGTACGGAACTGCAACTCTTCACTGCGTTTGACCCAAATTGTCTGCTGCAACCCAATTTGACCTGCACCGGTCCTTGTGCCTCCTTTCCAAGGAGGCTCAGAATTTACAACTGATCATGTTTTAATCTGAAGCGCCTGGTATGACTCAACCCTATGCATACCAGACACTGTCCCCGGATTGCCTGGGCACGACCTGGATCATCGTGTATCGATCATGGTGCTTTGTTCCTATTCAGAGGCACCCTTGTGTTACTCCCCATTCATCACTTGTTCCCTTGTTGACCCTCATCATGGCAGACTAACTGCCCTCTCCACCCCTGGCCCCTCCTGAAGACATCTTGCCGCCAGGTCGTAGCGAGAGATATTGACTGAGTTGAAGAAATGCTTCCAAGACAGTTTGGAAGCAGGTCAAGATAATTTGTGACTCCTTTGCATTTTGAGACCTGTGGACGAACTTCCCAAGCGGCTACTATCCTTTCTCTTGTTTACGTCTACCTCCTAATTATAACTGATACATATTTTTTCCAGAGTTTTATATAGCGCAAACTTGACCCGAAGGTGTCAGTAATTAGAGCGATTTACAAGAACACCAGTTGCGTTACATTAGGATGCATTCATTTTAATTTTTTATTGTTAGGCACAGGGAGATTACGTGATTTGCCCAGTATCACAGGATGTTGCGCATCGGTGCCGAGACTCGAACCCGGCTCCCCGGGTTTATAAGTCCACCGCACTAGATATCAGGCCACATTCTCTCCCCCTGCTTCCCTAGGACCCAGAACAAGTGTGACTTTGGCTGAGTGTGGTCCAGTGTCCGAGATGCAGGGTTGGTTGTCTTCCATCCGGGGTATAGGGAAATCAAGTGAACTAGAGGGTGTAGGGATCTTAGGCCAAGGAGTCTGCAGAGGGTGAACCATTGACCAGCTGGGTTTCAGTGTCATCGCATTAGGGTGCTAAGTACATATGTGTAAGAGCATGCCTTACGTCTGGCTGATACCTGTCGCACAGTGGAATGGTGCGGTGTGGATGTGTATGAGTGCGAGTGATCTGTGTGGACTGCCTTTGATTCACGACATGGCAGCAGTGTTGCATTATACATTGATTATTGCCAAAAGCACAATACCTTTTGACATTGAGTTTTGCTGTGTGGCTTTGGCCCATGGGGTTGCTAAGAATTTGTGTACTTTCATGCATGTGCATAATTTTTTTTTTTTACTTTTTTTTTTCCAACAAACAACATGGTAATAGCACATGACATATAGAGATAGCATTAGATAGTTCCCCACCCCATTCAACAGTTCCGCTCAACACCCATATTGAAAATACCCCTATAGCTTTTATGCATCCCAGGAGAAATGTCAAGCCCCAATAAGCAATAAACATGACACAATACAGGGGTGGTCCATTACAATACTAATTATGTGGAGGAGAAGCCTCCACCAAATGTGCATAATTTTGATCTCACACACCACATAAGGGTGCTTCTTCTCAGTTAGGGGTGATTAGATTAGAAATGATTCACAGTGTGCATACTATTTACATCAAAACAATACTTGTACTGCTAGTAACTTTTCTGAATATGTTTTATGTCCAAAAGTATCTGATGGGCATGTTAGAATGATTGAATTTGTGTGTTGAATATAAATGTTTTTACATCCTATGTGAAGTCTCTTTTATGACTACCCTAATTAACTTGTACGTTTCCCAATTGGCAAAACTGGTATGGTCTTTTGCTTTCCGGGTGATGTCCTATGCAGACGACACCAAGATCATCATTTCCATCTCTGATGACTAGGTAGAGGTAGGGGACACGTTTAAGGCATGTGTGCAAGAGACTAGCAGATGGATGAGAAATAATTGGCTAAAAATGAATGGGGAGAAATCTGAGATTATAGTGTTGGGAGCAGACAGTTCCATCTCGAAGAAGCTCAGGGCATCAGTGTTCATGGAATACATCACCTTGTGTGTAGACTACTGTAATGCCCTGTACTCAAACTTCAATTAACTCTTGTTGAACAAGTTCCAAGTCAACTGGAATGCTGCAGCAAGCCTGGTCCTGGGAATACCCAAACACGTCTCATTAAGGAAAGAATTGAGATCCCTCCACTGGCAGCCAATGAAGAAACGTGTGTCTTTTAAAGCACTGTGTTTTATGCATAAAGCCCTTCATTCTAGGGGTTCAAGCTATCTTAAGACAATTTATATGGTCCCAGGCGATCTCTGGGATCTGCGGGACACATAAGGTAGTGGTTCCAAGATGCAAGAAAGTTAGATGGAGAGAATGTGCCTTAACAGTAGTGGCTGCCAGGCTGCAGAACTCTCTTCCTGAAGTGATTAGGAGCCAGAGCTCTCACTTGATTTTCCGTGAGCAAATTAAAACTTGGCTGTTTGCGTACTAGGGCTGTTAAGGGTTACATTTTAGGGGTTCTGCCTGGTCCCTTGTTCTGTTTGTCCATCCACTTGCATAGCGCTTTGATGCCTCTTGGTCAAATGTGCTTTAGAAATATAATAAATACAAATACAAATATATTCAGTGTATTTACTTCGAGTGGCTGCTGTACCTTTGCTTTACACATTGCCTCTGTTCTGACCCTGACTACTTAGTGCCACGCTACCCAAAGATGAGCGCAGGTATCCAGCAAGTGTAATCACTTGCTCTTGATGGGAGCGGTAGTTCTGGTTGGGGGCATCCCTTCTGCCAACCAGACACTGCCAGCTCCAACAGGTTTTGATATGGATGGCCCCACTGGTCTCGATCTGACCCCTTGGGTACTTGACTGATATTGGGACAGGTATGTTTTGGTTCATGGGCTGTTTTATGCTGTAGAAATGTGTTTCATGAATGTTTATGCCCCTAATGTGGATGATGGGAGTGTGGTAAATAAAACATTACCCTGGCATAATTTCTAGGCATTAACAATTAGCATGTATCAAATGAGAGGCAGAGAGTCCGTGGTGTCCAAATTAAAAGGACTTTATTCCAATAACTCGAGTTAAGGGAGAATCTGTTCCATCACCACTGAGGTTCAGGAAGGGTCTTCTAACATTATTTACAGAGAACAACACATATATACATTTTTCCTTGTACATAGGGAGGAGCGCTCCAGGCAGAGCATGAAAGAAAGAGATAAGAGCATGTGGGCGTGCATAAGGGTGTACACTTGATGAGTCACAGGTGGGTGATAGGTGGGTGGCTACATAGAGGAGGAGTTACATGGCAGGCTGGAACTTTGCCCTACTTGTGCACGCAATTTGAGCATGACGTGCAATTGACGTGTAACTGGGAGGAGAGCTGACTTTCAGTCTAGTAGAGAGAACTTTAGTGTCAAGGCAACCCTGCACGTCTGGTACTAACTGATATCTTAAGTCAGGGGATGTATTATCTGAAGCAAAGGTTGCTCATCACTAGAATCAGAAAAAGCATATATTTCTTCGTTCATTGCGTGGGGGCTGTGAGCTTTCTATGGATGCAAGCACTGGGATTTACTTCAATGGAGACAGAGAGGCTAGGCCCTATCTTCCGCGGACGGGTTCTGTTTACCTTCCTCACTGGGCAGGAATGTGACTCTGTACAGCAGGCAGATAACTGTTATTCATAATACAGTCTTGGCAACCCTTGCTGGGTCTCTTTCGGCTGAGCTAGAAGTATGCGAGGTCAGAGATACGTAACTGCAGCTTTCAGTGTGTCAGGAGTCATGAAAACCCTAATTCAGAAAGTGGCTCAGACTGAACCACAAAAAGGGTTCATTACGATATTTATTTAAAAGTGCACAATGCAAATACATGGGCCTTCATGTTAGCTTAATGTTTGGGAAACTTGATGACAGGCACCTTAATGCAGGACGTGATTGCAGAGGCCCTGTGAATCAAGCCACTAAGAGAAATATGCATGGGTGACATGCACATACATGTAACATAGGGTACACGTAGGGGGTATCTTGGTCAGGCAAAATTTCATTTTCCACATTCCCTCCTTGTCCCCTACTTAACCCTTCAGGATACATCTATATTCATGAGACCGTATAGTTGATCATACAGCATCATTTGTTCGTCCTTAACCCTTTGTATACTTGGATGTGGAACACATGCAGTTGCACACAGGCCGCAAATGGCCGGGCCACACTGCAGACAGAGACAGCAACCAAATATCATAAGTAGGATCATTCCTAGGAAGGACAACACTTTCCATCCCCAAGCAGATATCACACCCCAGAGCCAACTGGACCAAGTCCATGTGCCTGGGTCTTGATGTATGCCATGAGCAATCTTGTGGAGGCTTGTTATCACTCCATACACAGATGGCGGGTTATTTGGGATGAAAACGCAACAACTAGATCGGATCACGCTACAAGCTCCGCCCCTATCCGCCAAGATGACGTCTAGAACTAGGCGATTTTGAAGAACAACAAGTCTCATAGCAGACTGTTCCTGGGTCAAGTTCGCCAGGGCAGATGCAGTCACATTCACTACTGCCTCAAGAGTCCTTGTTAACTTGCGTATCAGTTTACTGTTTTGGACGGGACCTATGAAGAAAAAGAATCCTTTGTTGAAATCTGTATATTGCTCCCAAGCTGTTTCAGTCTGATCAATCCCTGAGGCATCTGTCTCTCTCCTTACTCTAACATGTTCTAGTCGTGAATCTCTATGATAATGGGATGGGGCCAAGAATACAGGTGGCAATAAGAATGCTATATAACAAGTCCCACCCCAGTCTAAGGGCAGATGTACATAGGCTGTCTGACCGCAAATGAAATAGGTATGGCGTGATGTTTTGAAAGAAGAAAGTCCTTTATCATTAAACTCTACTACAACTTTACACTCGCTGTGTCCCATATGTACTGAGCCTTTCTTATTAACACATAAATCACCTTTTGCTGGTAGAACTGAAATAAACGGTGGACCTGTATTTTGCTTGGGCTGAACGTTTAACATAATAAAATTAACGGATGCATTTCCCTGCTCGTACTCTTCATTCTCTAGATCGGTTCCCTTCCTTTGGGGAAATCCGTCTTTGTCTGGAAAACATGCTTCATTCATTACTTTATTCAGGTTTCCATATATCCAGCCACCTGGATAAGCTATGTACTTTCTATCTATTGAGGTCATTAAGGCAAACCATGCTCCACATGAACCATTGTATGAGAACGGTAGAGGATAGAAGGGCAGAACTCCCTTCGCCCTTTGATAAGGTGGCAGTTGGCCACATACCCAGCAATCAGTCGCATTGCTGGTCTGGTGAGAATGGTGTAACATTTGCATAAAAGTATTGTTACGCAATGCAAGTCGATATGACAATTCATGAGGTGGTAGTTCACTAAATGTATGCTCTATGGTGCTGTTACTGGAAGAGTGTATATGTGAGGAAATAGGAAAGAAAACATGTAGTAATAAACTGACACAGATTATAACAATGCACAGAATAAAAAGAATGATCAAAGTAACTATACATCTACTGTGTACTAACTTGCAGTATTTTGCTTTCATCTTGTTTTTCTTACTATTCTCGTCTGTGATCTTATACATGTGAGAAATCTAGTCTAACCGATTCACTACCGAGTGGACTTAAACAATTAAACTACGTCTGACTTACTAGATCTCAACTTAGACCTTTACACCTGCTGTGGAGTCTTTTCTAGTAAAGGCGGCGCAGGCGGCGCAAGCGGCGCAAAGTCTGTATTGTCTTTAATGTTTTTAGTGTCTGTATCTTTTACTAAAGTACCAGATTGTCCAAAGTGTCTTTTACAGTGCTGAGCATGGATCCATCCTTTGCGTCCCTCCACCTTCAGCGCGGTCCTTGTTGTAAGAAGAACTAATTTCGGGGTCTTCCAGCGAGGCTCGAGGGGGCTTGAACGATCAAAATTCCGGACACATACAAAATCGCCTGGTGATATGGCATGCTCCTTGACCTGGGTGTTGTCAGGGAAGGCGGCAGCAACCTGTGAACGACAAGAAAGTAGTGCAGACATCAAGGAAGCCAGGTAATCTGCCAGCATGTTACTGTCAACATCAGTTATTCTTTTAGGCATAGGCGTACCCCACATATTTGGCGGTCTACCGAAGACTACTTCATACGGGGATAGGCCTGTTCTGGAATGAGCTACCATACGCATGTAAAAGAGGGCAACCGGCAAGGCTACCATCCAATCCACGCCCTTGTCGGCACAGACCGTCGCTAGTTTTGTCTTAATTGTCTGATTATGTCTTTATACAAGGCCTGCTGCTTCAGGGTGTCGTACACAATGGAACTTCCAATTATATCCTAACAGAAGAGACACTTGTTTCATTAATTCAGAGGAAAATGGCTGACCATTGTCTGAGTAGATGAAAGAATTCGCGCACCAATTGCCTGGCAGTTGTCACAGCAGTATAATCTGGAACTGGATATGCTTCTGTCAATCTAGTTAGTGCACACACAACTACCAAGACATACTTGTAACCTCTACATCTGTTCATTTGGATATAATCCATCTGGAGGACCTCAAAAGGGTAGTCAGGAGGATGAAATCCGCCTTGTTCCACCGGGATGCCTTTATCTGGATTGAACTGGCAACAGATCATACATGTTCGTACTTTCTGTTTCGCTGCTGCACGCAGGTGCTTGTTAAACCCGATATTCTGCAAGCTGTCTATCATTGCCTTTTCTCCCAAGTGTGCTGGACTATGTGCTGTGTTTATGATTACTTGTACCATAGAATCTGGAAGAAACCATGTACCTTTTCCCTTAGTCATCCAACCTTGTTCAGTCTGGACCCCTCCTTGTTCAGTCCATTTCTTTATCTCATCTGCAGTGGCATGTGTCTGTATGTCGAGTACATCTTGAGTGGGATCCCTGACTGTCATACATGTTGTCAGTAATGGTACCTCTGTCCTTGTCGTGTCTGTTGGTGTCTGGGCTGTCTGGGCTGTAAGTTTAGCTGTTCGGTCTGCCAGGTCATTACCCTGGGAAATGGTGTCTGTAACTTTGGTGTGAGCTTTGCACTTCAGGATAGAAATGGCTGTAGGTAATTGTATTGCTTCCAACAGGGCTTGAATGAGCTGGCCGTGCTGGATCTTGGTCCCATGGGAGGTCAAGAAACCCCTCTCCCTCCACAAGACCCCGAAATCATGAACAACGCCAAAAGCATATTGTGAGTCAGTATAAATGTTTACTTTCAAGTGCTTAGCTCTTATGCAGGCTTGTGTCAGAGCGATGAGCTCTGCTGCTTGTGCTGATAGTGTGTCTATTTTCTGTGTCTCTATGACTTTAGTAGCAGTGGTCACAGCATATGCTGCTACTAATTCTCCTGCACTCGTTCTCATGCATGATCCATCTACATAGAGCGTTAAGTCTGGGTCTGGAAGAGCAATATCTGTCAGGTCTTGTCTTGGTTTCGTCACTATATTCATTACTTCCACACAGTCGTGTGGCGGTGCATTTACTGTACTTGAGGCCAAAAGTGTTGCAGGATTCAGAATATTACAACGTCTGATCTCTATGTGTGGTTGAAATAATGTCAGTTCATATCCTGTCAGTCTTGCTACAGTCAAATGTTGTGTCTGTGTCCTGTTTAAGAGAACCTCCACTGCATGTGGAACCTGTACTGTCAGAGGGTGACCCAACACTATCGAGTCACTTTGTCTGATGGCTAGGGCTGTTGCTGCAACTGATTTCAGGCACGCAGGCAGAGCCTGGGCCACTGGATCTAGTGTACTAGAAAAATAAGCGCAAGGCTTGTGTTTTCCTGCTTGATCTTGTGTGAGGACAGATAACGCTGTTCCATCTCGTTCAGTTACGAAAAGCATAAAAGGTTTACTGTAACTTGGAGTCGCTAAAACTGGCGCTTGACATAATGCTCTTTTTAATTCCTCAAATGCCAAGGTGTGTTCTTGTGTCCAAGGGAGGACAGTCGGAGTGGCTGCCTCCTGTGTAGTTAACTGTATGAGTGGTTTGGCTAGATAGGCACACTGGGGAATCCATTGCCTACAGTATGAAGTGAGGCCAATAAATGCACGTACTTCTTTCTGTGTCTTGGGCTGTGAAAGGTTAGAAATGAGCTGTATGCGTTCTCGTGTTAGTTGTCTACCCTCCTTGGAAAGTAAGTGTCCAAGGTACACCACTTGCTTTTCACAGAATTGCAACTTGGAAGGGGACACCTTGTGCCCCTTGTCAGCCAGAAAATGTAAGACTGTCAGTGATGCATTTGCGCATTCTGGTTCTGATCGTGCTGTAATCAGGATGTCATCTACGTACTGTAGTAGAGCAGTGTTGGGAGGCATATAAATACTGTCCAGCTGTGTTTTTTTTTTAATGCCTGACTGTAAATGCTAGGACTCATTGCAAGAGCGAAACTCCTGCCAATTATTCTGTTCACAATACGAGGGAAAAACTATTCATTTGCAAGCATGCCTTATCTGAAGCCAATGAAGCTTTCAGTGCTGGCTGTAAGGAAGAGCAACTTGACCCCCCCTTATATAAACAATTTCTCCGTGGCTCATCAAGTTTTTTTTTCTCTACACTGCCTTCCCCTTCATCGTGATGTCACCCACAGGGCTGTTCCTCCACCCTTTCAAAACACTGAGAGCTAAGAACAGTTGCCAAGTTACTGGAGAGAGAACTTGGTCAAATTGCAAGCATCCTTTATCTGCATGCGAAGGAAGCCTGAGTCAGTTGGAGGACTGCCAACAACTTGTCCGCGGAAAATAATTGGAGTATGGCCAATGATAACAAGACAGGCACTGCTCGGCGCTCCAAGAGGGAAAAGCCCTCCCTTTACAAAATATCTTTCCCTGGGAGTCAGGCCACCTCAAGGTCGAAAAACACATTCTCTGTAATTCAAAACACATCTGTACCCAGGCCAGAGAGCTAACCAACATTCTCTAACTTAACTGAAGCAAATTCAAAACGTGATAAAAAACATCCTAAAATCAGTAATTAATAAGGACATATTTTATTTCGTAACCTAGACACATGCTAGCATTTTAAAATAATTATATCATAAAATATTGTTACTAGCTGCAAAGGAAAAAAAAGAAACAGAACAACATGACATGGAAACACATCACATTTTACTTTATGAAAATAACATGTGAAACACCATAATTTTGCATTGCAGAACCAAGAGTTTCATAATTAAGTGTGCAAGCTCTTCTATTCTACCTATTAAAAGGGCCAGATTCATCATTTTTCAAAAAGCCATGTTTTCCAATTGAGTGGATTAACTGTCACACGCTATTCTAAAGGGCAGCTTGCATTGGGAAAAATAATAATGAATATTTTGTAGAACACATTTTTATTTAAAAAAAAAAAAACACACGGTTGCATTACACTAATTAAAAGCACATTCTATGATGGGTCTGTTTTATATTTCCTTCTCAACCGTGAAAACATTAAAGCACCCTCCGTGCAAACCCTTATCTCAATCCGACTGGTTTATTTACAACTTACCGACCTCTGAGTCAAACAGATTAAATCAAGTGTTCCAAGGCAAACCCACACAAATACACGGACGCATTTGAAATAGAATGTTAAATGAACACTTCTTTACTCTCCATGCAAGACGTTACCATTTCAGTTAGCAAACTGACAAAGCACATAGGCAGACCCAGCAACCAATAAAAAAGTTAAATCAAACCATCAATCAACTAAATACTCACTGACTTTTAGTGTCAGCTCACATAACCATGCATGTTAAACAGCATGTTAAAACAAATACTGCTTCTCAATACAAGATATTAACCCTTTGGCAGCTGAAGCACAATCTTTCCCCAATGACTGCAGTACATGGGAAAGTCATGAACTCATCTCTCCACGTTATCACAGAACACGTACGCACATCTTCAAAACGTTTTCTCCAAGCACTTGAAAAAGATCCAGCTCTCTCCTGCCTAACGTAATGATAACATGCTCTGCACAAACCATAACTACATGCCGCTATTCACAAGCCATATTCACAAGAAACTCAACAAGTTATAATAATGACATGCTCTTCATAAACCATATTTACAAGGAGCTATTTACAAGGAACTCCACAGCCTCTGATGCTGTCGGCTTCTTTCTACATACTCTAAATGGTACAGGTGGTGGCGTTCGCGACCTACTGGGTGTTTCTGAGGGGGTCACTCTAGCTAGTTCTTCTGAGAGGACGGGGTAAATACCAGTAACGACGGCATTTCTTTCTCTGTCAGCCTGTTCTGTTTTGACCCGTTCCCCCTCCTCTCGCAGTTCTTTTTCTTTCGCTTTTTCCCCTGCCTGTTTAGTTCTCTCTGCTTTGTTCAATTCTTTCTCTGTTCTCCTATGTGACTCTTTGCGCCATAATTCAATGGCATCTTTCTGAGAGGGTCTTGATTTCTTTTCCCATAGCGCTTCCTCTACTCTCATAATGCATTCTGAATCCCATGTTCCTGAGATAGGCCATCTATACTTTTCCTCCAGGTCCTTTGTATAGTCTACCCATAAATCTAAAAACAAGATGGCGTCTAATCCATGCTTATTATACATATAATGACCAGGTGTGTCTCTAGGCGGGATGTTAACTGACTCTTCTAGTATACCTTTTCTGGTCCCTATCTGACGCAAGTTTGAAAACAGTGGCATGTTGAAACCAACACAATGGAAATACAATACACAAAAATAGACTGAAACAATCAACAATCATTCACACTAAAACATCATAACATTAAAACAAACATGATCTAAACCAATACAGAGAACTAAACATGTACTTGAAAAACTATATGCACTGGGATACAGTACAACCATACCGGTCTCAAAAATGAGACACGTCTTTACCGTGCCCACGTTTACCATGGACCCGTCTTGACCGTGCTCGTGTGAACGAACCCGTCTTTACCGTTTTCACGAATAACGTGAACCCGTCTTTACTGTGCCCACGTTTTACCGTGGACCCGTCTTGACCGTGTTCATATAAAATGAACCCGTCTTGAAACTTTATGCATTCCCCACAGTGGTACTCACCGAGAAGCAAAACTTGAAACTTGAAGGCCTCGGACTTCTACGCATCTACGTCTACGTCTACGCATGCGCCTCGGAACGGGTGGACCTCTGGAAACCTCGGACCTTGCTCTCTCACAAGTCGGGCTCTGGTTGAGACGATCCGCAATCCTCACCGCCTCGTATGGATGCCTGGTCACAGTCCGTCCTCCTCCTGGGCCTGAGGGAGTAACGGGAAATCCCGATGGCGTGTACACTTTAAAGTCCGTCACGGCTGTAGAAGGGGGTAAAGCTGGACCTACAACTCCGGCGCGTGGGGAAAGGGATATGTCCCTGTAAGGGCGCCAAATTAATGTGGTAAATAAAACATTACCCTGGCATAATTTCTAGGCATTAACAATTAGCATGTATCAAATGAGAGGCAGAGAGTCCGTGGTGTCCAAGTTAAAAGGGCTTTATTCCAATAACTCGAGTTAAGGGAGAATCTGTTCCATCACCACTGAGGTTCAGGAAGGGTCTTCTAACATTATTTACAGAGAACAACACATATATACATTTTTCCTTGTACATAGGGAGGAGCGCTCCAGGCAGAGCATGAAAGAAAGAGATAAGAGCATGTGGGCGTGCATAAGGGTGTACACTTGATGAGTCACAGGTGGGTGATAGGTGGGTGGCTACATAGAGGAGGAGTTACATGGCAGGCTGGAACTTTGCCCTACTTGTGCACGCAATTTGAGCATGACGTGCAATTGACGTGTAACTGGGAGGAGAGCTGACTTTCAGTCTAGTAGAGAGAACTTTAGTGTCAAGGCGACCCTGCACGTCTGGTACTAACTGATATCTTAAGTCAGGGGATGTATTATCTGAAGCAAAGGTTGCTCATCACTAGAATCAGAAAAAGCATATATTTCTTCGTTCATTGCGTGGGGGCTGTGAGCTTTCTATGGATGCAAGCACTGTGATTTACTTCAATGGAGACAGAGAGGCTAGGCCCTATCTTCCGCAGACGGGTTCTGTTTACCTTCCTCACTGGGCAGGAATGTGACTCTGTACAGCAGGCAGATAACTGTTATTCATAATACAGTCTTGCAACCCTTGCTGGGTCTCTTTTGGCTGAGCTAGAAGTATGCGAGGTCAGAGATACGTAACTGCAGCTTTCAGTGTGTCAGGAGTCATGAAAACCCTAATTCAGAAAGTGGCTCAGACTGAACCACAAAAAGGGTTCATTACGATATTTATTTAAAAGTGCACAATGCAAATACATGGGCCTTCATGTTAGCTTAACGTTTGGGAAACTTGATGACAGGCACCTTAATGCAGGACGTGATTGCAGAGGCTTTGTGAATCAAGCCACTAAGAGAAATATACATGGGTGACATGCACATACATGTAACATAGGGTACACGTAGGGGGCATCTTGGTCAGGCAAAATTTCATTTTCCACAGGAGAATCCTTGAATGCTCTGGAAAAGGAGTGAGCTCTGTGGATGCCCATCAATTAGTCTGGCGATTTTAACTATATGCTTGATGGGTGACTCAGAAGACTCCCTACCTGTTATGGGACAAAACCTCATATGACAGCAGGGCTTAGAGAGTAGATGGACCAGTTGTCCTTTAAGGAGTTATGGCAGCAACTCCGATCGGGGGTGGAGGCAATCGCCTGTTTTACCCCTGCCCATGGTGCATGTAGCCAGAATTGTGGTATTGAGGGATTGCGCAGCTAATGTTTTGGATGCTGGTACGTGGTGCGATTCCTGTTGGATCATATACCACTCTTGTTGGAGTATGGGGTGAGGCAGCAACGTCCCAGGATCCCATTATGGTGACTTCTTCCTGAGGCACTAGGGGATCAGATGTTTAGGGATGAGATCCACCTAGTCCTTCAGGGATGTTTTGATGACAACTGGCATTCAACCCAACAGAGGGGTATGGAGTAAGCATGGGCGGATCTAGCGGATCTCGCGTATGCGAATTTGCGTATTTACGGATTCGCAATCCGCGAGAATACGCGAACTCTCGCGGATTTGCGGATTTTCCAGTTTTTTGTGTTGGCGAGCGTTCGCGCGGATTTTGGGACAATTTCGCAATTGCGAACTTACTTTTCGGCTCGCAACGGCCGCGACTATGTTGTTTCTACGTCTGGTTTATCATCACAGGTTCACAGCACCCTCTGTTTCACCACTGCCACCCTCTGGGACACCCATGCCACCCTCTGGTACATCCTCACTGCCACCCATTAGGTTTGTTTATCACTGTAGTTTATGGGGGTTGAAAAAAGCAAGCACACCTCCCCTACTTCAACTGCCATGAATTAATTTGGGGTTGATTAATGTGTCAGTTATTTTGAAAGTTCCAGTCTGGCTGGCACCTGCTTCCTTCCTTATCTGTAATTTGCTTTCTGTTGCAGTGCAATGTTTTTTTTCACAGGACCTTTATGGTCTACTTGTAGCTATTCTATGAGCCTGCTGTTTGGGTCATAGCAGGGTCATAGAATAGTTGCAAACTCTGGAGGGGCCCCTCAGGAAGCACTAGAGTGAATGTTACTAATGTTAAGTTTGAACTTTTGCACCTGCTCATTGCTTTCAGTTTAGCAAAAATCGTTTTTTCTGCAATTTCGCGCGTTTTTTGGGGCGCGAATCCGTGCGAGATCGATTTCGGAAGCCGCGAATGCTTGCGAATACACTAAGTTTTTCTTTGCGACGTGTATGTTCGCGTGATTTTGTGCGTGTTCGCGAGGCGCTTGTAGCTATACGTTTGCCAAGTTACCCTAGCGGTCGTACACGGGCGCGGCCATCTTGTTTGCGTGACGTAATTCCGTTTCCGGCCGCTATGTGTAATCTCGCAAACTGTGCTGCTCGCTAGTACAATTTCGCGCGCGCTCGCGAGGTAAATCTTGCGCGAACTTACCCACGCGGTCGTGAACGGGCGCGGCCATCTTGTTTCTCATTCATTGCTATGGTTCTGGGCATGCTTTCTGTATCCTCTCTGAATCTCTGCCATCCTTTGCTTGTTTGAAGTTTATTTGATCTATTTTACTTATTAATCTATCCCTCTATTTTTCTAGCTCTATATTTTTGTGTTTTCTGCTGCTTTTAGTTACTTTTAAACTACTTTTTTAAATTCTTTTCTTTTCTTCTTCACTATTCTATTTCTTCTTTATCATTTAACTTTATTTCTGCCCAGACCATGGTAAAGGGAGCCGGGAAGCACCCTGAGAAGGGGAAGGGTCCCGCACCCCGTGCCCGGCTCCCGTGCGGGCGTTTGAGGGGGGAGCAAGTGGTGCCACGGGAGATCTTTAGCGCGGAGGAGGTGGCCGCACTCATCTTCCACGTCCAGCGCCGCCTCCCCAAGACGATCCTGGGAGGCGGCAAGATCGCAACCGGCTATGGCTTCCGGGAGCGCCGGAAGCGGTGGGAGAAGGTGTGCCGGGCCATGTTTAAGCTCTCTGGGGTCCGGCGCACATATAACCAGGCTACCCACCGCTGGACAGATGTCATGGACCGGGAACGGGACTTGCTGGACGCGCTCGGCGTAGAGGTCCCCGGGCTTGGTGAGTAGTAGTAGCTATTCATCACTACTCTGTTTTATCCAGCTCTGTCATTTGCAAATCTTTGTTCTTTACCAAGAGCAATAATGCTGCCGATTACATTGTAGGTAAATTATATTTCAAAATCTTCTATGCATTTCAGGTGCACTGCTCTCCTTCTCAGTAGCCTTGCTTGCTACTATGCTTATTTGTTTTGTATTTTGTGTTCATTTCATTGGCCTGAGAAATTATGTATGAGTGTAGTGTAAAGATAAGAACTGCGTAATGCTAGACACTAAGGGTCATATTTTCAATTACCGGCGCATCCCTGCAAAGTAGCAGGGGTGCGGCAGTAATTGTGTGCCATGCCACCACCACCCATTGGCCCAAAATGTCACAGAAGCCTTACGCATCTGTGCCGTAAAGGCGGCGCATTGCTGGAGTTGCGTGCCAACGATGGCGCAGCTCCAGCAATGCTCTGGGGTACCCTATCTCCCCAATGCTGCATCAAGCCGTACGTCGGCTTCAAGCGCGCAGGGTTTGAGTCATGCATCATTGTCCTAAAAGTGACTGATTGACATCTTGTAGATTTCCCTCAGCCACTTTTAGGATTCGTTCCTGCGCAGGTATGCCCTCCCTTGCGCCGGAACTCCCCCTGATGGCGCAGGGCTTTACAACGTGATGCATATATACGCCGCACCAACACCATGGCGAGTCTTTTGTTCTGCCGCTGCGTCACAAAAGTCATGCAACAATGGAGGAAAATGAGCCGCAAGGGACTTCTAAATCAGCCCCAACAGACTGAAGTCCAGTCCTTCCTTTAGACACATGGCTATAAGAAGAAATAGTGGCGGTGGTCGGTGGATTGATAGTTTGAGTATTCACTGATCTGCAAGCAGGATGGACTTTGTCTGTCACTTCGCGTGCTGCGGACTGCTGCCTGCCAGGCCTAGGCAAACCTCTTTAGTAGTCTGTTTATTGAGTTACATAGGAACTTTCTAAGTCAACGGTCCGCAAATCAGGCAATACGAATAGCGTAGTATACCACATGAGATAGATCCCGTGGAATAGTTGTCTATCTATTTGCTATTTCTCCAAAATATTTTGTTATTGTTCTTTTGAAATGTTTGATTTGGTTGACAAATCTCATCCATGTTTTCTGGTCTTTCTTTCTTTCATGTTGTACATCAGCTCCCCCCAAGGGCAAGAGGACACAGGAGGAGGGTGCTGTTCAGGAGGATGCAGGCCAGGATCGGGCAGGCGAGGGCTCCTTTGCTGGCCCCAGTAAGTTTAAATTTTAATAAAGAGTACCTATTTTTTCCTAGCGTTCCTCATTCGATTTTTTCTAAATCGTCTTTGATCTTCTTGTAGACTGGATATAAATTCTTATCCTGCCTCGAATATGACTCCATGTGGTATTACTAGATTATTCTTATTAGTCTGTCTGTGTAGCTAACTAAGATTGGACATTTGGCAATTCCATTATACTCCCATTCTATTCAGCAATAGCTCTATGCACTGTCTCCTTACTGACTAGATAGTGTGGCAGAGTCATTTAGCTCCCGAAGTCACCGATGATTGATCCCCAATGATCTTTAGATTATCCTACGCAGGACAAGAGTACGGAGTCACAGTCAAGAAGTGTCAGAGGCACTCATGCTTGCAAAAATTCCAAAACCTTTAGCTCATCCACTCTAGTCTGGAGGACCAAAAACCACAGAGTCTATTTAAGTTTAATAGCTTTATTAAAGGTAAACACATTTATTAAAATCAACTTTGTCATAAAACTATTTAACTGAAAACGGAAAAGTGCTTAGTGCTGACGATTAATTGGACACATTTCTTGTGGTCGAGCCGAGCTCTCACCTGGTTTGAACTTGATCCTGGACTCGTGTTCTTAGAAGTCAAGCTTCTGTCTGTTAGGAGAAAAAGTGGTGCGTGTTAAAAATAAAAAGCAAGCATTCATCAGTTGTGCATAAAAGTGCAGCAAGACAACAGCCTTCCCTGGAAAAAGGGACATTTTTACTTTAGAGTAGACAGTCACAAATTATTACATTGTATTCTGTTTTTTTTAACATTTCTTTATTACTCCTAGACCAAATATTATATAGTAGTGAATGGTGTATTCTAACATTCTTAAATGTACTTTGTAGGTGGAACATCTGGTGGCGGGGCCAGCGCGGAGGTGGCGGTGTTGGGCGAGGACTCGGAGGACTCTGGGGAGGAAGCGGTGCAAGAGCCGGCGGACGGTCCTGTGGGGGTTCCCACGGTGGTGGCGGGAACAGGTAAGCTATATATTCCTTACTTATTGAGATTGAAGACTGCATAGTTACAAATCAACCAGGTAGTAGCCTCCTCGAAATGTACTCCGACTTAGCTGTGAAGTTTTTGGTGAGAAGAATCCCAATAAGATCTTAGATGAACGTGATGGATGGGATGAATGAAAAGCGAAAGAAGGGTGTAAGTAAGTGGGACGCGAAATTTTTTGATGGCTGGCAAAGAAGAACGATATGTGTTTGCTTGGCCCCCGAGGTGGCTGGGAAGGAAAGAATATGGTATGGTGCATGGCTGGGTCAATGATGAAGCAAGGATGGGTGGAAGGACAGCAGCCTGGGAGGGTGAAACAGAAACTGTATGTGTGCGTATACTTTGAATGAATGGATGCATGGAGCATGGTATTCTCTGACTCTTAGATAGCACATGTGTATCTAGAGAGAGTAGATGGTCGCTGGATGAACTAAGTGTTACCTTGAAGAGCATGTACCACCGCACCCGCACGTCCGTTCCAGTGTAGGGAAGGCAAGGAAAAGAAATTGTAAATGTGTCCAATACTACCATGAATAGTAGCAGTACTTTGTATTGCAACTGCAAGCACAGCATATATCCGGTTATTACGGTGGACACTCCGTACCTCTCTTAATAACTTTAGTTTAGTTGTAGTACGTCATTCATGTGTGGGTGTATCACTGTTCACTCAATATTAAGCAAAGCACCTAAAATCTTCCCATATGTCATCAAATACGTCCCATGTGAAGTGATAGATAATCAAATTATTTAGCTTCTTCATTTTCCTTTTCTAGTACTCATTTGCACTGTAGGGTGAAAGGTAAATTAATTAAGCAGTAGCCCTTGTAACAGAGTATTCTCAGTGCCACCCGTAATAGAAAAGTAATAGCTTCACCACCTGCATGTACTGGACCGGTACAGTAACGCCAGTGTGTCTCACTCATCAGGGTGTGCAACTGTTTTTCTCGGGTACAAGTTCACTGTGCTGCCATTCTGCCGGCTTGCATAAGATAACGTACCAATTTTCCTAAACAAGAGAGAAGAAGAAGAATAAGACTGGGGTACTGTCATAGTCGACTGTAATGGAAGTCCATAGTGGTCGTAGAATTTGTTCATTAAACTACCACTAATGTTAGAGCAAGGATGCAGAAGTGGGAGGTTACATAGATACTGTCCTCAATAGTTATGTACTGTGCTTTCAATTTGCTACTTGTACTGTGACCCAACTTTCGGCTCATTCACTTTGTGTTATTAATGCTAAGGAGCATTGGTTACAGACTATGTCTTTCTTTCTTCATATAGTTGCTCCTTCCAAATCAACATCACGGAGGGAGCAGGCTCGAATGGCCCGGCAACGGAGGCTGGATGCCACTGTCGCCGAATATCGGCGGCTGGTGGCCCTGGAGGAGGAGGAGGACACGCAGTCGACCGGTGCAACCACCACAACATCCTCGACTGGGACAGCTGCATCCTCCTCCGTGACCCCACGGGCCGCCAGCATGCGCAGTGCTCCAGCGGTACGGAGCCGGGCTAAGAAAGCCAACCGCCACCGCCAAGCAGCAGAAAGACCAGCTGCCCCCCACAGGAGCTGCAAGGCACGCCAGCGCCGCCTAGGAGTCCGAATGTCCTACCTGGAGCAGGAGGTCCTTACGTACAAGAACTTGGTGGAGGGCCTCCGCTTCGACCTTGCCACCCTCCGCAAGGAGTATGATGCCCTGGCCGCAAAATTCACCAGCACCCTCCAGTAGTGGAGTGTCCCTTGCCCTTTTTTTAGAGACTTTTGGGGGTGGGATTTGGGAGTTGGGTTCTTTTTGGGACTTTTCAAAGACAATCGTTGGGGTTAGGGAGGGTCTTGAGGGAGATTATTTTGTTAGGGCTACATAAATATACTTTTTTGAACTTTATCTGACCATACCTGTTTTTTACTGCTTTTCAGTCTGGTGGGTGGGGGACGGGGGTGTAACAGTAAGTTTGTTTTCCTGAACAGTCATAGGACTTTAGTAGTACTACCGTCAATCTCTCGTCTAGTCCTAATACTCCATTATACTACCTCCCACCAAACGCTTATCTTACCTGTAATTTGTGTTAGAAATTAGGGCTAGGCCCAGGGCTGGCTCCACGTGAAATGGGGATTAACGTTGGCAATCCTGGGCGGGTGAAATTTCCTCATTGCGGTGGTACTAGTGGTGTGACACAGTGGCAGTTGCATGCCTATGGAAAAAAAGAAAGCGTTTCCTGGTTTGTCCTTACTGTAGCATTACAACAGTTACGGTACGATCGAGAATATAGCAGGTGACAGTACACTAGAACAGTGCCATAATGTAGCCTAACAAATGGTAAAGTATTTGCTTGCAAGTATAACTAGTACTTGCGTTGAATTTATTTGACATTGGCTCCTACTACTAGAAGAAATAGTACTGAAGCTGAGTAAGTCTAGAAGATATCCTCGTATTCCTTCGCCAGCCTGTTGCTATGACCTTATCCTCCCCAGCAAGTGTGTGGAATTATTGATGTCATTTTAGTCAGACATCAAGCAAAACAACACAGCCCGGGGGAAGAGGGTTAGGGTTTGGAAAATGGATGGGAATGGGGGTTTCTTTTTGGGTAGGTTTTGTGGTGAGAAGAAAAAAAATGCACAGCCTGGACAAACAATAATTGAAGATAAAGAAATATTTTGGTACAAACTAAAACTAAGCCCATGCAGTCACACTCATAGAAGAAAACAATGGATACTGTATCTGTATTCTGTATGTTGTTGGAGTTGTCCTGTTGAATTTGGTAAGTAAGTTGCATGCAGCAAACAATTCCTCTTATTAGCGGCACTCCTCCATTCCAGCTGACGCTTCGTCCATCAATGTTGGTGACCACTGACAGAAGACACCCTGCCACTGCCTGCCTGGCGGATGTTGACTGAAACCCGGCCTGTAATTATTGAACGGAAAACAGGAAGTGCTATTACAATACCACTGATAAATAAATAAAAGGTATGTACGCTGTGTTGTGCAAAAAGTCACACTTTGATTTCCCTAATAGACAGTACAATATTTTTGAAATTGCGTGCTCTGTCTGAGTCACCTTTTTAAGGATAAATAAGTATGGCCAAAATATTATAGCGGATCTTTCCCCTCAAGGTAGGTGTACTGTAAACTGTGTTTTAGAACACAATTTGACCTTCCCAGCAATGCTCCCACCAAGACCCTTACTAAAGCCAGTCGCAAAAATGTAGAAGACCCCCAATCAGATCTCCAAAAACGATGCCTAGCAGAAAAATGGTGACAAAACGTACTTTGAAAGTAACAGTAGGCCCAAATACACCCTTACCGACCGTGGATTGTATTCAAACCACTTGCAAGCAAGCAAAAGTATCCATAGCCAGCATCGCTCCAACAGTGCTCTAAAACCCCAGAACTGCGTTGCAATAGAACACCCCGAAACACATGCAATCCTGCTGCTAGGGCTAACCCTAACGAACCCTAACTTACAAAAAGTGCCAAAAGGTGTTTCCTTTCCTTATGGATTTTGTCCAAAACACTTCTATCCGTTATTAGACCTTCCCAGGAATGCCCCAGCCAAGACCCGCCAACCCACCCACAAAAAAGCACGCGACAACACCCCCAAACAGTGAAAAAGATAAATCTCATACTTACTATATCTCTCGGCCTTCGGTCCAAACGCGCTGTGCAGCTAGGTCATCATCATAACTCCTGTTTTCCACCACGGATTTCCTGAAAAGCAAATGCAATCAAGATTAGACTGTCGCAGCAGTGCTTCGACAGAGACCATGGCCGCAACCCACCCACGAACAGCAGGAAGCCCCCCAAAACGCTACATTGAGCAAGATGTCAGAAGAAATAGCAAGAAAAACGCTTTTCCTTAAGGATTTTGTCCAAAACACTTCTATCCGGTATTAGACCTTCCCAGGAATGCCCCAGCCAAGACCCGCCAACCCACCCGCAAAAAAGCACGTGACAACCCCCCCAAACAGCGAAAAAGATAAATCTCATACTTACTATATCTCTCGGCCTTCGGTCCAAACGCGCTGTGCAGCTAGGTCATCATCATAACTCCTGTTTTCCACCACGGATTTCCTGAAAAGCAAATGCAATCAAGATTAGACTGTCGCAGCAGTGCTTCGACAGAGACCCCGGCCGCAACCCACCCACGAACAGCAGGAAGCCCCCCAAAATGCTACATTGAGCAAGATGTCAGAAGAAATAGCAAAAAAACGCTTTTCCTTAAGGTTTTTGTCCAAAACACTTCTATCCGGTATTAGACCTTCCCAGGAATGCCCCAGCCAAGACCCACCAACCCACCCGCAAAAAAGCACGCGACAACACCCCCAAAAATCAAAAAAGCTCAATCTCATACTTACAATATCTCTCGGCCTTCCGTCCAAACGCGCTGTGCAGCTAGGTCACCAATCATCATAACTCCTGTTTCCCACCACGGATTTCCTGAAAAGCAAATGCAATCAAGATGAGACTGTCGCAGCAGTGCTCCCAGACCCCAAAACTCACCCACAAACACCCGGAACCCCGCCAAAGAGCACCTCAAAGGCAAGCAAGTCAGCAAAAACTGCAAGAAATTTCCACCTCATATTTGGTCCAAAACACTTTTATCCATTATTAGAGCTTGACAGCAATGGGCCCAAAGCCGTCAACTCACCCGCAAAGAAGTAGAACACCCCCACAAGTGCTGAGTCTTTCTTCATTGGGCGTAATCCAGCACTCTGCTTTGAGGGAAATCGCAGTGTGGAGGAGGAGGATAGAGGAGCATGTTCTTCTGAACTTGTGAACCTGAGGAATGTAGACTGCGGCACCTTCAAATCAATAAGCAAACAAGTGAAGACAGTTCTGCTGATGGGCTTGTTTTTTTGGTTAGGTGATTAAAGTTTGAATTAAATTAACTGTGCAAAACAAAGAAAGACAGACACACAGGAATAAAAGTGAATAAGGACGAAAAAGAAAGTTATTGATTCATTGTCTCATTTTCAGGGCTCGGTGTCAGGGAATAAGAATAAGAGTTCGTCATCATACTCTGCGAATTCAGGCAGGATGAGGTCAGCGTCACCGAACAGAGAACAAATCCCCTCATCTACGTTGCTGTCCTCCTCGTCTTCATGCGGCGTGCTTTCTCGTACTTTGTAATCTGGTGGTATGAGGTGCTGATTCATCTTGATCATTGTTAGCCTCTCCACATTTTTGGGCGAGAGGCGGCTCCGTTTGGGAGTTACAATGCCACCAGCAGCACTGAAAACACGTTCAGAAGACACACTTGCGAGTGGGCAAGACAAGTAGTTTATAGCCAGGTTGGAGAGCTGTGGCCACAATTGTTTTTTGCCATGCCAATACTGCAATGGCTCATCATTAAGAAAGACCTCTGTTGAGTCATTCAGATAGTCCTGCACCATCGACTCAAGGTCATCAGCGGTTCCTCCACTTTGCTTACTTTTTGCTGTGCCTGTGACTTTTTTTCGAGAACCATACCCAAGCAAACTTAGCCAATCCTCTACAGCAGCCACTGTTACTGTTGTGTGTGGTGCAGATGATCCAGTTGCCGGTGTCGTTAACGGCTGAGAGGTCACTTGTGCCCCAGCCACAGGTGCAGAAGTGGATTCTTGTGACTGGGGATGGCCTGCTGATGCTGATGCTGATGTACTGCCTTCTCCTTCAATAACCTGCCGTTCTTTTTCAAACCTCTTGGCTGACCAGGCTAGCCAATGTTTGTACTTTTGAACATCTTCATCAGTAAAAGGAAAGAATGCTTCGCCTGCCAGCGCCTTTTTGTAGCGTGGATCCAGAATAGTAGCACAAATGTAATGCTGTTCTGACTTGATCTTTTGAAGACGTTCATCACCACGTAGGCGCTCTAATAATTTCTCAGACAAAATAAAAGGGTCTTTTTTTTTACATCTTTTTCAAACTCAGAAGACACCGCCATCAGTTGGTGCTCCAGCATGCACAACAATGGGATAGCTTTTCCCAAATTACAGTCCTCCTGGCTGACTGCACGCGTGAAGAACTCAAAAGGACGAAGCATGTCTGTCAGGCTTTTAACTATGTCCCATTGCGCCGCAGCCATCCGCAGGTCCTCCTTCTGAGATGTACCCTCTGTTAAGAAATAGTGATCGAGTACCGTATACTGCTCATACAGACGCTCAAGCATGTAGAAGGTTGAGTTCCAACGTGTTGCCACCTCCTGGATGAGTGCTTTCACTGGCATTCGACGTTCAAGTAGCAGCCTCCTCAGATGCTTCCGGGCCTTAAAAGAATGGCTGAAATGGTTGCACATTTTGCGGCAGGTGGCCATTACCGCGAACGCTGCACTGTCTCTATCACTCAAGAATTTTTGAACTACCAGGTTGATACAGTGCGCCAAACACGGCACTCTGAAATAGCCACCCAGCGACATGGCCTTAACTACATTGGCGCCATTATCCGTGGAAACATAACCAATCTGGCGTTTTTTTGGGGATAGCATTTTCGAGACCTTTTTGTTAAACTCGTCCAAAATGTTTTCGGATGTGTGACTTTTCTCCAAGCCAAACATGGCTAGTGTTGCATGTTTCCGAGCAGCTTTGAAAACTTGGTCCGGGTCAACACCTGCGTTTAGCTTTGCTTTAACACCTGAAAAAGAGACCCAGTGTGCAGTGATGCACATGTAATCAGCGCCTGCGCCACTGGTCCACATGTCTGTTGTCAGATGTATTGTGTGAACAGCACTCTTCTGCAAAGCTGCCCCAATCGTCTCCAGCACATCTTCATGTAGTGCTGGAACCGCAACTCGGGCAAAATAGAACCGGCTAGGAACCTTCCATTTAGGGCAGAGCGTTGCCACTAATTCTAGAAAACCTACCGCTTCTACAAAAGAAAAAGGGAGAAGGTCCACAGCTAGCATTTTAGCCAGCTTAGTGTTATACAGACGCGTCAGTGGGTGGTTGCGTTCATATGGCACGTCTGAAGAAAACATGGTTCTAATGTTGCCCTGGACCAAGCATTTACGGGCTGATAATGACTTCGTTGACCCAATTTTGCTCGCTGGTGAACTTTTGTGCGTTGGTGTCTCACTCGCTCCAACACTCTTAGTGTGCCTCACATTGGGTGTGCTGCTGACAGGGGTACTGGGTGTAAGGGAAGTGTTTCACACGTCTTCTTCCTCCTCGTCATCATCAGATGCAACATCAATGTCTTCTTGAATTCGGGCTTCCTTGATCGCATCTAGGTGCGCAAGCCATTGGACAGTGTGCTGTCTCCTAAGATGACCTCTCTGGCCTCCGGTACCATAGTTGGTACCTGACTTACCACGACTAACTGCAAGCTTACAAAGGGTACAAATGGCAAACTTTGGATTTTTTTGACAAACAGTAAAGAAGTCCCAAACTGGGGACTTGAAGTGTCTGTGGGGCCTGGAGGAGGCGGCGATACTGGTGGTGGTGGTCATGAAGCTAATGCCAGTTGAAGTGGAGGATCTGGATTGCCCAACTTTTGTACGTTGTGCACTTTCACCGCCACTAATTAAGGTCGAGGTGGATGGAGGTCCCTTCTTGCCAGAAAGAAATATGGAAGCGGGACGAGTTGGTGTACTACTTAACTCCAATGATTGTGGTGTTTCCACTGCCTCCTCATCGACAACATCATCATCATCACGCTCAGCAGCTCTTCGGGCTAGGGTCAAAATGTCTGTTTGCTGCATGCCCGCTGGGGCTGCAGTGACCTTTATGATGACTGGGTCGTCGTTGTCAGAGTCTTCATCAGCAGCAGTATCCGCCACTTCTTGTTGAGCCTCATCACACTCCATAACTCTGAGACTTTGGATGAGCTTCCTTTTACGCTTAACTACCTTTGTCAGATCATGGTGTGCCTCACTGTCAGACGGCAGTGGTGCTGGTTCCCAAGTTTGATCCATATCATCAGAAGGAGGTGTGCTTGAAGAAGATGTAGACACTACCCTTGATCTCTTCCTTGCTAGGGGTGTGGAAGACAATGAATGATCATCAGGAGGAGTGGCTTCCTCAAATGATACCTCGCCTTGATTGTCGATTTCCTGATGTGCCCCTACTTCGGGAGGAACAACTATTGTGGGCACTTGTGACCCTCCATGCACCTCTGCTTGCGCATCTCCTTGCGCTGCCTCTCCTTCCACATGTACTTGGGCTTGTACTTGCACATGTGATTGTTGTTGCGGCTGTGGTTGTTCAACACTCGTCAGATGAGCTACAACAACCTGTGTTGATTGAGGGACATTGCTGCTGCTTTCTTGCGATGAGCCAACATCACTGGTCGATGGTGATTGAACAAGTAGATTGGCTGCCTCTGCAGCACTCAAGGGCTTGGACTTAAGTTGGCGTGGTGGTGGTGGTGGCACTGAGCCCAATGGAGCGGGGGTGCTGCTGCCAGCTTGGTCCCCAGCAGATCCCGCTGCTGCTGCAGGCATACTTTTTTTTTTACTCCCAAAAAAAGGGGCGGGCGGCACACCAGTCTCCTTGGTAACTTGCTTCTTCTGCTCCTTACTGGCACCTTTCTTGCTAGAGGAGCTACGGGTAACTCTTTTTTGGGGCCATCTTCTTCAGAGCAGGTCAGAACAGCAGGCAGCAGTTGCACGAGTTGCAGAGTTGTCTGTGTCCAGACGTGACGTCGCGTGACGTTATGCTGCACACACACACCGCTGCAGGACTTCTTCCTGGCACTGGTGGTTCTCTTGAGTCTTGTGCACCTAAAAGCAATGGAAGACAGAGGAACATCAGTTCAGTTATACACCCCAAAAAATCGACAAAACACAGAAAAATCAGCACAATCCCATGCCATCCATGATGTTTACATTGAAGACACCCCACAGAAAGACTAGGGCCATGCAAGTATGCAACACTCACTACCCCTGGGCATAATGGATGAAAAGTAGGCAAAATAAGTGCAGGCCTCAGACACTGCCTCTCTTCAAAATGGCCCCTTACACCCCAAGCCAGTCCACATCAACAGTACACCCCAAAAAAACAGAAAACAGCCAAAATCACCACAATCCAATGCCATCCAGGATGTTTACATTAAAGAGAGTGAGACCACACTACATGCACACTCAGTCCATGCACCACTACCCCTGGGCAAAGGGCCCCACCAGCAGCCCCAAAAAAACGACAAAAAACAATAAAATCAGCACAATCCCAGCCCATCCATGGCCTCAATGGTGTTTAAATTCAAGAAGACACCCCTCAGAAACACTAGGCCCATGCAACACTCACTACCCCTGGGCATAATGGATGAAAAGTAGGCAAAATAAGTGCAGGCCTCAGACACTGCCTCTCTTCAAAATGGCCCCTTACACCCCAAGCCAGTCCACATCAACAGTACACCCCAAAAAAACAGAAAAACAGCCACAAATCACCACAATCCAATGCCATCCAGGATGTTTACATTAAAGAGAGTGAGACCACACTACATGCACACTCAGTCCATGCACCACTACCCCTGGGCAAAAGGCCCCACCAGCAGCCCCAAAAAAACGACAAAAAACAATAAAATCAGCACAATCCCAGCCCATCCATGGCCTCAATGGTGTTTAAATTCAAGAAGACACCCCTCAGAAACACTAGGCCCATGCAACACTCACTACCCCTGGGCATAATGGATGAAAAGTAGGCAAAATAAGTGCAGGCCTCAGACGCTGCCGCTCTTCAAAATGGCCCCTTACACCCCAAGCCAGCCCACATCAACAGTACACCCCAAAAAAACAGAAAAACAGCCAAAAATCACCACAATCCAATGCCATCCAGGATGTTTACATTAAAGAGAGTGAGACCACACTACATGCACACTCAGTCCATGCACCACTACCCCTGGGCAAAAGGCCCCACCAGCAGCCCCAAAAAAACGACAAAAACAATAAAATCAGCACAATCCCAGCCCATCCATGGCCTCAATGGTGTTTAAATTCAAGAAGACACCCCTCAGAAACACTAGGCCCATGCAACACTCACTACCCCTGGGCATAATGGATGAAAAGTAGGCAAAATAAGTGCAGGCCTCAGACACTGCCTCTCTTCAAAATGGCCCCTTACACCCCAAGCCAGTCCACATCAACAGTACACCCCAAAAAAACAGAAAAACAGCCAAAAATCACCACAATCCAATGCCATCCAGGATGTTTACATTAAAGAGAGTGAGACCACACTACAGGCACACTCAGTCCATGCACCACTACCCCTGGGCAAAAGGCCACACCAGCAGCCCCAAAAAAATGACAAAAACAACAAAAAACAGCACAATCCCAGCCCATCCATGGCCTCAATGGTGTTTAAATTCAAGAGGACACCCCACAGAAAGACTAGGCCCATGCAAGTCACCACCCCTGGGCAAAGGGCCCCACCAGCAGCCCCAAAAAAACGACAAAAAACAATAAAATCAGCACAATCCCAGCCCATCCATGGCCTCAATGGTGTTTAAATTCAAGAAGACACCCCTCAGAAACACTAGGCCCATGCAATACTCACTACCCCTGGGCATAATGGATGAAAAGTAGGCAAAATAAGTGCAGGCCTCAGACACTGTCTCGCTTCAAAATGGCCCCTTACACCCCAAGCACATGTTGCCTGTACCAGCCAGCACTCAAGATGGCCACCACCAACACCCACATGGCCAGTCCACATCAACAGTACACCCACAAAAAACAGAAAACCAGCCAGAAATCACCACAATCCAATGCCATCCATGATGTTTACATTAAAGAGAGTGAGACCACACCACAGGCACACTCAGTCCATGCACCACCACCCCTGGGCAAAAGGCCACACCAGCAGCCCCAAAAAAACGACAAAAAACAATAAAATCAGCACAATCCCAGCCCATCCATGGCCTCAATGATGTTTAAATTCAAGAAGACACCCCACAGAAAGACTAGGCCCATGCAACACTCACCACCCCTGGGCAAAGGGCCACACCAGCAGGCCCAAAAAAACGACAAAAATCAGCACAATCCCAGCCCATCCATGGCCTCAATGGTGTTTAAATTCAACAAAACAGTTGTATCATGCACCCCTAACCAACCCTGGTCCTACTGGATACTGTGGCTACCCACAATATAATTTATTTAATGCTCTGAAAAAGTTCCAAAATTGTACTTGCAGCAACTGTAATGCCCCAAACAAACTTACTTGTGAAAGTTGATTTCTAATCCAAAAGTGATCCAAAGACAGTCAAAAAGGCCTCAAATCCAAATATCCAGCAGCACCCACAAAAAGTAATCCTTCCAGCTCCAGATCCAAATGAAAGTGACCAGGAGATGGACAAAGCACTGGGAGGAGCCTGCTGGACAGGAACAGGAAGTTGGAGACTGTGGGGCACTTCCTTCCTCCCCCCCCCAAAAATGGACTCCTTGCAAAAAAAAAGGCCATGCAAATGTCAACCTGAGGAGTGATTCTGATAAAAACCATAATTTTCTGAAGGTTTATCCTGTTTGCTGGTGATTTTCTTGTGCAGAATTGCAAAATCTCTATTTCGCGAGTGCGAGATTGTTCCTTTCCGCTGCAACTACGTGTTCGCAATTGCGAACTCTCGCGAGGTGTGCTGTGCAAGGTGGCAAGCCGCGATTACGTATTCGCGGGCGCCAAACTCCCGCGGGATCACGCAGCAAGATCTAAAATGGCGCGGCACTAGAAAAATATGATCGAGAAAAACAACTCGGCAAACGCTTAATGACGGAAAGTGAACGCCGTGCACCACGCCGCGCGCCGCAACCAAGCAAAAAATCCGACGCGAGCGGATTCACGGATTTTTGACAAATTCGCGAGACTTCGCGGATTGCGAATTTGCCGAAAATCCGAAAAATCCGCGAGCGGAGCGGATTTTACGCCCATGCTTAGTATGGAGTGGGACACTTTAAAAGTGGTGGTGTGGTGGTGTGGGGGCTGAGCCTTTCGCAAGTGTGTGGCACTCGGCAACAGCTGGAAAGGAACTTATTGCAGGCAGAGGGAGCCCTGATCGACCTACAGCAGTGAGACAGATGCCTGGGGATGTCAGAAGCTGCGCTGATGGAGGCTCATTGCATGATAGCTAATATCTGGGACATATTAGACTGTTTCCCCAGGCAGGAATACATTCAATGGCTACAGCGAGAGGGGTACAAATCAGAGTGCCACCCCTATTGATTTTATCCTTGTCCCCGATGAATGGCACAACAATGCTCTCTTAAATATCCATCTGGCAGGGGTGCCACTCCAGTGTGTCATACGCACTGTGAAGTGGGTGTTTTCTTGGACAAAGTGGAGTTTCCTCTACTCACAGATAAGCTGAGGGACAGCCTAGAGGGGGAGCTTCAAATTGAGGAGCTCAGTGTGGCAATACATGACATGGCCCATAGAAAAGACCCAGTCATGAAGGTTTACTGGTGGAATTCTTACAAACCTATTCCAATTTACTGGTTTCCAAACTTCGGGAGATACCCCTGGAGGCTAAACACCTGTGCTTGCTGCCAACGCCTAAGCGTGTGGCTCTCATAGTGATGCCCTGCTAAGCCTGATTTAGAACTGAGCGACCCGAGCTCTTATAGGCCACTCTCCATGTTAAATGTGGACATCAAGGTTCTTTTATGGTATTGGGCATAAGGCTGAAGATTGTAATATTGATCCTGGTGGCAGACACTCAATGTGATATGATATGATATGAATTGGCTTTTATAGAGCGCAGCTTACACTCCATGGAGCATCTTGGCGCTAGTCATAACGTGTCACAGACAAGAGAAAGAAAGAGGGAGAGCTGCCAAAAAGGAAAAGGGAGGAATATTTAGGTCGGAGATAGGGAGTAAAATTAAATTAACGCTAGACATAGTGTGTCAGTAGCCTTAAAAATCCATGTTTTAAGGGCTTTTCGAAACAGGTTCTCTGACTGGATCAGACGCATTTGGGGCGGGAGCTTGTTCCAGGCTCTAGCTCCTAGCACTCCGATGGATTTTCCACCTTTTGTGGTTAGTCGGAATTTGGGGACGGCTAATAGGTTAAGGTTGGATGATCTGAGTGACCTGGAGGGTGTATATCTTCCAAACCTTTGAGACAGGTAAGTAGGACCCGACTGGTGGTAGGCTCTGAAAGTAATGAGTAGTATTTTGAATAGTACTCTCTTGTGGATGGGTAACCAATGCAGGGTTTTAAGTGCTTTGGAGGCAGATGATTTCCTGGGTAGTCTTAGCACTAGGCGGGCAGCCGCATTCTGAACCATCTGCAATTTATGCAAAACAGCTTTGTTGGAACCTGCATAGATGCTGTTGCAGTAGTCTAGCCGGGATGTGATGAGGGCTACTGCTACTGTTTTTCTGGCTGTCAAGGGGAGGAGGTCAAAGAACCTTCTAAGGCCTCTAATGATGTTGAAGCAGGATCCTGCCACAGCACCTGCTTGCTGTTTGAAGGATAGGGCTTCATCAAACCTTATCCCGAGGTTGCGGGCCGACGTGATGGTGTTGGGTGGGACTTCGGCGTCTTGGGGCCACCAGTTGTCAGGGGAAAAAAGGTTGTTCTGGCCAAAGGGGAGGATTTCAGTTTTTCCTGAATTGCATTTAAGATGGTGGGTTCTCATCCATTCAAAGGTTGCGGTAAGACAGTCTCTCAGATTTGCTTCTGCTTTGGTTGAATCGTTGTCCAATACAAGGCTGAGTTGGGTATCATCCGCGTAGGATATTGTACTGATGTTGAATGATGTGATGATTTCAATCAAAGGGGACATGTAAAGATTGAAAAGAACAGGGCTCAAGCTTGAGCCCTGTGGTACTCCTGTTGTTAAAGTTTTTTCATCTGAGCAGAAATTTCCTAATATGGTGACTTGTTTCCTATGGCTTAGGAAGTTTTTCAGCCACTTAAAAGCGGTTCCTGTTAGTCCCGATTCTGCTAGGCGGCCAATTAATACGGGGTGTGAGACCGTGTTTATGTCGGGCAGGTTTATGCATATAAATATGAAACATTTGTCACACGTGATGTACTCGCCTCGGGGATGGACATGGAAGTAGCACTGGTTACACAAGACATCGAGAAGGCTTCAACACCCTGGTTTGGGAGTATCTGTGTGAGGTCTTGCTGCATCAGGAAGAGGGGCTGGAATTCTCATCCTGGGTACTCCTCCTCTATGGCGAACCTACTACATGGGTGTGGATGGGCGGGTGGTGTCCAATGCCTTTTATTTGGAGAGGGGTATGAGACAGGGTTGCCTCTTGTCCTTGCTCCTGTTTGGAAATGGAGCCCCTAGCAGAGTGCCTCAGACAAGACACGGCGGAGTAGGATGTTCGCGTGGGGACTCTGTTGTTGTATACCACTGACACTCTTCTGTACCTGTATAGGCCAGGGGACTCGATTCCAGCACTGATGGAAGTGCTGGGAGATTTTAGCAGGACTTCTGGGCTGTGTGTTAACCGGACCAAGACGGTGAAGTTCCCATTGGCGGGCCATTCAACGTCGGAGGTTCCTGAGGTTTGTCTGCCAAAATATTGGTATCTGGGCATGCAAATTGCCCTAGAATGGGGACCACAGCATGAACTGAATATGGGAAGGGTGATTGCTGGTTTACGTAGATTGGTCCAGTTTTGGAACACACTCCTGGTGTCTGTGATGAGTAGCGTAGCCCTTAGTAAGAAGGTGCTTCTGCCACGCTGTCTGTACATGATGCAGAATTTTTCAGTGGTTTGCCGAACTATATGTCCATGGAAATCAATAGCCATTTGGTAACAATAGTGTGGGCTGGCAAGAGGAGCTGTGTCAAATTAGATATTTTTAAACTAGACTCCGATGAGGATGGTGTGGGACTTCTGGATTTGCAGTTCTATTTCTGTAGTACGCAGATCTGTGGTGTGCTGATGGCCTCAACTGGGAAAAACACTTGTTGGCTGGTTTGCTGGATGGCGGCACTCTCCCCCAAGCCACTGATGAGTGGTGCCGAGGTACCAATGTTCTGCCCCCCACAGCGAGGCATACGGCAGTGGGATGGGAACAGGTGGGTTGACAGGTTTTATGTAAGGCCCCATATGTGTGACTACTCCCACTTCAATGGTTGAAACCCCTGCAGCAAATACAGCCCTTGATGGATATGATACAGGGGCTGGAGAGCGGCTTCAGGATTGAGGGTGACCTGTTTTTGAATGGTAGCAAACACAACAAGATGATGGACGGAGGGCTGAAATGTTTCAACCGCTTACTCCTGTCTAGAGGTCTGGGTTTAATCCATCATACTTTTGCTCACTATACAATCCCAGTTTGGACCAATCCATATGTAAATCAGTCTTGACTCTGCTCCGCATAGGAACAGTCCAGTCCTCCCTGGCCTGTAAACAAGCATCCTGGGACCAGTTTTGGAGTATCACCCCTCATCAGCCATGCGAGCTTGAATCCAGTGGCACAGCGAGCAAGGGGGCAGATGGCAGCGGCATGTGAACAGAAGGTTTGGCGGGTTTCATGTGAGACCCCATAGGCATGACTACTTCCTCTTTGGTGGTTGAAACCCTTCCACCAAATCCAGTCCTTGATGGATGTGATGCAGGATCTACAGGGCGGCTGCTGGAAGGCGGATGACCTGTATTTGAATGGTGCCTTCATCACTATGATGGATGCTGCCACCCTGTTTCATGTAGCGCTGGGACAGTTCCTGCAGTTTGCTAAGTTTTCCTGCATGGCTCGGGGATCAGGGCGACCTTTACCAAGGGGACAGAGGAATTCTGTACGCTCTGAGACATATTGGATCGAGGCACAATTAGGAGACTGATTTTTCAGCTATACCTCTCGCTGAAGGCTGACAGATGCATAGAAGTGAGACATGTCTGCACTAACTGGTCGGCTGATCTGGGGGACCCTCTCACAGAAGCCAGGTGGAAGCAGGCCTGTGTGCAGGTGAAGGGGATGTACCATGTTACTCCGCATACTTTTACTCCGCATACCGTTACAACGCGACTTTTACAACGCATACCATTACAACGCATAGCGCTTTGGGGTGCTGGATAGTGGTAAGTATAATTTACTATTCTAACTCCAGTCCCCGTGGACCCTAGGGAAGGTGTTGGATAGTAAATTATACTTATTCCCTATCCTAGAGCGCCCCCCAGCGCAATGCGTTGTAATGGTATGCGGAGTAAAAGTCGCGTTGTAATGGTAGTGCGGAGTAAAAGATGCGTTGTAACGGGTGTATACCGGTGAAGGACACCACAAGTAACGTATTGTTAGACTTGGCATCTTTCCCCTTTTTCCCTGAGTTTTTGTTTTTTGTCCTCCCTGTTTTGACTGGCTTAGTGTCTCTGCGCACTTTCTTACTGCTGATCACTGTTAAAGTGCAAGGGCTCCTGTTGTAAATTGTGTTATGGATTGGTGTCTCCATGATTGGCGTATTTGATTTATGTGTCAGTCCCTAGCAAAGTGCATAGAGTGTGCTAGGGCCTGAAAATCAAATTCTGTTAGTGGGCTGCAGCACTGGATTGTGCCACCCACACAAACATCGTGTAAATGTAAATCTGGCCTGCCATTGTAGAGACTCTGTGAAGTCTTTGAACAGGCCATTTTGAAGGATGTCGGAGCCACGATCAATAGATGCCCTTTCAAAAACATGTCCAAAGAAGAGAGTACTTTACTATAAGCCATCACAGATGATACCAGCATCATTTTGAAACCAGCCGATGAGGGCGGTGCCACTGTGATACAGGACATAGGTACATACAATGTGCAATGCCTCTGCCACCTCAAAGATACCAAATACTACCAACCCATGACAGAAGACCCTCCAAGTGACTAACCGCCAGGATTAAGGGCATAGGCAATGAGGCGGAAACAGTGGGCTGGATCCCCCGTCAAAATGCATATTTCCTCATCAATGATGATCTCCGGATTCTGTACTACTACACTCTACCCAAGATCCACTAAGGAACCAACCCGCCTCCTGGACGTCACATCGTGTCCTGGGTCGATTCTCTGCTAGAACCCCTCAGCAAATACTGCAACTTCTACCTCCACCCACTGGTCACGAAAACGCCATCGTATTTCAGGGACACGATTGAGGTACTGAATTTCATAAAGGACTTCCCTGAACCAGCAACCATAGACCTGTTGGTGACACTAGATGTAGAAGCACTCTATATTAACATTCCCAAAGATCCCACCTTGGAAGTACTTGAGTCCACCCTGCGGAACGTTGAACCATGGCCCTATGAAACACCAATCTCCTTCATTTGTGAATGTGCCTCAATAGCCCTCAAAGAGAATTTCTTTGCCTTCCACTAACAGCTGTACCACCAGGTCCAGGGTACCAGCATCATAAGTTTCTCTGGTACCAGTATCATAAGTTTGTCTGGAACTGGATTCTTGTTCTTGGGCTTATGAGGCCTCTTTGAAGATCAGTGGGCTTCTCTCCTTTTCTGTGTTTGATGTTTTTCTTAAAGTTTGTAGTTCCTGTTTCTTCTTTATTCTTTAGTATATCTCCGCTGGGAGTCGCATAACTAGCTTCCTCTCGTCTTCCCTTTTTCCAATAGTGGATCAATGCGTCTAACATTTGGCACTGCCATTTCAAATGTGACAAATGAAGAAAACTAAGAGACTTCACCCGCAGATAAGAAATATTCTGTGGTTGTAAATATTCAATAGAATCCATGGTCCAGGAGGTACTCATTCCTTGTATAGCTTTACTGATTGCAGCTTCTTGGTCCTTAACCAAATCAATCCCCATCACGCAAGATCCTGGACAGGCGTTGGTTTCTTCACTAACGTTGAGACGAGTAGTCACTATTAGGCTACCCCCTTTTGTATACACTCTTTAAACCGTTCGTTGCGTGCGTTGGCCAACGGCCATTGCGAGCACTTCCTCTGTAGTGCGCGCACATCCGGTGGCCAACGCGGCCCGCCCACTCACGGAACCGTCCGCACTGCAGCGGATTCAATGCCGCGGTAAAAGGGTTAACCACCCAGGACAGTGGCTCAAACAGTCTTTTTCAGCAATGAAGTGTCTTTCTTCCTGGGTCTCAGCTGATACCGGGATGTACCAGGAATCGTGTGGTCCGGGAAGACTTCCTCAGATCCTTCAGGTGATGTGGCTTGTTCTTTCTCGGTGACCAGGATATCGCGGTGATCTGCCAACACAGCTGGGTTCACTAGGTCTTGCAAAACTTTTCTGCAGTGTGTCGCATGGACCCAGTTCTTCCGGTTTGTCACTCAAACTTCAGTTCTGGTAGCCCGCAGCACCTGCTCAGGGCCTCGCCATCTCGGTGCTAGGGAGCTGGTCCTCTGGAATGACTTTATGACCACAAATTCACCAGGCCGTAAACAATGGCCCTCACCTTGCGACCTGTCTGGAAGAGTCTCCCGAACCTGTTTATAAATAGAAGACAAACTGTCAGTCAACTGAGACAAATAGTCATTCATCAATACATAGGGTACATCATGTATAGGGCGTGGCTTAGGAATCCCTAAATATTCATTGGCCTTCCGAAAACCACCTCATACAGTGTAAGGCCAGATCATGTATGAGGTATCAATCTAATGGATAGCAATGCTAGGGGCAATGAATCAGGCCATTTCAAAGTTGTGGAAGTCTGTATTTTAGCCACTTTTAGTTTCAGGGTAGAATTGTAACATTCCACTAGTCCTGCTGATTGTGGGTGAAAAGCAGTATGTAACTTATGCTTAATTCCCAACCCTTTCATGAGATACTCAACAACTTGCTCAATAAAATGGGGTCCGTTGTCATGCCACAAAACTCGGCAAATGCCGAATCAGGGAAAGAACTCCTTTAGCAGCACCTTTGCTGTAGTAAGAGCTGTATTATCTTTTGTAGCGTATGTCTCCACCCATTAACTAAAGGCACAAACCACTACCAAGACATACTTCAAGTTGTTACAGTGCTCAAGCTGGATGTAATCCATTTGCAAGAACTCAAAAGGTGCAGTAGGTATTGCAAACCCTCCTGTTGGAGTTCTTGTTCCCTTTCCAGGATTATACTGGAGACAGATCTGACAGGACTGGACTATTTTCTTAGCTCTACCGACAATCTCTGGATGATCCCAAAGTTGCATAAGTTGCTTTGTTATTGAGGATGCTCCAACATGTACCAGCCCATGTGCCGTGTGAATCATAGGATGTAAATAGGCTGTGGGTAACTTCCATTAGGTCATTTCTTTATTCCGCCAACAGCCCTAATCATCCAATGCTCCCACCGTGGACCATTGATCTAATTCATCAACAGAGGCAGATTGTTGCATGTCCAGGACCTCTTGCCTGGCATCATGTCAATGTTCAGCCTGTGATTTAACTACATACATAGATGTGGTACTTCGCTGCATTGTGGTCTCCCGAGCTGTGTAATCTGCATAGGCATTGCCTGCTCCTATTTTATCTGTCACTTTCTTGTGTGCGCTACATTTAACAATCACCACTTTTTTAGGGTAGGTCAAGGCAGTAAGGAGATTATGTACTAATTCCCCATGCACTATTTGTGTCCCATGTGAAGTGAGAAAGTCTCTTTCTTTCCATAGCTGCCCGAATTTATGAGCCACACCTAAGGCGTATTGGCTATCAAGGTAAATGTTAAGAAGCAAATCTGTACTAAGGTCACATGCTCTTGCCAGTGCTATGAACTCGGCTGCTTGAGCTGTCTTCTGTAGGATATGAGCTATCTCAACTACTGTCTGAAGTGTTGTAATTGCATGAGCAGCAGATGTCGTGCCATCAGGCAACTTCAAGCAGGACCCAGCAACCCACAATTCCCCTTCAACACTAGAAAAAGGTGTATCTTGTAGGTCAACGCATCCCTTTGTGTGTTCTTCAGTAAGGAATATACAATCATGTGACTGAGACTGGGTGGCTGGAAGTGGCAATAATGTAGCAGGATTCAGAGTCAAACATTTTTTCAACGTGATATGAGGGGCCAAAAGTGTCAATTCATATCCTGTCAATCGAGCACTAGTCAAATAATTGTGTCTTTGTTTGATTTAGCATGGCATCGACTGAATGAGGTACTAACACAAACAATCTATGTGACAAGACTATTCCCTCAATCTGACGTATGGACACAGCCACTGCTGCTACCGCTTGGAAACAACCAGGCAGCGCGTGAGCAACTGGATCAAGGACAGTTGAGAAATATGCACAAGGACGTTGTTTATCACCATGCGTCTGTGTTTAAATTGAGAGGGCACAACCTTCCCTTTGGTGTACATAGAGTGTGAAAGTCTTAGTGTAGTTTGGAGTTCCTAATACTGGTGCAGAACAAAGAGCTTGACGTAGCTGTTGAAAGGCATTCTGACATTCAGTAGTCCATGGGAGAGGCATTGGAGTGTCTTTAGTCAAAAGGGCGAACAAGGGTTTAATAATGTGTGAAAAGCTAGGGATCCACTGCCTACAGAAAGAAGTAAGGCCAATCAATTCAAGGACGTCCTTCTGAGTACGGGGCACAGGTGTGTCTAAAATGGTCTGAATGCGATCTGGTGTGAGTCCACATCTCTCCTTAGACAGGATGTGATCTAAATAGGTAACCTGCTGTCTACAAAATTGCAATTTCTTCCGAGATACTTTGTGATGATGAGAGGCAAGGAATGATAATAATGACAGTGTTCCTTCTTTACACTGTTCAGGGGTATCGGCAGCCAACAAGATGTCATCGACATATTGAATAAGAGCCACTCCCTTTCGGAACAGGAAAATAATCAAGCTGCCTTTTCAATGCCTGACTGTAAATGCTAAGACTCTCTGTATACCATTGTGGAGCTCTGCAGAATCTTTATGATCTATTATTCAAAGTGAAGCCGAAGAAATAACGACTATCAGGGTGAATAGGTATTGAAAAAATGCATTTTTCAAATCTATGACAATAAATGTGGTGGCAGTAGGAGGAACCATAGTAAGGAGTATTGTGATTAACGGGTAGTGGGGCACCACCATTTTATTAACATTTAGTAAATCAATAATGAGTCTGTAAATTTTAGTATCAGTGTCTCTTTTCAAAATAGGAAGGATAAGGCTATTACAAATGTTATAAGGAACTTCTTCCACAACCCCCACCATGATCAAACCCTGAACAATGTGCGTCAATGCTTCCTCGTCTTCCCGAGATATTTTAGATTGGGGCAGTCGAGGCAATGAAGCACCTTCCTTCACTTGAATATGCACTGGTGGAATAACCATTTGTCCCACATCCGTATCTGATGTAGCCCATAAAGTATTAGGTAACGATGCCAGAGCAATATCTTTTTTAATTAGACAAGACCTCTCAACCATTGGATAGTTATCATTTAAGATAACACCCACACCTTCTGGGGAACAACGTATTGTAGCACGAAAATGTTTGAGCATATCGATACCCTCAATGTTATACGGCGTGGTAGGGGAATGCAAAAATTGACATGCTGCAGTGAATTTATCAAGACTAAATGCAAGTGGTTGTGACAGTGGGCTAGATGTAGGTGTCCCATCAAATCCTATTTATGTTATCATTGCGCCAGACAGGGGAGCCCTAGGAACCCATTTTCTAGCCAGAGTACTACGAGTAGCTCCTGTATCAACCAGAAACCGATCAGTAGAGCCCAAAACATTTGCATCAACTTAAGGACCTTTCTAACCTTACCCCATCCTAGGCATTCCTATGCATAATCAGAATCCCCAAGACGAATAGTCTGACATTTGATATTGATTTTGTCTATCAAAAGTATTAGAATAATTTTGCCCATATTCAACTGCCTCAAACCTGGGATGAGTTCCTATTCCTCCCATATTTCCTGAATTCCATTGGCGTCCTCTCATACTTCCTCTACCCAGTTGATACTTCTGACCTCGCAAAAGGGGGCACTCAGAACGCCAATGTCCAATCTCTTTACAATAAGCGCACTGATCAGAAGACAAAGTTGATTGCACGTCCGCCTCTACCACCACCTCTGAATGGTGGACCATATACTTGAGCCAACATAACTTTTGTTTTTAACTCCTTTACCCTCTTATCCTCTTTGCCTTTTGCTTCCAAGTCCTAACGCTCATAATACTGGGCCATAGCCAAAAGGGAGACTGGGGAAGACATAGTCCATGAACTCTCGCTGGCCTTTAGGCGACTAGCTATTTCTGGCAACATGTTAGCGACATATTTTTTGACAAACAAATGCTTACTCGTGTCATATGTCAATGACTGTCCACTAAAGTCATGAAATGTCTCTTCCAATTATGTAAAGAAATTGGAAACTGACTCATCCACTTTCCATTTACAAGACACTAACGTGTCCAGTCTATTTTCTTAGGGGGTATGAGAGTTTTTAATTTAGTTACAATAGTTTTGAGAAGATCTAATATCTCCTGTTGTGGTTTCTGCGTAGGCTCTCTAGCCGCATCTATTTCTTCTAAATCCAATAAAGTATCACCATATGCTACATTATCATCTATTTTCCGAATTGTTCTCCACATATCAGAGGGCAAAATAAGTCCAAAAAACATATCAGTATCTGGCAGGGTCATAGTGCAGGAGCTAATGGCTCCTTCCAATTCTTCACAGAAAGCTGCCGGATTTTTCTGCGGATCGGGCAAAGCAACCTTAAGAGCCATAATGTCTGCTCTACTCCAAGGAGTATAGACCCAATTATAGACAAAATATCCCTTTGCATCATCTGAATCTTTATCGGCACTTGTTCCCATACCCTTCCGAGGAACATACAAAGGCACAGCTTAACTCATTGGTTTCACAGTAACCACAGTATCACTAGGGTCATTATCTGTCCCCAAAACGTCTTCTTTTTGCACGGTCTGAACTGTTTGTGCAGTTTTAACTTTACCAGCTGATTTTTGCTCTGCTTTAAAACGTAGTGTATCATGTCTTAATTTAACTACTCGCCTAATTAAAGCAGGTATATTTGAAAAAAGAAAAGTTCCATCATTTAATTGTTTATAATCATACTTTATATCAGTGGGCTCTAAGTTTTTAGAAACGCTTCTAAAACCAAGTATTCCCTCCCAGGTAAACTTCTCTGCAAAATATAACTACTCTAAATCCTTCCACTGCTGAACCATCGCTACACGGTCTGGGGCGAAGAAGTCCCATTAGCTTCTTTGCCAGCAGTGGATCTGATAGTGGCCTTTTCATCAACAGTCAAAGTAGAGCGAGTCTGTCGCCCATCTTGCTTATCTAAGTCTTTATCATCTGAAGAAAGATGTTCTTCTTCAGAAAGATGATTCTCAGGGGCAGAGGGAACTTTATACGGGGCGGAGGTCGATCTAATAGGATGTAATCATCCTGAGGTTTATTAAGCATGGGATAAATCGGGTGCCTAATAGGGTACTGGCCAGTTACCTCTAAACAACACTTCTTTTATTGCCTTCATATCTTTATTTTTTAATTTGAGTGCTTTTTGATATATTGTTTTATGCTGTTCTTTTTCTGCTATAGCTTCTTCTTTCCTCACTCTCTCTTGCACTTCTTTCTCCCACATTCGCACATATCTTTTCGACTTTTTCTCTTTAATAAACACTGCTCTAAATATTGAAGTTTTTTAAAGTCAACTGACCCATTCACTACCCATTGTAGATCAGGATCCTTTTTCGTATATTTGTTCTACAGTGTACTATACATTATGGACGAAATACCTTATTTGACATGCATATGTCTATTAGGTGTCCCCTCTGCGGGAGCCGACGGAATTCTTTCTAAATCCGTTTTGGTACCACCAACACAGCAACACAGCCTGCCGAGTGTGCTGGAAAAAGGCATGCTACTAATTTTTGTAAAATATTACTGCTCCAAAATAATCAAAAGTCGAGAAAAATCTCCACATTACCTGCCTTTATTTATTTATTTGCAAAAAATAAATCAAACAAACAAAACCCAGAATCTTGGCCAAGCAAATCAAGATTGCCACTTCAGCGACCTTACCAAGCAAGAGTCTCCAACTTCCAACTGCCAATCTCTTGGTTGACCTAATGGTCACTGCAAAAATAACTCCAACGGATATCTCAGTCAGGACCAGTCACCACCTGGAGGGTCATATCGCAAAAATCACTTTGGCTGCAAAGACAAGGGTCTCCTCATGCAGGACTTCTCCTCAGCAAAATTCCACTCTTCCGTCAAGACCAGTCCTTTGGACGGCTGCGTCTCCAATGAGGGCCACGTGTCGGGAACCAACTGTGGAAATGGGCTTCTTAATGAGCACATCGGTGCAGGGGTCGCCCTTCTCTGTCCACAGGTCCTTAGACCAACAAAATAGAGATTGGCACTGAAGCTGGAATTCAAATAACAAGTATATTAATCACTTATGAGTGGGCCTACGTCCACACAGCACTCTCAAGTACTGCCTGAGGCAGTAAATGGAAGTCACAGAACACAGGCCTTTTATACAGCTTTTTCTGCACTGGTAAGCCTCTGGGTACAAATAGAAGGTACAGGCCTACACAGGAATAGTTACTGACAAACATGGGCAGCTGTGAAATCACTTAGTCAGCAAAGTGAGAAGGGAAGCAGGAGTGCTTATGGTAGCACTAAGAAATTGAAAGTTGAGTCTGAGACCAGGTGTTCTGGCAGCTACAAACTCTTTAGCATGCATATTGCCTGTCCTGGGTCGATTCTCTGCTAGAACCCCTCAGCAAATACTGCAACTTCTACCTCCACCCACTGGTCACGAAAACGCCATCGTATTTCAGGGACACGATTGAGGTACTGAATTTCATAAAGGACTTCCCTGAACCAGCAACCATAGACCTGTTGGTGACACTAGATGTAGAAGCACTCTATATTAACATTCCCAAAGATCCCACCTTGGAAGTACTTGAGTCCACCCTGCGGAACGTTGAACCATGGCCCTATGAAACACCAATCTCCTTCATTTGTGAATGTGCCTCAATAGCCCTCAAAGAGAATTTCTTTGCCTTCCACTAACAGCTGTACCACCAGATCCAGGGTACCAGCATCATAAGTTTCTCTGGTACCAGTATCATAAGTTTGTCTGGAACTGGATTCTTGTTCTTGGGCTTATGAGGCCTCTTTGAAGATCAGTGGGCTTCTCTCCTTTTCTGTGTTTGATGTTTTTCTTAAAGTTTGTAGTTCCTGTTTCTTCTTTATTCTTTAGTATATCTCCGCTGGGAGTCGCATAACTAGCTTCCTCTCGTCTTCCCTTTTTCCAATAGTGGATCAATGCGTCTAACATTTGGTACTGCCATTTCAAATGTGACAAATGAAGAAAACTAAGAGACTTCACCCGCAGATAAGAAATATTCTGTGGTTGTAAATATTCAATAGAATCCATGGTCCAGGAGGTACTCATTCCTTGTATAGCTTTACTGATTGCAGCTTCTTGGTCCTTAACCAAATCAATCCCCATCACGCAAGATCCTGGACAGGCGTTGGTTTCTTCACTAACGTTGAGACGAGTAGTCACTATTAGGCTACCCCCTTTTGTATACACTCTTTAAACCGTTCGTTGCGTGCGTTGGCCAACGGCCATTGCGAGCACTTCCTCTGTAGTGCGCGCACATCCGGTGGCCAACGCGGCCCGCCCACTCACGGAACCGTCCGCACTGCAGCGGATTCAATGCCGCGGTAAAAGGGTTAAGCACCCAGGACAGTGGCTCAAACAGTCTTTTTCAGCAATGAAGTGTCTTTCTTCCTGGGTCTCAGCTGATACCGGGATGTACCAGGAATCGTGTGGTCCGGGAAGACTTCCTCAGATCCTTCAGGTGATGTGGCTTGTTCTTTCTCGGTGACCAGGATATCGCGGTGATCTGCCAACACAGCTGGGTTCACTAGGTCTTGCAAAACTTTTCTGAAGTGTGTCGCATGGACCCAGTTCTTCTGGTTTGTCACTCAAACTTCAGTTCTGGTAGCCCGCAGCACCTGCTCAGGGCCTCGCCATCTCGGTGCTAGGGAGCTGGTCCTCTGGAATGACTTTATGACCACAAATTCACCAGGCCGTAAACAATGGCCCTCACCTTGCGACCTGTCTGGAAGAGTCTCCCGAACCTGTTGATAAATAGAAGACAAACTGTCAGTCAACTGAGACAAATAGTCATTCATCAATACATAGGGTACATCATGTATAGGGCGTGGCTTAGGAATCCCTAAATATTCATTGGCCTTCCGAAAACCACCTCATACAGTGTAAGGCCAGATCATGTATGAGGTATCAATCTAATGGATAGCAATGCTAGGGGCAATGAATCAGGCCATTTCAAAGTTGTGGAAGTCTGTATTTTAGCCACTTTTAGTTTCAGGGTAGAATTGTAACATTCCACTAGTCCTGCTGATTGTGGGTGAAAAGCAGTATGTAACTTATGCTTAATTCCCAACCCTTTCATGAGATACTCAACAACTTGCTCAATAAAATGGGGTCCGTTGTCATGCCACAAAACTCGGCAAATGCCGAATCAGGGAAAGAACTCCTTTAGCAGCACCTTTGCTGTAGTAAGAGCTGTATTATCTTTTGTAGCGTATGTCTCCACCCATTAACTAAAGGCACAAACCACTACCAAGACATACTTCAAGTTGTTACAGTGCTCAAGCTGGATGTAATCCATTTGCAAGAACTCAAAAGGTGCAGTAGGTATTGCAAACCCTCCTGTTGGAGTTCTTGTTCCCTTTCCAGGATTATACTGGAGACAGATCTGACAGGACTGGACTATTTTCTTAGCTCTACCGACAATCTCTGGATGATCCCAAAGTTGCATAAGTTGCTTTGTTATTGAGGATGCTCCAACATGTACCAGCCCATGTGCCGTGTGAATCATAGGATGTAAATAGGCTGTGGGTAACTTCCATTAGGTCATTTCTTTATTCCGCCAACAGCCCTAATCATCCAATGCTCCCACCGTGGACCATTGATCTAATTCATCAACAGAGGCAGATTGTTGCATGTCCAGGACCTCTTGCCTGGCATCATGCCAATGTTCAGCCTGTGATTTAACTACATACATAGATGTGGTACTTCGCTGCATTGTGGTCTCCCGAGCTGTGTAATCTGCATAGGCATTGCCTGCTCCTATTTTATCTGTCACTTTCTTGTGTGCGCTACATTTAACAATCACCACTTTTTTAGGGTAGGTCAAGGCAGTAAGGAGATTATGTACTAATTCCCCATGCACTATTTGTGTCCCATGTGAAGTGAGAAAGTCTCTTTCTTTCCATAGCTGCCCGAATTTATGAGCCACACCTAAGGCGTATTGGCTATCAAGGTAAATGTTAAGAAGCAAATCTGTACTAAGGTCACATGCTCTTGCCAGTGCTATGAACTCGGCTGCTTGAGCTGTCTTCTGTAGGATATGAGCTATCTCAACTACTGTCTGAAGTGTTGTAATTGCATGAGCAGCAGATGTCGTGCCATCAGGCAACTTCAAGCAGGACCCAGCAACCCACAATTCCCCTTCAACACTAGAAAAAGGTGTATCTTGTAGGTCAACGCATCCCTTTGTGTGTTCTTCAGTAAGGAATATACAATCATGTGACTGAGACTGGGTGGCTGGAAGTGGCAATAATGTAGCAGGATTCAGAGTCAAACATTTTTTCAACGTGATATGAGGGGCCAAAAGTGTCAATTCATATCCTGTCAATCGAGCACTAGTCAAATAATTGTGTCTTTGTTTGATTTAGCATGGCATCGACTGAATGAGGTACTAACACAAACAATCTATGTGACAAGACTATTCCCTCAATCTGACGTATGGACACAGCCACTGCTGCTACCGCTTGGAAACAACCAGGCAGCGCGTGAGCAACTGGATCAAGGACAGTTGAGAAATATGCACAAGGACGTTGTTTATCACCATGCGTCTGTGTTTAAATTGAGAGGGCACAACCTTCCCTTTGGTGTACATAGAGTGTGAAAGTCTTAGTGTAGTTTGGAGTTCCTAATACTGGTGCAGAACAAAGAGCTTGACGTAGCTGTTGAAAGGCATTCTGACATTCAGTAGTCCATGGGAGAGGCATTGGAGTGTCTTTAGTCAAAAGGGCGAACAAGGGTTTAATAATGTGTGAAAAGCTAGGGATCCACTGCCTACAGAAAGAAGTAAGGCCAATCAATTCACGGACGTCCTTCTGAGTACGGGGCACAGGTGTGTCTAAAATGGTCTGAATGCGATCTGGTGTGAGTGCACATCTCTCCTTAGACAGGATGTGATCTAAATAGGTAACCTGCTGTCTACAAAATTGCAATTTCTTCCGAGATACTTTGTGATGATGAGAGGCAAGGAATGATAATAATGACAGTGTTCCTTCTTTACACTGTTCAGGGGTATCGGCAGCCAACAAGATGTCATCGACATATTGAATAAGAGCCACTCCCTTTCGGAACAGGAAAAGAATCAAGCTGCCTTTTCAATGCCTGACTGTAAATGCTAAGACTCTCTGTATACCATTGTGGAGCTCTGCAGAATCTTTATGATCTATTATTCAAAGTGAAGCCGAAGAAATAACGACTATCAGGGTGAATAGGTATTGAAAAAATGCATTTTTCAAATCTATGACAATAAATGTGGTGGCAGTAGGAGGAACCATAGTAAGGAGTATTGTGATTAACGGGTAGTGGGGCACCACCATTTTATTAACATTTAGTAAATCAATAATGAGTCTGTAAATTTTAGTATCAGTGTCTCTTTTCAAAATAGGAAGGATAAGGCTATTACAAATGTTATAAGGAACTTCTTCCACAACCCCCACCATGATCAAACCCTGAACAATGTGCGTCAATGCTTCCTCGTCTTCCCGAGATATTTTAGATTGGGGCAGTCGAGGCAATGAAGCACCTTCCTTCACTTGAATATGCACTGGTGGAATAACCATTTGTCCCACATCCGTATCTGATGTAGCCCATAAAGTATTAGGTAACGATGCCAGAGCAATATCTTTTTTAATTAGACAAGACCTCTCAACCATTGGATACTTATCATTTAAGATAACACCCACACCTTCTGGGGAACAACGTATTGTAGCACGAAAATGTTTGAGCATATCGATACCCTCAATGTTATACGGCGTGGTAGGGGAATGCAAAAATTGACATGCTGCAGTGAATTTATCAAGACTAAATGCAAGTGGTTGTGACAGTGGGCTAGATGTAGGTGTCCCATCAAATCCTATTTATGTTATCATTGCGCCAGACAGGGGAGCCCTAGGAACCAATTTTCTAGCCAGAGTACTACGAGTAGCTCCTGTATCAACCAGAAACCGATCAGTGGAGCCCAAAACATTTGCATCAACTTAAGGACCTTTCTAACCTTACCCCATCCTAGGCATTCCTATGCATAATCAGAATCCCCAAGACGAATAGTCTGACATTTGATATTGATTTTGTCTATCAAAAGTATTAGAATAATTTTGCCCATATTCAACTGCCTCAAACCTGGGATGAGTTCCTATTCCTCCCATATTTCCTGAATTCCATTGGCGTCCTCTCATACTTCCTCTACCCAGTTGATACTTCTGACCTCGCAAAAGGGGGCACTCAGAACGCCAATGTCCAATCTCTTTACAATAAGCGCACTGATCAGAAGACAAAGTTGATTGCACGTCCGCCTCTACCACCACCTCTGAATGGTGGACCATATACTTGAGCCAACATAACCTTTGTTTTTAACTCCTTTACCCTCTTATCCTCTTTGCCTTTTGCTTCCAAGTCCTAACGCTCATAATACTGGGCCATAGCCAAAAGGGAGACTGGGGAAGACATAGTCCATGAACTCTCGCTGGCCTTTAGGCGACTAGCTATTTCTGGCAACATGTTAGCGACATATTTTTTGACAAACAAATGCTTACTCGTATCATATGTCAATGACTGTCCACTAAAGTCATGAAATGTCTCTTCCAATTATGTAAAGAAATTGGAAACTGACTCATCCACTTTCCATTTACAAGACACTAACGTGTCCAGTCTATTTTCTTAGGGGGTATGAGAGTTTTTAATTTAGTTACAATAGTTTTGAGAAGATCTAATATCTCCTGTTGTGGTTTCTGCGTAGGCTCTCTAGCCGCATCTATTTCTTCTAAATCCAATAAAGTATCACCATATGCTACATTATCATCTATTTTCCGAAGTGTTCTCCACATATCAGGGGGCAAAATAAGTCCAAAAAACATATCAGTATCTGGCAGGGTCATAGTGCAGGAGCTAATGGCTCCTTCCAATTCTTCACAGAAAGCTGCCGGATTTTTCTGCGGATCGGGCAAAGCAACCTTAAGAGCCATAATGTCTGCTCTACTCCAAGGAGTATAGACCCAATTATAGACAAAATATCCCTTTGCATCATCTGAATCTTTATCTGCACTTGTTCCCATACCCTTCCGAGGAACATACAAAGGCACAGCTTAACTCATTGGTTTCACAGTAACCACAGTATCACTAGGGTCATTATCTGTCCCCAAAACGTCTTCTTTTTGCACGGTCTGAACTGTTTGTGCAGTTTTAACTTTACCAGCTGATTTTTGCTCTGCTTTAAAACGTAGTGTATCATGTCTTAATTTAACTACTCGCCTAATTAAAGCAGGTATATTTGAAAAAAGAAAAGTTCCATCATTTAATAGTTTATAATCATACTTTATATCAGTGGGCTCTAAGTTTTTAGAAACGCTTCTAAAACCAAGTATTCCCTCCCAGGTAAACTTCTCTGCAAAATATAACTACTCTAAATCCTTCCACTGCTGAACCATCGCTACACGGTCTGGGGCGAAGAAGTCCCATGAGCTTCTTTGCCAGCAGTGGATCTGATAGTGGCCTTTTCATCAACAGTCAAAGTAGAGCGAGTCTGTCGCCCATCTTGCTTATCTAAGTCTTTATCATCTGAAGAAAGATGTTCTTCTTCAGAAAGATGATTCTCAGGGGCAGAGGGAACTTTATACGGGGCGGAGGTCGATCTAATAGGATGTAATCATCCTGAGGTTTATTAAGCATGGGATAAATCGGGTGCCTAATAGGGTACTGGCCAGTTACCTCTAAACAACACTTCTTTTATTGCCTTCATCTCTTTATTTTTTAATTTGAGTGCTTTTTGATATATTGTTTTATGCTGTTCTTTTTCTGCTATAGCTTCTTCTTTCCTCACTCTCTCTTGCACTTCTTTCTCCCACATTCGCACATATCTTTTCGACTTTTTCTCTTTAATAAACACTGCTCTAAATATTGAAGTTTTTTAAAGTCAACTGACCCATTCACTACCCATTGTAGATCAGGATCCTTTTTCGTATATTTGTTCTACAGTGTACTATACATTATGGACGAAATACCTTATTTGACATGCATATGTCTATTAGGTGTCCCCTCTGCGGGAGCCGACGGAATTCTTTCTAAATCCGTTTTGGTACCACCAAGACAGCAACACAGCCTGCCGAGTGTGCTGGAAAAAGGCATGCTACTAATTTTTGTAAAATATTACTGCTCCAAAATAATCAAAAGTCGAGAAAAATCTCCACATTACCTGCCTTTATTTATTTATTTGCAAAAAATAAATCAAACAAACAAAACCCAGAATCTTGGCCAAGCAAATCAAGATTGCCACTTCAGCGACCTTACCAAGCAAGAGTCTCCAACTTCCAACTGCCAATCTCTTGGTTGACCTAATGGTCACTGCAAAAATAACTCCAACGGATATCTCAGTCAGGACCAGTCACCACCTGGAGGGTCATATCGCAAAAATCACTTTGGCTGCAAAGACAAGGGTCTCCTCATGCAGGACTTCTCCTCAGCAAAATTCCACTCTTCCGTCAAGACCAGTCCTTTGGACGGCTGCGTCTCCAATGAGGGCCACGTGTCGGGAACCAACTGTGGAAATGGGCTTCTTAATGAGCACATCGGTGCAGGGGTCGCCCTTCTCTGTCCACAGGTCCTTAGACCAACAAAATAGAGATTGGCACTGAAGCTGGAATTCAAATAACAAGTTTATTAATCACTTATGAGTGGGCCTACGTCCACACAGCACTCTCAAGTACTGCCTGAGGCAGTAAATGGAAGTCACAGAACACAGGCCTTTTATACAGCTTTTTCTGCACTGGTAAGCCTCTGGGTACAAATAGAAGGTACAGGCCTACACAGGAATAGTTACTGACAAACATGGGCAGCTGTGAAATCACTTAGTCAGCAAAGTGAGAAGGGAAGCAGGAGTGCTTATGGTAGCACTAAGAAATTGAAAGTTGAGTCTGAGACCAGGTGTTCTGGCAGCTACAAACTCTTTAGCATGCATATTGCTTTTAGCGGAGTCAGGAAGTCAACTAAAATAGACGAGCAGCAGAGGATGGGAGAATTACAAAGCCAACCAAATGGATGCCACAACCAACATGTTTTCAGCTTATGCTAACAAAAACTATTCCAGAATTCCACACTGTGATGGAGCACGGGCTCAGATACATCAGGTAGGCTCTTCCCAGGTGGAGATTTTAGTTAGTCTCTGAAATGGAAATCTAAATCCTCCATTGGGGCAAAGTTGAAGGCTATATCCAACACTGAGTTTCAGGAGGGCTAGATGCTAGATGCCGTCTTGATGAGGGCCCCCTGAAATGGATTTGCTACTGCAGAAAAGCTTGAAGCAAGAGGGACCCGTTTCTTTAGCCAAGCATTTGGCAGGTTGACTTGGGTCTTTGATCTTGGTCCTCTAGTGATCTGGAAATTCCAAGTGGTCAGAGGTATTAGGAGAAGTCTAATTGAGCACAGCTTAGGGTCCCAGATCCTTAGATACATCACTTGGGGGTCAATCAACACTCCAACAAAAGACACCAGCCAGGTCCAGTCCATTTCCAGCTCCTAGAGGTCAGCTGGGTACTTAAGGATAAGGTCTCTTTCAGCTTGTTGTATCCCTGTAACTACACACAAGATCAGACAACCGATCCTTGGAGTCCACTTCTTTGCCCTGGGAACAAAAGAGAGCAGATCAAGCAGTTCAGGTCTCCTCACAGGGCTCAATCAGTAGCTGTACTTCTTCCAAAGTTCCAGACAGTGTTCTGAGGATGGTGCCTTGGGGTTTCACATTTATGCTTGGCACTAGCTAGTGGGTGGGGGTGACTCCTGTCTCCTCTATGACCAATGGGGTAAAATCATCCTCTGGTAACCTTAACCATTTTTGCAGTTGTTGCTGTTTGCCCTAGAGTAAACAATCCCACAGTGCACCTCATTCCCAAAATCCAAACTGGGGATACCCGTCTCTCCTTGTACAGAGCCTGCATGTCCACCAAGAAGTGTAGCCAAGGTAATGAGCAATCGTCCCCTCTGTGGTCACTCACAAAATGGCTCTGTGGGTAGCTGTCCACCGGCTGGGTTGGGCCAGCCTTACTACAGGGACAAATGCTATTCCTCTCAAATTGTCAGCTGACATTTACTTGTGACAGGGCCAATCCCTTTGAAGTTAATTAAATTACTGGGCCAACCTGAACTGATCTTCCTGCCAGATGAAGAAAAACACCTCCTTACACTCAGGCCATTGACTCTTCTCTGGGAGCAGATTACATATCTCATTACGGTCAAGCAATCGCTGGGCAGCTGCTGGAGAGCTAATTTAAATTAGCCTCTCGAAGCTTCAGGCAGGGAAGAGAGAACTTCTAAAAGATACTTTCCCTAAATATTTATTTAGAAATTCTAATGTCATCATTGAATTGGATTTTTAATAAATATTTAAAGAGTTGTTTGATTATTTTTCTAGCTGATCCCAAACTCCAGATAGCAGAATTAATATTTTACTCTAGAATTCCCATTGGACAGCCAAGGTCTTCAACAGTGAAAATAGCTTTGTGGGGCTTGCCACTGCAGGGCCATGGTGAAATGTAATCATCTAATCCCGTGGTTCCCAAACTGTGCGCTGCGGCACCCCGGTGCGCCGTGATGAGTTGCCAGGGGCGCCGCGGCACGATGTGGGAAATTGCAGTGGCAGCGCTGGAAATTTAGAAATGCCACCTGCCGCTTTTTAGGAAACCGGACTGGAAAGAAAGGGTGTAAAGCGAAGGTACATGTTAGTGAACCCAAGGTTAATTGGGACTAAACTAAAAAACGTATTAATTCAAATGCCAGCCATGCATCACAGTTGCGGTAAGGGAGGCCACGAGACCCTGAGGGTCGGTTCAAAAAGGGTAAAACGAAATCAGAAATTTCGAGTTAATCACATAAATAATCTGTGGAAAAACGGGGGGAGGTAGATATTAGTAACCCCGAATGGGATAATGTACCCATTCGATTGTCAAACTCCAGTAACTGAATTTACCTTATGTCTGGGAGCCGAGAAAAATCTTGAGCCACCGTCCGTCATGAATGCAACAAGCATGAGCCTCCGTGTTAAAAGGAGCTATAGCGTTTGCACATTACCAAGCAATGTTGAACAGACTGGCTGCTCAGTGCGAGAAGACACGGAAGTGATATTATAAAGACCCCACTGGGAGTGGGGATGAGTTACCCAGCTCAGAGGAGGAATCCGATTAGATGATGTGTGAAAGTAACTAAAGGGAGACCTAAGTACCAATGAACGCGGTCCATTATAATTGTAATACAGTCTGAATGTGCACATGCAGAACATGTCAAAGAAGTTGTGCACGTCAATTGTGGCTCACAGTTACAGTAAGAAGCGTGATTAGCAGCACACTTTCGAGATCTTGCCACACACGACGCGGGGAAGGGGGGGGGCAAAGCCCTTTGAGTCCAATGGGTGTTGCGCGCCTGAGTCTGAGGGCACAGAGAGAACAGGCATAGAGATAATGGATAGAGGGCACGAAGGGAGCAGGCATGGAGGGAAGGGGCAGTCTCAGGGCACGAAGGGAGAAGGCATAGAGGGAAGGGGCAGTCTTAGGGCACGAAGGGAGAAGTTATAGAGGAAAGGGCAGTCTCAGGGCACGAAGGGAGCAGGCATGGAAGAAAGGGGCAGTCTCAGGCAGTCTCAGGGCACGAAGGGAGAAGCATGGAGGGAAGGGGCAGTCTCAGGGCACAAAGGGAGAAGGCATGGAAGAAAGGGGCAGTCTCAGGGCACGCAGGGAGCAGGCATAGAGGAAAGGGGCAGTCTCAGGGCACGAAGGGAGAAGTTATAGAGGAAAGGGGCAGTCTCAGGGCACGAAGGAAGAAGGCATGGAAGAAAGGGGCAGACTTAGGGCACAAAGGGAGCAGGCATGGATAGAAGGGGGAGGCAGAAGGCATGTATGGAGATGGCATGGACAGAAGGGGTAGTCGGAGGTCACAAAGAAAGGAGGCATGCACAGAAGGGGCAGTCTGAGGGCGCAGAGGCAGGCATGGACAGAGGGGGCAGTCAGAGTGCATGGGGCAGGTATGGACAGAAGGGGTAGTCACGGGTATGGGGGCAGGCACGGACAGAAGGGTAGTCTGAGGGCCCGACAGAAGCAGGCATGGACACTAGGAGCAGACTAAGTGCGCAAAGGGAGCAAGCATGGAGAGAAGGATAGTCTGAGGACACAAAGGGAGCAGGTATGGAAAGAAGTGACAGTCTCAAGACACGAAGGGGAAAGACATGGGTAGAGGGGGCAGGAGAGGTCACGAAGGGAGCAAGCATGGGCAGAACGAGCACTCCTAGTGCAGGGCCAGCCACAAGGCATAAAACAAGAGACAGGGAGACATCCGAGGAGAGGGTTGGCAGGGTTCGGGCAGGCAGGGGGAGAGGGTGGCAGGGGGGAGAGGGTTGGCAGGGTTCTGGTAGACAGGGGGAGATGGTTGACAGGGGTGTATTAAATGAATTTCGGCGTGCGTGTCTGCCTGTTGGGTGCATTTTTCCTCCAGTATGAAATGATAACACTGAATGGCTCTGTCTTAACTTGGTGGAATTTAACTCCAGATTAACCGAGAGTTCTACTGGCTTTGGTCTAGAATAGATTAGAAAAATGACGATGGCCCTGTCTGTAAACGCACATCTGAAGATGTTTTTTAAACAAAAGGCACTTTTTAAAAATGTCATTGTAAATGCATATTCCATATATTCAATAGGGAATATGCATTTACAATTAAATAAAAAGAAAGTGTATTTTGTTTAAAAAACATCTTCAAATGTGCGTTTACAGAGCGGGCCATCGTCATTTTTCTAATCTATTGTAGACCAAACCCAGTAGAACTCTCGGATGGTCCCTGAAAAGGGAAGGCATTCAAATATTACTGAAACATCAGTATGGTCACTGGCTTCAATACAGCCTCCCACGCCTGAGTTCACAATGCATTTACATTCTCGATGAGAGAAAACGTATCAGCACATAAAACAAAAGTTTGTTTTTCCCCTTTTACAACAGTTAGCTTATTTTGTTGCAAATATGATTAAATACCTTCCTTGCATTCCAATTAATTTAAGGAAGACAGCAGAAAGTACTCCCGAGGTCGTGCTTACATCCCCACCCACCCGTCCACAGGTAAAGAAATGGGGGGGAGCCACGGCCAACTGCCAATTAGGTCAAGGGAGCCACGGGTCAAAAAAGTTTGGGAACCACTGATCTAATCAATCAATTAATCAATCAATCTTTATTCAGCTAAACATAGTTAGCTGTAAAAGTTCAATACACCCTAGATAAATACATACATTAAAAATCCAGATAAAATTGAAAGACAGACATCAACGATAGGATATGAAGTCTAAAACAAAAGCAACCAACAGCATGACAATCAGATTCCAGAAATAGAGGGCCTACATTCATGAAAACCACATGATTTCAGCACTAAAATCAAATCATATAAATAGTGGTAAACTGTTTGTAATACCCACCAAGAAGTAAAAGTTACATCAACATTTGGATTGAATGATCATCACAGAAAAAACATAATATAAACAGCACGTAAATTTATGATGACGAAGAGCGGACATTAAAAAATAGCTGACAGTATGACAAGCAAACTTATTAGGGAGAGCCTACAAAAAGTAAAGAACTGATCTACATTGATAGAAAACATACAAGACTGGAATTGGATATTGTGTGGTAAACTGTTTATAATGCACCCAAAAAATAAAAAATGCAGCAAGGTGGGGATGAAAATTTCTAGCAAGTACAAGCTTAAATGATAGATATATGGTATTGACCCATAGGAAATTATAAAAATGAACTTATACCTCCAAACTGACATCTTGCCAAAAGATTTCTCTCCCAAATGTATTTAGTTAGTGTACAAAAGGCTCCTGAAAGGGAGAAGAATGAATAATAGCATAATATCGATTCAAACAATTCTACATTTTATCGTCTCATCAACTCTTTTCCCAATAACATTTCTTTACGCATTTCTTATCTTGACTGGAAATTTTAGTGAGTGAGGAAAACAAGTCAGCGGTAAACTGTCTAATGTACTTGAGCAAGGATATTTGATGGTCATGTTCACAGTTCAGCTCTATAACGACTCTGTAAAAACTGGATTTCTCTTTTGTCCATACAGATAACCACAGCATTAATTGTAATGCCTGTTCTGCATGGATTATAAAGTGGGGGCTACTGGGAGCTAGCCTTTAAATTCCCCTACACAATCTATTCTCTTCTACTTGGAGACAATCATATGGACAATAGCCCCAAATAGGGGTCTCATGCATTAAAAATGGGATGCGCTTATATAGCTCTATTATGACCTGAAAGCTCTTAGACCCAATGCTCTTTGCCAAAATTGGAAAGTGCCCTAGCTGACGGTGAAATCTAATGGACCTAGTGCGCAACCCAGAGCCCCAGTTACACTGCGAGTCAAAAGTAATATCCAAATATGGGAAGCCATACACCTTTTCTAAGAGCCTCCCTGTTAGACCAGCATCCTTGGCATTGATTCCCCAGACCTTTTGTATTCAGATCACCTATTTAACTGACTTTGTTTTTGCTGGCGTTAGGACTCTATGCACTTTACCACTGCTAACCAGTGCTTAAGTGCATGTGCTCTCTGCATAAAACATGGTAACATTGGATTATCCACAATTGGCATTTTTAATGTACTTATACGTCCCTAGTAAAGTGTGCTATATGTGCCCATGGCCTGCAAATTAAATGGCACTGCCTGCAGCACTGATTGTGCCACCCACTTAAGAAGCCCTTTAAAAATGTCTCAGGCCTGCCACTACATAGCCTTTTTATATAGTTTTAAACTGCCATGCCGACCTGGCAAACTAAACCTCTTGCCAGACCCAAACCTTCCCTTTTAATACATATAAGACACGCCTATGGCAATCCTTGGACAGCCCAAGGACAGGGTGCAGTAAAAAGTAGGACATGAACTTTGCAGTTTTAAATTTCCTATTATTGAAAACCGCTTACATTTGAATTTTCAATACTGCAAGGCCTATCTCTCTCGTAGGTTAACATTTGGATTACCTTATTACATTTCATAAGTGCAATTCCCAAGTTTGGTGTCTCTGGAATCACAATTCAAAACCACAACTTATGGTAAATAGCAATTCTGAAAATGGCACTTTAAAAAGATGACATTCTCTTATTTAGCCCTTTGGTGCCTGCTGCCTATCTATGATTGCAAGTCTGGGTTGGGTGACAGCTGAGTTTTGTGTATTCCTCTAGATATCCACACAATAAGGGAGCCTAGGTGTGGCTTGATGGGCCATCCTGGGCAGGATGTGAGGTAGGAGATGGGAACAGCCTCACACTTACACCTGAAAAGGCTGTGTCCTGTCACACACAAAGGGCTGCTTAACCCCCTGTAGAGAGTCTGGAGCCAGGGCAGAGACTCTGTGCACTTCAAATGCATCTCTTTGAACTGTCCCCTACTTCAAATGCCCAGTATACGGACTGGACCTTAAACACCAATGCTTCAGTACACTTCTGGACCTGTGAAGACTCTGCCAGGAAGAAGGACTGCTATGCTACTGAAGGACTGCCACTCTTCAGGACTGCCAGACTGCTGAACTGCTGCTTTGCTAGATTCCTGCCCTGCTGTGCCGCCTTCCTGCCTGTTGTTCCCTTGCCTGGGTGAAAAGGACTGAACCTGATTAACTTGAGCCCAGAGTGACTCCAAGGGCTTGATGGCTTGCCTCCTGTTTTGAAGTCTCAGGGACATCAGAGTCTTCCAACTCACCTGCTTCAGCATTTGTGCTCTGCCATCTGTAAATGTGTCAACCCAGTCCTGGACCCTTGGAAGTAGGTGTGAAGTGCTATTCCACCAGAATCAATGCTTCGCCTTCGACGCAAATGACTCAGAACCAGTGCATCTCCATGACTGGGGAAGCATCGCTGCCATTGCAAGAATTGACTGTGATGCATCGCTCATCTTGTGGTGTATCGGCTCCATTTCCAATGCAAGATCGACGTGCAGCTGGGAAACAAAAGCATCACCTAACTCTGTGGATTCTTCGAGTACTCAACGCCTTCTCTGCTCCTTGCATCTTGTCCTTGACGTCAATGCAAACAAGGTTGACAAAGACATAGCTGTTAATTTAGGCAAACTGCAATGGAGCATGGGTCAGACACATCCCAACCAGAGATTTTAGCTAGTCTCTGAAATGGAAATCGAAATTCTCCAGTGGAGAAAAGTTGCAGCTGTTGCCCACGCTGAATTTCAGGAGTCCGGTTGTGTTCTCGCCGGGGCCCCCTGAAACGGAAGCGATTGCAGAGAAGCTCCAAGCAGGAGAGATCCTTTTCTTTAGCCACGCAATTGGCAGGTTGGCATGGGTGGTGGTTGGTCTTGGTCCTCTAAAAGGTTGGAAGTTCCAAGTGTTCACTTCAAAGGCTTCTCTTTGACATCTCCCCTGCTTCAAAGGCCCAACTAGGTAGAAGTACTGGACCACAGACACCCCCACTTCAGTACACTTCTGGGCCTGTGAAGTCTTTGCTAGAAAGTAGATCTGCTGTGCTACTGAATAACTGCTGTTCTACTGAACGACTGCCACTCTAATGGAATGCCTCTCTGCTGAACTGCTGTTTTGCTGGACTCCTGCCCTGCTGCCCTTCTGCCTGATGTTCCCCTGCCTGGGTGGGAAGGAGACCTGCATCACTTGATGCCAGAGTGACTCCAAGGGGTTGCTGGCTTGCTTCCTGTTTTGAAGTATCTGACCCGTACTCCATCGCAGTCAGCCGTAACGTTTGGATTTGCCCCAGTCAAGCACGACCAGATAGCCAAGGTTGGCGCTTTTTTCTTTTCAGCACTACATTTCAGTTCATGCTTTAAAAATTCTTAACTTCGGTTCCACTTATTATTTTTTGTTGTTGTTTGAATTAAGCTCTATTATTCTAAACAGCTGTGGTAAAGTTTTGTGTCATTTTTTCACTGTTTTACTGTTTTACACATTGCCTCTTACTTTAAGCCTGAATGGTCTGTGCTATACTGCCAGGGGATGAGCACAAATTAATTTGGGGTGTGTTTGTGAGTTACCCTGACTAGGATTATAGTTCCTGCTTGGACAGGGAGCATACCTCTACCAACAGAAGCCCATTTTCTAACACTCTCCTTAACAAAAATAGATATTAGTTTTGATGGTCATTCCGCACTGCCATATAGTGAGATTTAGTAAAGTTTGGCTCTAGATTTAGACCTTCCATAAATGTTCCAAATTACCAATCTGAGTTCTGAAGTCTGAGGGAGGAGTTCAGGAAATCATGACGGCATTTGCCACATATAATAACACTGCCAACAATTGATTTTTAACTTTGGAAGATCTCTTCCTTAGGACACTTAGTATCCGTGTAACTTGTTACCTATAATAGAAATATAATAGGGGCAAGCACACACCTCTGCCTCACTCTCCATTCCAACTTCAAAGTATAGTCCCCCACATACAACATGCAAAGGTTTTATGATCTTGATGAAGGGTTTGAAGAAAATTGATGTTCTTGGCCCAAGCTTATAACATCCAGTGAATCAAGAGTATTAGAAATTTTTTTAAACACTTTCTCAACTCGTAAGTATTAAAGCACCAGGATCAATGTCCATACAGGGGCTTTCATGCACCAGATTCAAAGTACATCAATCCAAAGTAAAATAGAAATGTCAATCCAAAGTTCTGTTCTGTCTCACGAGTTCTTTATTCACTCGAAGAGTTCCAAAGTTCCACGTTAACAAATTTCAAAGCAAAAGTTCAAGAATTCACAACTTCCAATGTGCATCGGCACCAGCCAACACGTGTTTCGTTGGGCAATTATCAATGCCAACCAACTTCATCAGGGCTGCAAGCCAAAATAATATAGTATGATAATCAAGTATATACTCCAGAATATAAATGCAATTTAAGAGATGTTAAGTCAGGTTACAAAAGTTCACCACCTAGGTGAGAGCATAAACACAGCACCCTTTTAATAGTGACACATCTAATGTACATTAAGTGGATCCCAGTGAAAAAAACCTAACACACAGAAAAAACATTCTGTCCTTGTGCCAAATTCATTCCGCCTAATTTTATTACCTTCTTCCATTAGTTTTTGTCCTTTATTCTCTAGCAGTTTCGAGCTCTAATTTGGCTCTGCAAGCAACAATTCCTGGAATGACATAGGGAGGCTCTGAGCAGTGTCACCACAATCATCAAGGACCATATTACTTCGGTCCAGGTACATCAGATAAGCCATACACGACCCTTAGAGATTATATAACAAAACTGATCTCAATATCTCAAGTGATTATATTCACAACTTCTAAAAACGATAAGTATCAAAGTATACCTCTCTCCGTTCTCACTCGCATCAATATCTGATGCGGCAAATTATCTCACGTTAATCAGTCTGTCAAAAAAATCAGAACATGCCTCTTTTAATTATCTTACTGTGTGTGAGAGACATTAGCCATAATACTAGTTCGCCATACTCTCTCTTACCTCATCTTGCACCCGTAAGACATCCCGCACTCTCGTTCCGAGATGAGTCCGGTATACAGGGTCTGTCAAAGAGGGGCCACTAATTAAAGATCTCCTATCAGTAAACATACTTGGTCTAGATAGCGGTACAGAGGATTACTCTTACCTATATCCCTCTGTCACGAAGACTCCTCGTGTATCAACAACCGGCGTGTGTAGTAGCCGCCATCTTACTAAAGTAGTACCAAGTAAGGTACTACCGAGTTGATAGCCGCCATCTTAAAGCATGTTCGTAAGACACGTTAGTCTATTACAATATAGTTTATTTGCCCCATTGTATTTAGGCATAAAAATATATCAATATAACAGGCATTACGACAGTATTTCTCCATATATCAAATATCCCATTGTCTATCATACTCGATCGCGTTTGCCAGTTTCCTACCGCCATCTTGGGACGGGTAGTATTTGCGAGTGAGAAGTATACGGTCGCCAGGCCACTGATCTCTATCTACAAATTTCTATCAAACTACTTGTTCTGGGAAAATTATTATTTATGTAAATAAACTAAATTAGTTATATAATCAATATGCCGAATTATCACAACGGAGTTACATGAATCGCGTAGGTCTGATTTCCGCCGCCATCTTGGAATGGTTGGTATTATCACTATTCAATAGAGCGAGATTCCACTAACTAACTACTGCAGTACAATTGAGAAAGGGGTCACGATTCTATATAATTTGGAGGTATCATCAAATCCAGTTAATAAGCGATGAACTCAGCAAAGTGTGAAGTAACTTGTTTGGTTATGTGGTGACAGTGTGTTGAGCGTCCCGCGTCATTCTTATATTAAAATCTAATAGAATTCAAGCAATAACAATCATAAGGGGTCATGGCATAAGCATTTGAAGTACCCAGGTTTCATTAGGTAATAAGATTTTCAGTTGTAACACTGTATTAATACCATACATACAGACAAGAGCCAGATCAAGTACTGTTACACAATAAACTTGATTAATCTCCTAAGAAATATTGTAGTTCTGTATCGATATTAAGTCCTTCTTCTACAGCCCGAAGGACCATAATCCAGCGTGCCTCTCTCCGTCTTAATTTCAGTGTTCTATCTCCTCCACGTTTATCAAGTACCACCTGTTCAATACCATGGAATGAGAATTTATGGTTCTCCTTATCATTGCTGTGTTGTATAGAATGTGACGCTATCGGATATCTCGTATCTCCATTCTTGAGTGCCCGATAGTGCTCCACCATCCTATCTTTTAGCCTCCTTACAGTACTCCCTACGTAAATTTTTCCGCAGGCGCAGGCAATGACATAGATAACAAAATTAGAATCACAATTGATGAAGGTATCTATGTAATGAGTACCTGTATCGTTATATTCAAATGTCAAAACTTTCCTCCGTGCCCACCAACATGAACTACAGTTACCACAGTAATGGAAGCCTTTGGGACGAGCACGTAACCATTCACTGTATCCTGGGTGAACACTGGGTTTAGGGTAACTCGGGCTGACAAAATTGGCAATCGTCATTCCTTTTCTAAAGGTAATACTTGGATTATCTTTAAGGTAAGGTTTAAGATCTTTATCAGCATAAAGCATATGCCAGTATTTTTTCATAATACCAAAAATCTTATTACTCCCCACACCAAAATTCGTTATCATTCTGATAGTCTGGTTATCAGTATCCGTACCCCTCTTAATTTTAGGTTTAAGAGTCACTGATCGTTCAAGTTTATGTACCCTATTCACAGCCTGATTGATGACCCTATTCGAGTATCCTCTGTTCTTAAACCTCATCTTCATATCCCTAATGTTTTTATCAAAATCAGTATCACTAGAGCAGTTTCGTCTAGCTCTAATCATTTCCCCATATGGGATTGAGTTGATCTGGCTCTTAGGGTGGCAGCTGTCCGCTCGTAAAAGAGAATTGCAACTAGTCTCTTTACGAAACATACGACTGTTAAGTTTCTTACCCTCCACAAATAATTCAATATCAAGGAAGGTTAGCTTCACTTTATCATAATGTGTTGTAAATGACATATTAAGATAATTTGTATTAAGAAATTCCAGGAACATCTTCAATTCATCAGTAGTGCCTCTCCAAAATAATAAACAGTCGTCAATGAACCTTCCCCAGTAGTATATATGGTCTATCCATTGGCTGCCCCTCGGGCCCCAAATCCACTCCGCCTCCAACCTCCCCATGAAGAGGTTCGCGAAGGACGGAGCAAATTTGGAACCCATCGCAGTCCCAGTCATTTGCTTGTACCAGGAGGATTCAAAGAGAAAGTAGTTGTTTGCCAAAACCATTCTGGTCATCTCTAATAACATAGAGGTGTGATCCAAATATTCGGCTGGTCTTTTGTTTAGAAAACTCTCAATTGCTAGTATGCCCTGTTCGTGATCAATATTTGAGTACAAAGATACCACATCAAGAGTTACTAGGATCATATCATCGTCCCACACTACATCACTCATAATGTTCAGGACATGTTTCGTGTCTTCTATGTGCGAAGGTAAATTATAAACAAAAGGTCTTAAATATGAATCAACAAATTGAGACAATCTCTCCGTAGGCCCCCCAATGCCCGAAATTATCGGTCTACCCGGTGGTTTCTGTCTATCCTTATGTATTTTGGGTAGACAATACATACAAGGGGCCCTAGGGGATTGTATCTTAAGATACTGAAATTCATCGTTATCCAAAAGACCTTTATCATACCATTCTTTCAGTTTGGTATTGATTGTACCTTTAATCCTTTCCAATGGGTTAACAGCTACCTTCTCATAATATTTAACATTTCCAAGTTGGGACAAAACTTCATTGTTGTAGTCAATACGATTCATAACAACAATGTTGCCACCCTTATCAGCACTGCGTATTATTAATTCAGGGTGATCAGTAAGTTGACGTAGTGCCTCCCTTTCATCTGTTTTCAAATTGTCACGTTGAGATCTCTTATTTTGTTGTCCTTCTCTTTTAATTAAATTGTCTATGTCCAGAGTAACTGCTTTGTAAAAAGCATCGATAACATTACCAGAAGACAGTTGTGGTGTCCATTTTGATTTATCTTTAAACCCACTAGGAGATGCTAGACCAGGATTAATCTCAAGATCTCTAAAAAGAGAGTTCATAGTTACAGGGTCGTCTTCTGATTCAGTCAAAGACAATAATAGTTTCGTGTCACACAGGTCTTGAATAGTAATCTCAGTCAGTATTGGTTTATTTGGTGTTTTTGTCGTTACATTATCTTTCAAAGAAAAAAACTTTTTTAGTTTCAGTAAACGTACAAACTTATACACATCAATTTTAGTTGAATACCAGTCAACATTCTTGGTAGGACAATACCCCAAACCTTTCTTTAATACATTACTCATACTGACAGACAATTCCACAGATGAAAGGTTAATTACTTCACTTTCTTTGGAACTGGTATCTATTTCCTCCATGACCTCAGTCTCTCCCTCATCCCCGGGACCGCTTCTTCTGCGTTTAAAGATAAATCAAAATGGACACCACAACTGTCTTCTGGTAATGTTATCGATGCTTTTTACAAAGCAGTTACTCTGGACATAGACAATTTAATTAAAAGAGAAGGACAACAAAATAAGAGATCTCAACGTGACAATTTGAAAACAGATGAAAGGGAGGCACTACGTCAACTTACTGATCACCCTGAATTAATAATACGCAGTGCTGATAAGGGTGGCAACATTGTTGTTATGAATCGTATTGACTACAACAATGAAGTTTTGTCCCAACTTGGAAATGTTAAATATTATGAGAAGGTAGCTGTTAACCCATTGGAAAGGATTAAAGGTACAATCAATACCAAACTGAAAGAATGGTATGATAAAGGTCTTTTGGATAAGGATGAATTTCAGTATCTTAAGATACAATCCCCTAGGGCCCCTTGTATGTATTGTCTACCCAAAATACATAAGGATAGACAGAAACCACCGGGTAGACCGATAATTTCGGGCATTGGGGGGCCTACGGAGAGATTGTCTCAATTTGTTGATTCATATTTAAGACCTTTTGTTTATAATTTACCTTCGCACATAGAAGACACGAAACATGTCCTGAACATTATGAGTGATGTAGTGTGGGACGATGATATGATCCTAGTAACTCTTGATGTGGTATCTTTGTACTCAAATATTGATCACGAACAGGGCATACTAGCAATTGAGAGTTTTCTAAACAAAAGACCAGCCGAATATTTGGATCACACCTCTATGTTATTAGAGATGACCAGAATGGTTTTGGCAAACAACTACTTTCTCTTTGAATCCTCCTGGTACAAGCAAATGACTGGGACTGCGATGGGTTCCAAATTTGCTCCGTCCTTCGCGAACCTCTTCATGGGGAGGTTGGAGGCGGAGTGGATTTGGGGCCCGAGGGGCAGCCAATGGATAGACCATATATACTACTGGGGAAGGTTCATTGACGACTGTTTATTATTTTGGAGAGGCACTACTGATGAATTGAAGATGTTCCTGGAATTTCTTAATACAAATGATCTTAATATGTCATTTACAACACATTATGATAAAGTGAAGCTAACCTTCCTTGATATTGAATTATTTGTGGAGGGTAAGAAACTTAACAGTCGTATGTTTCGTAAAGAGACTAGTTGCAATTCTCTTTTACGAGCGGACAGCTGCCACCCTAAGAGCCAGATCAACTCAATCCCATATGGGGAAATGATTAGAGCTAGACGAAACTGCTCTAGTGATACTGATTTTGATAAAAACATTAGGGATATGAAGATGAGGTTTAAGAACAGAGGATACTCGAATAGGGTCATCAATCAGGCTGTGAATAGGGTACATAAACTTGAACGATCAGTGACTCTTAAACCTAAAATTAAGAGGGGTACGGATACTGATAACCAGACTATCAGAATGATAACGAATTTTGGTGTGGGGAGTAATAAGATTTTTGGTATTATGAAAAAATACTGGCATATGCTTTATGCTGATAAAGATCTTAAACCTTACCTTAAAGATAATCCAAGTATTACCTTTAGAAAAGGAATGACGATTGCCAATTTTGTCAGCCCGAGTTACCCTAAACCCAGTGTTCACCCAGGATACAGTGAATGGTTACGTGCTCGTCCCAAAGGCTTCCATTACTGTGGTAACTGTAGTTCATGTTGGTGGGCACGGAGGAAAGTTTTGACATTTGAATATAACGATACAGGTACTCATTACATAGATACCTTCATCAATTGTGATTCTAATTTTGTTATCTATGTCATTGCCTGCGCCTGCGGAAAAATTTACGTAGGGAGTACTGTAAGGAGGCTAAAAGATAGGATGGTGGAGCACTATCGGGCACTCAAGAATGGAGATACGAGATATCCGATAGCGTCACATTCTATACAACACAGCAATGATAAGGAGAACCATAAATTCTCATTCCATGGTATTGAACAGGTGGTACTTGATAAACGTGGAGGAGATAGAACACTGAAATTAAGACGGAGAGAGGCACGCTGGATTATGGTCCTTCGGGCTGTAGAAGAAGGACTTAATATCGATACAGAACTACAATATTTCCTAGGAGATTAATCAAGTTTATTGTGTAACAGTACTTGATCTGGCTCTTGTCTGTATGTATGGTATTAATACAGTGTTACAACTGAAAATCTTATTACCTAATGAAACCTGGGTACTTCAAATGCTTATGCCATGACCCCTTATGATTGTTATTGCTTGAATTCTATTAGATTTTAATATAAGAATGACGCGGGACGCTCAACACACTGTCACCACATAACCAAACAAGTTACTTCACACTTTGCTGAGTTCATCGCTTATTAACTGGATTTGATGATACCTCCAAATTATATAGAATCGTGACCCCTTTCTCAATTGTACTGCAGTAGTTAGTTAGTGGAATCTCGCTCTATTGAATAGTGATAATACCAACCATTCCAAGATGGCGGCGGAAATCAGACCTACGCGATTCATGTAACTCCGTTGTGATAATTCGGCATATTGATTATATAACTAATTTAGTTTATTTACATAAATAATAATTTTCCCAGAACAAGTAGTTTGATAGAAATTTGTAGATAGAGATCAGTGGCCTGGCGACCGTATACTTCTCACTCGCAAATACTACCCGTCCCAAGATGGCGGTAGGAAACTGGCAAACGCGATCGAGTATGATAGACAATGGGATATTTGATATATGGAGAAATACTGTCGTAATGCCTGTTATATTGATATATTTTTATGCCTAAATACAATGGGGCAAATAAACTATATTGTAATAGACTAACGTGTCTTACGAACATGCTTTAAGATGGCGGCTATCAACTCGGTAGTACCTTACTTGGTACTACTTTAGTAAGATGGCGGCTACTACACACGCCGGTTGTTGATACACGAGGAGTCTTCGTGACAGAGGGATATAGGTAAGAGTAATCCTCTGTACCGCTATCTAGACCAAGTATGTTTACTGATAGGAGATCTTTAATTAGTGGCCCCTCTTTGACAGACCCTGTATACCGGACTCATCTCGGAACGAGAGCGCGGGATGTCTTACGGGTGCAAGATGAGGTAAGAGAGAGTATGGCGAACTAGTATTATGGCTAATGTCTCTCACACACAGTAAGATAATTAAAAGAGGCATGTTCTGATTTTTTTGACAGACTGATTAACGTGAGATAATTTGCCGCATCAGATATTGACGCGAGTGAGAACGGAGAGAGGTATACTTTGATACTTATCGTTTTTAGAAGTTGTGAATATAATCACTTGAGATATTGAGATCAGTTTTGTTATATAATCTCTAAGGGTCGTGTATGGCTTATCTGATGTACCTGGACCGAAGTAATATGGTCCTTGATGATTGTGGTGACACTGCTCAGAGCCTCCCTATGTCATTCCAGGAATTGTTGCTTGCAGAGCCAAATTAGAGCTCGAAACTGCTAGAGAATAAAGGACAAAAACTAATGGAAGAAGGTAATAAAATTAGGCGGAATGAATTTGGCACAAGGACAGAATGTTTTTTCTGTGTGTTAGGTTTTTTTCACTGGGATCCACTTAATGTACATTAGATGTGTCACTATTAAAAGGGTGCTGTGTTTATGCTCTCACCTAGGTGGTGAACTTTTGTAACCTGACTTAACATCTCTTAAATTGCATTTATATTCTGGAGTATATACTTGATTATCATACTATATTATTTTGGCTTGCAGCCCTGATGAAGTTGGTTGGCATTGATAATTGCCCAACGAAACACGTGTTGGCTGGTGCCGATGCACATTGGAAGTTGTGAATTCTTGAACTTTTGCTTTGAAATTTGTTAACGTGGAACTTTGGAACTCTTCGAGTGAATAAAGAACTCGTGAGACAGAACAGAACTTTGGATTGACATTTCTATTTTACTTTGGATTGATGTACTTTGAATCTGGTGCATGAAAGCCCCTGTATGGACATTGATCCTGGTGCTTTAATACTTACGAGTTGAGAAAGTGTTTAAAAAAATTTCTAATACTCTTGATTCATTGGTCTTATAATTGTTTTGTTGTTGCTGAGATATACAGCAATTGATTTTTGATTGCTCGAATCTGAATTTAGTTTTTATCTTGGAGTGTCCAAGATTACTTAAGGAAGTTTGGTAACCTTCCTTCCAGTCTTGCAGCAGTCAGTTGGATACTTTTGAAATTACAATTTAGCCAAACTTACAGCTGTGCGCCCTTTGTCCTTGTTGCCTTCTCTTTGCTATTATAACATCCAGTATAGCCTAAATCATTGATCGGTTAAACCCATCAAAAGCTGAGCTGAAGTCCATGGATCCCCCAGGCTTCTCCAACGAGTAGCTCATGAGCTACTGGTAGCTCTCCTTCTACCTGTGAGTAGCTCTCCTGTGTGTAGGCCAGCCCTCTGAATTAGAAGCTTTTACGTTGTTGAATTAGTATATATATACTAAAATTAAAAGTTTGTGTTCAAGACGAAAATGTGAGTATATTCAGAACTCATAATATCGAAAATATATTTAAAGCGGATATTTAAATGGTAAATCATGCAGCACTGGGAAAATAATTACTAATATTATTACCTTGGTGCCAGAAGTATTGCATCTGTGTGGCGTTATATATTTACCTTGTAGAGGCTTCTCAACTTGACAAAGCATTATTTACATTACTGCTGGCAATCCTGCATTGAAGTGATCAAGACTGGTTATCGTCCCGGTGCTGCTTTGGGGGCAAGTGCTTTTGACCAGGACTACGCGACCCAGGAGGCTGCGGGGGCAACGGAGGTCAAGCGGCCCCTCCCCCTGACCCCGGGGACACTGAAATACTCCTTGCGCCTCCACGGGAGACGCATCGTTCTGGTGCTGCTTTGGGGGCAAGTGCCTTTGACCAGGACTACGCGACCCATGAGGCTGCGGGGGCAACGGAGGTCAAGCTAAGAAATCTACTAAAAATCTTGCTAACACCAGACTACCCAGGAGCACTAAGATGCCAACTGTGATGCTGGATAGTGCGATTAGCGCTCCTCCCTGCCCCCAGGTCCCTAGTAGGCAGCAATGTATCATTGGTAGCAGCCAATCCTCCCTCCCTACTAAATCTCAAGAAGCTAGCCAGGTGAAACCCCCTCCCTGTCCCCAGCTACCCCCAGAGGCAGCTCCGTACGTGGTGGTGCTCACAGGAGTCCCACCACTAGACAACCCTCAAGGGGAAACTTATTCAGCACTGAAAAATAGGGTCATCCATTGGCTAAACAGGCACCGACCATTGATGGGACAAGGTCAGGGGGAGATTATGTTCGTACGCAGGGTTAACTGGCTGGGAACTAGATCGAAAGACATCAAGGGGGATTGTATCCGTGTCAACTTCAAGGACCCAGCTATAGTTAAACAAATTGTGGGGAGAGGTGACCAGGCTACCCTGGGCCTGGTCAACACCTGTCATCTTAGTTACTTTTACAACATAAACTGGGGCCCGGCCTATCGTGAACACCAACCCCTTCTCCCAAAAGGTAACTGCCCTTCCCAGTTTAATATCCCTCTGGGCAATCGCTACAGGGCCCTGAGCAGTGTGGATTGACTATTGCCAACTCGGGAGCTCAGACCCTGACACACAACCTTGAGGATAGTCAGCTGGTGGGAGGGGCGCGTAGGGTTATGGAGCCCCACTACTGTCAAATATCTATCTCCCCTGGACACGCTTACCCTACTGTATTAACATCAGAGCTAGCGGTGGCCCGCCCCACAATGTTTGGGTCCTGGAATGTGGCTGGGCTGGGGACAAAGCTACAAAACCCTGAATGGGGAGAGTTGGTTGACACTTTTGACCTTTGTCTCTTCCAAGAGACTTGGCTTTTGTCTGCTCCTGCTAGGGTAGGCTTTGCATCCTACTACGAAAAGGCTTCCCAGTGGCCAAGGGGTAGACCCTCGGGAGGGCTGTGCACGTGGGTGGTGGTGCACTTGGGGTGCATAGTTAAGGTAATAGACACCAAATGCCTAGATATTCTGTGCATAACACTTTCACTCGGCGAGGGGTTGGTTCTGGCGGTGTTAAATATCTATCTGTGCCCTGCTTCCATCCAGAAGGCCCTATCTACCCTGGAGGCCCTGGAGGTGCTATTATCTTCTTTCCCTCCCATCACATTATTATTGGAGCAGATTTCAACTGTCACTTTGAGCCACTACCCGGGATTCCTCCTGTTACTTCTGAAGAGGATGAGGCTCGCTCCATTCCGGAATGCATTATGTATGCTCCAAAGCACCTGACGCCGCTGGCACTCGCTATTAATAAGCTGGTTGTTACTTTCTCCCTAAGGGCCTGCAATGGTAGACTTTCCCCATATGTACCAGGTGCCTGCACTTTTAACAGGCCAGGGAAAAGTACGACCATTGATTATATTCTTGTAGACGTGGGCTTTTGGGCACATCTCAAAGAGTTTACTGTAGTACCAAGGGGTGATAGTGATCACAACCTACTTTCACTTGAATTAGTGAATCCCCTGGGGAACTACTCACTATCAGAAGAAGCCGGGAATTCACCCACCCCTAATCTCATCCAGACTTCGGGGGGCAGGCGAGTTAGGTGGGAGAAGGTTGCCCAAGACTCGGATAGGGTAGCGGAGATTTACACCCACGTAGCAGGGGCACTAGATGCGGTTAGCAACTTTGGGGGAGACGATTATGAGCCGTGGCTTTGCAGGCTACCCATACTTCGCTATTTAAACAACTGGCTGATTTCTTTGTAACATCCCATAGTGGTAGGGGGAAGCCAGCTAAGCAATCCCACTGGGTTAACCAAAGATGCAGGGAGGCCAAATCTAACTTGATCAAGGAGGTGAAGCATGGCACCCCGTCGACTGTTAGAAATGCCCGGCTCGCCTATAAAAGCCTAATCCATGCGGCAAAGGCTGAATGGGAAGCCGACAATTGGGAGAAAATTAGAAAAGCCCTTGAGGCCCGTGATTTTAGTTTATTTTGGAACTTGGTTCGTGGTGGCTCGGCCTCAGGTGCATCTGCCATTATCCCAAATCTTAGTGAGGAGGTGTGGCTTGCCCACTTTAAGCCTCTATATGCACTGGGATCTGCGAAGGTGCTGGCGCCTCCCTGTGTGGCCGCATTAACCTCGGACCCAGACTTTGTGTTGGGTAGGGCCCACGATGGCCATCCACTTACGATCCCAGAAATCAAGGCTGCGATTAGGAGCCTGACGCCGGGAAAGGCTCCAGGGCTGGATAAAATCCCTGGGGATTTGTATCGAACCGAGGATGGGTTATGGGCACCATATATCTGCGCCTTTTTTAATGCCATCATGCAGGGCATGGCTATCCCTCCCTCATGGCTAGGTGCCGTAATCATACCCATATTTAAAAAAGCTTCTCCACTGGACCCGGTCAACTATAGACCGATAAGCCTGATTGACGTCCTCCAGAAGCTTTTTTCCAGAGTCCTCCTGACCAGGCTGCAGAGTTGGATGGATGATAACAACATTCTGTCCTCTCTGCAGGCCGGATTCAGGGCAGGGGTGTCAACGATAGACCAGCTGTTTAGACTTCAGCTGGTCCACTGGAAGACTGTCATTCTGGGGGGCGGCAGCTTGTACCTGATATTCGTGGACCTTCGGTCGGCTTTTGACCTGGTTCAGAGGGACAAGCTCTGGGTCATCTTAAGAGAGATGGGTGCACCAGCCTACCTATGCGAACTTTTTGAGCATCTGCACACAGGCACGTACGCAAGGGTGAGGTTTGGGAAGGGGGGGCACTGACTTCCCCTTTCCCTGTGGAAAGGGGAGTCAGGCAAGGATGTGTATTAGCGCCTACGCTCTTTTCCTTATTCCTTAACGGCCTTATTGCCCATCTACTGGGAGCGAACAATCTGGACTCCCCTTCTCTAGCTGGTAGGAAAATCCCGGCATTAATGTTCGCCGACGATACCCTCTTATTGTCAAAAACTCTGGGGGTATACAGCGAACATTAGAAGCTTTTTCCAGCTTCTGTAAAATGGGGAACCTGGAAATCAATTTCGCCAAAACGAAATACATGGCGTTTAACTCGACTCACTCAAACTGCCCCCACCCGCATTTGGATGGAACGGCCTTAGATCGAGTGTCAACCTTCGAGTATCTGGGGGTTACCCTCAATGATAAAATAGACTGGGGCTCGCAGATTGCTAAAGCCAATCTGAAACTTGCCCAGTCATCGGGCGGCATCCTAAAAGTCCATAGTAAGTCTTCCCTCAAACTCATGGGACCGGCTGCAGAAATTTACAAGGCGCAGGCAAGAGGTGGCGCACTTTATGGTGCAGAACTTTGGGGGCATGTGAGTGCGGCCCCCCTTTCCCTGACTGAGAACAGTTTTATAAGACGCCTCTTGCGCCTTCCCCAGAGCACTCACCTCGTTCCATTGAGGTTGGACCTAGGCCTGGTGCCAATTCATGAGGTTGTTTCAAACCGTCCCCTGTTATACTGGAGATGGCTTTGGGCGACCCCTGAACTTGAGAGCTATAGGGAAGACTTGCGGGATTTGCTAGCCAGAGGGGGTGTGTGCAAGATCCCGTGGTTGAAGCACATCCAATGCCTCGCACAGAAACTGGGTAGGGGGGACCTTTGGTCCTCCCCAGAGGAGGCTTGTGCCTTGCTCCCGAGAAAGGTATTGGGTATAGCACTGAAAGAGTACGGGAGGGCTCTCTTATCAACAAATCCGACCCTGGGCAGGCTCACTAATGCCTTCCTAGAGATCAAGGCCCACCCTTCTTTTGAAAGATTCTTAGATCAAATCCAGCCACCCTGGCCAAGAAACTCTATCTCCAGTTTAGGCATGGTACACTTCCTCTAAGGGAAACTACAGACAAGTGGACAAAAACACCACTTCCCACAAGTACTTGCCCAGGATGTGAGGCTAGCAGAGAGACAGATCTCCACGTTATGCTCTTCTGCCCCTCTTACTCTAGGGCAAGAACCAAGTGGCTGGTCCACTGCTGTCGGCTCAGAAGTATAAGAGACTACAGAGAGGCTTTCAGACTCTTCAAATCAGATTTGTCTTTTATGTTTGTTCTTGCTACCTCTAAATTTCTTTTGTCGATGTGGTTTATAAGGTGCGCGATTTTAAAGGGTCTCAAAAAGGTATAACCTGGGTGGCCCTCTTTTTATTTACCTTGTGTGGTGGGTCAGTTTGTGAATTGTGTAGGATAGAGAGACACTAACGCGCGTTTTAACCTAAGTACGCTGCTTCCTGAGGTCTTCTTATGAGCTTTTTATATCTATTTATTAACTTATTTGTACATATTATTGTTGTGTATGAAGTGATATCTATGTCTTTTATATGGTTTTTAACCGAGAATAAAAGCTTTTGACTGACTGACTGGTAATCTTGCTTAGGGCACCCACTAATCTAGTCTTGTCTCATGTTTACAGAACTAATAATGAACGTTGCTCGGGATGGTTTTCATTGAACATAAATAGCTTTTATTACTGAAAGTTTGGAGACACCCTGGTTTAGAGGCCTTCCCTACAGCTGTACTGGACAGCCACTATAATGCCAGAGGCCTCCGACCAACGCATGAATCTCTGCAGGACTATCCGTCCAACATTTCTCACAGTGGAGGCCAGTAGAGAAATCATATGTTAGCAGCCCAAGTCTTGTCTATTGCCCTTCTTAAAAACAGGTATGATATTCGAGTGTGCCATGAACTCAGTAGCTTTGAGCAGACAGCAAAATTTAAAACATTAATGTTGACAGTTGCCTAAAACTCTGGCCTGGCCTCATATAAGTCCATCGGGCCCCATCCAGGCCAGGGCTTTATTGCCAGGACTTTGAGCAATGCCCAAAATAACTTCCTCTAATTTTAATGGGACAATGTGAGGTTTGCTACATGCAATAGCCGCTCAATAAGTAGCAGCTTAAGAATTTGAGCCATAGATTGATTTAAAGTGTGGCACCCACTTGTCAGCTGAGATATTAGTTCCTAGGCCATCATGCTGTCTGATGAGTGGAAAGAAATTTGACAATATTCCAGAAACCACAGTATTCCTCACTCCCCAGGCATTATTTAGTTTGTTCCATGTGCCCTTTAGAATGTCCTGCTTTCTCACTGTAACTGTCCGTTTACATTCAGCTCTTAGTAGAGGGATATCAGCACTGTTCCTTGGAACTTTGTTAAGTGCATTCCGTAAGCATGTATCAGTGACCCTATAGGTGCTACTAAACCATCTTGTGTCCAAGTTATGTTTATGAGTAAATGGAATCATACAGAATTTTTAAATATTTTCCCCTAAGGTAACAAATGCATTACAAAATCCCCAAATAGAGCGGGTTCAATCAAAAGGTGTTCCATAAATAAGGTTAGATTGAACTTAACAAAGGTTGCGAATAAATGGTTAGTGGCTATTGCCTACCATTTAAGGTGGAGCCATTTATCCACCAGAGCCAGGTCTGTGGGCCCTGTACAAGGAGACATGGAATCTTGGCCTGGGACCCTAACTGTTGGGGTTCTGATCACTGAAACAGTTTTCCATGGTATCCCCGTTACAATAAATGGAAACAGAGGCTATGAGATAAGAATCAGTTGATTATGCTGCCTCTGTCGCACCCAAAGAAAGTGAGAATTTGGTTATCCACACCTCTTACAATTTCAATATTACATAGCTCATAATTTAACAACTTCCTATACAATTTTTCCCCTCTGGAGCCCATGTTCCTTGTTGGGTAACCGGACCCTCAATTAGCCATTACATTTCTACGTGTCCCATTTTTAATTACTATACAGCCTACCTTTTTGGCTAAAAGTCCTACGTAGGTGAGACATTAATATTTAAAATATTGTCAGGTCAAGCTACAGGGTTAAACTGCAACGGTAGACCAGAAGACATGTTTGTCTTATTACATCAGTGGAGGGAGCAAGAATTGCTGTAGTCGAAATGCAACTTTTAACTTTCGATGGCATAGATGTATTTTTGAGGGGATTATAAAACGAAAATGTGCTCGAGAAAATTTGTGTAGATGAAATTTCACCAATTACAAAAGTTGTACACTTTGCAAAAAAGTGTGAATAGATGAAAATAACTTAAAAACATGGCCTGCAAAAGATATTTCACACAAGAAGTTTTCTCTCAGTAAAAATCTCCCATAAAAATTAGGTTTGCATAAAATTTTCCTTCATGAACCTTTCCAAAGAACAGATTATCTCAATTATAAGGTAGGAAATCAAAAGGGAGTAGGCCGGCATTTAAGGTGGGTGTGAAAGGGTAAGCAGAGGGATGAATTAAAACCCAAACTGACATAGAGATGTATGAGTGGCTGTTCTATTTAAAAAGCACAGAGTATGTGGGGGCCGAAGGGGACCTAGTAGCGTAGCAAGCATGCATTTTGCGCTCACGCAAGCAAGGAAGTATAGTAAAATGCAGCCATAATATGGGTGCAGTGGGCCCTTAATTCCACTCAGCCTTGGTGCCACTGTACCTGCTTCCCTAATAGAGGAAGGTTTCAGAAGGGGAGCAGAAAGTAGGCCAAAACAGGAGTTTGTGCAGAAGAAGGGTCTTATTTATGAGCACCTGCGTCACTTTTGCGCCAACGTTGCGTCACTTTCTGTGATTTATTTATTTATTTTATTATTTTAGAAGTTTTCTATAGCGCTGGCCAGAACCGAGGATATCGGAGCCCTTTACAGTGGATTTGGAGAAGACAGGTATAGAACAATATAGCAAAGATAGATTCATACATGTTCAAAGATTAACAAAATTGTCTGGCGCCTGCGATGCGACTTTGAGGTGGCACCTTTGAGGTAGTCAGAGTTTCAGGGTGTGCTGTTGAGGTAGAGTTCGGGAATGCACGGTTGAGGTAGAGGATTTTTAGACGGCTCTTGAATTCTGGAAAGGAAGGGGTAGTTCTGATGTCCACAGGGATGGAGTTCCAAATTTTAGGAGCGTTGCCAGCAAAAGAGCGGGCTGCAGTTTTTTGTTTCCGGGTTTTCAGGGGGATGAGTAGGAGGGAGTTTGAACTTCTGAGACTTCTGGATTGGCCGGCTTTCTTGAGCTTGGAGGCTAAGTATTCCGGTTTTCCTGTGTGCAAGGCTTTGTGTGTAAGGCAGGCCGTTCTGAAGCTAGCGCGCATTTCCACTGGGAGCCATTTTAAATCTCTGAGTGCGGGAGATATGTGGTCGAATTTCTTTGCACCGGAGACCATTCTGGCAGCTGCATTGAGGGTCGTTTTGAGTGGCGCTAGGTGGGATAGGGCTGTGCCTGATAGGGTTGCGATCCCATAGTCCAGTCTGGATAGAAGCAGTGCTTGGGTGACTTGCTTGAGATCTCTCTGCGGAATGTGTGGTTTAATTTTGTTGAGGAGCTTCAGATTGAGGAAAGCGCTCTTAGCAGAGTTCTTGATGTGGTTCGTCATTGATAGTTTGTGATCAAGGGTGATTCCAAGTGATTTTACCGAGTTAGTCAGAGTGAGATATCCTTTGAGAGCATCGATAGCTTTCACCCATTCAATGATTTGTGGGTTGTCCTCCTTGCTAGAGATGAGGAGGATCTCGTTTTTTTCTTGATTGAGTTTAAGGTGGTTCATCGCTAGCCAGTCTTGGACTTCTTTGAGAGTGTTGTTGAGTCTAAGAATGTCATTAAATGAGGAGGTTTCTATGTAGATCTATGTGTCTTCTGCATAGAGATGGAAAGGGATGTTGGCTTTTTTCAGTATGGTGGTGAGGGGTACCATATATATGTTGAACAGTTGAGGAGAAAGAACAGATCCTTGGGGGACCCCTCAGGTCACTGGGAGAGGGTCGGATGTGAAGGATTTGATTTTGACTCTTTGGGAGCGGTTCTGAAAGAAGGAGGAGAACCATTGCAGGACCACATCGTCCGCACCTACTCGTTCTCTGAGGGCCTTGATGAGCAGCCTGTGGTCTACCGTGTCAAAGGCCGCTGACAGGTCTAGGAGGATGAGTAGGCAACAATAATCTGAATCAAGGGAGTTGCGGATGTCATCCACTATGTTCAGGATTGCGGTTTTGGTGCTATAGCCTTTTCTGAAGGCTGATTGGTTGTGGTCTAGAAGGTTGATGTTGTCGATCTGATTGTTTAGTTGGCGTAGTACACATTTTTCTAGTATTTTGGCTAGGAAGGGCAGATTGGAGACTGGTCTAATGTTGTTCAGGTCGTTAGAGTCTAGGCCTGGTTTCTTCAGAAGTGGTGTAACCTGGCCGACTTTGAGGCAGTCAGGGATGATGCCGGTTTTTAAGGAGCTGTTGATGATTTCACACCAGAGTGGAGCAAGGGTGAGTTTCAGGTCTTTGGCCATTTGGGAGGGGATGGGATCAAGGTTGTGCAATGAGGGTTTGGAGGATGAGATTGGCTTGAGGATCTCGGCTTTGTGGATGTGGTCAAAGGAGGACCAAGTGATTGAGGAAGGATCTCTAGAGGTGATTTCTGTTGCTGTTAGGTCGTTATTGCCATGAGGATGAGGGTTGATGTCGAGAGATAGTTCGATCTTGGCGATTTTTTCATTGAAGAAGGTGGCAAAGTTATCACATAAGGTTTTGGAGGGCTGGGCATGGATAGTAGATGGCTTGGATGTTTGTTTTTTGATGATGTCAAAGAGTTCTCTTGGTCTTGTGATGTATTCCTATAGGTTCTGAATCGATCCCCCTATTCCTGACCCTATTCTGGTTAGCAAACTAACAAGTTAACTAAGTAATCAGCCCATGAGGCAGAAAACCCCCATGATGCAGATACCGTTATCTGACGCAGTCAGACTACGGCACAGGAACGTGTTATCTGATTAGGTCATAACGCTTGCGATCTAATTAGACAAGCGATATTCCTCCAGCCCCTGATAAGGCATACGGAGTTCTCATAACAAATCAAACCTATGACAACCTGGGCAAAACCCTGCGGCCATTGTTTTGATTTCACCGAGAACTTCAGTAAAAGAATGTGCTAACGAGCAAGTCGTATGACATCCTTATTGACGTATCTATGTCCATCCTTACGTCAATCTCGGCACCTTAAAGGTATAAATATTACCGATATTGCCCTATGCAAACACACGCGTGGTGACGAGACGGAGCAGCCATACTTGCCGAAGCGAAGAGCAGAGCAGACCCCGCTGGCGCAGCCCCGCCTTTCTGACGCGCTGAGAGAAGCTGCTTTCTCCTGCCGAGAAATCCAGCACCGGCGTTTCTGGGTAGCCCTCGCAGGCAGCCTGGAATATCGAGACGAGAGATACCATCCCTCATTCAACCTAGATTCCAGGTACAGAACTGAATAACCCCTCACAGAGAATTCTTTAGTTATTCACTTGGCAAAAACAAACTTAACTTAAACTGTAACTATCTATTCCCGCCCACGCATTAGACTTAGGTCAGGTACACGGGGTAGGCGTATCTAGAAACACCAGTTGAGTACGTTTAGTCAAATGTATATGTGTATGTAATATATTTTATTCATTTTAAACATCTTATGGCTTAGAAACCATATCAATGTTTTTACAGTATTATTTTATACTGCTGCTTTTAATGTATGCACTTTACTTAACTATAAGTACTGCAATAATATCGATCCATTTCTCTTGTATGAGAAAAGAGACTGATCAATAAATAACACCTTTTTATTGAACACGCCCGTCTCTTCCTTTTCTCTACAATCTGATGAGACTAAGAATGCACGTACTGACTGAGTAAAATAAATTGCCTTTTGTTCACATGACTCTCGAGATATACTCTTGATTAGGGGAGAGCAAAGTTGTCATGTTCTATGGTTGTCAGAAACTAAATCCCTTCTTGTCTAATCAGGGAAGTTAAGTCCTCCTTGAACATTCGAGAAAGTTTCTAGTGAACTCTGAGCTAAGCTGGCAAACCCAAAACTTTAAGTCTAGTATCGACAGTAGTAGACCTAGTTAACGTCTGGTCTAGGCCTTTACTGCTGTAGGTATTATTCCAATGCGCAGAGCCTATTGGGATGATAGGAACTACACTACATGGCGCCCAACGCGTTTGGAAAGGGCGATAAAACTAACGTAAGACATTTAGAGTAACTCAGTCGTGCTTTCTCATTCAGACCCCTTTTCCCAAATACTCCAAAGACGTCCGGAGTGGGTGAAAGGTTATATCCGCCAGACCTCGCAGGAGGGAACTCCTATGTATGGTTCTTGGTACAAGTCAACGTTGAAGGATACACTGTTCCAAAATATTGTGCATCTAATCTTTCGTTTCCATAAAAAACCTGATCTGCAAACAAAAGAAATAACCATCCTGTCGGTAAAATGGACAGTGATGAAGAAAGAGAGGCAGTTAGATTAGCAACTGAACTCGCAGCAGCTGATGCTACCATGCAGGCAGCAGACGAGGATATAATACTCATCCCGGTCATTAAAAGGAAATCTATAACTTTAAAACTTATAGAAAATGGACTGACACCTAGGGGTGGTACAGTCATATTCGTAATTGAGGCACACGAATATCGGCAGACAGAGGTATACTATTCATGGATACATTTTCCGGCAGCAAATGCTGTAACAAAGTACTTCCACTATTACAAAATAGAGGAACCTCCTGAAACGTACACTCCTTTCGAGGAGGTGGAAGTACCACTCAAATTTCAAGAGCATTTGCTCTTATTTGATGGCGCCCTAAAACATAATAATCACATCACCAGGCTCGGTCCTTTAGGTAGACCAGGAGCAACGTGGCCGGTCCTAGCCGGATACACACCACATCCAGACATCGATGGGATGTCTGCACCAAACATTTTAACACAGCTAAAACAACTAATAAAAATACACAGACAATTAGTCCAATATGTGATGTGGACTTCAACAATTCAGCCAGCGATTAAACTCCCACAGCTGACCCCTCACCAGGGGAACACAAATAAAATTACACCACAGAACATCCAGTCCTGCCTAGGTAAAGTACCGGCTAAACGGGAACAAATACCATTTTGGCTAGCGCAGAAAATCACCCAAATAGAGGCGGTGTTTCCAGACACCACCCCGCTAGAAAAGCACAGGATTCTGACTATCTGTCTTCCAATGGGAATCGCACCACACATTGAGGACTGTGACACTTGGGGTACAGTCTTTGCTTCCATCTACACAAAAACGCACGGTGTTCCATCCATTTCGGTAATACCAGATGTGCTAAAACAAATTCAAGATGAATATGGTCCTGAACCCGCTTTAACTCTTGGTATGAAATTACTAAAAGACTTCAAGCAGGTCTCGGCTATACTATTAGCCAACATAAAAGGAGAAGCAGCAAACGTGGCGATCCGCCAGAGGTTAAAAGAGACAGATATAGCAGACCAACCAGTTGAAATTGCCAGAATCATAGAAAAATCCTATGAGGAACTAGGTAGAGATAGTTTAGGTGGAATACCAGTAAAACCGCAACTGATTGAAAGTCCTGAAAAAATATTTTTTAATAATAATTCTACATCACCAAAAAAGAACTGGGATGGAAACAAACAATCCAATCCTAAAGAAAAGAAATTCCAGTCCCGAGGAAGGTCTCCTAGGCGAAGAGAAAAATCTCCGAACCAAAGACACAGGTCACCTCAGAGTGACCCCTCTGGGAAAAGATATAACCTTAGAAATAGGGATAATATTAAAAAGCCTGATAGATATCAAGACATTGATACACGTCCCTCTCAATCTTTTCAGACTTCCTCGCAGAAATCGGAAAGAAGAGGACGATCAGAACAAAGAGAAGAGCACACCAAGTCCAAAGACAAGGAACCTGCTCAGCTAAAAAAGAAATTACAATTTCCAAAAAAGAAGGTAGCCAGTATCAAGGTAGTTAACAATGCCGAGAATACTGAGGACACAACTGAAAAACGGAGAATGGGCTCAGACAATGCTAGACAGCGCAGCAGAAGTGAGCATAGCTCGCAAAGTCCTTATGAATCATCTGGAGACAGTGGACACGAATGAATATCTTCAAGTGGAAACTGCGGACACCAGAGTTAGCAAACCTCACAAAATATACGAAATAACATTGCGTATAGAGGGAGATAAGACTAGGAAAATAAGGGGACTATTTTGGGATAATCTCTCCAAGGGCTATGATATCCTTCTAGCTGAAAAAGACTGGCCACCAGAGTTTGTCAGGGAGTGCCCTCATGGCGAAGAAGTAATTATGCCTGCCTTCTCAAATCATATCCCAATTCATAAAAAATACACACTTGCCAGAAAGTGGGCAGTAGCTCTAGCTCCTGCTTTATATAAAAATCACGTGGGATGGGATGAGGACTCTCCTCCTCACAAAATCCAGTTAAAATCACAACCTACTGCACAAAGGCAGTACCCAATTAAGCAAGAAGCTAAAAAACAGGTAAATGAAATACTAGATCAGCTAGAATACCAGGGGGTGATTGAAACTTGCACCTCACAAATGAACAACCCTTTGTTTCCGGTCTCCAAACCAGACAATTCATATCGTCTAGTTTTGGATTACCGACACCTTAACACATGTTGCAAGACCTTTGCAGTGCAAAACTCACATAGTGCTGCACTAATGAATAACATAGTGCGCAAAAAATACAAAACAACATTGGACATCTCTAATGGATTCTTTTGTCAAAACATAGCACCAGAGAGCAGATATTTAACTGCATTCTCAATAAATGGCACTCAAAAACAATTCTGTCGGTTAGCCCAGGGGTACAAGAACAGCCCGGGAGTATTCTCAGCGAGAGTAACAGAATTACTACAACTATATGATGATGAAGCATTATCTTATGTCGATGACATTTATTTAACGGATGATGACTTGGAGACTCACTTGAAAAGAGTGAACACCATAATACTTGGGTTCGCTGCAGAGGGTTACAAATTCAACTTTAAAAAATCCAGAATTGCCCATCTGACAGTCCTGTTCTTAGGATATGAATTATCAAGTGAAGGTAAAAGCCTGGCTGACAATTTCCTAGAGAAATGTGCCGTAATCCAAGCACCTAGAACACTAAAAAACCTACAGTCGATTCTAGGCTTCCTAAACTTCGGAAGAACATACATTGCAAATTACGCAGAAAGGGTCAAACCCCTTTATGATCTGATAAAACCAGATTTTAAAAGATCTAATTGGACTCAAATACACACAGAAATTTTGAGATCTCTACAAACAGACATGCTAATTAAAACAAAATTAGAAACACGTGATAACACACGCAATCTTGTGATTCGAGTCATCCCAGGGAGATGCGGATTCACATACCTGACCTCTAATGAGGGAGAAAAGGTACCAATTGCATTCAAATCACACTTGTACACAGAAGCTGAACAGAAATTCAGCAACAAAGAAAAAATTGTTCATGCAGTTCAAACCGCAATAGCTAGAGAAAAAGATCAAGCTGACGGTAGACATATCACAGTCAGAACAGCAGAATCAGCCTTTGAGGCACTAACAACACCGTGTAATTTACCAACAACAACATTGAATCCAGAATGGATACAATGGGTGAATTCAATCACAACGGACAAAGTGTACTACTACTTTGATCCAGAACTAGAAGAATTAAAAAATCTAGATTATGAAAAGACATTTCCTCTGCCAATCGATATTCTGCCTTTACGACATTACGCCTGTGTAATTTATACAGACGGACATGCTCAACCCCCCGTTTGGGGCGAACAGGCATACAACCCCACATGTGGGATTACAAAAGAAGTGTGGCGCGGAGGTAAACTAAAACCTCTATTAACAAAAACACACTCAGTAGAAACTAATTCAGAACAAAAAACTGAAATATTAGCTTTGAAAATGGCGCTAGATAATGCGGATCGCGAATTCCCGATACTTATAGTGTCAGATTCATATTACTGCGTCAAATCATATAACAAGGATTTGCAGACATGGATTCGAAACGGTTACAAAGATGATACAGATGCACCAATAAAGCAGAAATTGCTCTGGGAACAAATAGCTCTTTTACAAAAAGAACTACCAAAGACTCACGTGACACACTCACTGAGTCATCAGCGTGATGGCGTTCACGTTGCAGGGAATTCATTGGCTGAGACAGCCACAGCGGCAGCCACTAAGTCGGCTCCCGTAGTTCGAGAAAAGCGTACATTAAAATACATTGACGGTGAAACAGTGCTGGCAGTGAAAACGTCATCAAAAGGCGACTGCTCAGCGTTACCGATCAATTATCCACTCAATTATACATACATAATCGATGCAAACTCCGTCCCTTTTGCTCGAATCCCTGGTGTGGGGGATAGGGTGATTCCAAACATGGACAGGAGAAACTTGTTAATCGCAGACGCACATATGGGCGAGGGTCTCAGACACCTCAAACTAAAAGATTCTCTGGAAGAATTACAATCACGGTACTGGTGGCCAGGCATGAGCCTGCGTCACACCATGTTTGTAAAAAACTGCCCAAACTGCAACAGAGATCGCAGTGGGGAGAAAAACAGTTTAATACCTCGTCGTTTTTCTCCAGAAAAAAGCAAGAGTAAAAAAGAAGGCTTGCAATTAACATATACAGGCTAGTTTCCACTTATAATGTAGATCACCAGCACTCGGCTGACGTCTGGACTGTTATACAAAGATTTGCGAGTCTAAATGGCATATACGCTAAGAGCATGCTACGTTTGACCATTGTCTTCACTCTAGCCGAACAGCCTGATGGGAAACATGACCAAATGAGCATAGCCCAGCGGGAATCTTCTCACTTCCTTCCTGGGATGGTGTAAAGAAAAAACCAAGGCATAAAGCAATCTATAGCGGAAAGGATATTAGGTTCGGGAGCTGGGTGGGTCAAACATCTAATAAGTGTCCAACGTAGTCTAAATAACTTGCCAAGAAATTCTCTGAAGGGATTCAGTGCGTACGAATTATTATTTGGAACTAGGATGTTGATCTCTGACATTGATAGTCAGACTTCAGTGGTAGAAGAAAAAAGCTTTGATATCAAAGACCGTTTGGCTATTTTGCAGGACTTAAACAAAACAAGAAAAGACCTGAGCAACATAAAGTTGAAACAACAGCCAACAACCACTGAAGAACCACCACCTGTCCCAGCAAGACCTGTCTGGATTCCAAAAGTCGGGGATCTAGTCAGGGAGAAGATCGCGGTAAAGAAGGAATTTGGGCCTTCTTACAGAAAAGCAGTACCTGTCTTGTCTGTCAACGGGACAAGATCAGTTGTGCTACCGCCACTTGCTGGAAAAAAGGAGAACCGAGTTGTATCCATCGACCTGGTAAAACCACAACATGTGGCCGATAACAAACAGTAGGCCAAGTGGACTCCCAATAAGTAGCAGAACACCAAGGTTTGCTACCAGTACAGAGGTCCTAACGAAGAGGCTCATCACATTCGAAACGCCTACAGAAGAACAACAAGGACTATGCAGCAATGCAATAGAACTCAGACCTCTGAAAACCCAAATAAAAACATTTAGCAGTGACACACCAATCTATAATGAAGTACCAAGTGAAAATGCAAGAAACAGAAATCCTGAACCAATTGGAACAATTGACAGAACTGCATCCGGCTACTTCATAAACTTCGATGATTCCTCTGAAGGCTTCAGTGAATCAAAGACACAGCCATCATCAAAAACCTTTAAAGATAAAGCTAAAGAACTTTTGAAACAACTGAAAGAAACATATCTGATTTCCCCATGGATTGAATTTTGGGTGGGTTTTGGTGCATTTATCCTCATACTTTGGCTCATCATGATACTAACTTTGGGACGCTTCATTGAGGGAAAATATGCAAAAATGGACACAGCAAGTCAGAAAATCAACTTGATCCTCAAACCACACACATCTTCACACGTCGAGAAAAGAGAACTTTCTTCAGCCAACTTCACAGCCAATCCTATACCGGGTGGGGTAGCATGGGACAACACTGACTATGAAATTTATGGTCCGGTCGAAATCCTGAAATATCCACACCAAATTAAGATCTCCTTGAGTGACTTTGCAAAACCAAGCTCATTTGCTGATGATTGGGACTTCGAAAGCATTAATAATATGATGTCTGACTTGGTAATGTCTGCTAAATTTACCAAACATGATTATTTGCAGGGTTCTACAAATTATGATAGTATGTACTGTTATAACCACTATGGTAACCATTTTTTACATAGATCTGCACAACCTAGAAATGTTTTAAATTATAATCAATGGGAACATTGTGCAACACCTCCAAAAGGAAGCTCAAGGACCTTCTATGACAAATATTCATACTTTTCAGGTTTTAACACAAGTAATGCTGAAGCATTCTATTTTAAATTGTCAAACAAGACAGGGACAAAAACAATGATAACCAACACAAAATTGATATATTCCGACTCATTCTTTGAACAAATGAATACTTTTGGTTTCAATTATTGGGACAAAAATGTTGAATTGAAAAGTGTTTGGGGTACAAAAGATTGGCAAGTGCAGGGCATAGAATCTTTGTTTAGAGCCTGCATGATCCCAGAACAAATGATATTTTTAAATGACACTGTTCAACAAACTACCTGTCTTGGCCTAGCCAAAATCAAAGATTTAAATAAACCGTCTATTCCAAAGCCAACAATGTTTAGCAACACTTCTACAGATGAAGAAATAGACGTAAACAATATATTAAACCAAAACAGAACACATCCTGATTGGAAACAGTGGTTGATCTGGCCCACAGATACTAATAACTGTCAAGACAGATTCCTGAACAAAACACAGGGGTTCAAAATGACCAGGCCAGACCCTAGATATCCCCAAAGACATCACCCAGGGATAATAACCACCTACAGTGTGGGCAAATTATGCCTCCAATGGCTACAAACTTCCACACTGGCAGAAATTAAGCAACACCTAACCTTACTTACTGATGGTGCTGACTTGCGTGATTTTATAATGGGACCACGCAAACAGCGTCAAAAATGTTTCATAGCAGCCTCTGTATATGCAGCATACAATGAGGCCTGAAGGTTACTCAAATTGAAACAGCAGAGAGAATACGGGAAATTGACCGTATTAATTTGGAAAAATCACTTTCTGTAGTGGACAATGGGTTAATGACTCTGTCCACCAGAATTTTCTCTTTGGACAGCATTGTGTCTTCAGCAATCGACATATTGTCGCAAGACTTACTGTTATTACAACACGGTCAGTCACAATTGCGCTCTATAGTACAGCTTGGCTGGATGTTACAAAATCTGCGTTCAGGCTATGTGCCTTGGCGTTTAATCAACACAACGTCACTATTCCAAATCTTTAACCTTACTGATAGACAAATCAGTATGGCACAAAAGGGTGCTGATTACACAATCTTGAGCATTGAAAAACTAGAAAGATTACCAGTGACAATGTCAGAACGACCTGTCAGTGAATGGATAATACATGGGATAATAAATATTCCAATCTCAACCTTCAGGTTTCAATACTGCCAAAAATATATACAGGCTGGCATGTACGAGAAATTGGGAAAGGGGTACCTTAAAACAACATGGAACCTGCCCTATTCACATGCATGTGTCAGTAATAAAGGACAGAAAGTGTTTCTTAGTGGCAACAATTGTGCGATGTCACTAAGTGGCACACTTCTGTGTAACGGAATTAGTTTGCATGGAGCCTGTGAAGGGAATTCATACAACCTTTCATGTCACCAGCAAGGCGCACCTGCAACAGAAATAGAACAATTCTTTCAAAGACTCTATAATGGGAGTTACATTCTAATTGTAGACCGCAGATGTTGTAGTCTTATGCCCGGGACTCCTTATCTAGTAACTACGACTGCGAAGGTCAAGTGCTGTGGACGCTCGTTGTTCCCCAGCTCCTTTCCAGACAGGGAGGCAAGGGCATGGCCCAATTTGAAAATTACTTCTATTCGAATAGATACTTTAAGCAGAATGAAAACAGTGCTTCTTCAGACGCCTACAAGGCTCTCGTCATCAAAAGAAACATATGATCTACAAGTCGCAAGGACGACTGCAGAGATACATTCATTGTTATCAACTAATTCCCCCATACATTTCGCGGAAATTCTAAACGAAATCTTAAATATTTCTGATACCAATGGGGTCTCAAAGGTATTTAAGACAGTATTTTCGATGGCATTAACACCATTCAAAGCCATACTGGGTATTTTTCCAGATTTCGTCCATTCGATTTTTGGCGGACTTCCACTGATCTTGGGACTAATTGCAGGAATCCTATTCTTGGTCCTTATTTTTCGGTATGGCAACCCATGTCACAGAGAAAACTCTTGCGACAAGGGAAGAAACAATCCTAGCCATTGGATACCGGGACCGGATATCAAAAATCCTGGGACTCTCCCGGCTTAGAGACCTGAACATGACTTGGTTTCTATCATTTCGACCAATGTGGCAAAGATGTGTTTTACCTGTATTAAGATGTCTGCTATGCGGAGAAGAATGCGTGTTAGACACCTGTCTGACGCTACAATCGGATGCGCCAATGGATGCAGAAACATTGTTGAGCCCGATCAAGGTTCACGCTTTGTGCTGCCCTCAAAGGCTACCAATCCTGATGACGGCATTCGTGGAAGCTTCACCACTACGATTGATGGGTAGTGAAGTTCAAGATGAAAGCAGCATCGATCAGGTACGACCTTCTGTCAGCAATGCAAATCAGAATGTCAATGGAGAAAATCATGCGCACGAATGCATGGTTACACCTATTTCCGAGTTAGTGGAACTTTCCCAGGAAGCTGTTGACAGCTTTTTCGAAAGCCTAAATGATATGATGTTCTCACCAGAGCAGAAATAGAGACTTTTGAGCAAGCTCGCACACGGCGTTCCCTGAATTCGGCCTTCAACTTTAAAAATAAAGTCACATGAACAATTTTCCCTCCAGTTCACGGACAGCAAGTTTTTCAGCAGCCCCAGAATATGTTTGCATATTTTCCGGGACACTATCTTCTGCTTAAAGTAAGAACTATTCTTAGAGAACTAAGGTTTCTAAATTTTAGATAGTTTATAGACATTAGCTGCCCGCTGGTATGTTCACATATATATATTTTATTCTGTGATGGAATGGTCTCGAACTTTTTTTCTGTATTTTTATGTGTAAATTTTCATATACCGAATAGCAATAATGTATACAAATGCGATTACTTTGGCATTATTCTACAGCTTGAGTGCATACAATACATATGACTGCAATATTTTTCCGTATATTTGAAAATTTCCAAATACGTTTATGTATTTTGGGGTGGTAAGGTATACACTATACTCTATAGTATGTTGTACTATGTTATACTATGCATAGATTAGTAAATATGACCATAGTTAGCGTGGAGTGGGTGTGATGTATTCCTATAGGTTCTGAATCGATCCCCCTATTCCTGACCCTATTCTGGTTAGCAAACGAACAAGTTAACTAAGTAATCAGCCCATGAGGCAGAAAACCCCCATGATGCAGATACCGTTATCTGACGCAGTCACACTACGGCACAGGAACGTGTTATCTGATTAGGTCATAACGCTTGCGATCTAATTAGACAAGCGATATTCCTCCAGCCCCTGATAAGGCATACGGAGTTCTCATAACAAATCAAACCTATGACAACCTGGGCAAAACCCTGCGGCCATTGTTTTGATTTCACCGAGAACTTCAGTAAAAGAATGTGCTAACGAGCAAGTCGTATGACATCCTTATTGACGTATCTATGTCCATCCTTACGTCAATCTCGGCACCTTAAAGGTATAAATATTACCGATATTGCCCTATGCAAACACACGCGTGGTGACGAGACGGAGCAGCCATACTTGCCGAAGCGAAGAGCAGAGCAGACCCCGCTGGTGCAGCCCCGCCTTTCTGACACGCTGAGAGAAGCTGCTTTCTCCTGCCGAGAAATCCAGCACCGGCGTTTCTGGGTAGCCCTCGCAGGCAGCCTGGAATATCGAGACCAGAGACGAGAGATACCATCCCTCATTCAACCTAGATTCCAGGTACAGAACTGAATAACCCCTCACAGAGAATTCTTTAGTTATTCACTTGGCAAAAACAAACTTAACTTAAACTGTAACTATCTATTCCCGCCCACGCATTAGACTTAGGTCAGGTACACGGGGTAGGCGTATCTAGAAACACCAGTTGAGTACGTTTAGTCAAATGTATATGTGTATGTAATATATTTTATTCATTTTAAACATCTTATGGCTTAGAAACCATATCAATGTTTTTACAGTATTATTTTATACTGCTGCTTTTAATGTATGCACTTTACTTAACTATAAGTACTGCAATAATATCGATCCATTTCTCTTGTATGAGAAAAGAGACTGATCAATAAATAACACCTTTTTATTGAACACGCCCGTCTCTTCCTTTTCTCTACAATCTGATGAGACTAAGAATGCACGTACTGACTGAGTAAAATAAATTGCCTTTTGTTCACTCGACTCTCGAGATATACTCTTGATTAGGGGAGAGCAAAGTTGTCATGTTCTATGGTTGTCAGAAACTAAATCCCTTCTTGTCTAATCAGGGAAGTTAAGTCCTCCTTGAACATTCGAGAAAGTTTCTAGTGAACTCTGAGCTAAGCTGGCAAACCCAAAACTTTAAGTCTAGTATCGACAGTAGTAGACCTAGTTAACGTCTGGTCTAGGCCTTTACTGCTGTAGGTATTATTCCAATGCGCAGAGCCTATTGGGATGATAGGAACTACACTACAGTCTGTTTTTTGCCTTGTCCTGCCCGTTGCAGAAGAAGTTTGTTTTTTCGCTATTGATATGTTTCTTGTATCTTCTTCTTACTGATCTGAGTTCCTCACAACGGCTGGAGGAGGGGTTCTTTCTCCAATGACGTTCTGTGGCTCTGAGATGTCTTCTTTCCTCGTTGATGTCCTTGTTAAACCAGGTTCTTGACGGGATGTTCCTAGGTTTTTTTTGTTTTAGGGGTGCCAATTGGTCTAGGATGGTGGACGTGGTAGTGTTGTAGTGTGAGGTAAGTTCAGTAGCTGAGAGGCCTTCCGCGGAGATTGGCAGGGAGGAGGCTATTCTTTCTTCTAGTTCAATCTTGTTGATTTGTGATAGGTTCCTGGACCATGTAGGGGGGGCTGTGATGGGTGGATGGGACAGGATCTGTTGCGTGAGGTGGAATAGGATTAGGTGATGGTCTGACCAATCTACCGGAAGGATATGGTCTATAGAGATTGCATCATGTTGGGCGATGATGGCGTCCAGGATTGCCCCTTTGTTGTGGGTCTCTTTTGAGCATTGTTAGGTAAGGTTGTTGGATTGTAGAAGTTCGTTTAGGGGTTTTATTGTGGCACTGTTCTCTTTGTTCCAGTGGAGGTTAAGATCACCTAGAATGAGGCTGTTGGATTCTCTGAGAGAGCAATGGGCGATCAGGTCTAATAGTTGTTCAGTGAACATGGCGTTGTTGCCAGGGGGATGATATAGTAGGTGGCATTGCAGTAGATTGTTGTTGGTGGATTTGATGTTGGTAGTAAGGCATTCAAAGGAGTTGTAGTTAAAGGTATCGGTTTCGACCACTGATAGGTTGTTGTTGTGGATAATAGCCACGCCTCCGCCTTTTTGGTCCTTCCTATCTTTATTGATGATGGAGAAGCCCGGGGGAACAAGCATATCTAGGATAGGTTGGGAAGAGTCGTTTAGCCAGGTCTCGGTGATGAATGCTACGTCTATGTTATGGTTGGTAGCTCTGTAAAATGCTTAGTGGCAGATCTGCAGTTTATGAGCATGCAGTTGGTCCGGGGAGAGTCTTTTTTTATTGGTTCGGTAGGGATGGTGATGAGGGAGATTGGGGGTCTGGGGGGTTTGGGGACGGGATGATCATTTCTGAAACCGGTGATTACCTGTATAGTGGACTGAGGGAGGTGGGTGGTGGGTGTTGTGTAAGAGGCGGCCAGCTCGTGTGCCTCTTCCCAGGACATGGCTTTCGCCGCTCTGTTAGGTCTCCGGGGCTGGGACGCAGAGGGGGAGTGTGTGTTGGAAGGGAGTGATGAGTTAGTTGGCCTGGGGGGAGTGTGGGTGTAGGAGAGGTTGGAGTGGGTGTTAGGTGGAGGGTTGTGGAGTGTCGAGAGGTTGGTAAGGATAAGATTAAGGCCTTGTATTATAATGTGAATTTGGTTTTCGATACGGGTGACTCTTCTTGAGTGGGGAGGTGTTGCTTCTGGGTATTGTCTCTTTGGCTGGGAGAAGAGAAGCTGTGGTTGTGTTGGCTTTTGGCGTTAGTTAGGATGTCTGATTGGGTTGTGGAGTCTGATTGGGTTGTGGTCTGGGGAGGAGGAGCTGGGTGGATGGGCTGCGTTAAGCGATTATTCATGAGGGGTAGTGGGGATTGGGGATGGAGGGACTTGAGTCTGGTCTTGCGGTCAGCAGGTGCTGCTAGGAGGGTGTTCAGCATCGGGAGTGCTTCTGGTGTATGGGCTGTGGCTGAGGAAGGGGCCGTGTCTTTGTTTTCAGGGGGATTGGAGAGGGATAATGGTTGCACAGGGGTGACTGTGTTCCCTGGGGAAGGTGCCGGGAGAGTGTTCAGCGTTGGGGGCTGGTGGCCTTGGTGGGCATCAGGCGTGACAGAGTTAGTGTGTAGAGAGGGGAATAGGAGGTCAAAAATCTTCAGATTGGCGTTGTTGGCTTGGATCACGACAGTGCCATTGGAGTATATGGTCACTGAAGTGATCCTGTAGTTGGGCATGTGATTCGGGGAGTAGAATGAGAGCTTGCAGCTATGGATCATCTTAGTTGTTTTGGTGATTAGGCGTTTTTCTCTCAGGTTAGAGATCCAATAGCCTGGTCTGGCTGTGTGGAAGATGAGGTCCATTTTTATTTGACCTTTCGAGGGACAGTGGTAGACATCCGCAAAGAGGGATTCAGGGAATTGTCTGATCAGTTTGTGTTTAAGGGATTTTTTTGCCTTAGGTGTGAGGCTGGGGGGTGGGGTGATAGAGAAGGAGTTAGGTGCATGTCGTTTTATGAGGGGAGAGGAAAGGGGGTTGGAGTTGATTGTCATGGTGGAAGGCATTAAGGCTGGGGAGTCCGAGTAAGTGATCCTTGTGGAGCTGTGATGCAGCTGCGGCGTAAATAATGTGCCATGTTGAGCCATATTTACAAAGTGATGCATCTAGGCAGATGCAGCACTTTGTAAACACCTGCGCTACATTATACCTGTGTCAGGTATAATGTATGCAGCGTGGGCATTCCCCTGCAAAAAAGGGTCGTAGGAGTGGCGCAGTGAAATCGATAAGATTAGATTTCACGGCGCCACTTCTAAAACACTAATGGCAGGCTCATTGCAGACGTAAGGGTGTTGTAGGCCATTCCATGTGAAGGGACACATTGCTGGAGTTGCGTCTGTTTTCAGACACACCCCAGCAATGCACCACTTTTGCGCCGACAGATACGTCAGTAATACTGATGTATCTGTCATTCCTCATGACATGATGAGTCATAAAGTAAATATGACGCATCCATCATGTTGCAAGGAGGGCACACAGAGAAGTGTTGCATCGCTGCTTTCATGCAGCAATGCGACACTTCTCATAAGTGAGACCCGCAGTATTTAACTGAGGGCGGGAAATTAAGCTACGTGGGGGAGGTTGGTGACATACTGGAGAGACGGAGCTCTTAAGAGGAGGGAGTTAGGAATTTAAGAATAGCAGGCATTTGACTAGAGGACAGGATTGAACGAAATTTAGTCAACCGGTTAAGGGCTTTCATCCTGATAAAGAGACCCTAAAAATTAGTAGCGGACAGTAGCGGTCGGCAGTAGGAGTTACTGCAGGGCGGTGACGTGGGCAGGGGGAGGGGCAGGGTGGGGGGTAGTAATGTATGGATTACGGAGTTTTACAGGTAAGTAAACATTTAAATAAATAAAACGAATTTCATTGCGCGCACTGCATTTGGTGATGCAGTGCGCGCAATGAAATTTGTGAAAGAGAAAGTCGATATATTCAGCTTGGATGTACTTCTTGAGGATTTTTGTAGGTAGATTTAAAGATCTAAATGTGACAAGATACATATTTCTTTTATGTTCTCAGTGTTGATATGTTACGTGAAAATATATCATCAAATTTATATAAAACAAGATGCGAAATTCATGAATAACATAATGCATTTTTGAACTTCTACATTATCTGCTCTCCATATTTCGCAATATTATACTTTACCTAACATTACATACTGGGTACGTTCATTTGAGTAAAAGAAGTAGTTACTTTTACAAACGAGAGTGCTCTTAAACAACAACTTATAGTTTTTATCTGAGCAAAGATGTTTCACTGTAGGCTGTCTTACTTGGGCAAAAGAAAGTAAGCACCATTAAAAAGATAACAATACCTCACTACCATTCCGGTAGAAGGCAAGAAGTGCCTGGAGAAAAAAAAATAACAACAGCTACTGATAGCATGCATGCCTCCATCCTTCAAAAATGATGCATTTTTATAATTCAGTACAGAATATCTGCTCCATACAGGTCATTAGGCCAGCTCAAGTCTTCAAAATAAGTATACAGTCCCCAGGGCAGAATGGAAAAAGAAATATATATTATCCAGAAATAATCATCTGGATTTCACTGCTTCCCTACTTAAAGTGCCAATATATTGTGCTAAATTAGACTAAATAGATGAAGACGCTGAGAAACTTTTTAATGAATTGTAAACATATGAATATTTAGTTCGAAGTAATTCAATAAGTAACCTATCAGCTTTACGATAGCTTGCGATGTTTCTTAATTTTTTTGCACCTAATACAATGTTCTTTATGGTTGAATTATTTATACTATCAGTGAGGAAACATAATATGTAAATGGACAGGTCCTAGCATGCCTGATCTCCAATCACACTCTTTGCTGTGACTGTCTTTCGCCACACTAGTGTGCTGGTGTATTCAATACTAGGCTTTGACACACTTTCACTACATACTAGGGTGCGGGAATGCCTCCTTTCCTGACCACGCGTGCTTGACTATTCACGCCCATTATGTAGGATGTAAAGTATCAAATGTTTCCCAGGAAACCTGACTAAATGTCAAATCATATCGCCTCGAGACCTAACAGTGTAAGTTGCCCTTAATTAGTTTAATGAACATAACACACATTGAATAAAATAACATGACAGGTTATCACCAGTGTCCTATGGTTGACTCTATCTCTGTCTGCGGTGTGCCCCCACAGTTGCCAAGCACACACAGACCAGGCTCACGCTTGCTCTCACCTAGTAAGTAACCTCCAGCTGCTGGATCCTACTTACCCCTTTGTTTTGTTGTTGTTCTTCTTCATGTAGCTCTTTTTCGCGTTTCTTCCTTAAGTGTGTGTGCTGGTGCAATATTTGCCTTACACTCATCAGCTGTTTCCCTGTCCCTCCTCTGCCTTGTTCATCCTATTACCCTTCAAGCCTCTTGTCTGTACAGTTCCATACAAAGCACAAAAGGGGAAAGGTTTGATTTACCTTGGCACCACTTACATTCTGTGTCCCATCTTCTGTGGTGGGCTCTTAATGATGTACTGTTTAGACAGGCATTAAGGCACTGTTATGGTGTGAAGCACTGGTCCATTTGACAAAGTACATTTTGTACGGTGCACTCCATAGGCCTCATTATGAGAGGTCTGTTGATTGGATCAGAGGAAATCCAAAGCCACTGGGCCAGAATTCAATAGCGGTGATAAATAGCATCCAACTATAAGTTTGCTCCTGGTAATGTGAAATAATATTCGAGCTTTGGTGCTGATGCTAATATCTCCATGTCCTGGTAATTACTGGTACATACGAAGGGGTCAGAGTATATTTCTTTTTGAAGCATCAAATGTCAAATATAAACATTACGTATCTCAACTTATAACCAGTCCAATGATTTAATGCATATTTTATTTTAGCACATGGGTGAGCGGAAACTTAGCATCAATCAATAAGTTCCGGAGATTATTCATTCAGAAAAACTTGTGACGAAAAACATAGAAAAATTCCATAGAAACGAATCATATATATAACTTGTGTCCATCAAAATTAAAGCATAGTATTTGCATAGTTGTATATCAACGCGCTCTCAGTGATAAGGAAAAGGAAAAGGAGGTAGTTAGGTGGGATAGGTGTGATGGGATAAGTGTGGGGACTGGGTAAAGGTGTTGTAACCATAACACAATCACAGTAAGATTCAGTACGACCTTTACAGTCTAATTTAGATCAGTAGTTCCATATATCTCTTTAACATAGGATGTGTTTTATTCCATTTATTTTCTCCTATGTTTAGAGGAATGGTGTAGTCTGGTCTACGTTTCGACCCCGCATGGTGGAAGGGTTAGTAGAAACCTCATTCTGGGGTCTTCATCAGGACATAGATAAAACAGGAGCGCTTTATATTTGGCCATCCAGTGCCATATCCCAGTTATATCCTTCACAATAGGAACCCATGATGGTCCTACTCCAATGGTCACTGGATGGCCAAATATAAAGCGCTCCTGTTTTATCTATGTCCTGATGAAGACCACCTTAGTGTGATTGTGTTATGTACCTGATTATTGACCCAGGTCACATAGTTTTAAGGCTAACCCCGTTAAAACTTATCACTGGTAATTACTGGGCATTTTTCCACTCATAATGAAGGCCTCTATGTTTTCATACCTGAAAATAAACAAAGACATGTCGCAAAAAAGAGTGAAAATTGTCATAATATTACTTTTCGAATACATACATATGTATTTGTGGAAATGCAACTTTATTTACAGATGTACCATTAAAAGTAAATGTGGCCCAATAACACTTGATTATTAGAGCAGGTATAGCAATAAATGCACACTCACATGTTTACTACCACATCACAGCTTAACCGAGGTGGGAAAACACTGCTACACATCTCAAAGAATGCATGTTAAAATGAATATGGTAGGAAAATGCCCCCTTTTCGTGCTCTCCCCCATTACATGCTATGTGTTGTTCCTGGTTTTTGACTCTGCACACTAGGACACTGCTGTCCATGCTTAATATAAGTCCTCTGACCCCTCAAACATGTTGACATTGGCCATACTCCTGATTGGAATATTCAACTTATCTACAAGCTTCTAGTTTATGGTAGAAAAGTGTACCCAGGGCCTGGAAGTTAAATGTCAGTAGTGGCCTGTAGCACAGGAAGCCGCTTGGCCACAGTGCGCTTTAGCAAGTTTCTTTTTCATTTCATTTCATTTCATTTCATTGTGCCGCCACTAAGTTGACAATGCAAAGCATGTCTCCAAGACCGGGTGTGTAGTTTTACAACTCCCAATTTGATGTGGCAAAATAAACCCTTTGCCAGGTCTAATCTTTTCTTTTAATACCTATACGTCACTCCTAAGTTATGCTATAAATGTCTGGAGGGGAGGGTTCGTGGTATTTAAAAAGTAGGACTTGTATATTTTATGCTTTACAAGTTTTGGACGGGAAAAACTTCCAAGATTTAACTGTGGCAAGGCTGGCTCTCTTACGGGCAAGCACTGGGTTATCATATACCACCTTATAATGCCCAGCTTCAGTTTGGGAGTAGCTAAAAAAATTATTCAAGAGTCATTTTAATAGTAATTTAAAATCCAACTTAATGGCTAAGTCAGATTTTCTATTACTCTTTTTAAAACTACATTTTTAGAAAGTTGGCATTTTCCTTCCTAAGCTAAACGTGGCTTTGTGTCAATCTCTTCAGGGAGGCTTCTTGATTATATGTGAAGTGGCTCAAATATCTTAAACAAAGGGAGCGGTTTGACCTTTCCCTGACAGCATGACCATCTGGCCTGTGCACAGCAACTTAATTAACTTCAAGGGAGGCGGGCCCTGTCACTGGCAGATGTACCTTATACCTGGGCCTGCCCCGACTCTCTTGCTAGCCATCCAGGCACGACTCTCAGTGGGAGAAGTAGCTACCCTCAGAACCATATTTGAGTGACCTCAGGGGAGGATATGCTCATTTCCCTGGCCACCTCTAGGGACACCTTGTCCTATCCTTTTTATGAGTGGAGGTGTCCGCCCTAACTGTAGAGTTCCGCAGTTGTAAACTTACTAGTAACTCATGGTTTGTGAATAGCCAAAACACTGCTTTGGCATCATTAACTCTATGATAGAAAGAGAGGAAAGAAAAGCTCCTGGGTAGCACATTCAGGGGCAAAAGGTTGGACTTGCTGATAGCTCAATGTAGTGTACGAGAGTGAGCTGAAAGCCAAAGATGACTTCTAAATGTTCACCTGTGTTTTTGTATTTTAGGCTCGAAAAGCAAGCTAAAAAGCCTGAGCCCATATGTTTACTTCATAAAAGGTGGGAAGAATTTCTTATTTATCTCAGTTAAGTTGCAGAAAAGTATTCAGCATTCAATTTTGAGTGGTCCCTAAACTAAGGGGGAAAGCAGAATATCATGTACGAACTGCCCAGAGTCAATGATTAAGCAGTATGTCCAGAATACCGAAATTAAGTTTTCAAGCAGCATGTGTACCCAGGTGTGTGAAATGTGCAATAGAATCAATGGAATTGGCAGCTCAGGATTTATGGCTTAGCCACAAGCAATGCTTGTTTATGTAAGACAAGGGAAAACCATGGTTAATAAGGGACCAGGGGTGCAAGTATTTCTAAAGGAACACGGGTCCCTTACACAACACATATAAACAGTTGATTTAACATAGAGACTCAATGAGACCTATGTATGTTATCCCTATGGAATAATCATAAGCATTTATTTACAATAAAACAACAATAAAGTCGGAAAAACAAAGAAAAAGAAAGTCAATTAAGACTGGGGAACTCAGGCACATCAGTGTGACAAATGAAGAACAATGGTCACCATCCACAAGTACCATTTCTCCAGTGTACAGATGTAAACAATTTAACAATCGGATCTCGGTACTATATTCTAAGCTATGGTGACTATAACCATTGTTTTCATTTGTCACAATGATATGCTGTTCCCAACCCGAATGTAGCACTAATTAGGAGTAATAGTGTAAACCAGTCTTACACGTCACCCTGTCCCATAGGTATTTAAAGTCTACCTTAGTGGCGTCTTATAAGTATTAAACAGGAAGGTTTAGGCCTGTTAATGTGGATATTTTGTCAGGCCAAAATAAGGGTTTGCAATTCACACACATCATGCAGTTGCAGGCCTGGATATAGGTTTTGCAGTGCTACATTGGTGGCACAATGAGTGCTTCAGGCCATAGGTAGAGTTTAATTTACAGGCCCTGGGTACATGTAGTACCATATACTAAGGAGTTAACTGTACAATAAATGTGTCAATGAGGTGTATTTATATTTTAGCAAGTTTGAAAAGGAGACCACACGCATGTAAACCACTGGTTAGCGACAGTAACGTGTGCAGAGTTCTATGGCCAACAAAAACAAGTTCATCAAAAGAAGGAAAAAATTGGAATGAATACCATGCAAAAGTCGGTAATTTACAACAAGTCTCAATATACAATTAAAATTCAGTGACGATATGGACTGATGCTACATTTAAGTTCATAAGGCTTGATGCACTCTGTGAGAAAAATGCAATCAAAAGATTTAGATGGATATCAGTTGTAAAAATGAGTCATCAGAGTGCCAGTGGATCAAAAGCAGAGTTGATATGGATAAGATATATTATGCACCTTCTTGTTTTCTTTTAATATAGATTTTTCATGCAGCCATTAACAAAATCTTAATTGTAACTTAAGCCAAGGTGATATACCTTATTTACGCTTTCAAAATATCTTCTTCATTAGGCTCATATAATAATCTGACTTGAATTTAGAAGAACTGAAGTTTGAAGGAATGCACCTACAGGTTTCCTTTCATATGGTGTCAAGGCTATGGAAAGATGCCTAAGCTTTGGCAGCCATACTACTTTGGAATATGGTCTACTCAAACCTTTTTTAATGCTTGTCTCCTCAAGACTGATTGGAGGGGAGGCAGAGTGGTGTGGCAACCCATACAAAATAAAGTGCTTTAAATGAAAGGGGGTTCTCAGGGAAGATGTTACTCTTTTGTTATTCTTTCAGTCAGCTAGCACCACCAAAGCAAGGATAAAAGATAGAAGGATATCTTACAAAAATATAAAAAAATACACTTTTGTAGGGAATACGATCTGTTCAAAATAGAAGAAGCATGGAATTTGGTCAACTCTTTGATGCATACAAGGTTCAAGAGCATAATTAATATTTGAGTGAAGGCCCTTATATAGAAGGTCACCGATCTAAGAAGGAGAGAACTTCATAAACATCTCAGATGTTAAGTAATAGGACCAAAAAGGATCTAAGAGCTGAAACCTACTCATCGTCCAAGTGATCAGAGGAACTTTTGAAATGAAACTAAATCCAATAGAGAGTGACCAGAAGAGATAGCAGCGTAAATATGATTAAACGCTTTAGGAAATGCTATTTTTAGGGAATCAAGGAATACATTAATGATATTTCTCATGCGTAACAACGCATGCGATGTAACAACGACCACTATTACAGCGCAAACCATTATATCGCACACACTTTAAAACACATGCGATGTAATGGTTATCCACATCGTTGTGAGAAAACTGGGCTGTTCCGTTTCCTCACAACGACGTGCACCGCCCCTCTGTTGATGCTGGTACCAGGGGAGAGGAGCCACGAGGAGAGAGAGGTAAAGGGGATTGAGCTTGGGGTGGGGTTTACTTTTTAAGGATTTAGGGTAGTGTAGGGGTAGAGTAGTAATGTTTGTTCAGTGTAGTGTTGTGTTTTAGGATTTCGTTTTGTGGTGTTTGTGTAGTGTAGGCTAGTGTTTTAGGGTTTAGGGTAGTGTTGTGGTGTTTGCGTAGTGTAGGGTAGTGTTTTAGGGTTTAGGGTAGTGTATCTATGACATAATATCGACAGACAGAATATCGACATACAAAAATATCGACACAAAAATATCGAAATCAAAAATATCGGAGTCATATCTTCATAAAGGTAAGTACAAAAATATCGAAAAATTAATATCGTAGTACAAAAATATCGAAATTAAAAATATCGTTTTTTTAAATGTATAAATAATAATGTAAAAATAATTTTAAAATACATATAATTTTACAAATATTAAATAAAACATTAAAACATAACTAAAAAATTAAAACTAATACATATACATTTAAAATAAATTAAAAATGTAATAATTTAAAGTAATTTTTTTTTAATTTCATTTAATTGATTTAATTTAAATATAAATTTATTTTATTTTTACCCTGTACGCCTGTACCCCAAAAACCCAAAACTGACCCTGAACCCTAAAAATACCCCTTTACCCAAAAACTGAAAACTGACCCTGAACCCAAAAAATACCCCTTTATCCAAGAACTAAAAACTGACCCTGAACCCTAAAAATACCCCTTTACCCAAAAACTGAAAACTGACCCTGAACCCAAAAAATACCCCTTTACCCAAAAACCCAAAACTGGCCCTGAACCCTAAAAATACCCCTTTACCCAAAAACTGAAAACTGACCCTGAACCCAAAAAATACCCCTTTACCCAAAAACCCAAAACTGACCCTGAACCCTAAAAATACCCCTTTACCCAAAAACTGAAAACTGACCCTGAACCCAAAAAATACCCCTTTATCCAAGAACTAAAAACTGACCCTGAACCCTAAAAATACCCCTTTACCCAAAAACTGAAAACTGACCCTGAACCCAAAAAATACCCCTTTACCCAAAAACTGAAAACTAACCCTGAACCCTAAAAAAACCCCTTTACCCAAAAACTGAAAACTGACCCTGAACACTAAAAATACCCCTTTACCCAAAAACTGAAAACTGACCCTGAACCCAAAAAATACCTCTTTACCCAAAAACCCAAAACTGACCCTGAACCCTAAAAATACCCCTTTACCCAAAAACTGAAAACTGACCCTGAACCCCAAAAATACCCCTTTATCCAAGAACTAAAAACTGACCCTGAACCCTAAAAATACCCCTTTACCCAAAAACTGAAAACTGACCCTGAACCCAAAAAATACCCCTTTACCCAAAAACTGAAAACTGACCCTGAACCCTAAAAATACCCCTTTACCCAAAAACTGAAAACTGACCCTGAACACTAAAAATACCCTTTTACCCAAAAACTGAAAACTGACCCTGAACCCTAAAAATACCCCTTAAAAAAACTAAAACATATAAAATTTAAAATATTATTAGATACTTACCTATACTTACGTTGTAATGGTATGCGTTGTAAAAGTTGCGTTGTAAAGGTTGTTTCCCCGGTGGATAGCGTAGGGGTAAAAATTTACTATTCACACTCCAGAGGGTGCAACAGTAGGGAAAGCGTTGGATAGCATGGGGGTAAAAATTAATTCCCACACTACTCCCACTTTAACACACAACACACTACACATATAAAAAAGACAATTAATATAAATTTCAATTAATCAATTAATAACAATTAATATTACTAAATTGATGTAATTATAAATGAACTAAATAACACATATTAATTACTAATTAATTAACAATAAATACCAAATCTATTTAATTAATTAAATTTAATTATATCACACCCTATCCCCCTATAAACACACAACCCACTACACAGAAATAAATCATATCATTTATTCACTTAATAAATATTAATTACCAATTAATTATTATTTAACAATAAAAAAAAATATATTAGCACATGAACTCTAAATAATTTAATTACATAATTAATATTATTTAATTACCAATTAATTATTAATTAACAATAACAACACATTAAATATATTAGCACATGAACTCTAAATAATTTAATTACATAATTAATATTATTTAATTATCAATTAATTATTAATTAACAATAACAATAAAGTAAATATATAAGCACATTAGCTGTAAATAATTTAATTTACTAATTAATATTATTGTTTCCCAATTAATTAATTAACAATAACAAAAAATTATATATATAAAAAAATTACTCTAATTAATGTAATTAACTAATTAATATTAATTAATTACCAATTAATTATTAATTAAAAATATTTACAAACATATATTAATTAATTAATTATTATTAAATTACTTCCCACCCTATTCCCCTATAAACCCACAACCCGCTCTGATACTAAAACGCAAAATGTAAACAAATTTACAAATTTTCAAACATACATTACAAAACATGTTTAACAAACATATAAACAACACATTAAAATACATAACACTAAACAAAATTTCGATATTATTAAATTCGATATTAGTAACATACATACCTTAAAAAAACGATATTCTGTCTGTCGATATTTTGGACATCGATATTCTTTACTATCGAAATTAAAACATCGATATTATTGTATATCGATATTTTAATTTCGATATTTTGTCTCACTACCGTAGGGTGTCGTGCAGGGTGGTACCCCTTTACCCAAAAACTGAAAACTGACCCTGAACCCTAAAAATACCCCTTTACCCAAAAACTGAAAACTGACCCTGAACCCTAAAAATACCCTTTACCCAAAAACTGAAAACTGACCCTAAACCCTAAAAATACCCCTTTACCCAAAAACTGAAAACTGACCCTAAACCCTAAAAATACCCCTTTACCCAAAAACCCAAAACTGACCCTAAAAATACCCCTTTACCCAAAAACCCAAAACTGACCCTGAACCCTAAAAATACCCCTTTACCCAAAAACGCAAACTTATAATATTTTTAATAAAATAATATACTTACCAATACTTACGTTGTGATGGTATGCGTTGTAAAGGTACCTGCGTTGTAAATACATGCGTGGTAATGGTATGCGTTGTAATGGATCCTGCGTTGTAAAAAATGCGTGGTAATGGTAGGTCGTTGTAAAAGTTGCGTTGTAAAGGTTGTATACCGGACCCAAGCAAGGCTTAATCTTTGATGTTCTTTACTTTTCTATCCAGGTCAAACAGACTTTCTTTATTATGTACCCACATAGGTCATAACTACAGATCAGTGCTCCTACCCTAAATGGAGCACCTATACACCAGTCCAGGGTGTTTGCAGTGATCACCGGGCCATGCAGCCCTGTGTTCTCCCTGCCATCTGGCACGCAGCCCATGGAGCTGGAGTGGGAAGAACTAATGTTTCCCTCTCTTCTTCTGCTCTTTGGTCTTCATAGCAGAGAACAGTTGGTAAGTGCAATCAGTGCTCTTGGTGCTTTGAGAGCCTGCCATCCTCTTCCTTTAACACAGAACAGGACCAAGGGCTTCATAAGGCAGTGGAAAGACTTCCTTTTGGTGTTCCCCACCTCTAAGGTTGAGAATTTTTAAAGTGTGGGCTTGCTTCAAGGTCCACCCGAGAAAACAAATACAAACTGTCTCCCATAGGAATACTTTGAATCATGTTTTTTGTGGCTGCAGGCACCCCCAGATCCAGGGCACGCATGGCATATCACAGAATAACATGTTCAAGTAGAAAATACATGGTGCAAGATTTTGATCTCCCACTCACTGTCCTATTGCTGTGGTGTTCCAGCCACCAATTACATCCTAGCCCATGGAGTTTTACAATGAGAAACTACTGGTATCTTCAAAACACTGGCATTGGTGCTTTCTCCTCTTTAGCAAAAATCATCTGCAGGGGCTCCAGAGGCACCCCAGACATGGCTAGTTCACAGAAGTCTAGGAGATACCCTCCTTCAGGATCTCCAGAAAGTTATCCTATCTATTAGGTATAAGGGGCAAGGAACTGGTGCAACCTCTCAGAAGAGAGGACAGAATGTCCAGAGTACTCACCGGGAGTATCCAGATCTAAGGTAGGTATCAGCCCAGGAAGGTCCTTCCTAAGGTCTTGAACGTTTCTTGTCAGTTTCTGAGATTCAGCAGGGGCTTAATAAAGGAGATGGTGTTTCCTTCACTGATGCCACATCATGCTTCCATCTCTTCGTGACCCTACCCAGGGCATGCCCACTGCCTGTAAAACCCCTGTGATACATTCCAGGAAGGTACAGAGAAGGCAGCTCTCTCCACAACTGACACATTTCTTTATGCCAAACTCTGCTTACTCTGTCTAGCCTTTTCTCTTGCAAGAACGTAAAAGAAACCTATTGCTGAGACAGAGATATGTGTGTGTCTCCCCATTGTTGAACCTTGGGCACATGCCACAGTTGGATTAACAGGAAAGTGTTGAATAACGGCTATGGAGTGTGCAAATAGGCTTGTGCCAAAAGTTCCATTATGCTCTCGTAAACTGTGTAATTTACACAGTTCAAACTGCAGAAATTGCGTGAAAAGTCAGAAATAATGCCAACTTGAAAGTGTGCTCACTTTTGTGCTGCAGAGGACTGTTTGTTATGTTCTGTTAATGGTTGTCTTTTATAGCGCACGGCTACTCCGAAGAGTGTCCCGGTGCTTTATTGACAACCAAAAAAGACAGACACAACCACGAACAAAAGAAGGAGACTGTTAAAAAGCGGGAAGTCTAAAGGCCAAAAAGCCAAGTTTTCAGGCCCTTCCTTGAAGCCAGAAGGCTCGGGGTACTGCGCAGTGCAAAAGGCAGAGTTTTCCAGAGCTGTGGAGCCCGCAGCCTAAAGGAACGCCCTCCAATACGGGTCTTCTTCACACGCGGAACCACAGCGAGAAACAACGATTCTGATCTCAGAGATCGTGTCGGATGGTAGAAAGCGAGCCTCCTTTGCAAGTATTTCGCCCCAGATGCATGGAGAGCCTTAAAGGCCAAGGTCAGAGCCTTAAAAACTATCCGCTTCTGGATAGGCAGCCAATGAAGGGACTGCAGAAGACCAGCGGCTCTGGCTCGCCTATGCAGGCCAAATATGGCTCGCGCGGCCGTATTCTGGACCACCTGCAGCCGTTGCAGGAGGTACTCTGGCAGGCCTAGATAGAGGACGTTGGCATAGTCCAATCTAGACCCAATTAGGGCCTGTACCATCGTCCTCCTGTGCTCCTCAGAGAGCAAAGGAAAAAACTTCGGAAGCATCCTGAGGAGGGCAAAGCAGGTGCCAGAAAGGGCAAGGATCTGAGATCTAAAAGTTAGACCATTGTCCATCCTGATTCCCAGGTTCTTAGCCGACTGAGACGAGCGGGCTGGAGGAGACATGTCAGCGGGCCACCATTCCTGCCAGTCTGGATCAGATTGACCACCGAAGAAGAGTACCTCCGATTTATCGGAGTTGCACATGAGGCTGTTCAGCTGGAACCATTCAAAAACAGCCCCAAGGCACTCACGGATACTCTCTCCGTCATAATCCTCTCCTTTCCTGCAGGTGAAAAGGAGCTGGGTATCGTCGGCATAGGATACGATCTGGGCCCCAAAAGACTCAGCCAGTACCGCCAGAGGGGTCATAAAGATGTTAAATAGAGTCGGGCTCAGCACCGAGCCCTGCGGGACTCCGACTCCCAGAGGCGGCATCTCAGCCGAGCTGAATGAGGCCCAGACCGTTTGTCGACGTCCCGCTAAAAAGGATCCAAACCAGCTAAGCACCGTCCCCCTCAGACCGATCTCATGAAGTCTGATGAGTAGACCCTCGTGGGGGACGGTGTCAAAGGCCGCCGACAGGTCAAGCATGACCAACATAGCCTTGCCACCCGAATCCAGTGTCTCCTTAATGGCTTCCGAAACCTCCAGTAACGCTGTCTCAGTGCTAAGATTAGACCGGAAACCGGATTGAGTGGAGTGAAGCAGATCGTGTGATTCCAAAAAATCCGTGAGCACACTGTGCACATGCTTCTCTAAGATTTTGGCCAGTGCAGGGAGAAGAGAGATGGGCCTATATTTGGCCAATACCTCGGGGTCAAAACCAGGCTTCTTAATAAGAGGGATGACCATAGCCTGCTTCCAAGCCGGAGGGACCACCCCCCGGTTCAAGGAGAGATTCAAGAGGGGATTCACCAGCGATTAATCACTGCCGCCATCCTCGCCAGGACTTTGGCCGGGCATGGGTCAAGTGGCGAGCCCGATTTAAGAGTGGCCATAAGTGTCAATGACGCAGGAGCTGAAATGGGCGGAAAATCTGACAGGACTGGCCCAGACGGAGCCGATGGAGCTTGCTCAACATCGGAGCCAAGAATAAATAAAGCCTGCCCTGGAGGAAAAGAATCCTGAATCCACTTTATCTTTGTAGTGAAGAAGTTGGCGAGATCAGCAACCCACAGCTCAGAGGGAGCGGTCTGAATGGAATTCGACCGTGGAGCCGTGAATTCCCTAACGATCGTGAAGATCTCCTTGCAGGAATTAGACGCAGCCTCAATCCTCCTGGCAAAATAGCCTTTCTTCTCTAGGAGAATATCCCGATGATAGGCCTTGATCATAGTCTTATACGCGAGCCTGGTGGCGGAGTCGTATTGAGCACGCCAGGCCCTTTCGGCCACCTTGCACTGCTTCCGAGAAACCACCAGCGCTCCAGTAAACCATGGGTAAGAAACCCGTTTGGATACCGAGCGGGGGTCCCGTATAGGGGCAAGATCATTCAGCCTATCCAGGAGCCACGTCTGCAAGGACTCCAGATCTTTGTCCAAATCCCCCCCAAGGGGGCACGGATGATCATATGAGGCCTGCGCCAACATGTCAGGGGTCACCCGATGGTACGCTCTCGACGCTAGTCCCTGTTGCCTAAGGGTCGTGCTCGAAGGCTTCTTGGTCCCCAACACATGAAAGCTGATCAACCGATGGTCTGGCCAAAGGACCGGAAGAAGAGCCGCTACCTCTATAGGAGAGGTTGAAAAGACCTGATCCAAAATATGGCCTTTCTCATGCGTTGGTTCAAAAAGAAAAGGGACTAGGCCCAGAGAGGCCGTGACGTCGGTCAATTTGATCGCATCAGGGTCTGACCCGACATCCATGTGGACGTTAAAGTCCCCCGCCAGCATACAATGATCGGTTCTCAGGGCCAGTGCTGACATTACAGACTAAAGCTCATCAAAAAGAGAGCCAGTCGGGCCCGGAGGCCTATAAACTAACAGGCCTTTGACCGATTGATGCGGAAATGTTTGAGAAGAAAATATTTTATTGGAAACCGGTTCAAGCAGAAAATGTGATCTGAGAGCTGTTTTCTCCATGAAGCAGTCACCTTGCTCTGACCTCAAATGACTTTTGAACGCAAGGTATAACTTCGGATTAATTTTTCACTCAAGATTATTTATACGTTCTGTTACTGTTCTGATTTTGTTAATGTGATCTTGGAAAAATATGCGATTTTTCACTCTCTTGAGTCTATCCCTTCCCCTTTTGTTGATCAAGAGATACCTTTATCTCCTTCAAATTAACCTATTGTGTTCAGCGGTCTCTGATGTGGGAGATGGGGCAGCAGAGCTAACAGTTCTCTCAGCCAGGCAGCTCAAAACTCAAATCTTAATAAGACTCATTTTTAGAAATATGTCACATTAAAAAATATGTGAAGCAAGCAAGATATGTCCAAATGTGATTCATATTTGGATTCCAGGCCCAACTTGTATCGTACTGCAATCTGAAATTGCAACAAGCATAATTGAGACATATGGTGCATAATATGCATTACCATGTCCCACTGTATTCAAATGTGATAGTGAAGTCCCATTTGTCCCCAGTCTAATCACATCAATTTTAGTGTGGGCCCTATCAGTCACTCGGCTACCTGTGCTCCGATGCTAGGCGAGTTAGGGAATTGTCTCTCGCTTACCTGCATATCGCCTATGCACACTCATGTGGCCATTTGCTCCTTACTTTGAGTCCATTACCCGAGCAAAATAGCAGATGGCCTTTTTGAAGTGTTGGCCACGGAAGACTACAGATCAAAACCTTTTTTGGCAAGAGTATTTCAGTAGAAGAGATATAGGGGCATATTAACAAGGCGGTGCTAAAAAATTATCGCTGCTTTTGTGGCCGTTTTCAGCTGAAAAGCGGCGATAATTTTATCGCCTTATTAGCAAAGACACGTTATTGTGTGTTTTGCTGATTTTGCTCCCGTTTCCAGCACGCCTAACTTCGCATCGCTAATGAGATGCAAAGTAGGCATGTCTGTGGAAACAACATGGGTAAATATCGCTAAGGCAGCTTCGCGATATTTACAACGCGGGGAAGCCATTATTTAAATCGCGCTAAGTATGCCTTAATGCAGGAACTTAACATCTATTAAATTCCTGACTAAGGCATAGTTAATATGGGAGGTGGATTCATGTAATACGACCACAAGGTCGTATTATCAAGAATATTGCCGTTTTACATGGAACATCGCTGAAAAAACAGCGATGTTTCATGGAAAAGGGCGCTATCGCTGGAATATTCACTGCCATGGCGCTAAAAGTTGTTAATACAACGCTAGCCTAGTGAAATATTCCAGCGATAGAAAATAATGCGGTATGCAAGCTCAGCGGCTATTAGGGCTGCATGTTGCAAATATGCCCCTCAATTTTGAAACTTCATGCCACAATAGAGGCTCAAAACTAGAGGTTGAAAAGTGAAAAATGAGAGATTTCACTGTTTAGGGCAGTGTTTAATTTCAGCCGGTGGTTTTTGATGCTTAGCACCCTCACTTATGACAGTCCACCACCTGGTGGCACTGTTGTCTAATTTTGAGATGACTATAGCAACAGTTTTATTTTATTTCTACATTTAAAATAACAATTCAGACCACTCCACATCATTCTTATAGGTGGTGGCTTGCAATAGTCTGAATAATACACCTGTAGGAATGTGATGGTTAGCACTTAAGCTGGTACTGTTTTTTAACAGCGCTGGCATGGGCATTGGGTGGTGCAGATTGCAGTGCCTCATGTGAAAGACCCAGGTGCTTACTTTTTATACAAATTAAAAGAGTGGCACAGGATGCAGTGGCCTCGTGAAAGTCCCAGGCACCTCATTTTTCTCTTCCAAATTAAGCATTGAATTAGAGCCCAAATTTGAGAACATTTGGTAACATAAAACAGACACAGGGGAATATTATCAAGACAGGCGATACAATTATCGCCGCTTTAGCGGCAGAAAACTGCAGATAAAACGGCGATAATGGGCTTGATATATGCTCTATGGAATTCCAATTGAAGTCCATGTTAGATGTCCTTCACATCTAACATGGGCTTTAATTGGAATTCCAAAGAGCATATTATCAAGCCCATTATCGCCGTTTCAGCTGCAGTTTTCTGACGCTAAAGCGGCGATAATTGTATTGCCTGTCTTGATAATATGCCCCACAGTTTTTTTTGTTTTGATTTTACATGAACAACTTTGGCGTTTCTGTTACAGAGTTTACAGAGATGTTTCTGGCACATTTTTTACTTCGAAATATGTTCAGCTAACCCCACCTGATGGAAGCACGCGAAGAAGAGAAAGAAGAGAAAGAGACAGGGAGATAAAGGGGATAGAAACAAAGGGGGAAGAGGAGACAGGAGACAGGCAACGAGAGTTACATTTCTTGATTTATAAATATGACAATCTGTGATCCATGACCTCCTCTGGGGTGATTGGCCTCCATGTAGGTTGCGTGCTGTCAACAGACACAGGGGCATATTATCAAGAACAGCGATAAAACTATCGCCGTTTTAGCGGCAGGAAACTGCAGCTAAAGCGGCGAAAATAGGCTTGATAATATACTCTTGTGAATTCCCATAGAAGCCCAGGTTAACACCAGAACCTGGGCTGTTATGGGAATTCACAAGGACATATTATCAAGCCCATTATATCACCTTTAGCTGCAGTTTCCCGCCGCTAAAGTGGCGATAATTTTATCGCCGTTCTTGATAATATGCCCCACAGTTTTTGATTTGGTAAAATTCCTGCATGTTCTCCACGCAATTAAAGTATGGAACACATTTCCATGACCTGTATTTGAAAACAAGTTTGAGAATAGTAAAAGAGAAAGAAACCTAAGTACAGAGATACGTGTACACTTTCATAAATTTCAGACAATATGAATCTGATCTTAAGTCACTAATGTTGAATTTGTCAGTTTCAATGTGTTTTATAATCGCCATGGGGCATATTATCAAAAACGGCGTTAAAATTATTGCAGATTTAGCGGCAGAAAATCAATCAATCAATCAATCAATCAATCAATCAATCAGTAATTTGTATAGCGCACTACTCACCCAGTAGGGTCTCAAGGCGCTGGGGGGAGGGGCGGTCCGTTACTGCTCGAAAAGCCAGGTCTTGAGTTGATTCCTGAAGGATAGGTGGTCCTGGGTCAGCCGTTGGTGGATGGGGAGGGAGTTCCATGTCTTGGCCGCCAGGTAGAAGAAGGATCTTCCTCCAGTGGTGGCTCTGCGAATGCGTGGTACGGCGGCGAGGGTGGCCGATCGTAGCTGGCGGATGGGTGTGTAGAAGGTGAGGTGGCTGTTGAGGTACTTCGGGCCCATGTCTTGGAGAGCCTTGTGTGCATGGGTGAGGAGTCTGAACGTGATCCTCTTGTTGACGGGGAGCCAGTGCAGGTCTCTCAGGTGGGTCGAGATGTGGCTGTGGCGAGGGATGTCTAGGATGAGTCGTGCGGAGGCGTTCTGTATGCGCTGGAGTCTTTTCTGTAGTCTGGCAGTGGTTCCTGCGTAGAGAGTGTTCCCGTAGTCCAGTCGGCTGGTGACGAGTGCCTGGGTGACCGTCTTCCTGGTTTCGGTGGGGATCCATCGGAGGATCTTACGGAGCATGTGCAGGGTGGTGAAGCATGATGACGATACGGCGTTGACTTGTCTGGTCATCGAGAGGGAGGAGTCCAGGATGAAGCCCAGGTTTCGTGCGTCGTCCGTTGGCTTGGGGGTGGTGCCCAGGGAAGGGGGCCACCAGGAGTCGTCCCAGGTGGCGGGCGATGATCCCAGGATGAGGACTTCCGTCTTGTCTGAGTTCAGTTTCAGGCGATGTCTTTCATCCCTTCGTGAAGGCTGGCTCTGGCGGTGGCGGGGTCGTTGGTGAGGGAGAGGATCAGCTGGGTGTCGTCGGCGTAGGAGATGATGTTGAGGTTGTGTTGGCGTGCGATGGCTGCGAGGGGGCTCATGTAGACGTTGAAGAGGGTGGGGCTGAGTGAGGATCCTTGTGGTACGCCGCAGATGACTTCGGTGGCCTCGGATCTGAACGGGGGGAGGCGGACTCTCTGGATTCCTCCGGCGAGGAACGAGATGATCCAATCCAGAGCCTTCCTTTGGATTCCGATGTTGCTGAGGCGCTGTACTAGGGTGCGGTGGCAGACAGTGTCGAACGCCGCAGATAGGTCCAGGAGGATGAGGGCCATTGTTTCCCCGTTGTCGAGCAGGGATCTGATGTCGTCGGTGGCTGCGATAAGGGTGGTCCCGGTGCTGGGGTTGGCTCGGAAGCTGGACTGCGAAGTGTCGAGGGATCCGTTGGTCTTGAGGAAGGCGGCGAGCTGTCTGTTGACGAACTTCTCGATGACTTTGGCAGGAAAAGGGAGGAGCGAGATGGGGCGGAAGTTCTTGAGGTCGGTGGGGTCCGCTGTTGGTTTCTTCAGGAGGGCGCTGAGCTCGGTGTGCTTCCAGCTCTCCGGGAAGGTGGCGGTGTTGAAGGAGATGTTGATGATGTCCCGGAGTTAGGGTGCGATGATGGAGTCGGCCTTGTTGAAGACGTGGTGGGGGCAGGGGTCAGTTGGTGATCCGGAGAGGATGGTGTTCATCGTGCGGGTGGTGTCTTCGGTGCTGACCGGGGCCCAGTTGCAGAGGGTGGTGGTGGGGGGCGTTGGTTCCGTGGTTTGGTGTGTAGTCTGTGCGCCGAAGCTGTTGTGTATGTCGGCGATCTTGCGGTGGAAGAAGGTGGCGAGTGAGTCTCAGAGGTCTTGCGAGGGGGTGATGTCGTTGTTTCCGGCGTTGGGGTTGGAGAACTCTTTGACGATGCTGAAAAGTTCCTTGCTGTTGTGGATGTTGTTGTCCAGTCGTTCTTTGAATGTTGTCTTTTTGGTGGTGCGGATCAGCTGGTGGTGTTTGCGGGTGGCGTTCTTGAGGGCAGTCATGTTTTCTGTGGTCTGGTGGTGGCGCCAGGCTTTTTCAAGGGTGCGGCAGTTTTTCTTGGATGTTTTGAGTTTGTCGATGAACCAGGAGGCTTTCTTGTTGCCGGGTCTGCTAGGAGGGTTCTTCAGTGGTGCAAGGTCATCGGCGCAGTTGGTGAGCCATTGTGTGAAGGTGCGGGCTGCTTCATTGGGATCCGTTGTGCTGGCGGGAGGGTTCAGGCTGAGGGAGGTGGTGAGCTGGTCGGCGGTGATCTTACTCCAGCTCCTGTGAGGAACCTGTGGCGGGTGGTGGTGGGTCGTGGTTCTTTTGAAGCTGAAGTGGACGCAGCTGTGATCCGTCCGATGAAGTCCGGTGGAGTGGCTGAAGGAGATGTGCTTGCTGGAGGAGAAGACGGGGTCAAGCATGTGGCCGGCGTAGTGGGTGGGGGTGTTCAGCAGGTACTTGAGTCTGAGGTTGGCGAGGTTGTCCAGCAGGGTGGTGGTTTTGGTGTCATTGGTTTTCTCCAGGTGGAAGTTGAGGTCCCCTAGGAGGATGTAGTCAGCGGAGGGGAGGGCGTGCGGGCTGATGAAGTCTGCGATGTCTTTGCTGAATTGGGTGCGTGGTCCCGGGGGTCTATAGATGAGGGTGCCTCTGAGGGTGGCCTTGGGGTCGGTGTGTATCTGGAAGTGGAGGTGCTCGGCGGCGGAGAAGGTGTCGTCGGAGTTGGTCGTGATGCGGATGGTGTTCCTGTGGACGATGGCGATGCCTCCTCCGGTCTGGTTGATGCGGTCCCTCCGGGTGATCTTGTATCCGTCCGGGATGGCTATGGCGATGTCAGTCGCTGAGGAGGCTTCCATCCAGGTTTCCGTGAGGAAGGCGTCGTCTGGTGATGTTGTGTCGAGGAGGTTCCAGAGCTCAACGGCGTGTCTGTGGACAGAGCGGGTGTTGAGCAGGATGCACTTGATGTGGTTTTTGCTGGTGCCTGGCCTTTTGGGTGCGGTACAGGTCCGGAGGCAGGTGAAATTGCAGGCTGGGCAGCTGAAGGGTCCGTGGGTGCGTTTCGGGGTGGCTCAGTAGCAGGCGGTGTTCCGGTCAGGTTTGAGTGCATTGAGGGTGGCGGCGTCGTAGGTCCGTCGTGTGGGCTGGCATCGTCGGGGGCCAGGGGTCCTGGCGCTGGGCGCGGTTCAAGCACGGACGGGCATAGACGGGCTTGTCTTTGGCGCGCCTTCGGCGCACAATCGGCGCGCTTGCTGCGCGTGACTGCTGCGCGTCTGCGCGGGCTCCATATGAGGCGAAGTGGGAGGGAGGAGCAGCTGGGAGGCGGGAGCGGGGTGGCCAATCGGGAAACAGAAAAGAAAGGGGGCGGGGCCGCGAGGGAGCAGCGGCGGGAAGCGAGGAGCGGGGAGGGGGCACACCAGGGGTAGCGGTATCATCATCAAGAAGGCACAAACAGGTAATTACAGCATCAAGAAGGCACAAACAGGCAATTACAGAGTCAAGAGGCACAAAAAAGAAGGTTAAAGAATCACAAAGTAGAAATGGTGAAAGCACACAGTGAGGGCAACAGCGGGGCAGGAAGGAAACGAGCAGCAGCGGGGGCACCGAGGCCAGGGATGAACCTGTGGTGCAGGGCGGGGACTCGCTACAGCTGGCGAGCTGCACGGTGTGGGGGGTGTCCTGGGACAGGTCACACTCACCTGCGCCGCACGTCTCCATATGAGGCCAAGTGGGAGGGAGGAGCAGCTGGGAGGCGGGAGAGGGGCCGCCAATCGGGTAACAGAAGAGAAAGGGGGCGGGCCGTGAGGGAGCAGCGGCGGAAAGCGGGGAGGGGGCACACCAGGGGTAGCGGTATCATGAGGCAAAAAAATAGACAATTACAGCATCAAGAAGGCACAAACAGGTAATTACAGCATCAAGAAGGCACAAACAGGCAATTACAGAGTCAAGAGGCACAAAAAAGAAGGTTAAAGAATCACAAAGTAGAAATGGTGAAAGCACACAGTGAGGGCAACAGCGGGGCAGGAAGGAAACGAGCAGCAGCGGGGGCACCGAGGCCAGGGACGAACCTGTGGCGCAGGGCGGGGACTCGCTACAGCTGGCGAGCCACGCGGCGTGGGGGTGTCCTGGACTGCTAAAGCTGCGATAATGGGCTTGATAATATGTCCTGGAGAATTCCAATAGAAGTCCATGTTCACACCAGTACATGGACTTCTATTGGAATTCTCAAGGGCATATAATCAAGCCCATTATCACCGCTTTAGCGTCAGTTTTCTGCCGCTAAACCGGCGATATTTTTTAACATTGTCCTTGATAATATGCCCCCATAACTCCCCGTGGAAGACTTTTAAAATCTAGAATGCATCAGGTGCAACCACATGCTTCTCCCAGCTCAAAAAACATCATGCATGTTACACACACAACCTTTAATCTATGCTTTGTAGTTATTCACCTCTCCCTAAATGGAAGCATTTTGAAAATTCTAAATAGGAATAACACTGGGGACAGGTTCGATATACACTCTGCATTTTCCCGCTGCAGTGAATATTAAAATATAATAATAAAGAGCTCAATGGATCTTTTACACGAGTGACATGAATTACCCACTCTGAGATAGGAATTGGTTGAGAAATAATTATGTGGATGTGTTCATTAGACTGTAGTTGAAAACTAAGAGCTGAGGCCACCAGGTCAAGTCCTGCAATCTGCCTCGTGGTACTCTCTCCTCTGTAATGCCCATAAGCCCATTATGACAATTGAATCTCGGTGTTTGGACGTTAGTTAATTCATTTCAAATGCTGAACTGCTAAATTGAATCATTTCACGTGCCAGCAGTGATTTTAAGGCTCACTCCTATTTGCAGATAGATATTGCTGATACATTCTAATCTATAGTCTCCCCGCTGAAATCCAATCGAGGTTTTGCATTTGAGACTTTCTCAAGCTGTTTTGTAAGATTAATTTCGAATTTACTATTTATTTTAACAGAATACTTTATCCCTTCTCTCAAGTAAATCACAGGCAAGCCTCATTTCTTGCGCTAAGCCTTTCACAAATCCACAATAAATCTGAACAAAATAATTAACATGTCAAACTATATTCCTAAAAATCACCTGCACCTGTATTATATGAATGTTCATCTCACTAGAATCAGCGTGTGTGGTTCACTGACAGAGTATCAACGTCACTAATATCCTCCTACAAAATTACCGACACCAAAAATATCGACCACAAAAATATTGACATCCTATACTTATAGTGCAAATAACAAGAATATCAAAACAAAAATAGAAAAACCGATGGCACTAATACCGCTCTCAAAAACATTGTGTATATCTATATCTATATATATATATCTATATATATATAGCAATATCTATTTGACATGTATTATTGGATATTTTAACCATTATCTCTATGCCCTTATATATTAAATTTTGGAAAAAATCTAGCATCACACAATAATGATTTTAAATGAATTTTAAAGCACTATGCTACAATTCTTTCTTTTGCCTCGTTTGTCAAAAAATCATGTAAACAGTTATTTTTATACTTGATTGTATTGTTTTCACCCATGCGTCCTGTTTCTTTAGGCGCGTGGGCTTTTAATCACTACATATTGCTCTGCCTACTCCTGACGCGTCATGTGATCAAGCTCCGCCTGCGGAGCGAAACGCGTCAAGGAGAGCACTTGCTCTGCTATGGGAAGCAATAAATCTGCACTGCTGACACTTTAATCATGTGATGGCGTTTTGAAATCATTTAAAATATACTTTGGAGGAGAGGTGGTCTGTGCCCGCTTGTGACCGCGACTAGAAGCGGTCGGGTTTCTTTTGAGATATATATATATATATATAAAAAGTTCAAGTAAAGGAAAATTGCGCACTCAGACTGAGAGTTGATAATCACCAGTTTAATCCATGATACCGCTACGCGTTTCGACACCCGGCGGTGTCTTGATCACACGATACATTACATTGTCAAGGACGTGCATAAGTTAACTTAAACATAAACATAGAAGAGGTACTGCAAATCGGCCTGCTTGGTCTGAGAAACATGATGGCCATCTTAAGACAGGTAAAATGTAACACACAACGGTAATAGGTTCAAACAGTTAGCACCGTGTCTGATGTAGTGATAACTAAGAAACAGGCCACTTTTTTAGATGAGTTCAGGGTTCTCAGGTCACGGCGAGCGAAAGAACAAACTCGAGAAAGAGATCTAATGCCACAGAAAATACAGGGACAAGGACGGCCACGAGGAAGACCAAGAGGCAGGGGCACTCAAAAAGAAGACGTCTCAAAATCAAGCAAAGAAGCAACATTCCCATAGATAGGGCAGCATGTACTAACTTTAGACCTAAATCTGTCTTTTGCCCAACCATGCCCCATGATAGCATTGATACCTTTCATGATGTTGTATCTAAGGAACTTATTCAGCACAAACATAGAACAGCAGGTAACAGAAAACATAACTTCAATTTGTCCAGAGCCCAAAGGGACTTTATTATCTCTCTTGCAGGTGATGAAACTATCATCATCAGACCTTCTGACAAGGGGGTAACATAGTTTTGTGGGGGAGAGATATGTATACAGAAGAAGCATACAAACAATTGAATTATGTCAACTTCTATTGCAGGAGTAGCACCACCGAATATAATCATATCATTACCAGCACATGGGAAAATCTTGCCAAATGGCAGAATGAAGGCTTAATCACATGGCATGAGTATTGCTTTCTCAAAAAATATTACCACAAGCTACCCATCCTATACCTTCTACCGAAGGTGCACAAAGACTCTAGAAAACCCCCTGGTAGACCTATAGTATCCTCTTTGGGTAGTGTGAATGAAAATGTCTCTAGATACATTGACCACTTTCTTAGGGAATATGTTACCACACTACTTTCACATATTGAGGATACCAAGGACTTTCTCAACAAAATTGATAATATGTCATGGGAAGAAGGGCTCACACTCATTACTATGGATGTGAGCTCACTTTATACCATTATAGAGCATGAACAAGGCATCATAGCTTGCCTTCATTTTATGCAAGCAAGAGACATAGCGTACCTGGGACACATGCACATGCTTGTAGAGATGATGAGGATATGTCTGAACAACAATGTCTTCATGTTCAATGGGGATATCTACAAGCAGGTGCGTGGAACTGCGATGGGTTCTAGCTTTGCACTGAGCCTGGCGAACCTCTTCCTGGGAAAATGGGAGGAGGAGATTCAAATTACATTGATTTCAGAGCGGAGTTTGGCATGGTTAGGGTATGGATCCGCTACATAGACGATCTGTTTGTAGTATGGAGTGGGTCTGAACAAGAAGCAAAAGACTTTGTAAACAAACTGAATAGGAACCCCTACAATGTCAAACTCACTGCTGACATGAGCACTAACAGCATAGAGTGTCTTGACACTCAGGTCTTAGTACAGGAGGGTCAATTTACCACCAAACTGCACAGGAAGGAGACGGCGGGCAATAGCCTCCTGCATGCCCTCAGTGCTCGTCCAGATAGCCTGAAGTGGAGCATATCTTATGGTGAGCTACTGAGGGCAAAACGCAATTGCAGCAATGACAACTTATACGAAACGGAAAAGACCAATATGCTCAAAAGGTTTCGAGAACGGGGGTACCCTGAATGGGTCCTGACCAAAGCTGAAAATAAAGTAAGGGGAGATCTAGAGAAAGCACTCTCGAGAACAAAATTAAAACACCTGAAACTGAACTTGTTACCAGAGTGATTACCACATTCAATGAGGATTCAAGGAAAGTGTGTAAGATGTTGGCTGATAATTGGAATATACTTCAAGCTGATAACATCATAGGCCCTAACATCGGAGAAAGACCCTCAGTGACCTATAGGAGAGGTAGAAGTCTGAGAAACATTCTGGTGAAAGGAGATATCAGTCCTACCGGCAGCTACAATGTACATAATCTTAAAGGATTCTATCCATGTGGCCACTGTTGAGCGTGTATTTCCAGTGCGATGGTCAAAGAGGTAGAATTACCAGGTGCTGGCAGAAATTACAGCATAGGACAATTTTTGACATGTAGTACCAACTTCGTTGTCTATGTTCTAGAATGCCCGTGTCCATTGAAATACGTGGGGAGTACTGTATGCATGGTGAAAAAACGGGTCCAGGAACATCTCCGGGCGATCACCAATGTTGATACAAACTACCCCATAGCACGCCATTTCCAAATCAAACACCAGTCTAACAATACCCTGTTTAAGTATTATGCCATAGAACAGGTGAATATAAGCAAGAGAGGAGGGAACAGATTATTGGCCCTGAGGAAAAAGGAATCTAAATGGATAATGGAACTTGAGACTAGATCCCCGGGGGGGCACAGTTTAGACGAAGAATTAGCCACCCACCTTCATGAGAATTGAGTATAATGAAATACGTCGCAAAAGCTACTGGGACCAATATATGAGATGTGATGTTCTTAACACTGTATAATCATGTAATTGGTTTTTTAACAGATTATTTTAATAATTTTTCTTTTCTCTTTGTTTTATCTTTGCAGGAGGAAAGGAAGGGACCATATCACTCTCACTTTTGAAAATGCACGGTTCCCTACCCTTTTCTTCATATGACTGAAACCTCTTCGGTTTAAGATAAGAAATCTTTCATGAAGAAATTGCACTTTTTTAACTCATAGGGTTAGTGAATTTAAGGCATAATTTTTGTCTAAAACCACTTTTTTTGCACTGTGTTAACACTTGGGATCTCTTAGTTATTGTGGTAGAGGTATCTGCCTGTTACTGCCACGTGGCTAGGACACAAGTTACTGCTTGGTTTGTTATGGCCATACAAGACAGTAGGGGCACTAGTCCGAGAGCAACTCAGTAGGCACAATGGGGTCACGGCACTAGACCGCGAGCAACATTACGACCCAGTGCAGGTAGATATACAAAATCATCCCTGCATTACCATATAGCCAGAAGCAGTGTATTTCACTGTTTTCACGCTGCAGCGCTAACCGGTCATTGCAATTTCACTCTGCACTTTCATCTCGCACTTGAACAGTTATAGAGTTTCAGTCATTGCAGAGCGAGAATATTGATTAAAAATATGAACATGTATGCAATGGAATACTGTGTATCAGCAAGCATGACCTATTACCGTTGTGTGTTACATTTTACCTGTCTTAAAATGGCGATCATGTTTCTTAGACCAAGCAGGCCGATTTGCAGTTCCTCTTCTATGTTTATGTTTAAGTTTACTTATGCACATCCTTGACAATGTAATGTATCGTGTGACCAAGACACCGCCGGGTGTCGAAACGTGTAGCGGTATCATGGATTAAACTGGGGATTATCAACTCTCACTCTGAGTGCACAATTTTCCTTTACTTGAACTTTTAATCAATCTTGACCGGCTTGGGTTTGGATCTCGGAAGGACCCACTACTCGTTTGAAATATATATATATATATATATATTGTAAGAAGCATTGAAACAGCTCAATAACAGACAATGTTACTGTAGGAGTGATTGGCAAACTGCAAAGGCAGAGTGGAATGATTTTAACTCCAAACTATATACCTGGAAAAGTAAAGGGCTTTTGAGTGGAGATGAACTCAAGTTTTTAAAAACAAACTATGCTGGTATTCCTGTATTTTATATGATTCCCAAAGTGCATAAAGACCTGATCAAACCACCGGGGAGGCCAATTATTTCGGCCAGACAAGGGACATTTGAAAATACCTCCAGATACATAGATCATTTCCTCCAGGAACATGTAAGGGCTTTGCCCTCTTATTTGAGAGACACTGGGGACTTTCTGTAGAAAATCAAAACAGTAGTGTGGCAGGAGAACTATTTACTGATCACACTTGATGTGACTGCCCTTTATACTAGTATTAACCATGGGGATGGTTTGCGGGCAGTTAGACATTTCCTATGTAACAAACCAGTCTGTATGTTAGAACACAATGTAATGCTCAGTGAAATGATAGAGGTTTGCCTCACTAGCAATTTCTTTTTATTTCAAAATCAAGTTTTTCAACAGCTGAGAGGAGTTGTGATGGGGGCCTGCTTCTCCCCTAGCTACGCGTGTTTGCACATGGGGGTATGGGAGGAGCAGGTCCTAGGAACCGCCAATGCAGATGTAATGGTAAACAACATAGTGGCATGGCATAGATTCATTGACGACCTATTCATAGTGTGGAGGGGTTCAGTCGGTGAGGCAGAGAAATTTATTGCTGATGTAAATGTGAATGACTTGAATTTAAGTTTCACTGGGCAGATCAGTAGTAAGGCAGTTAATTTCCTGGATGTCGAAGTGTATATCGATGAAGGTAAATTGAAGACCAGATTGCACCGCAAGGAGACTGCGGGCAACACGGTCTTGCATGCATCCAGCCATCACCCAGCGCACCTGATCCGAAGCATCCCCTATGGGGAGATGCTGAGGATCAGGAGAATTTGCAGCACAGAGGAATCGTGTTTACAGGCACAAACAGGTAGCAAAGAGAGGTTCTTGGAGAGAGGCTATTCGGTGTCTGTGGTAGAAAAAACTATGATGAGGGCCAACAATCAGACCAATTACCAAGACTCAAAGGGTAAATCAGGGAAAACTCAGGAAATGGAAAGTAGCGAAACAAGACAGCCCAGGCTAATAACAGCTTATAGTCAACAACACAAGCAGCTACAGAGAATAATCCGCAGAAATTGGCCCATAATTAAGGGAGACCCCGTAATCGGGAGATCCCTTGCAGACAAACCGGCAATAACATATAGCCGTGCAAGATCAATGGGTGAAATGCTGGTGAAGAGCAGTCCAGAGGTAGTGAGTAATACCTGGCTGCAGACCAGCAAAGGTTTCATAAAATGCGCAAGTTGCAAAGCGTGCAGAATGGGGAAAAATAAAACAGCATATATGACCCCATTCAGTGAAACACCAGTACTGATCACCAAGAAGATCACATGTAAGTCTGAATTTGTCGTGTATGTGCTGGAGTGTGCGTGTGGCCTGCAATATGTGGGTAGTACCAAGTTGCAGGTCCACAAACGCATACTCCAGCACATGCGGGCGGTCAGCAATTGTGATGAGTCTTAACTGGTGGCGAGACACATCAACTCATGTCACAAAGGGGATCTGGGCTGTCTAAGCTATTTTGCCATAGTTATGGTCCCACCGCTACGCCGAGGGGGCAACAGGGAGGCCCGCCTGAGAGTTCTAGAAACCAAGTACATCTTAGAGCTTAATTCAAAGACACCGAATGGGTTAAACGCCTCTGAAGACCTGTATACGTGCCTGTAAAATATTGAGCCAAACTGAGAAAATGCACGAGGCTCCAGTAATAGGAGATACAATTTTGAGAAAGGGAGTCACCGCAACATAAGATTGTCCTTTAGATATGAGGAATAGGAAACACAATTAAGTATTGTTTTTAAGTTTATTTTCACAGGGTGAAGGAAAAGCACGAATTTGGGGGTTTCCCCCATTTTAGTTTTCTTATTCCTATAATAGTGTATTAAGGACTGACCATAACACAAAGGGCAGTGTAGACGCAGTTGTCTCAGCACTATATCCCAAATAAGCCCACTTGGGCAGAACTACAACTAACACCCATAAACCCCCAACCTCTTGAAAACGTCTGTATTTATCTGATTGCAAATTTTGCACATACAGAGCTGATTTGAACAAATAATGAATTGAATTTAATATATCAAACCAAGATTTTGAATTATTAGGTATAATGAATTGGTTTTATTGATATTTATATGTATATATTTATTTATTTGTGGATATTTGCACACTGACTGTTTTTTTGTATAGAGGAATCCGGCAGGAAAACGTATAATTTGTTTTCATATGCAGGGGGGAGATAGCGGGTGATGAATATTCAACAACAGTGTGGGTACATTATTAATGGGTCACCCAGAAAAGTCATCGGTATTGAGACAAGGCAGTAGTATGTTTTTTATGTCCACAGGCCCTATGGTCAGATAACCTGTTTTTACACTACAAATTATGGTGATAGGTTAACCATGTCATGTGATCAAGGGCTAAAGGGCCCGAAACGCGTCATGGCGGAGAGAGAAGCGCACAAATAAAATCTGCAAATTTACCTGAATGGGTCCGGTTCGTTTTTTATCCTGGTGGCAGCGGATGAAATAACGGAGTTCCTGGAATATATATAAATATATATATAATAAACAGTACATATATTTAAAAGTAACAGTAATATAATAAACATTACATGTCCAACCCCAACGCCGGAAACAACGACATCACCCCATCGCAAGACCTCTGCAACTCCCTCGCCTCCTACTTCCACAACAAGATCGCGGACATACACAACAGCTTCAGCATTCAACCATCGCACACAACGACCGCAGCAATGCCGCCCACCACCACCCTCCGCGCCTGGACTCCGATCAGCACCGATGACACCGTCCGCATGATGAACTCCATCCACTCCGGATCTCCGACCGACCCCTGCCCTCACCACGTCTTCAACAAGGCCGACGCTGTCATTGCACCCCACCTGCGGGACATCGTCAACACCTCCTTCGACACCGCCACCTTCCCGGAGAGCTGGAAGCACGCCGAACTCAGCGCTCTACTAAAGAAACCAACAGCGGACCCCACCGAACTCAAGAACTACCGCCCCATCTCGCTCCTCCCGTTTCCAGCCAAAGTCATCGAGAAGACCGTCAACAAACAGCTGGCCGCCTTCCTCGAGACGAATGGATCCCTCGACCCCTCACAGTCTGGCTTCCGAGCCAACCACAGCACCGAGACCGCCCTCATCGCTGCCACCGATGACATCCGAGCCCTGATGGACAACGGAGAAACAGCGGCCCTCATCCTCCTAGACCTCTCCGCGGCATTCGACACTGTCTGCCACCGCACCCTAGTGCAGCGCCTCAGCAACGTTGGAATTCAGGAGAAGGCACTGGAATGGATCGTCTCCTTCCTCGACGGAAGAACACAGAGAGTCCGTCTACCACCGTACAAGTCAGAGGCCACCGAAGTCATCTGCGGCGTCCCTCAAGGATCCTCGCTGAGCCCCACCCTCTTCAACGTCTACATGAGCCCCCTCGCGCCCATCGCACGCCAACACAACCTGAACATCATCTCCTACGCCGATGACACCCAGCTGATCCTCTCACTGACCAACGACCCCGCCGCTTCCAGAGCCAACCTTCACGAAGGGATGAAAGATGTAGCCGAGTGGATGACGACCAGCCGCCTGAAACTGAACTCAGACAAGACGGAAGTCCTCATCCTGGGCTCCTCGCCCTCCGCCTGGGATGACTCCTGGTGGCCCCCCGCCCTGGGCACCGCACCCACACCGACAGACCACGCACGCAACCTGGGCTTCATCCTGGACTCCTCCCTCTCCATGACCAGACAAGTCAACGCCGTCTCCTCGTCATGCTTCAACATCCTGCGCATGCTACGGAAGATCTTCCGGTGGATCCCCACCGAGACCAGGAAGACGGTCACCAGCCGACTGGACTACGGCAACGCCCTCTACGCCGGAACCACCGCCAAGCTCCAGAAGAGACTCCAGCGGATCCAGAACGCCTCAGCCAGACTCATCCTCGACATCCCCCGACGCAGCCACATCTCCGGACATCTGAGAGACCTGCACTGGCTCCCCGTCAACAAGAGAATCACCTTCCGTCTCCTCACCCACGCACACAAAGCCCTACACGATCAAGGCCCGAGCTACCTCAACAACCGCATCAACTTCTACGCTCCCAAACGCCACCTCCGATCAGCCAGTCACGCCCTCGCCGCCGTCCCCCGCATCCGAAGAACGACAACAGGAGGAAGGTCCTTCTCCCACCTGGCCGCCAAGACCTGGAACTCCCTCCCGACCGACCTGCGCCTGACCCAAGACCACCTCTCCTTCAGGAAGAAGCTCAAGACCTGGCTGTTCGAGCAGTAGCAGCACCCCCCCCCCCCAAGCGCCTTGAGACCCTCCGGGTAAGTAGTGCGCTCTATAAATGTCCTTGATTGATTGATTGATTGATGTATTTTAATAATGTAAGAAAATATATACCTATTATACTTTTTTAAAAACATTAAACCCAAATATACATTAATATATACATTTAATTATTTATATTTAATTGTACATATTGCAAAACTAATAATTTTAGTTTATGTGATAATTTAATAATATGTATGTGTGTGTATATATATATATTAACATAAAGCATTAAATAAATATCAATTTATTTACAAATAAAACATATAATTAGTGAAATATTTGATTATACTAAAAATATATTACATATTAAAATCATAACTAAGTAAAAATAATATAATTATAACTACACAAAAACATAAGGTAATTTCATTAATAAAAACTAAACTATAGAATTCCACAAATAATACACATAGTATAGCCACTATAATTTATAAACAAGTACAAATTACAATTCCAACTACAATAAATGCAACTCAGTGCAACAGTAGGGAAAGCGTTTGATTGCAGAGTGGTAAAATTTACTATTCACACTCCACTAACTGCAACAGTAGTGGAAGTGTTGGATTGTGAAGGCATAACATGTACTATTCCCACTCCAATAAGTGGAAGAGGTGTGGTGCAACGGCCAGGGTGCCTGACTCCGGACCACCGGGTTCACGGTTTGATCCCCGGCGCCAGGTTAGCCTTGCACCATGTGACTCTGGGGCGATAGCTCGCTCAATCTTCCCGATGGCCCCCAGTGCAGGGACACCTCTAAGGAGATAGCTGTGCGCTTTACAAATGCTGGTATTTCATTATTTCATTTCATTAGTAGGAAAAGTGCTGTATTGTGGAGGGGTACAATTTACTATTCCAACTCCATTATGTGCAACAGTAAGAAATGCTTTGGATTACAGAGGGGTAAAATTTACTATTCCCACTCCAGTCAGTGCAATAGTAGAGAAAGTGCCAGATTATGGAGGAGTTACATTTACTATTCCCACTGCACACATTACAACAGTAGGGAACGTGTTGGATTGTGGAGGGGTACAAATTACTATTCCCTCTTCAATCAATGCAACAATAGGGAAAGTGTTGGGTTGTGAAGCAGTTAAATTTACTATTCCCACTCCAGTCAGTGCAACAGAAGGGAACAGCAGGGAAAATGTTGGATTGCAGAGGGTAATATTTACATTTCCTACTTCAGCCAGGGCAGCAGTAGGGAAAGTGTTTGATTGAGGGGTGGTAAATGTACTATTCGCACTCCAATCAGTGTAACAGTGGAGAAAGTGTTGGTGATGTGTTACATTGTGGAGGGGTGGAATTACTATTCCCACTCCAGTCATTGCAACAGAAGAGAAAGTGTTGTATTGCGGTGGGGTAAAACTTACTAGTTCCACTCCAGTCAGTACAACAGTAGGAAAAGTGTTGGATTGTGGAAGGGTAAAATTTACTATTCCAATTCCAATATCCGCAACAGTAAGGAAGGTTTTGGATTACAGATGGGTAAAATTTACTATCCCCAGTGCAACAGTATGGAAAGTACCAGATTACGGAGGGGTTACATTTACTATTCCCACTTCACACATTACACCAGTAGGAAAAGTGTTGGATTGCGGAGGAGTAAAATTTGCTATTCCCACTCCAGGCAGCGCAACAATAGGGAAAGTGTTGGATTGTGGAGGGGTTACATTTACTTTGCCACTTGATTCAAGCTAGCCTGGCTGAAGAGGGGTGTTACCCCGAAACCGGTCCCAGGATACTTGTTTCCAGTCCAGGGAAGACATGGTTTGGCAGTTCGGGCTGGACTGTCCCATGAGGCACAGGGCCAATACTGATTTTCAAATAGCTGTGTCTGAAATGTGGTGGCAAAGTGAGCTAAAGAACGATGATGGATTCAACCCAGAACTGTGTCTGAAAAGTTTCAGTGCTTTGTCCATCATCTCCTTGTGTTTGCTTTGTTCTCCCTAAGTTGTCAGGGTGTGCCCAGACATGGGTCCCTTGCTCACTTTGCCCCTGAATTCAAGCCAGCCTGGCTGAAGAGAGGTGCTACCCCAAAACCGGTCCCAGGATGCTTGTTTCCAGTCAAGGGAAGGCTTGGCAGTTTGGGCTGGAATGTTCCCATGAGGCTCAGGTCTAAGACTGATTTGCATATAGCTGTGTCTGAACTGGGGTGGCCATGTGAGCTAAAGAACAATGATGGATTCAACCCAGATCTGTGACTGGGGGTGAGTGTCTGAAAAGTTTCAGCACTCTGTTCATCATCTGCTTGTGTTTGCTTCGTTACATTGACTATTTCCACTCCAGTCAGTGCAACAGCAGGGAAAATGTTGGATTGCGGGGGGTAAAATGTACTATTCCTTCTCCAGTCAGTGCAAAAATAGGGAAAGTGTTGGATTGCAGAAGGGTAAAAGTTACTATTGCCACTACACTCTATGCAACATTACACACACAGTAGTTAACTTAAAAAATATATATAATTTAAAAACATTATTAAATGACAAAATGTTTCAATAGGAACATTATGGGGTCGATTCCGATCCGGTAAAATAATCCGGCGTACGAATCGTATCCGGAGCCGTTTCCGCACGACTCGTACAGACGCCGTACGACCGGACGATTCTGATCCCGATCGGCCGACCCGTACGCGATTCGTACGGTACTCGTCGATTCGTACGGAAAAGCGCACGATCACCTACACACCGTACGGCGCGTACCCCCCATGATCGCAGGGGTACGCGGCGTACCCCTGTGGTCATGCGGGGTACGTGCCATACACCCAGCGTACATGGGGTACGTGCCGTACACCCACTGTACATGGGGTACGGTGCATACCCCATGTACGCTGGGTGTAAGGCACGTACCCCGCATGACCACTGGGGTACGCCGCGTACCCCTGCGATCATGGGGGGTACGTGCCGTACCCGGGGGGGGGCGTTCCGTACCTGTTTCAGCGCGAACTCTGCGTTTATAACTGTTTTCGGCTCCCGTAGGAAAAGGGTCGTACGGCGCGTACCCGACACGAATCGTACTTGCTGGGTCGTAAAAATGTGCCGCGATGTCGCGTACAGCGGGTTCCGAGTGAGATTCGTATGGAGATTTGAGTCGTAAAGAGTCCTGTACGACTCGTACGGAGTTCGGCACCTAGTACGGATCGTACTTCATCGTACGTACGGGACGTCTACGGATACGATTCGTACGGGGAAAAAACTCTCCGTACGACCATTCGGAGCGCATTTTACCGGATCGGAATCGACACCTATGTGTATATATATATATATATATGTTTATTTTTTACAAAATTACCTATTTATTACAATCTTCATTAAATATTATAAATTAATACACATATTACATGTATAATTCAAATACCAAATTATATTCTAAAAATAATAACAACAAATAAATACAATATTTTGTAAATAAAAAGGCACAACACAATTAACACATAACATAACAAAATATGTTTAAATATTTTTAAGATTTCTAGTACTTAAGTAACTTCTTACCCTATACTTATACAAATTACACAATACACACCTAAAATATATTTATTAAATGATAATATTTACACATTTTACCTAAATATTTATCAATGTAAATATTATTAGTACTTACCTAATAGTAAATTAATGATATGTAATTAACGTCCAACCCTTTATGCTTATAAAATAAACAAACCACACCTAATATATGTATTTAAAAAATGTTAATTTAATAATTTACATAATTGGTTTTCAATTAAGAAATTAATAATTAACGAAGAACAAATTAATTGTAGTTAATTAACTCCCCACGATTTTTCCCTACAAATACAACTGACATCTAATATATAACACAAACAATATCTTAATTATATAATTTACATTATTATTATTTTTTTCACGGAATTTTATATAGCGCAAGCTATCAGGTATCAGACCATTTTACACGAGCACCAGTGGTTTTACATGAGGACACATTCATTTTCTTAGGCACGGGGTGATTAAGTGATTTGACCCGAATCCCAGGATAATCTGCGTCCTTACCGAGACTCGAACCCAGTTCCCCAGATTTGAGGTTGACCACCCTAGTGGTTAGGCAAACTACTCCCCCAATTTTTTAACTAAATATTCTTTATAAATTAACATTAATTAAATAATATAAATAATTTCCTGGACACCTTATACCCACAAAAAACAGTAAAGTACACAAAATAAAAAAAATAATTTAGTACACAATTTACATAATCAATTATCAATTAAATCATAATTGATTTACTTCCCACCCTATACCTATACAAAATCCACAACTCACACCTAAAACTTAAATTTTAAAAATGTAATTATACAATTCAAATGAATAATGATCAATTAAATAATTAATAAAAACATATTATTAATTAATTATAATTAATTTACTTCCAACCCTGTACCTAAATAAACCCCACAACACGCTACAGAATTAAAAATGACAAGACTATTCAATTACATTTTTTAAAGTATTAAAAATTTGCAATTGATATTCAAAAACATTAACAATATTAATGTAAACAATGTATAACATACAATTTAAATATATAGTAAAATACATAAAAATAATATAAAATCAATTTTATTAATTTTTTAACATTGATATTAACAAAATAGATATTTTTACTCAATATTAACACTTTTAAAATTTCGATATTTTGACTGAACACCTGTGCATGTGTGAGTCTTTCTCTGTGTTTGTGCTTTTACATGTGTGTAACTGAATAACCCAGAATGTGTGAAGGTTCACTCACCAATGCCACCGCACACAGCTAATATTTTAGCATTTGGTGATCAACATGGAAAACAACGTGCTTAGCACAAAGGAACAAATACAACAGTAGCGGCTCACTGAGTGAGTAATGCGGGGTGGTGAGGTGGAGCGGGGAGGGGCAGGGTGGAGAGGTTGTGGAGTCCGGCGAATGACAGACAGGAGTAAGGTAAGTAATTAAATAAATAAAACAATTTACCTTGCGCGCACTGCATTGTCGAGTTGGCCAAAGAGAGGTCAGGTGCTTCACGCAATAGTCATCTTATAGCACGTATGAATCATTTTTTCACCCTTCCAACCCACTTGCAGGGATAGTTGTGATGCAATCTTTGTACTTTCTGCATATTTACCCCATTGTGTTTCATATATTTTATTTGAGTGCACATTTTCCATTTAGAGTGTATTGCATTTAGTGCTTTTTGCCAATGTTTAACTTATAACATTTGCTTTATTATAGTTTGATAGCTTATCATATATTCATATAAGTATGCAAGTGACCTATAAAGATTGATAGAATTAAATGAAGGTTCAAAACGATTAATATGTTAATTCTTGTATTTGATATCATTTGATTTGATGTCTGCCACTTTCAAAACAATTAGAAAAGTGCATTTAACCCCTTCGCTGCTAGGCCTTTTCCCCTCCTGTGCTAAGCCTTTTTCTGGCTATTTGGGGTATTGCGCGCTTAGGCCCCTGTAACTTTTTGACCTCATACGGTATATACGCCAAATTTGCGTCCTTTTCTTTCATCATCATGGGGATTCTAAAGGTGACCAGGGTTTGTGGATTCGTCTGGAGGTGTCTCAAAAATTAGCCAAAATACAGAAAAAAAAAATTGTTTTTTTTTAATGGGAAAAACGGGATGCAAATGAAAGCGTCTGGGTTTTTCCCTGCAAATGCTTTCGAAAAAGGGTTTATGGGTCGAAAATCAGAATTTTCCAGCTTTTAGGGAATGACAGACTTTTGTCAGAAAACCAACATTTTTTACACAGTTTTGGCATTTTTCTGGGACATAGACTATTTTTGCTATTTTTTGTGCTTTCAACCTCCTTCCAGTTAATGGTAGAAATGGGTGCGAATGCAATAATGGATGCTGGAAAGCTATACATTTTTAAAAAGTAGACAAAACTCTAAATTCAACAAGGGGTCATTTGTGTAGATCCATCAAGGTTTATTTAAATAAATATGGGAAAAATTTAAAATTAGTTGAAAAAAACAGAATATTGTGTCAACGTTTTCACCTGTAACTTCTTGTAATTATGACAGCTCTTTGAAAGTAATATACCATTACATCCGCTGGACATTCCTGGTTGTGGGGATATATATATATAGAACTTGTAGGTTCACTAAGAACCAGACGAGCCCAGAGTAAAAAACTGAGCAGCAATTTGCAATGGCTTTTTATTATGTATCGACTATATAGCAATTATTGTGTGAAAATGTACACATGGAAAATCGGTATGAAAGACACCTATGTATTTCTGAAATGGGAACAAATTATAGAGTTTAGAAACAGTACATATTTGCACATTTTCGAAATTGGGAATACTCATACTAGCATGAGAATTATCGGTCATTTTTCAAAATGACTTCTTTTTTACACAATGTCTTTCATTTGAAAGGCAGAAATGCATCAAAAATCAATAGGTAATAACAGCTACTTTACAAATCTGAATTACCCTAAGAAAATGGTACCTCACTTGTGTGGGTAGGCATAGTGCCCACCGCAGGAAACGGCGCAAAACGCAACATGGTCACACCTCAATTTCGCAGTGAAAAATTATCCTGTTTTGGCAAAGTGCATAGCTTTAGGTTTTGAACCCTAGCTCTGCTGGCAGCTAGGGTAAACTAGCAAACCTATACATTTTTTAAAACTAGACACCTGGGGAATCCATAATGAGGTGACTTGACTGCCTCCCACCAGGTTCTGTTATCCAGAATCCCTTTCAAACTTAAAGAACTGTAAAAAAAACACATTTTGCCCAAATTTCTGTGGTAGAAAATTCTGGAATCTGCATGGATCCACAAATTTCCACCCACCCCACGTTTCCCAAAGTCTTCCGAGAAAAAGGGTACCTCACTTGTGTCGGTCGGTCTAGTGTCCGCGACAGGAAATGGCGCAAAATGCAACGTGGTGACACCTCAATTTCGAAGTGAAAAAAGACTCTTTTTTTGCAAAGTGCCGAGCTGTAGTTTTTTAACCCTAGCTCTGCCGGCACCTAGGGAAACCTAGCAAACCTATACATTTTCGAAAACTAGACATGCAGGGGAATCCAGAATGGGGTGACTGACTGACTCCCACCAGGTTCTGTTACCCAGAATCTCTTGCAACCTAAAAAATTGTCAAAAATACAGATTTTCCCCACATTTATGTGGTGGGAAGTTCGGGAATCTGCGTGGATCCACAAATTTCTACCCACCCCGAGTTCCCAAAATTCTTCCGAGAAAAATGGTACCTCATTTGTTTGGATCGGCCTAGTGCCCACAACAGGAAACGGCGCAAAACGCAAAGTGATCACACCTCAATTTTGCAGTTAAAAATGAAACTTTTTTGCGAAGTTCCTAGCTGTAGTTTTTGAACCCTAGCTCTGCTGGGACCGAGGGAAACCTAGCAAACCTATTTATTTTTAAAAACTAGACACACAGGGGAATCCAGAATGGGGTGACTTGACTGCCACCCACCAGGTTCTGGTACCCAGAATCCCTTGCAAACTTAAAAAATTGTCAAAAGAACAGATTTTCCCCACATTTCTGTGGTGGAAAGTTCTGGAATCTGCGTGGATCCACAATATTCCAATCAACCCGCATTTCCCAAAGTCTTACGGGAAATATGGTACCTCAGTTGTGTGGGTCAGCCTGATGCCCGCAACAGGAAACGGCGCGAAAACGCAACGTGGTCCCGCCTCAATTTCGCAGTGAAAAAAGACCCTTTTTTTTGCAAAGTGCCTAGCTGTAGTTGTTGAACCCGAGCTCTGCCGGCACCTAGGGAAACCTAGCAAACTTATACCTTTCTTAAAACTAGACCCCCAGGGGAATCCACAATTGGGTGACTTGACTGCCTCCCACCAGGTTCTGTTACCCAGAATCCCTTGCAAACCTAAAAAATTGTTAAAAAACAGATTTTCCCCACATTTCTATGGTAGAAAGTTCTGGAATCTGCGTGGATCTACAATATTCCAATCAACCTGCATTTCCCAAAGTCTTACGGGAAAAATGGTACCTCACTTGTGTGAGTCCGCTTAGTGCCTGCGACAGGAATCAGCGCAAAACGCAACGTGGTCGCACCTCAATTTTGCAGTGAAAAATGACCCTTTTTTTGCAAAGTGCCTAGCTGTAGTTTTTTAACCCTAGATCTGCTGGCACCTAGGGCAACCTAGCAAACCCATACATTTTTTAAAACTAGACGCCCAGGGCAATCGAGGATGGGGTGACTTGACTGCCTCCCACCAGGTTCTGTTACCCAGAATCCCTTGCAAACCTGCAAAATTGCCCCAAAAAACCACATTTTCCCCACATTTCTGTGGCGGAAAGTTCTGGAAACTGCGTGGATTCACAAATGTCCACCCACCCCGCATTTTCCAATGTCTTCTGAGAAAAATGGTACCTCACTTGTGTGGGTCGGCCTAGTGCCTGCTACAGTAAACGGTGCAAAACGCAACATGGTCACACCTCAACTTCGCAGTGAAAAATACCCCTCTTTTGGCAAAGTGCCTAGCTGAAGTTTGTGAACCCTAGCTCTGCTGGCACCTAGGGAAACCTACCAAACCCACACATTTATGAAAAGGAGACACCCGAGGACTTCCAGGGAGGTATGGCTTGCGTGGATCCCCTAACGTTTCCTTACCCCGAATCCCCTGCAAACCACAATTTTTGCTGAAATAAATCACTTTTTTCAGACAATTTGTTTGTGGGAAAGTGTGGCATCACTGAGCTCACACAAATTTCCTACCACCCAGCGTTTGTTGGACACAAAACGTTTTGAGGCAACATCAACATTGCCTATCAAAAGAAATTTTGGGCCCTTGCCTGTCGCGGGTACTTGGGCCTCCCAAATGTGTGAAAAAAATTGCTTTCTTCAGAAGAAATTGAGGTTTGCAAGGGATTCTGGGTAAGGAAACGTTGGGGGATCCACGCAAGCCATACCTCCTTGAAAGCCTCCCGGTCTCTAGTTTTCAGAAATGTGTGGGTTTGGTAGCTTACCATAGATGGCTGTCGAGCACGGGACCTAAAACCCATGTGACCCCCCTTGCAAAACCAGGTGGTTTTGAGACAGTCAATTTTGATGTTGCCTCACTGCGTGTTGGTCCATTGCCTGTCACGGGTACGTGGGTCACCCACGCAAGTGAGGCACCATTTTTTTGAGAGACCTGGGGGAACGCTGGGTGGTAGGAGATGTGTTGCAGCCCGGTGATGCCACACTTTCCCACACAAAAATGTGTGAAAAAATAGATTTTTTTTCAGCTAAAAATGAGGTTTGCAAGGGATTCTGGGCAATGAAACGTTGGGGGATCCACGCAAGCTATACCTCCTTAGAAGTCCCCGGGTGTCTAGTTTTCAGAAATGTGTGGGTTTGGTAGGTTTCTCTAGATGGCCGCCGAGCACGGGGCCAAAAACCCAGGTGATCGCCCTTGCAAAACCAGGTGGTTTTGAGATAGTCAATTTTGATGTTGCCTCAATGCGTTTTGGGCCCTTGCCTGTCGCGGGAACTTAGGCCTCCCACAAAAGTGAGGCACCATTTTTATCAGGAGACCTGGGGGAATGCTGGGTAGTAGGACATTTGTGTGAGCTCAGTGATGACGCAGTTTCCCACACAAAAATGTGTGAAAAAAATGATTTCTTTCAGCTAAAATTGAGGTTTGCAAGGATTCTGGGTAAGGAAACATTTGGGGATCCACGCAAGCCATACCTCAGTGGAAGCCCCCGGGTGTCTAGTTTTCATAAATATGGGTGGGTTTGATAGTTTTCCCTAGATGGCTGCGGAGTAAGCGGCCAAAAACCCAGGTGACCCCCCTTGCAAAATCAGGTGGTTTTGAGATAGGCTATTTTGATGTCGCCTCACTGCGTTTTGGGCCCTTGCCTGTCACGGGTACTTGGGTCTCCCACACAAGTGAGGCACCATTTTATTGAGAGACCTGGGGGAACGCTGGGTGGTAGGAAATTTGTGTGAGCCCGGTGATGCCACACTTTCCCACACAAAAATGTGTGAAAAAATAGATTTTTTTTCAGCTAAAAATGAGGTTTGCAAGGGATTCTGGGTAATGAAACATTGGGGGATCCACACAAGCCATACCTCCTTAGAAGTCCCCGGGTGTCTAGTTTTCAGAAATGTGTGGGTGGTGGGTGTCCCAAGATAGCCGCTGAGCACGGGGCCAAAAACCCAGGTGACCCCCCTTGCAAAAGCAGGTGGTTTTGAGATAGTCAAGTTTGATGTTGCCTCACTGCGTTTTGGGCCCTTGCCTGTCGTTGGTACTTAGGCCTCCCACACAACTAAGTCACCATTTTTATCGGTAGACCTGGGGGAATGCTGGGTAGTAGGAAATTTGTGTGAGCTCAGTGATGACGCAGTTTCCCACACAAAAATGTGTGAAAAAATGATTTTTTCAGCTAAAATTGAGGTTTGCAAGGGATTCTGGGTAAGGAAACGTTGGGAAATCCACACAAGCCATACCTCCTTGGAAGCCCCCAGGTGACTAGATTTCAGAAGTGTTTGGGTATGGTAGGTTTCCCTAGATGTCCGCTGAGCACGGGACCAAAAACCAAGGTGGCCTCCCTTGCAAAACCAAATCGTATTGACATAATTATGTGTTTATTTCTGCAGATTTTTAGCACAATATTGCAAGGAAAATGTGACAGACATTTATAAGATTGCACGATATTGTGGATAAAATACCTTGTTGCAATTCACAAGCGAGACATTACCATGTACTCCCATGGGTTAACAATAATATCTACATTTGGTAGGTTACTCTTAGATGGAATGTACACCTTGACAGAGAGAAACAAAAGACAAAGATTCCAGCACAGCCATCTATTCCTCAAACACACACACATACTGGTTGGATTTGGCACAAGGGCAAGTGATGGTTCAGTACATTAAATTTTATTAACAAGAGATTTCACAAAAATGAAATGCACTGTCAATGATTAAATGCACAAAAAGCCTAAACAGTGACTTGCAGCTCGTGAGCTGTAAAGCCACGACAAGGCCAGCCAAGCACCAGTCCACACACAATGTTAGCCAAGCGCCAGTCTACACACACCGCCAGCCAAGCACCAGTCCACGCACACTCCCAGCCAAGCGTCAGTCCACACACACCAACAGCCAAGTGCCAGGCCACGCACACTGCCAGCCAAGCGCCAGTCCACACACACCGCCAGCCAAGCGCCAGTCCATGCACACCACCAGCCAGGCGCTAGTCCACGCACACCACCAGCCAAGCGCCAGGCCACGCACACCACCAGTCAAGTGCCAGTAAACGCACACCCCCAGCCAAGCGCCAGTCCACGCACACCCCTAGCCAAGTGCCAATCCATACACACCACCAGCCATGCGCCAGTCCACACTCACCGCCAGCCAAGCACCAGTCTACCCACACCACTAGCCAAGCACCGATCCACCCACAACGCTAACCAAGCGCCAGTCCACACACACCGCCAGCCAAGCGCCAGTCAACGCACACTCCCAGCCAAGGGCCAATCCACCCACACCGTTAGCCAAGCGCCAGTCCATGCACACTGCCATCCAAGCGCCAGCCTCCACACACCGCCATCACATTTAGAATTTTTTAAACAAAAAAATACCACAAACAAATTACAAATAGATACAAATCTGCTAACACAAAATCTGAAACTAAATACATTGCACTAATGCCAACCTTGAAACAGAATAAAAAATATTAAACAATACAGGCCAGGCAGTTCACTTTACCGCTCATGGATACTCCCACAAATTCTTATGCGTGTGGTACGATATAAAACAAGCTGACACACACAATCCAGGTTTAGAAGGACAGTCAGGGCAGTACATACGAGTCTCCCTCTGCACGCATCTTCAACAACAGACTCTACATCTCCTAGTGGGAAAGTCTTTTGAGGATGTGGGAGGAATGAATTCAGGAAAGTGGCGATCTTTCAGTCTAGCCACATCCTCCACCACTCCAACTCTAGGAACACTTGCCTGTTCCACTAGAACAAGGCTGCCTATTGCAGGCTCCTGAAACTTAACAAAAGTCATCTTTGACTCAGGACAAGAATTCTGGAACACAACAAAAGCATTAAAGGTTGCCAAGTGGAAAAGATGAATAGCCAACTTCTTATACCAAATGTAAGCCTTACGGAGAGCAGAGTAAAGTTCCAACTTCCGATCTACTCTGTCAACACCACCTATGTGCCTATTATAGTCTAAAATGCACACAGGTTTGCGCACTTCAGCATCATGGCCCCAAACAGGCACAGGTGCAGTGCTTTCATCATTGATGGTAGTCAGCATGTACACATCTCTCCTGTCTGAAAACTTCACAGCTAGAAGCTCCTCATATCGCAACTCACTGCACTGTCCTAGCACAAGCTTTTGTCAAACAAGTTCTTTTGGGAAACCTTTCCGGTTACAGCTCATTGTTCCACAAGCAACAGTGCCCACTTTGGTCAATTCCTTGAACAACCGCACACCAGTGTAGAAGTTATCTACATATAAATCGTGGCCTTTGTTATATAATCCTCTACCTAGTTCCCACACAATTTTCTCAGTCACTTCAAAAGTGGACGAACAATCTGGGGGGGTTAATGCTGGATTCCTTACCGATGTACACCCTGAAATTAGAGACATATTCAGTCCCACTGCAACACGGCATATACAGCTTAACTCCATAGCGTGCCCTCTTACTAGGAATGTATTGCTTAAAAACCAAGCGCCCCTTGAACAACACCAAAGACTCATCCACTGCTATTTCTTTTCCTGGAGCATAGATCTCAGAAAAACGATCAACAAAGTGATCAAGGACAGGCTGAATCTTAAAAAGACGGTCACAATCAGGGTGATTGTGTGGAAATGCTAAACCATTATCGAAAACATTCATCATCTGAAGCAGAAGTAAATACCTATCACGACTCATGACTGCCGGAAATATAGCTGTTGCCATCAAGGGACTAGTAGACCAATATGAAGACATTGATGGCTTCCTAAGCAAGCCCATCAAAAAAGTTAATCCCAAGAACTTCTTCATCTCTTCAAGATTTGTGGGAGTCCACCGGGTAGCTCTCGAATGGGGCTTAAGGCTGACAGTGTTGTCCCTCAAAAACTGTTCGGCATACAAATAAGTCTGCTCAACAATCTCTGCCAAGAACACATCGTCCATAAACAACTGAAAAAAATTATTGGCAAAAAGCTCTCAGTATTCACTCTACACCCTGGAACACCAGTAAAATCTGGCAATGCCGGCTGCACTATGCCAGGGGCAACCCAAAGGCCAACACTTCAACGGGAAGTGCTGCAGCCCCAGCCTGCAGCCCAGATGCCTCTTGCCGCACTACACCAATGTGAAGCCTATCAGCCCCAGATGCTTCTTGCCGCACTACACCAACGGGACACGTAGCAGCCCCAGATGCCTTTTGCTGCACTACACCAATGGGAAGCCTAGCAGCCCCAGCTGCCTTTTGCCGCACCACAGCAACGTGAAGCCTTGTAGCCCCAGCCTGCAGCCCAGATGCCTCTTGCTGACCTATACCAATGGGAAACCTTGCAGCCCTAGGCTGCAGCCCAGATGCCTCTAGGCTCACTACCGGCACACCAATGTCATCCTCTAACACAGGCACTTCATCAGCACTAGAAGAAGCTTCATCATCCAATGATTCCATGTGAAGAGAAAACTCACTACCTGAATCTTCCCCCTCTACCTCTGCCTCAGAATCAGAGTCAGTCTCTGAACCAAGGTCAGAGGAAGACTCAAAAAGCATACCAACAACCTGCTGAGCAGTAATTCTGCGGCTAGCCATTATCCTTACTAAGAAAGGAGACTGCACAAACAAGTCAACAACAACTACCACTGTCAAAGTAAATAGTAAACAAAGTGAGGCTTTAGCACAAAGATCTATACACAATGAAGCAATATAACTCTTACCAAAGATAGCTACGCTCACCAGCACCTACTCTGCAGAGACACAGGAAAAAGCAACGATATCCCACTAGAAAGAAAAAAAAACACTTACATATAAGACAACAAAGTACACATCTAGTACTAATGCAAAAAAGATTTTGACACTCAAAACACAGAAGCCAAACAAACTGCTGCTATTACTACACCATTTACGAAAACACATTCATGTAGGGAAATTAAACTAATTTAGAGTAAATAGTACAAAATAAATTCACTTACCAAGCACATGCAACTACACCTGCTGCAAAACCAGCAGTAACAAAACCGCAACCTACAACAATCCAAACAGCAAAAGCCTTGAATTAGAATAAAATAGAGAAAAAGAAAATTACTATTACATTTCACAAACAATATGACAATTAAAATTATAAGGAAAACCCCCCCAAAAAAACAAAAAAAAAACAAAGGTGGTGATGGACGGAGCGTTGACAATACAAACACTCACCCCCAGTCAACTGCTCTGGGTTTAATCCATCACTGTTCTTTAGCTCACTCCGCCACCCCAGTTCAGACATGGCCATATGCAAATCAGTCTGACCCTGTGCCTCATGGGAACAGTCCAGCCTGAACTGCCAAGCCATGTCTTCCCTGGACCGGAATCAAGCTTCCCAGGACCGGTTTCTGGCATTACAGCCATCTTCAGCCGGGCTTGCTTGACTCCAGTGGCAAAGTGAGCAAGGGACTCACGTCTGAGCATACCCTGCCAACTTAGGGCGAACAAAGAAAAACCAAAGGTGGTGACGGACGGAGCGTTGACAATACAAACACTCACCCCCAGTCAACTGATCTGGGTTTAATCCATCACCGTTCTTTAGCTCTGCTCCGCCACCCCAGTTCAGACATGGCCATATGCAAATCAGTCTGACCCTGTGCCTCATGGGAACAGTCCAGCCCAAACTGCCAAGCCATGTCTTCCCTGGACCGGAATCAAGCTTCCCAGGACCGGTTTCTGGCATTTCAGCCGTCTTCAGCCAGGCTTGCTTATCTCACACAATGTCGCTACCCAATTGGACAGTCGGCCAATTGGGCCTTCAAATAGGGCTGAAAACAATAATGATTAGGTGAGGTTTTCCACCAAGCCACTTGTTATATTTTTGGATGGTTTTTTCTGCCCGCCCCCCTTGGTGGCAGTCGGTCTTTTTTTGTCCTTACTGTACCCCCCCACCCGGGGGCAGTAAGGACAAAAAAAGACCGACTGCCACCAAGGGGGGCAGGCAGAAAAAAACATCCAAAAATATAACCACCTTTGGAAGCAAACCTTGCCCAAGGGCTCGCTTCCACACACTACAAAACACAATCCTTAGGGCCTAGTCGGCCGGAAAGGCCAAAATAACGGGCAGATCTGGGGCACACAAACATCAACAAGAAATGCTCCCCTTTGGAGGCGACCCTTGCCCAAGGGGTCGCTTCCATCCAAATGTATATGCCCCCAAATAAGTCCCTGGTGCCTAGGGGTGTTTTCCGCCCCCCCCGGCGGCAAACCGACCATAAAAACAGGCCGATTTGCCCCGGGGGGGGCAGAAAAACATTCCTTAAAATATGCCCCCTCTGGGAAGCGACCCTTTCCCAAGGGGCCGCTTACATCCAAATATAAATGCCCCAAATACAGTCCCTGGTACGTAGTGGCATTTTATGCCCCCCCGGGGGCAAAATGGCTGAAAAAATGGGCCGATATGCCCCCGGGGTCGGAGAACTTTCCATACAAAATGCCCCCTCTAGGAAGCAACACTTGCCCAAGGGGTCACTTCTATCCAAATAAAAATGACCCCATATAATTCCCTGGTGCCTAGTGGCATTTTTCTGCCTTCCCCGGGGGCAAAATGGATGAAAAAACAGGCTGATTTACCCTCGGGGGCAGAAAAACATTCCTAAAAAAATGCCCCCTCTAGGAAGTGACCCTTGCCCAAGGGGGCGCGTCCATTACAAACTATATGCCCCACAACATTCCCTGGTGCCTAGTGGCATTTTCTGCCCCCCTCTGGAGGCAGAACGAATGAAAAAACTGGCCAATTTGCCACCGGGGGGGGCGGAAAATCATTAGAAATAATGCCTCCACTTGGAACCGACCCTTGCCCAAGGGGTCTCATCCAATGCTGAAAATTAATATCCCTGGTGCTAGTGGGGGCATTTCCGCTGCACAATCGTGATGCTGTGCGTGATCATGAGGCAGAAATGCCCTACAAAGAGACATCAGGGGGAGGAGTATCTCTTTCCTCTCCCCTGTTGCCTCGATGTATTCCGTAAACCCCCCCTCGGGACCGAGGACTCTTACCTCTTTGTTCGACGCTCAGGAAGCATATGGCTTCCCGAGCATCTGGGACTTCCTCATGACGTCAGCCAATGGGGGGGTCGGGGGTGGCAATAGAAGCTCTTCCGCTGCCATCTCCCTTTGTGGGGGCGATATCGGACACCCGTGGGGGGAGCGCCAGCGCTTCCTCCATGGGTGGGGCCCATGACGAGCTGGACTCGTCATCAGCACACGTCCACTGTGTGCCATGACAAGTCCAGCTCGTCCTCAGCATGAAAGGGGTGAAGTTGGGTTCAACAAGTATGAGTCAGAGAGGAATCGTATTCTTTCTGTGAAGCTTGGATCAAGCAAGGAGAAGCTGCAAACATCTTTCGTGAAGGACACAGGCAGGCACTTGGTAGCCAACTGGACTTTATTGGCATGCTGGGAATAGTCCACCATGTGTACTCTTCTGGATAGAGCTGCGACTCTTGAGGCGGAAGCCGAGAGTCAGGGATAGAATCTTTATATTATCAAGCTACTGTCTATGGTGGCTTTAGATCGCTTTTAAAACTGTAAAACGTTGTGTTTTGTGTGCATTCTTTTACAATCACCTTACCTTCCCCTCACTTTCAGAGGGTGCACGCGGTTTCAGGCTGCCGATTTGGGCCACTTGAGACGCGGGACCAGGCATTCTAGCGCGTCAGCATAGGCGCCATCTTAGGTGTAGCGCCGGTCGACGGTCTAGTGTCGAGGGCGATTAGGACCCCACACTACATATAGAGCCTGCCCGAGCACGACCAATTTGATAGAACTGCGCCTTTTGAGGCGGAAGCCGGGAGTCAGGGATAGAATTTTTAAATTGACAAGCTACTGTCTATGGTGACTTTAGATCGCTTTTAAAACTGTAAAACGTTGTGTTTTGTGTGCATTCTTTTAAAATCACCTTACCTTCCCCTCACTTGCACTCGTTCTTTCAGAGGGTGCACGCGGTTTCAGGCGGCCGATTTGGGCAACTTGAGACGCGGGACCAGGCATTCTAGCGCGTCAGCATAGGCGCCATCTTAGGTGTAGCGACAGTCGCTGGTCTAGTGTTGAGGGCGATTATGACCCCACACTATATATAGAGCCAGCCCGAGCACGACCAATTTGATAGAACTGCGACTCTTGAGGCGGAAGCCGAGAGTCAGGGATAGAATTTTTAAAGAAGCAAGCTACTGTCTATGGCGGCTTTAGATCGCTTTTAAAACTGTAAAACGTTGTGTTTTGTGTGCATTCTTTTAAAATCACCTTACCTTCCCCTCACTTGCACTCGTTCTTTCAGAGGGTGCACGCGGTTTCAGGCGGCCGATTTGGGCCACTTGAGACGCGGGACCAGCCACTGTAGCGCGTCAGCATAGGCACCATCTCAGGTGTAGCGACGGTCGCCGGTCTAGTGTTGAGGGCGATTAAGACATCACACTACAAAATGCACTCCACCCATCGTCCGCGCAGCGGGCGCACCGATGGCGCACCGTAGGTGCACCAGAGGTAAGCCTGTCTGCGCCCGTCCGCGCCAGCCTGAGCCTAGAGAACAGCTCCCTGATGGATGGCCCCCAGGCCCCCCTAGAATATTCTAGGGACTCATTGTTCCAATTGAGTCAGCTCTCCCCACCCCTTTGTGCACATTCAATCACAATGGATGGCCCCGTCACTCATTGCTCCCACTGCCCTCATAGGCTAGCTACCGACGAACCTAGCCCACCCCTTTATACTGTTTTGAACATGGCTCTGCTAAACAGCTGATCTCTGCCGAAACATGCGCAGGAAATCCACATAATCTTAGAGGATCTTCGGCTGGAGATCCTGTTCTTAACAGAGACATGGTTAGGGCCTGACTCAGAGCCAGACATCGTCAAGGCCCTTCCTTCGAGATTCCTCATCCAGCATCTGGACCGAACAAAGGGAAAGGGAGGACGAATTGCCATTATTTATAAAGAACATCTTTCCTGCCGACTCCACGGCAGTCTTTTATCTGACTGTGAAAATGTCCACTTTACTATTCAAGTATCTCCGTGCAAATCCCTTTCGGGTATTCTTATCTACCGCCCACCAGGTGCTATGGGACACTTCTGCAGTTCATTGCTGGAAAATTCATTGGCCTTGGCCACTACCCTCCCCAACTTTATGATCCAAGGGGACCTAAACATCCACTTTGACAATGGCGGAGACAAGTTAGCCTCCGAACTGTCAATGGACCTAGTGACCTACCAGCTTCATCTGGGGAGCCTCCAGCCCACTCATACTCTGGGGCATCTCTTGGACCCCATTTTTTCCAACATCCCTGACATCAAAGTACCCACACCTATTCCAGTTCCGTGGTCAGACCACTTTCTTATACCGATTAATTGGCGATTCGCGGCCATCCATCGCCCTGAACCAGCCCCCAGTAGGCTTGCACGCCCATGGTCTAAACTGGACCCGAAAGAATGGAAGCGTATCTTGGAGCTCTCACCTCTAATGGGTGAGACGGATCCTATATCAGCGGACATTAAGTTTTCAACGTGGATTGAAAACTCACTGGATACAGTCCTTCCGAGAACATCCACCCGTAAACCTTGTGGTAAAACCACCGTGCCCTGGTTTACTAAGGAAGTCCGACTCCTAAAAAAACTTTGCAAAAAGTCTGAAAGGGCATGGAGGAAGGACTTCGATCCCTACAAGAAGCAGGACTATAAACGCATGATTCTCAAGTATAAAAAGGCTTTGAAATCGGCACAAGCCTCATTCTTTGAAGAAAAAATTAGATCTTATGCCAACTCGTCGAGGGAAACATTCAAATTGCGAAAAAGCTTTTAAAAACGTCTGACCCCCCTTGCCCCGTAGATCCCTCGGATAGTCGCTGTAATGAGCTAGCCGAGTTTTTTGACTCAAAGATCCAAAAAATCTTGAACCATCTCCCCCTGCACAACACTACTGGCATCCATGACTTACGAGACTCGCCTAATTTAACGTCATTGCAACCCGAGCCCAATCTCGATATGTTTGTTCCCATAACAAAAGACTCAGTTTCCTCCATCTTTCAATCAATTAAAAGCAGTTCGCCGTTAGATCCTGCCCCTTTGAACATCTTAAAATTAGTGACCCCCGTTATTCTCGCACCCATGGCAAATTTGATTAACCTCTCGCTCTTGCAGGGCACTGTACCCCCAAGTTGGAAAAGGGCTGTTGTTAAAGCACTGATCAAAAAACCCAATCGACCCTCTGGAATTGAACAACTTTCGGCCAATCTCCCTTTTACCAGGCGTCAGCAAGGTAGCAGAAAAATACAAGAACCGTCAGTTATCTGACTATCTTAAAACAAATGATCTACTTAAACCCTCACAGATGGGCTTTCGCCCTGGTCAGAGCATGGAGACCGCAATGATTGCGGTTGCGGAAGAGGCCAGAAAGATCATAGACTCAGGGGGATCAGTGGCAGTGATCCTCCTGGATCTGAGTGCGGCCTTCGACACCGTGAATCATCTCACGCTGGTCCACCGGCTCGAGAACTTGGGTATCTCAGAGCTGGCTATGTCCTGGCTCAAATCATTTTTACATAGCCGCTCATTTCAAGTGGCGGATGGTAATTTTGTCTCTAATAATCAACACATAAATAATCTGGTGGTCTAGTGAGGAATAAAAACTACAAAGACTCCAAAGGCAGGATCCGAAGTGAACACTTGCCAAAATTACAGCTGGTGATAACTATAATCCCTGAAACATGTGCGACTCCATGACAGAAGAAACCCTGAGGAGTGGAGGAAAGAATGAGGATTTCCATCAACTGCCCTTCGTGGCCAGTGTCATCATTTGGAATTCCAAAGTACCCCTATCACCTCAGCTCTTCTGGCAGCAAGCCAAAAGCTGGTGAACTAGGCGTAAAAAGAGACCATTGAAACCAGAGGAAAGATTGATAGCCTGGTTATCCAAAAGGTATACTGGGCAAATCAATCAAAGATGCAGTGCAATGGAGATAGCTAAGTGAAAGTGAAGTTTAAAAAAGATTCAGCAGCAATTCAAACATTTTATTGATGACTGCTGTTGAACTTAATAAAAGTCATAGTGTCGGCATGTAACAAATCTGCCAGATGTTGTGGTCTACTAGTTTCAGCCGTAGTGGGCCTAGGAACCCCGGCTTTCTTCAAGACCTAGTGATAGTAGCTACTGCATAAAGTGCAATTCGAAAGCAGTGAAACAAAAATGCATAAGGTAACAAAAACATAAACTTGTCACAGTGCTATTACTTGCGACCATTTACAGTACCTCTATACAGGATGGATGGCTATTCATGCCTATAGAGATAGAGAGAGCATCAGATAAGTGCATGTAACTCTTGCAGCTTCAAATCCATACCCTCCACCTTGCTCTGTAGTTACAACTAAATGTGCTAAAGTGATTTTCACTCACCTATCCTGTGTGAGGTATCAGGCTCACCTAACCTGGCTCAGACTCAGGTTGAGAGAGGCACCGCCCTACAATAAAAAACAAATTCAAGAACAGCCTATTAGTTGCACACCCCGATGGTCTAGGTATGTCCGGCTGTTCGGTGATTTTGATCTGCCAAAACACTCTTAATCGATAAACCTCTCCTTTGTTAGAAATTCTTCTCATAGTCAAACCATTGTGAGCCCCAGTAACAGTCTTATCTCCATGTTACTTGGAGGGACTCAAATTAAAATTAGAACAGCCCTAATATGAACGTCCGTTCAATTGCAATACCCCATTCAACCAGAGGCACGTTCGTATCATGAAAAATAGGAGTGCCGGTTGGTAATCTCATTAGTCGAACCAATAATTTCGAGCACCGTCAATTAAAGGTGCCATACATTACATTAACAGGGAAAAGGCGTTTGCGCTTACCTCTCCGTCGGTACCTCAGTCGTTTTGCTTAGGCTGGGGGAGGTAGCGTTCACCCGGTCTTGTCTTTCACATGAGGTGGTATAAAATGTTTCTCCAAAACAGTCCAGAAGAAATCTTCTGCCTTGTGATTCATTTCCAAAAAATACCTAGTGAGTTTGGTATTAGATTTATTGCAACGGAAGGTACTCTTGTGTTCCAGCATACGCTGCCGTACCTTCCTGGTCGTCATATCAAGATACCGTTCTCCACATGGGCATTCAATAAGGTACACTAGGTGATCGCTGTTGCAATTAGAAAAATGTGTCTCTGTCCATGGTCTTTGTGTGCCGATATCTATGGTTTTTGATTGTTTCGTTTGTGGGCACACAGAACAATTCCCACAGGGGAAATGCCCTTGCACAGGAGGTAAATCCCAAAGAGTATTAGTCATGCTGGGTTTAATCCTTGGTCTTGTGTGTACCAAAACATCACGCAGATTTCGCCCTCCTTTAAAGGCAAACATAGGCATGGGAATCCATTCTTTTCTTGTGTTTAAGAACCGCCAGTTCTTTCAGATGCATTTCTGTAACCCGTTGCTCAAAGTACTAAAGGCATTTACGAAAGTCATGCCCCCCCAAAGGGGGTTTCTCAATTTTCGGTTCAAGCAATGCTTCTCTATGATTATTAGAGGCCCTTTTACAGGCTCTTTTAACCAATCGTTGAGGGTACATTTTGTCATCCAGTTGCTTAGACAAATTTCCAGCGTGATGTTTGTAAGAGTCTAAAGTAGAACAATTACACCTCAAACGCAACAATTGGCCAAAGTGAAGGTTTTCCCGAATGGATCTCGGATGCTGGCTGTCAAACCTCAGTAAAGAATTGCATGCCATAGGTTTTCGAAAAAGTTCACTTGCCAGGCCGGTTGGAGTCACAAAGATAAAGAGATCTAGAAAAGATATTCGGGATTTGCTCATTTCTAGAATAAACCTGAGGTAATTTTTCTGTGTGTTGAGCCATGCATGGAAGGATCTCACTGATTCCTCATCCTCTCGCCAGACCACTAGGATGTCGTCAATATATCGCTTCCAAAGTCTTATCTACTGTTGGAAGGGGTTGGTGGCGGTAAGTACATGGGTTTCTTCAAACTGGTGCACATATAGATTAGCCAAGCTTGGCGCATAAACACTGCCCATGCTTGTGCCGGACACCTGGAGATAATAAGTATCCTCAAACTGAAAGAAATTTTCTTTCATGGCCAAATAGGCCAAGGTCATGATAAAGTTTACTGGGGTGATAGAATTGAGTTCAGTGTGATGAAGAATGTCTGAGATGGTCTCTAAAGTCTCATCTTGAGGTATGGAGGTGTATAAGGATTCGACATCTAGGGACACCAAGATGTCGAGATCCGGGTTGAAATCCACCGTGGGCGGCAGTCTTAGTACGTCCTTCGTATCTTGTAGATAGGTTGGCATTCTTTGTACAATTGGCCGCAAGAAAAAATCTACAAAAGTAGATAATGGTTCCAAACAAGAGCCAATGCCCGAAATTATCGGTCTCCCTGATGGAGGCCTCTGGACTATGTGTATTTTCGGGAGGATAAAAATAAGGCATGACAGGATGGATAGTCTGTAGATAAATTGATTCCTGACTAGTAATCCATCCTTCAGTCAATGCTTCTTCCACTTATTCCTTGATGATACCACTCACTCTGGGAGTAGGATCCTCTTTCAAAGGGCGATAACATTTTCTGTCACTCAATTGGCAAGCACATTCGGCCCGGTACATATCCGTGTCCATAAGGACTGTTGCCCCACCCTTATCAGCCGGCTTGATCGTGATCGAATGATCATTAGTCAGCGCTGTCAGTGCTTGTAACTCCTTCGTCGGGATGTTGCTATATGTATGTTTCTTGTTCTCAGCACATAGAAGATGCACTTCCTCCAGGACAGCTCTTTCAAATGCCAGTACCTGTGGGGGTACAGAATGTAATGGAGGGTTGAAGTTGTAGCAATTCTTTAGGCTATGTTGGTATGATCAATTTGGATCTCTGGTTGTGCCTTATCTTTGAAAAAATGGTGCAGCCGCACCTTACGGAAGAACTGTGCTAGCTTCCGATGTACAGTAAAATCGTCACCTTTATTCGTAGTGACAAACCCCAGGCCTCTATTAAGGACAGATACCTCATTTGCTGTCAGTATTTTTTAACTTAAGCTGACTATCAAGTCCTGTTTCACTGACCTCCTCTCGTCTGACCCTGGTTGGTTTTGGAGTGGGTCCCGATCTGGTTGGGAGTAGTTGGTGGTAGGCTCCAATGTACTTGTGTTGGTACCAGGTAATTCTGTGGGTTCCGTCGTCGCCCACGGAACCTGCATTGACCTACCCCTAAAAAAGACTGGTGAGGGAATTCAGGTTGATAAGATTGCCAAGGGTTAGGTGCTTGAAAATGCGCTGGTGGAAAGCCCCGGGGGTAGGTAGCCACCACTGTTGGAAATGGGGGCCATTGTAACCTCTCCTAGATGCTCTCCTCCCCCTGCCCCTGTGTTGGTATCGGTCTGGATCATTAAGATCTGAATCACTGGAGTTGCCATCTGAGCTACAGCCAGAATATGTGGATCCTAACCGTCTGCCCCTACTATTAACAGTGGGGGCAACATACTCATCGCTTGTATATGGATATACCACCTCATGTTTGAACTTGGCCAAGTCCTTTTAAAATTTTTCAATTTTCAATTGCAGAATGGAATCCTTTAGATCTTTGTTAACTTTGTTGGATTCCTCCAAGTTCTTTTTGAAAATAATACTTGTTACTGTTGTCTTGATCTGGGCTTCCATGACCTGTATCTCTATCAGGATGGCATAGGCAATCCTCTTGGCCATGCATATAATTAATAAAAGCCAATCCCTGGTGCATCGCCAGGCTATTAAGGACGAATCCGTCCGAAAAGTGTTGTCCTGTAAAAATAATATGGGAGCATTGGTAACCCTAAGCCCAGGGGGAGCGCAGTTCCCGCGCAAGTATTCTGCCATGATCGCACCATGTATGGTAGTGCGTGTATGTGATTTTTTAAGGGCCGTCAGTTAATCTCAATCATCAGTGCCAGAAGTGGATGGTCCACTATATGTATCTATAATGCTCGGTGTGTTATTGAGTATGCTCTGGTAGGTGGCATCATCAAACGCCAAACCACTAAATTCTGCCATACCACGGTAGTGTACAGGATCTAATTTTACAAATGAAAAGAAAAGGAAAGGGTATAGAAAAGAGTGTGCAGGGAAAAAAGGCAGTTAATCCTCTATATTAGAGGGACTATAAACACAGTACACCCAAATATTGAGGACCGGTAGCATAAATACAAATAAAATGACCCGCAGTCGTCAGCTGCACTACATACTACAAAACAACACTCAACGAGGAAGCAAGGGTCACAGGGAGAATATTTATAGACCTAACCAGATTCAATCCCCAAATTCTGTAATAATCAACACATAAATAATCTGGTGGTCTAGTGAGGAATAAAAACTACAAAGACTCCAAAGGCAGGATCCGAAGTGAACACTTGCCAAAATTACAGCTGGTGATAACTATAATCCCAGAAACATGTGCGACTCCATGACAGAAGAATGAGGATTTCCATCAACTGCCCTTCGTGGCCAGTGTCATCATTTGGAACTCCAAAGTACCCCTATCACCTCAGCTTTTCTGGCAGCAAGCCAAAAGCTGGTGAACTAGGCGTAAAAAGAGACCAATGAAACCAGAGGAAAGATTGATAGCCTGGTTATCCAAAAGGTATACTGGCCAAATCAATCAAAGATGCAGTGCAATGGAGATAGCTAAGTGAAAGTGAAGTTTAAAAAAGATTCAGCAGCAATCCAAACATTTTATTGATGACTGCTGTTGAACTTAATAAAAGTCATAGTGTCGGCGTGTAACAAATCTGCCGATGTTGTGGTCTACTAGTTTCAGCCGTAGTGGGCCTAGGAACCCCGGCTTTCTTCAGGACCTAGTGACAGTAGATGCTGCATAAAGTGCAATTTGAAAACAGTAAAACAAAAATTCATAAGGTAACAAAAACATAAACTTGTAACAGTGCTATTACTTGCGACCATTAACAGTACCTGTATACAGGATGGATGGCTATTCATGCCTATAGAGATAGAGAAAGCATCATATCAGTGCATGTAACTCTTGCAGCTTCAAATCCATACCCTCCACCTTGCTCTGTAGTTACAACCAAATGTGCTAAAGTGATTTTCACTCACCTATCCTGTGTGAGGTATCAGGCTCACCTCACCTGGCTCAGACTCAGGTTGAGGGAAGCACCGCCCTACAATAAAAAACAAATTCAAGAACAGCCTATTAGTTGCACACCCAGATGGTCTAGATATGTCCGGCTGTTCGGTTATTTTGATCTGCCAACACACTCTTAATCGATAAACCTCTCCTTTGTTAGAAATTCTTCTCATAGTCAAACCATTCTGTGCCCCAGTAACAGTCTTATCTCCATGTAACTTGGAGGGACTCAAATTAAAATTAGAACAGCCCCAATATGAACGTCCGTTCAATTGCAATACGCCATTCAACCCGAGGCACGTTCGTATCATGAAAAATAGGAGTGCCGGTTGGTAATCTCATTAGTCGAACCAATAATTTCGAGCACTGTGAAATAAAGGTGCCATACATTACATTAACAGGGAAAAGGCGTTTGCGCTTACCTCTCTGTCGGTACCTCAGTCGTTTTGCTGAGGCTGGGGGAGGTAGCGTTCACCCAGCCGAGGACGCCATTAGAGCCCCCCTACTCAGGACACGTGGTGCCTGACATCGGATCCATACTATCCAATCCGATTTGAGAACTACAAGATTACGTCAGCGGCCTGATCTTAGTAGTTCCAATGTGATCGTGCTCAATATGACCAACTTTATTAACAATGGCAGGCTTCCCGCTGTGCCCGTGATGTTATCAATACAGATATGTGTGAGGTAATTTTCCTCATATGTTGTCAGAGTTAGGAATGGGAATAGTGCCAATCATTACTTATAGATGAAAACGAGGGCAGACTCCCAGTACTGATAAACATCCGAACATGGTCTGTTCTCAAGGATTCCCAGAATAATATTGTGCCAATGCGAGTGAATCATGGCACTGTACTTAGCAACTATTTAGCCTGTCACAATTTAAAAACAACCCAGGGTTGTATATGAAGGGGCCCATACACAAAATCTTAGTTTCTTGCCCAAGGAAGTATACTTGGGCGAAAAAGACAAAGGGCTACCTCTCTAGGGGATATGTGCAAGCACCCCAGAACTTAGCCCCGATGGATAGCAGAATGCTGTTGACCTCCAAAAAAGGGGTAGGTTCCATAACAATATGGAAAAAGTTGCCAACCCAGATTAGGATAAGCAGCTAAGTTGTATAATTAAAAGTGGTATATCACATCTTCCAGAGCTGAAAGTAAAACATCTAATGGCTCATAAACTTCATCATACTGACACTACACAAAAGTGGGCAGGTGTTCATAGCAGAGTCTAGGGAATATCATCATTTAGACCCCGCGTGCCGCTTTTGAGTTTAGACACCCACCTTTGTTCTTTAAGGAAGAGAAACTTGGTCTTGTCTTTCACATGAGGTGGTATAAAAGGTGTCTCCAAAACAGTCCAGAAGAAAACTTCTGCCTTGTGATTCATTTCCAAAAAATGCCTAGTGAGTTTGGTATTAGATTTATTGCAACGGAAGGTACTCTTGTGTTCCAGCATACGCTGTCGTACCTTCCTGGTCGTCATACCAAGATACCGTTCTCCACATGGGCATTCAATAAGGTACACTAGGTGATCGCTGTTGCAATTAGAAAAATGTGTCTCTGTCCATGGTCTTTGTGTGCCGATATCTATGGTTTTTGATTGTTTCATTTGTGGGCACACAGAACAATTCCCACAGGGGAAATGCCCTTGCACAGGAGGTAAATCCCAAAGAGTATTAGTCATGCTGGGTTTAATCCTTGGTCTTGTGTGTACCAAAACATCACGCAGATTTCGCCCTCCTTTCAAGGCAAACATAAGCATGGGAATCCGGTCTTTTCTTGTGTTTAAGAACCGCCAGTTCTTTCAGATGCATTTCTGTAACCCGTTGCTCAAAGTACTAAAGGTATTTACGAAAGTCATGCCCCCCCAAAGGGGGTTTCTCAATTTTCGATTCAAGGAATGCTTCTCTATGATTATTAGAGGCCCTTTTACAGGCTCTTTTAACCAATCGTTGAGGGTACATTTTGTCATCCAGTTGCTTAGACAAATTACCAGCGTGATGTTTGTAAGAGTCTAAAGTAGAACAATTATGCATCAAACGCAAAAATTGGCCAAAGGGAAGGTTTTCCCTAAGGGATCTCGGATGCTGGCTGTCAAACCTCAGTAAAGATTTGCATGCCATAGGTTTTCGAAAAGGAGAGGTTTATCGATTAAGAGTGTGTTGGCAGATCAAAATCACCGAATAGCCGGACATACCTAGACCATCGGGGTGTGCAACTAATAGGCTGTTCTTGAATTTGTTTTTTATTATAGGGCGATGCCTCCCTCAACCTGAGTCTGAGCCAGGTGAGGTGAGCCTGATAACTCACACAGGATAGGTGAGTGAAAATCACTTTAGCACAATTGGTTATAACTACAGAGCAAGGTGGAGGGTATGGATTTGAAGCTGCAAGAGTTACATGCACTGATCTGATGCTTTCTCTATCTCTATAGGCATGAATAGCCATCCATCCTGTATAGAGGTACTGTAAATGGTCGCAAGTAATAGCACTGTGACAAGTTTATGTTTTTGTTACCTTATGCATTTTTGTTTTACTGTTTTCGAATTGCACTTTAAGCAGCAGCTACTATCACTAGGTCCTGAAGAAAGCCGGGGTTCCTAGGCCCACTACGGCTGAAACTAGTAGACCACAGCATCCGGCAGATTTGTTACACGCCGACACTATGACTTTTATTAAGTTCAACAGCAGTCATCAATAAACTGTTTGGATTGCTGCTGAATCTTTTTTAAACTTCACTTTCACTTAGCTATCTCCATTGCACTGCATCTTTGATTGATTTGGCCAGTATACCTTTTCGATAACCAGGCTATCAATCTTTGCTCTGGTTTCATTGATCTCTTTTTACGCCTAGTTCACCAGCTTTTGGCTTGCTGCCAGAAGAGCTGAGGTGATAGGGGTACTTTGGAATTCCAAATGATGACACTGGCCACGAAGGGCAGTTGATGGAAATCCTCATTCTTTCCTCCCCTCCTCAAGGTTTCTTCTGTCATGGAGTCACACATGTTTCAGGGATTATAGTTATCACCAGCTGTAATTTTGGCAAGTGTTCACTTCGGATCCTGCCTTTGGAGTCTTTGTAGTTTTTATTCTTCACTAGACCACCAGATTATTTATGTGTTGATTATTACAGTATTTGGGGATTGAATCTGGTTAGGTCTATAAATATTCTCCCTGTGACCCTTTCTTCCTCGTGGAGTGGTGTTTTGTAATTTTATCTCTAAGACAACTCCTGTACACTGTGGCGTCCCCCAGGGCGCTTCTTTGAGCCCCACTTTTTTAATGTGTACATGTCCCCCCTTGAAAAGATTGTCACCCCATATGGTATTAAGCTCCTGACCTATGCTGATGACACCCAGCTTGTTGTATCACTAAGTCAACAGGATCACCCTCCTACAGATCTTTACTCCTGTCTTGGGGATATAACTAGATGGATGGACAGGGCCCATCTTAAGCTTAACAGCGATAAGACGGAGATCCTGGTCTTGGGCAATCAATCACACTTTCGCCCGGAGACCTTGTCGCTCCCTTGTATGGGCCCACCTCCAATCCCAAAGTCTGACATCAAAAGTCTGGGGATTTGGTTAGATGAAGGCCTTATACTTAACACCCAAGCCAGAAAAACTGCTGGAGCCTGCTATGGTCTCCTACGCATTTCTCAAAAAATCCTACCCCTACTCCGGACCCAATCTAAAATGCTTCTGATTCAGGGCCTCGTTCTGTCCCGATTCGCCTACGGCAATGCCCTTTACCTCGGTGCCCCTAATAAAGTAATGGCGAAGCTCCAGGTTGTGCAAAATACCGCTTCCCGGCTTCTTACGGGCACTAACAACCGCTGCTCTGCCAAACCAGCCCTCATGCCACTACCCATAATTGAAAGGGTGCATTTTAAGGCCATATGCACTACCCACAAAATTCTGCATCTCCCATCTTAAAGGACCTCGTTGTTCCCTACAAAACCAACAGAACTCTTCGATCCACTCACCTTCATCTGACTTAAATACTCAGGATCAAGAGGGACCGGTCTGGAGGCCGTCTTTTTTCATACAATGCCTCCAAACTGTGGAATGCACTTCCAATCGACATTCGGGCTCAGCCTAATCTTCTATTGTTTCGTAAACCTCTGAAGACTTGGCTGTTCCCCTAATTAATTCCCCCCTCGATCCCATCTGTTCTATCACCAGCGCTGGAACGCTCACGGGCAGCCATGCGCACTATAAATCCGTAAACATAAACATAAATATAAACTCTTTCCTGTTGATAAATTGGCATTGAGGCAGAGGGTCTAAAAACCTAATCTCTGGACGTTTTTTGTATGAAATCGACAAAAGAACAATCAGTGGCCCCCTGCCGCGGGACAGGTCTTGGAGTAATCTTGAGTGGCACACACAAGACTACTAATATTACTAATAGCAGAGATGTGCGTCGTAACATTGGTTTCCTCCCTCAGTTTAGACTGGAACTACTTCTCTGTTTGACCAACATAAGATTTCTATATCAGTTTTGAATCTGTTTTGCAATGGGAACACAACCTGTTGTGATTAAAATGAATTTCAGGGCACCATTAACACAACACCTGACGGGAAGAGGATTTCCTGCGGTGGAAGGTGAAGTAAATATTGTTGTAAATGCTGAATACCCTTTTAAAATATTTTTCATATGGGTGGAGTTTGAGCCTATAGGTCCAAACACTGTACATTTCCACACATAAAGCTGCTACTACACCTTCAGAATATGAATGTTATCATTACCTAGAAATCCCATTAAGATTTCTAGAATACTAAGCTTGGCTTGTGTTATGGGCGGTAATACTGGCATTTATTTTGGCACTAAAGAAGTGATCTGTTGTGTATACATTATTACTGCAAATGTGCACCAGGACACATCTTTAGCTGGTCATTCAGGTATTCACAAAGCATTAGAGATATGTTCAAGACACTTTTGGTGGGAGACTGTTCGTACATATGTTCAGCTGTGTGTGAAAACATGTCCTATCTGTGCTTGTAATAAGGTCCAACACACAGCTCATACTGGTCTTCTACACCCCCTACCTATTCCTTTTATACCCTGGCATGCAATCAGCTTGGATTTCATTACAGATCTACCATTTTGGTGGAAGTAGACATGTTATCTGTTGGAAATGGCTCTTTTTGCGGGGTTATCCCCAAACTTTTTGCTTCTTCCTCCATTGTTTTTCCTGACCTGAGGTTGTTGGCAATAAGACTCTGGACACTTGACCACTGCTGTTCAGTGCTAAAATGCATATGCTCTCTGTATAAATCGTTATTGTAATGGGTTATCCATCATTGGCATATCTGTATTACCAAGAAGTCCCTAGCAAAGTGCACTGAGTGTGCCAGGGCTGGTAATTCAAATGCTACTAGTGGGCCTGCAGCACTGATTGTGCAACCCACATGAGTAGCCCTAAAATGGTGTCTCTGGCCTGCCACCGCAGTGCCTGTGTGCAGTCTGAGAACTGCCATATCGACCTGACTAGTGTCCCCACTGACCAGGTCTAACCCTTCCCTTTCTGTACACATTGGACACCCCTATGGAAGACCCAAGGTACCACCCTGGGCAGGGTGCAGTGTATGTGCAAGGTAGAGCACGTACTAGTGTGTGTGACATGCTCTGGTAGTGAATTAGAGCCATTTTCGTTTTTCACTATTGTAAGGCTATCTTGCCCATTGGCTATAATGGGGAGTGCTGTTTATAATGTTTACCTGCATATCTTTGCATAGGAGCAAGATGGAAAATTAAAGTCTGATATCCCTGAACTCAGAATTTAATAACACAACTTTTAGGAAAGGTGTTTTTTAAATCCTGTGTTTGAGAACAGCACTTTTGGAAAGTGGCTGTACTCTTGTCTGACCTTTCTGTGTACCTTGGCCTGTTTGTGAATTGACTGTCTGGTTTGTGAGTGGCAGGGGCTGGGTGGCTCTCAGAGGCTGAGTGGGCCATCCCTGGGCTGAATGCTCCATCTACATCTAGAGTGGTGGGAGGGGGTAGTACCTGGGTCGGAATACGGCTGTGCCTGCCTTCCACAATGCTGGCTCCACCTCCTACTGGGCGGCTGACGACCCTGCTCCTCTCTCTGAAAGGAAAGGAGAGGCCAGGAAAACAAAGTGCTCCAGGAACACCCAGAACTGGTTCAGACCGGGCTCAGAGCCCTCCTGCACCAGGGGAGCAAAGACTTTTAGGGGTATAAGTACAGGACCCCAGATTACAGAAAATTAGATCATCCTGGAATCAAGAAGGAACCTCTGCCAAGGAGAAAGTTGGAATACTGAAGAAGGAAGACTGTCCTGCTGTGTGCTTGTGGGCTGACCTACAGTTGCTTTGCCTCCAAGGTGTCAGGAATGGCTCCCTGGTAGGGCATTCACGATTAGTTTCCCCCCTCAGCAAGTGTTCGGTTTTGACAAATGACTCTAGCATCGCTGTGGGTTGGAGCGCTCTGGTCTCTAGATACCGTGGGTGTCAGGTCAGGCACACTCCTGTTGCCACAGTTTGCGCTTGCAGTTAGCGTTCTAGTGGTTCCAGAGCTCGAGGGCACAACACTGAGAAGCACGAGCGTCCTTTGAACGTCGCACTTCAACAGTCATTTCACGGGAGGCGGTTGGGTATTCCCGCTCTCCGTTCTAACTTTGCCTGAGGTTTATTCCTACATTATTTCCCAGCATGTTTAGTATTACCGCTCAGTTCAGGTTGCGACAATCCCTGTGAGCAGCATAATTTTGTCCGTTTTTTGGAGTTCGTCCCAGGCGTTCTTTCTCAGCCTATCCAGATTCCAGTCAGTCAACCTCATCTCCTTAGCCCAGCGGTGGTGGCTGCAGTTAGCTACAGACTTGGCTTCCCAGCGACAGATTGGGTGAGACCTTTCTAATTTATTTTGGAAGTCTTTGAGTAGCGTACTGCTTCCTGAGTACTTAAACATTTTTTCACAGAGACTTGTGATAGCGGTATTGATTTCAGTAAAGACTACTACTTGTGTGATAAGCCTCAGTCATTCTGGGTATTTTTGCTCATGAAGTAATGAGCATTTCGGAGAAGACATCTTCATAACGAACACCAAAGACTTAGTTCAAGAAGCTGAACTATCAATTGTCAACCAAGAGCGCCCTCTGCTGTCCGGTTCTGGCGCAACCTTTGGGACAGATTTGTTCGACTTAAACTAATGGGATTTTAGTGGATTTCCATTATCTGTGAAGTCACCTTTTGTTCAGACACTACAAGTAGATAAAAATATATATATATATATATATATTCTTGTGTACCACCTTATCTTCTTCACTTCACCAATTGGAATCCACTTATTTTAATGTTTCAAGCATTAAGTTCTTATAGAGATTTACATGAGAGAGGCGAAATCCCACACTAAGTCTGGTAAGATTGGGTGATATAGAGAAGTTAGTTTAACTGTAAAATTGTGTGCAGGAACTTAGTAATGTTTTGTTCAATCTTGTAGGAAGAACATCCATCTCTCCAGAACAGTCTATGTGAAGAATCTAGTGTGGGCAGTCTCTCTGTTTTTTCTCTTCCACTTCCCCTTTCCCCCGTATCACTGAAGCAAGAGAAATCTGGCGCAGTGGTGTGGGGGGGTTGGGAGCACTCATCACCTTCGTCCAGGCACTCCCGCGGAAACCAGGAAGTTTCAGGTACCAATCTGACAGATTGAAGTGCCAGCAATTGCCTTCCGCTTGGGTGCCATGGCTGAAGGTTTAGACGTTAAGGCCCTGGGGTCTATTTTGGAAGACTTACAGAAGCAGTTGATTGAGACCAGAGAAGAAGTTAGGAAATCCAATCAAGAAACTAGTTTCCTTCGACAACGGTTAAATGAACTCACAGTAAGCCCTAGACCTGATTTTGGGGGTCAGAGATCTCAATCCTTTAATCCATCTCCATCTTCCTCTGAGCTTACGACCCAGGTGGTGCATGCCATGTCCCCAACCATTCCGTTAGCTCCACCAGAAAGGTTTATGGGAGATCCCAACAAGGCACAGGTATTTGTCACGCAGTGTTCGTTGCACTATCTTTGCAAACCCATAATATTCAAGGAGGACCAGTCAAAGGTGGCTTTCATGCTGTCGTACCTGAGTGGGGATGCTGCGGCTTGGTCTTTGCCATTGGTATCGACTAACGATCCCAAGTTATACAATTTTGAAGAGTTCAAGACTGAATTTTTACGAATTTTTGATCGAAGAGCAATCTCGCAAACCACAGACAATGAACTACTTGATTTGAGACAGGGGAATCGCGAACTAGTGGCATACTTAGCACAGTTCAATAAACTTATAGTGGAAACTAAGTGGCCCACGGAAAAAAGAGCGGCGATTTTCTATCGAGGTTTAAGAGATGAATTAAAAGATGGCTTAGCTCAGATTCCAAAGAGACCCACTGATGTTTCAGAGTTGATAGACCTGGTTCTTCAAATTGATCAGAGACAATCTGAGAGGCGTTCTGAGCGGCGAAAGGAAAGTCGACCTATTCCTCCAAGATTTGATCGGATTCGTTCTGAAGGAATAAAACCCAAGGATGAAGCAGTCATGGAAGAACCGATGCAAATTGGAACTGTTCGGGGTCCTTTGAGTAAGGAAGAGCGAGAAAAGAGAAGAGTAGGAAAGTTATGTATGTATTGCGGAGGTGCAGGCCATTTTGTCAAGGAGTGTCCCCAAAGACCAAAGACATCGTCATGGGTAAAAGAGAAGCTCCACCAGTAGACGGAGTTGCCCTGGTGGATGCCGAATCTAAGTCAACTCCTCTTGAACAGTCCCTGTCCAATACTACGCAGTTTTCAGCTCCGCATCTCATTCTTTCTTGTCAAATTCAATTTGGAAAAGATAAATGTGCATCCGTAGCCATAATGATAGACTCTGGAGCTACTGGCAATTTTTGCGACATTTTATTTGCAAAAGGCTTGGGAGTAAATTTTGTAAGAAAAACCAAACCAGAGCCTGTGCGGGCAGTAGATGGTACTCCTTTGTCTTCTGGACCGATCACATTTGAGACAGAAGTGATTTCAGTTTCTGGACCTGGCAAACATTGCAGTTTCATTAGCTTCAGCTTAATCGACGCCCCTCAATTTCAGTTAATTTTAGGCTTGGCCTGGTTAACTGAACACAATCCAAAGATTGATTGGGCTAAGAGAACTGTAGATTTGAACTCGGAATATTGCTTAGAACATTGTTTTCATCCTCATCTTCAGGAGAAGGAAGTCAGAGAATCTTATTGTTTGGCAAATCAACCACAGATGATTTGTTTGGTGGAACTTCCAGATGTTCCAGTGCAGTATCAAGACTTGAAAGCTGTTTTTGATGAACAGGAAGCGCAAAAGCTTCCTCCCCATCGGGAGCATGATTGTACGATAGAATTGGAGCCAGGAGCCTCTCTGCCGTGCAGTCGCATATATGCTCTTTCAGAATCAGAAAATTTGCATTTAAAAGAATACTTAGACAAGAACTTGGCAAATGGTTTCATTAGACCTTCCCAGTCTCCAGTTTCCTCCCCTCTTTTTTTTATTCCAAAGAAGGACAAGAGCTTGAGGACTTGCATAGACTATAGGGCCTTGAACTTGGTGACTAGGAAAAATCGGTACCCGTTGCCACTCATCTCGGAGCTTTTGGATCAGGTGAAAGAGGCCCGTGTCTACACAAAATTAGATTTAAGGGGGGCTTACCACCTGGTCCGAATGGCAGAAGGGGATGAGTGGAAAACGGCGTTTCACACCCGATTTGGGCTTTTTGAGTACCAGGTGATGCCCTTTGGGATGTGCAATGCTCCTGCGGCTTTTCAGCACTTTGTAAATGATATCCTACGGGAGTTTTTGGACCGATTTGCAGTCGTCTACATAGACGATATTCTTATTTTTTCCAAGAACATTGAAGAGCATGTTTTACATGTTCGAACCATTTTGGAATGTCTGTTAAAAAACCAGTTTTACGTTAAATTGGAAAAATGTGTGTTTCATACAACCAAGGTCGAATTTTTGGGATTCATTCTTTCACCAGATGGAGTATCCATGGACGATTCTAAGCTCAAAGCAATTCGAGATTGGCCAGCTCCAAGAACTGTGAAAGAAATTCAAAGTTTTTTGGGATTCGCCAACTTTTATCGGCGTTTCATCCAGAATTTCTCTGAGAAGGTTAGCCCAATCACCCGTTTGCTTCGAAAAAATGAAAAATTTGTGTGGGGACCAGAGGCTGAGGAGGCCTTTCAATTTCTCAAGAATTCTTTTGTCACTGCTCCAATTTTGCAACACCCGGATCCTTCGGAACCATTCTTTGTGGAGGCTGATGCTTCTGACTTGGCTATTGGAGGAGTGCTGTCTCAACGCAATAAGAAGACAGGGCAGCTTCATCCAGTAGCTTACTATTCTCGGAAACTGTCCCCCGCAGAGCTCAATTATGCCATTGCAGACAAGGAATTGTTGGCAGTCAGGAATGCCTTCCTGGAGTGGCGTCATTATTTACTAGGGGCCCGACATGTGGTCACGGTATTTACTGACCATAGGAATTTGCAGTTTCTTAAATCAGCTCGGACCCTGACTCCGCGACAACTTCGGTGGTCGCTGTTTTTTGCTGATTTCGACTTTGTACTCACTTACAAACCTGGAGTTATTAATGGGAAAGCTGACGCTCTTTCTCGTTTAAATGTGGGAGAAAATCCAAAAGCAAAACAAGAAGAATATCTGATCCCAAAGGAGAAGATTGTGGCCGTCTCAGTGATAGATGTGTTGGAAGAAAAGATTGTATTGGAATTCCAGAAAGAAGACTATTTGAATTGGGAAATTGAAGGTCCAAATCGCTCTGTGAAGGATGGGAAACCGTTTTTTCAAGACAAAAGATTTGTTCCTGGAGAAAAGCTTCAATTAGAAACCATTCAAATGTTCCATGATCAGCCTTTGGCTGGACACAAGGGAGTGGTAAAGACCTTGGAGTTGGTGAAGCAGAATTTTCTTTGGCCCGGCATGGAAGCTCAGGTTCGACAGTATGTTGCCACTTGCGAACAGTGTCTGAAAGGGAAAAGTCTCAGACAATCTCCACAGGGGCTTCTAATGCCGTTACCAATACCTCCTTACCCTTGGCACACTGTGTCGATGGATTTCATTGTTGAGTTACCATCTTGTCAGGGGAAGTCAGTCATTTGGGTGGTGGTTGATCAATTTTCTAAGATGAGTCATTTTGTCCCTCTAAAAAATCTTCCGAATGCTACTGAATTAGCCTCATTGTTTGTGCAACATGTAGTGAAATTGCATGGAATTCCAAAGGTGGTCATTTCGGATAGAGGCCCCCAATTTGTGTCCAGATTTTGGCGATCCTTCTTAAAAGGGTTGGGAGTTGACTCGCGTCTGTCCACCGGTTATCATCCAGAAACCGACGAACAGACGGAGAGAGTTAATCAGGATCTTGAGCAGTACCTTCGTTTGTATCTTATGGAACAGGAGGGAGATTGGCCTTCATTGCTTAGCACAGCAGAATTTGCATACAATAATTCAGTACATTCAGCCACAGTATTTTCCCCTTTCTTTTTAAATTCCGGAAGGCATCCCAACATGATAGTGGGAAGAGTTGTTGTGGATGTACCAGCAGCTGAAGAGGTCATCCAGAAGTTGCAACAGGCCTATCAAGTTGCCTCTTCTAATTTGGAAAAGGCTAAGGCAGCTTTTAAGAGGCAGGCAGATAAGAGTCGAAAGGAGAGTCCAGTTTTCGAACCTGGGGATCAAGTTTGGGTTTCCACGCGTCATATGCGTTTGCGTGGAAATCGAAAGTTTCAACCCAGATTTGTGGATCCCTACCCTGTTATCAGAATGATTAATCCAGTGAGTGTGAGATTACAGTTACCAAAAACTTTAAAGATTCATCCTACCTTCCATGTCTCGTTAATCAGAAAACATCCCCCTAATCTACGTAAGGTACTTCCACCCGCTCCTTTGCTAGTAGATTCAGTAGAGGAATTTGAAGTAAAAAGAGTTCTGGATTCCAAAATCAGGAAAGGGCAGGTTTTCTACCTGGTCGACTGGAAAGGTTATGGTCCTGAAAAACGATCTTGGGAGCCTAGCTCCAATGTTCACGCTCCAAGATTGGTGAGGGAGTTTCATCAGACTTATCCACAAAAGCCTAGGGAGGGGGTTTTGGTGGGGGGTACTGTCAGGAATGGCTCCCTGGTAGGGCATTCACGATTAGTTTCCCCCCTCAGCAAGTGTTCGGTTTTGACAAATGACTCTAGCATCGCTGTGGGTTGGAGCGCTCTGGTCTCTAGATACCGTGGGAGTCAGGTCAGGCACACTCCTGTTGCCACAGTTTGCGCTTGCGGTTAGCGTTCTGGTGGTTCCAGAGCTCGAGGGCACAACACTGAGAAGCGCGAGCGTCCTTTGAACGTCGCACTTCAACAGTCATTTCACGGGAGGCGGTTGGGTATTCCCGCTCTCCGTTCTAACTTTGCCTGAGGTTTATTCCTACGTTATTTCCCAGCATGTTTAGTATTACCGCTCAGTTCAGGTTGCGACAATCCCTGTGAGCAGCATAATTTTGTCCGTTTTTTGGAGTTCGTCCCAGGCGTTCTTTCTCAGCCTATCCAGATTCCAGTCAGTCAACCTCATCTCCTTAGCCCAGCGGTGGTGGCTGCAGTTAGCTACAGACTTGGCTTCCCAGCGACAGATTGGGTGAGACCTTTCTAATTTATTTTGGATGTCTTTGAGTAGCGTACTGCTTCCTGAGTACTTAAACATTTTTTCACAGAGACTTGTGATGGCGGTATTGATTTCAGTAAAGACTACTACTTGTGTGATAAGCCTCAGTCATTCTGGGTATTTTTGCTCATGAAGTAATGAGCATTTCGGAGAAGACATCTTCATAACGAACACCAAAGACTTAGTTCAAGAAGTTGAACTATCAATTGTCAACCAAGAGCGCCCTCTGCTGTCCGGTTCTGGCGCAACCTTTGGGACAGATTTGTTCGACTTAAACTAATGGGATTTTAGTGGATTTCCATTATCTGTGAAGTCACCTTTTGTTCAGACACTACAAGTAGATAAAAATATATATATATATTCTTGTGTACCACCTTATCTTCTTCACTTCACCAATTGCAATCCACTTATTTTAATGTTTCAAGCATTAAGTTCTTATAGAGATTTACATGAGAGAGGCGAAATCCCACACTAAGTCTGGTAAGATTGGGTGATATAGAGAAGTTAGTTTAACTGTAAAATTGTGTGCAGGAACTTAGTAATGTTTTGTTCAATCTTGTAGGAAGAACATCCATCTCTCCAGAACAGTCTATGTGAAGAATCTAGTGTGGGCAGTCTCTCTGTTTTTTCTCTTCCACTTCCCCTTTCCCCCGTATCACTGAAGCAAGAGAAATCTGGCGCAGTGGTGTGGGGGGGTTGGGAGCACTCATCACCTTCGTCCAGGCACTCCCACGGAAACCAGGAAGTTTCAGGTACCAATCTGACACAAGGAGAGGGGAAGGACTTTGCTTTGTGCTGTGTCCCCTTGCTTGAAGGAATCTCCAAGGGCCTGAAAAGAGCTGGATCCCTGTTAAGAAGTCCCAGGAACAAAAATACTTCCCCCAGCTTCCCTGACCTCTACTGAGAGAGTTCCGTCCTTCCCAGAGTGCTTGGGCCAGTTGTGGTGCCTCTGGAAATTGTACCTGTGCTTGGGAAGCTGGAAATCAAGATACTAAAGACTTTCTGCAAAGTTTCACGCATCACTCGCTTGCGGAGTGCATCCCCTACCGTGCGAGGAAATTCCCACCGTCGTGAAGATCGAGATTTTCGCAGCACCTGTTGCGGCTGCAAGAACCAACGCATCCTTCGCTTGCAGAACGCATCGTTCCGGTGGGGAAAAAGTACCATCTCTGGGAACATCGTTGCAGAGCCTGTCCTCACTGGGTGAGATCGTCACACCGCCTGCTTGCGGACCGCATCACGTCGCTGCGAGAGTTGTAGCAGAGCCATCGCATCGAGGGGCAGCGAGAGGAGAAGATCGGTACTGCGCCTTGCATCGCCGCAACATCTGAGATCATCACCGTCTCGAAGATCGTCGCATCGTACCTTTTGCGAACCACTTCCACCGAAACCTGCGCACCGGAATCCAAGCAAGGTATCACATCCCTCCCCATACAGACTGGAGTCACCGCAACACGCCCAAGGTTGTCGCATCACCTTCCCAGGGTTTCAGGAGTGACGCATTGCTTGATTTTCAATGCTGCAGCTTTCACTTGGAACTTTTGTCGCATCTAAAGATACTGTTGGCTAAAATGTGACGCAACTGTGGATTATTTTAACGCAACCTTAAGAACTCTTTTGAAACCATATTCTTGAACTGTGTATGTTGGATTTTTGTCGTTTTGCTCATATGTAGTTTAGATTAAAATTACCTTTATTTTTCTAAACTGTTGTGGAGTCCGTTTGTGGTGTTTTCACTGTGTTACTGTGAGTGTTGGCCCAACTACTTTACACATTGCCTTTGATAAGCCTGGCTGCTTCTGCCAAGCTACCAAGGGGGAGAGCAGGGGTTATCTAAAGAGTGTTTGAAGAAAATATCCGTTCTTTCAAGTCGTCATACAAAAGCCAGGGCTACTTCAGATTGCAGTGAGACCTCTTTATTGTTTTATAGTGAAACATGGACAGCCTTTTTTGCAGTGAGACATCTTTATTGTTTTATAGTGAAACATGGACAGCCGACACGTGTTTCGCCCCCTATTGGCGAGTTGCGCCGGGGCTTCCTCAAGGCTGTAAGGAAAGATGGATGGGTTATTTTAGGATGTAACAAGATAGCAATTGACCCCAAGAGAAAGAGAAAGGAATCACCTAGAGTGGGAGGTTGTTAATGTATTTTATGGTGTCTCTGCATCAAAGCTCTCTTGTACGTTACGCACTACATGGATCGTGAAACAAAGGTGTATCATGCCACAAGCGGCTTCGTCACAGATTCACGTGTACTTATAGGAAGTCCAAGACGAAAAAGACGAAGAGTAGTGCAAAGAATTAAAATGTAATCTAAAAGGAGTGATTTTAAGAACAGTTCTGAGCAATGCGCTATCACCAGTGCCTCAGATCGACCAAGCATTTGGTGTTCTCTAATGGTACAAAGAGTGTGCAGGAATCCCCAACCAAGGTAATGGAGTGAAACAGGACAGAAAATGTTTAAGAGCATCCCTCCCCATACAGACCGGAGTCACCGCAACACGCCCGAGGTTGTCGCATCGCCTTCCCAGGGTTTCAGGAGTGACGCATTGCTTGATTTTCAATGCTGCAGCTTTCACTTGGAACTTTTGGCGCATCTAAAGATACTGTTGGCTAAAATGTGACGCAACTGTGGATTACTTTAACGCAACCTTAAGAACTCTTTTGAAACCATATTCTTGAACTGTGTATGTTGGATTTTTGTCGTTTTGCTCATATGTAGTTTAGATTAAAATTACCTTTATTTTTCTAAACTGTTGTGGAGTCCGTTTGTGGTGTTTTCACTGTGTTACTGTGAGTGTTGGCCTAACTACTTTACACATTGCCTTTGATAAGCCTGGCTGCTTCTACCAAGCTACCAAGGGGGAGAGCAGGGGTTATCTAAAGAGTGTATCCTTCTTACCCTGACTAGAAGCAAGGGTCCCTATTTGGACAGCGGTACTGACCTCTGCCAACTAGAGACACCCAGTTCTAACATTATCCAAATGGGACATTTGATTCCCTTAACAAAATTGCCTACAGCAGCCAAATTCACCAACATTTTCTTAACTCATATTGTGAAATTTCATGGACTTCCAAGTATGATTGTTTCAGACTGGGAAACCCAAGTTACCTCCCAATTTTGGAAAAACTTTTGTTCCGAATTAGGAATTAAAATAGCCTTGTCATTTGCCTTTCATCCACTATCAGATGGGCAAACTGAACAGGTAAACCAACATTTAGGACAGAGTGTGCATTATTTCACATTCACGTTAACAAATTCATGGGAAAAGGTTCTCCCTCTTGAGTTTTCCTGCAACAATAGTTCACATACAGCCTTAGGTTGGTCTCCTTTCTATTTCCTCAGAGGTTATGGTGCACCAGCCCGATACTGAGACAGACGGGTAGGTCTCTCGGCAGCAGGAGCACTGAAAACTTCTACCAGACTCCTCTGTACAGCTGTCGATGGAGCCCCTCCTTTATATTTAAGCGGTTGGGGATGAGTACCGAGAACAAGGGTACCCCTCAGCGCTCAGACGCGCCACACCTTGAAGAATAAGGTATTACAGGTCCATGGGCTCTTTGCCCAGTACCTGTTACTCTATTTAATTTGTTACTACCGTAGTAATAATCACCTTGATTTCTGGTCCTGACGAAGCGCCTATGGATCCGTTAGGGACCACTAGGAAGCGCGAAACATGTTGACCGAAAATATTATTTACACTTTTTTCACCAGAGCACCTGTCCTGTGAGTAGTGTCTAGTTGGACAACCACTCCTCTTACTTGCTTAGAGAGGTTTCCTCCAGGACCCACTCCTTTTTAATTGATCATATGGACCCTAGAATAAACTGGTTTTGGGTATCAGTAGATCATATTAACTCACCACTATTTCATTTCTCATGGCCCCCACACCCACATGCACAACTGCGGCATCTCCTTTAAAAGATCTCCATCAAAGAGCCCTCTTGCAGGGCCCGTGAGGGATTGCAGCGCCACCCACACGAGGAGCAACGCCCTATGATGACGATTGGCACTCGCAAGGGTGTCTGAGGGCACTTGAGACCACAGGAGAAATTCTCTCATGACACCACACTCCAACCTCCCAAGAGCGTGACAGACTTTTCCTTTTTTTCTTACTCGTTTAAACTATTCCCTTCTCTGGTACACCATGTACCTTTGGTTGACCTTTCCTTAATTTTGAGGAACTTTAGCCACCTTAGTGTAGATACGTATATCTTTGGGAGCTTTGGTACTAGACCTCACTTTCATAATTTGCTCCCGGTCCCCCTTCTATTTATGTGAGAATACCCAAAAATTGAAACCACAGTTTATAGGTGCATTTCCAATCAAAAATATATATTTTTTTAGTTTAGAATGCTTTATTGAGATAACAAACAAGGAAAAACATCAGTACATTAACATGTGGCATGAAGTAGGAGTAAAATATAAATATAATTAGAACATTGGAATATTGGGAGCTCCATTGAAAACAATGGAGTGCTCCGGGCTTATAATGGCTGGTATAAGCCTGGAGCAACAACATTCCAATGTTTCTTTGTTCACAGCTCTGGCTGTGAACAAAGACTTCAGGGAACCTGAGGGGATTCCAATCCCCTCACGCTCCCAAAAGGCTTTGTTTTTTTTGTTAGAACATTCTCTCCTCTAGTGACAGAATGTTCTAATAGCCTTATAGCCCTTCGTAGATGGGCTATACCGCTATTAAAGTCCCTCTCCCTTGTTAAAGGCCCTCGCCTTCGGCTCGGGCCTTTAACGCTGGAGAGGGCCTTTAATAGCTGGTATAGCCTTTTACGGTGGGCTATAAGGCTATATTAAAATGCAGTAAAGCCCTTAAAAGAGAAAACTTGTACGTAGAAAGAGAGGTAGGAGAGAAAGAAAAGGGGACTCGGATAAGAAGTGAGAGGGAAATTGCAGCAGAAGTTAGAACAGTTATATAGAATATTAAGGCATGATTAAACAAAGTCAAGTAGCCTAACTGGAAAGAATAGAGGTTATTGGTGACCACAACAAGTCTTTTTAGATCAACAAAGGTAGTGAAGTGGCATGGGCACGATCATGCCTATGATGGTGAAAAAGCAAATTCCTCCAAGCTTGATATGAAATTTGTATCAGTGTTCTTCCAGTTAGTGGTGATAATCTGAAAAGAAATAGCTAAAAACAAATCAATAAATGTACCCACATTGCTCTGAGCGTCCCAGATAGGTGAAAAGCTGCCCAAAATGACATGTACAATATCAAAAGCAACATTGGTAGATAGTATTTCATTCAATTTCGACCATATACGAGACCAGAATGATTTGACAAAAGGACAGTGGAAGTACATATGACGAAAATCACAGGTCTCGTGGGAGCACGATCAACATTTTTTGGAGTCTAACAGATTGGTAGGGGTGAAGAAAAGTCTATTATAAAAGTAATATAAATTGTGCGTGGTGCTAGCTGAAAGTGAGGAAGTATCGATTTTTAACCAAAGGGAGACCTCTGTTTGAAATAAAAAATCCTGGCCAAGTCCTTTTCCCATAAAGTTCTAAGTTGGATTTGATTCTAGCATCAACAGGACGGGATAGTATCATGTAGATGACAGCTGCTTTAAATTGGGCAGAAAGGTCAAGTGGGGAGGAGGAGGCTTGGTCAGGCGTATCAGAGGAACAGCCTTGAGAAAAGAAACAGATCAGAGACGCACTAAGCAAAAGGTAGTGAAGGGCGTGTGTGGTGAAGATACCGTAGGACTTCCGTTTATCTGAAAATTCCATAAAGGACCCGTCCTTCAACAAGTGGTCAAGTGTAATGATGCCTTTGTCAATCCATTCCTTCCAGAATAGAGCTCCGTTGCTAATCTTTAAATGTTCATTATACCAGATTGGAGTGCGTGAAAGTTGATCTGCAGAAGAGAGATGAGTTCCGAACAGAGAGGTTGCGAGTGCTTTGAGTGAGTAAAGGTAGGTGAGGAGAAACACTTCGGACTTGGGATAGACGAGTAGCTGTGATAAAAGAAAAAGGTAAATATTGAGCTTGTTCTAGCGAGCTCCAGGCTCTTATAGGTGTCTGTGCGGATTCGGTCAAAAAAGTCCATATTTTTTTTAGGGTGAATGCAGTGTGGTAGCGTCTGATATTAGGGAAATTTACTCCACCTATATCCTTGGGTTGTTGGAGACGGAAAGTAAAATCCTGGCCTTGCGATTGTTCCACAGAAATTTGGCCAAGGAGCGATTATTGGTACTAAAGAAGGCAAGTGAAAGGGAGACCGGAAGCCTAGAAAGATAAAAATTGATAATTGGAAGAAGCATCATTTTAATTGTAGCGAATCTACCCCACCAGGATAAGAAAAGTGGGGACCTGCTTTCAGTGGGAAGAGAGAGTTTTTCAAGTATGTCTGCAAGGCTGATTTTAATAGTTTTCCTTATGCTTTTGGGATATAAAATACCTCAGCATTTGATAATTTTGGAGTTCCATTTAAACCCTGTATCATGAAACAAATGAGCGAGGCAGTACTTATTTAAGGGCATGACTTCAGGTTTATCGATATTCAATCTATAACCAGAGACTATGGAATAATCTTGTAATAAGTAGAAGAAAGACGGCAAAGAAGTAGATGGATTGGAGATATACAAAAAAATATGCAGTGAATTTGATGTCAATATTTTTGAATTGGAAACCTGTACATTGTGATGAGCATCTGAGTTTTTGAAAGGAGGGTTCGAAAGCGAGAATGAAAAGGAGGGGGGAAAGAACAGCCCTGCCCAGTCCCTCTAAGGAGTGGGAAATATTTAGATTGACAGCCGTTCACCCAAATTGAAGTATAGGAAGAAGAGTATAACAGCTGAATGTATTTAATAATAGGAGGGCTGAAGCCGTGTCATTTCAATGTGCCAAAAGTAAAATCTCAATTCACACTATCAAATGCTTTTTCAGTGTCTAATGTAAGTGCAGCAAGACCAATCAAAAGAGAGATATGCCAATGTCGTAAAGAGACAGAAATAAGTAAAGGACAGATATGTAGAAACTGAGAAGAAGTGTAAAATAGGAGATGACAAAGAAAATAGAATTAATAGTTTGATGTGTCAATAAGGACAAGAGAATGAAAGAACAATGAAGTACCATAAGTGTAAAATTGAGAAAAGAAGGTGTAATGGAATGAAAAAAGTAAATAAGGTAGCGTAAGAAAGCTGCAACGAGGTATAGGAAAAAAAAGAAAGGAATCAGGAAAGGAAAAAAGGGAAAGGGAGAGAAAGTGAAGGGAGAACACAGTCTCCTGAGAGGGATTGCCAAAAAGAAGATGGCAAGAAGCTGGAAAACTTCAGTCATAGTAACCACAAAAGAGAGAGAGACAGTAAAGTAGGCAGGGGGCTAGAAAAACAGAGGCGGCCCCAAGGGAGGGACACCGAGAGCAGTAAATATAATAACCACAGCAACAGTTTCAGGAAACTGTAATCATGAACATATACATACATATAGGAAGGGAACTTAACGAACAACAGCAACGAAGCAGGTGGGGGGCGAGAAGGACAGAGGCAACCCTAAGGGGACATCAAAGAGGGTAACAATATAAAAAAATCCCAAAAAAGTCTGGAGAACAGTAGTGATAGGCATAGACATATGAGAAAGAGAGGAACTTACCAAACAGTGAGGGGAAAAACACAATGAATGTTGCATATAAAACAGAACAGATGAGCAACGTGGATACGAACAGTATCACCCAACAGGAAATGAAGGGAAAGCCTGTGGAATAAAAGAACATGAAAGAAAACGTTCAGGTTTTACTCAATCCCATAGCTTCTCCCCTATGCGTACGAATACATTTCCGAAGATCAGCTGGATCTTCAAAAGAAAAAGTTCTGTCTTTGTAAGTAACTTTGAAGAAGCATGGATGAATAAGTCCATATCGAGAATTAATGGAGCGCAGAGATGGCCTGATGTCAAGAAACTCCTTACGACGGTTGGCTGTAGATTTGGAAACATCCTGGCTGAAAAATATTTTGTGACCCGACCAGAGCATCTGCTTGTGTTGCCGAGCTGCAGAAAGGGTCACCATGAAGTCAGAATATAGTAGAAAATAAGCTATGATTCCTCATGGTTTACTAGAGGGCGAAGAATTCTGGGGGCCGATCCTGTGAGCTCTTTGAATGTTGAGGTCAGTGGATTTCGGCAAGCCAACTATCTCAGGAATATGATTCTTCAAAAAGGATATCATATCCGAATCTTCGGAGCCCTCCGTAATACCATAAACATGTAGGTTGTTGCACCTGTTCCGATTGTCAAAGTCTTCTGTAGTTTTCTTTAGATACTCCACCTCATGAGAAAGAGTCTCTACTTTAGCAACAACATCTTGTGCATCACTTATCTTTTGCTCAACGTCAGAAAGCCGTGAGTCCAGGTCAGACCATTTCTCCTCAATCCTTTGGAGAGTCACAGTGGTATCCGTCAGAAAAGGTCGGATATTGCGTAATTCATTCATAATGTCCTCCAACGTCAACGGTAGAGATGATTTTGTTGGAGAAGATGGATATTTCTTGGCACATTTTTTAGCGTTACTAGAAGAATCCTTGCGACTGTTGATGTTGGAACCAGATGCTCCGTGAGGCTTGGTAGGAAGCGAGGTATCCATACTTGAGGAGTGATTGGCCACAGATACTAGAGAGAAAAAAAATTGGTGGTTCTTTCAAAGTGTATAAGTTTGTAGCTACAATACACTAAGATGAAGAAATTTGCATTGATATTCAAAAGCGGGCACATAAAAAATGACCAGTTGGAAGTAGCATATGGCAGAAAAGAAGGAGGAAGATTATAAATATATGCAGCATACCATCATGACAGGAGTGCACAAAATGCCATATGCAGCGTGATGTATCAAGAAAAAATTATACAGTTGTTGTCAGGTTAGGTAAGCTGCCAGGGAGCAGAGTGCCTCAGAGAGAAAGTTTCCAAATGTCCAAAACGATTGCCAAACAGACATTGTTGCAGGGACGAAATGCGTGGGAGAGAAAAAAAAAGAAACACACAAAATGGCGGCCGTGCAGTGAGGGAGCACTAAGGCAGAAAAAAGGAATGAAGAGAAAAGCTATCAAACAGACTGTTTCAGGTCTGAAAACTTGCCCCAGCACTCCCGGACACTTCGGATTCAGGAATCCATAGTTTCGAAGCGGTACCGCTGGATAAAAGGTAGCCTTTTATAACAAGACTAGCCCGATGTCACGGAGCTCCATAAGGGGCGGTCATCTTGCGTCGCTGCCGCCTTGCACCTCCCAATCAAAAAGATTTTGAACCCTGTCACCATTCAGTTACAACTACCAGATGAATAGACAGTACATCCTGTATTTCATGTGTCCCTCATTAAACCACATCACTCGCTCATGCACAAGGATAATCCACCTCCCCAATAATTGTGGGTGGCCATAAGGAATATGAAGTACAATGTATTTAAGATGCCAAACGCATTCGAGGTAAGTTGTACTCCCTTATTGATTGGAAGGAATGTGACCCATCAAAAAGATCACGTGAACCAGCATCTTACATTCATGCCCCTCGTCTGATCCGACGCTATTATGATCTCAACCACAACAAACAACGCCCATTCCGGTGACCTTTGGGGGGGAGAACTGTCATGGGTTGCAATACTGGCATTTAGTCTGACACTTAAGAAGTGATATGTTGTGTAACCATTATTACCGCAAATATGCACTTTTGTATGTCTTTTGTTTGATATAACTCGTTCTTGCTTTATTGAAGTTTTGCTTTATTGAATAGATTTACATTGCTGACCATAAGTCTTTTAATATTTGCGTGACTCTCATGTTCCCTGCATCCTGTTGACACCTTGCAACTGACACGTGCGCCAGCTGTTTGACAAAACCTCCAGAGCAAATATGCACACAAGCAGCTGTTAACCGCCTGAGTATGCAGTCAACAGCCGGAAAGCGCACACGCGTCTCACCCACTGTAGCGAGTATTTAATGAAGAGCGCAGTGGCACTCAGCGCAGGGCCTCGTTTGGAATCCCCATCACTTACCTGTCTCTGGTCCTGTTCGGGATTCTCCCCAGCACTCTTAAGGATCACTTCCATCCATGTCTTTGGACGGCTTCCATTTACCTCGACCCTGGTCACGCCCCTACCGAAGAGCCTGAAAGAAAGAGGACAAGACAATTCGGAGTTCTCTCAGGTTCTTGCGCTCAAGACATGCAGAAATTCTGCTTGGATCATTTATTCACGGTAAAAACAAACCAGTTTTTTCTTTCTTTTGTGTTAATACCTTTTGTTGGATATAATGACTGCAAACTCATGCGGTATATGAATATCACCTGTATGTAGATGATTTCAACAATACGTTCTTTGGACTACTGGTACTGGAGTACTCTTTCCAGGCCCTGCAAAGCAACGATATCCTGAAAAGTGGGTAATTAGTCCAAGTGACGATTAACTTGACCAGGACATGGGGCTATTATGCATGGTCCACCCTCATTGGAGGTGCTATCGGAGGCGTTAAAACAAGAACAAACATGGAACTGCCCGGATGTTGATGTAGCAATTAAATTGATACGTAATAGATGAGAAAGGTTCAGCCTAAAAAAGCTAATTTAAAAAAAAAAGAAAATAGTTGGATTAGCAAAGAAGAAACATGTTCTAAAAATGTACATACTTCTGCAGGGCAGATTTTAGGTAGTAGCAGTTCTAGAGAGAGCAGTGGAAGAAATTATAGCTCGCTAGACTCTCAAAGAGCATCTTTCTGTGACTCAAACTGAAAAGTAGATACAGGTTGAAATACGGTATTGACATATAACCTCTACTGATAGGGTTTATGATGTAGAAATACAAACTGGAGGAGATATAATGTGTATTCTGGTCACACTTGTCGAATGAGTGACAAAAACACAGACAGCTATCTTACATGGACTGTACGCAGACATGTTAGAGACAAAGTACTTACCGATGCGGAACAACTAGACAAACCTAGTAATGAGATGTGTTACTAGCACTCCAGGTTACGCAAACATAGTATATAACGTGGGACAGATAAACCCATAGCTTATATCAATAACCATTAAAATCCACTTTTGAGGAACGACTTACTCTTACTGAGAAAGTCTCATGGCAGTTCAGATGTCCATTTTGAAGAAGTATCTTCTTGCACAGGGAAAGCAAACTGTGATAGTATTACCCTATACCTAATCTTGTGGATGCTCTCATAGATGGTATCCCCACTGTATATGCTCTTCACCTTCAGTGGGTGCAGTGGACTGAGACGCAGAATGCAAGTAGCATAAAGTTTTATAATGATCATACTCTTGAAACTGAAAAAAATTATATTGTGCATATAGAACATTCCACAAACATTAAACATTGTACCCATAAATGAGTGTAACAGTGTTTTTATTTTATATGGATGGATCTGCACAGTCTGCAATTTACACTAAGCAAAAATACTCGACAGCTTGAGCTACTGTGCAGTTTTTGAGGACTGTCACTTCAATGTGTTGTGTAAACACACTAAAGTTTTAGGTGATTCATCTCCACAGATACTAGAAATACATACCCTATTAAATGCTCTTCAGAAAACCGATCTCTTACTTCTCATACTTTTTGTTTCAACTTCCGCATTCTGTGACTTGGTTACAAAATGGACTTGCCACATTGGTGCCTTAAAGGATTCAGAGACTCAAAAGGCAAACTGATAACAGCAAGCCATTTTGGTGAAACTTTATTTGCTCCATGTATAGTCCACCATGGACTTTAATATTAAAAAGAATTCATGCTAAGGGGAACAGTATAGCTGATGTAGTTACAAAGTCAGCTGTGCAAACCTTTAAGGAAATTGCTGTTACTCATGATCAAACCAAGGCAGATGCTGACATCATGATGGCAATACAGCAACATTGAAATGCCAAAAGCTTCCAGTTCACATTCCAAATATTCTTAAGGCTTCTCCTAAGATAATGTTGTTATAGTTTCAATTCCTAAGATCAGGGATTTCAAATACCTAATGAGTGAGCTAGATGAGATGTAATTAGGGCTGCTCAAGAAGAAATAGCTTTGGCTCATACTGGCGTCAGTGCTACTGTACTAATGCAACAGCAACGAAACTGGTGGCTCTATCTGCCTAGGAATGGAAAGGAATACATAGAGGAACATACTGTCAGAAGCAGATAAAGCATTTGACTGCAGTTAGACCAGCACCAACTCTCCTCATGACAGACCATTCAGCGTCATGTTCTTTGGTCATATTGATCCACTATTGAAAAGCGTACCTATTGGTTGCAGTCGATTCCTGCTCTAGATTCCTTTGATTTTAGCCACAAAAGACTGCCATTGCTTGAGGAGTCATAGAATAGCTGCAATGCCTAGTAGTAATAGGAGCAATTCATATATTTCCTTCAGATAATGGTTCTACGTTCACCGCTAAGGAGCTTTTTGTTATTATGTCTGCACTGGGGTAAAACTGCTATGCATGCACTCTTTCTATCTAGAAACAAATCATGTGGGTGAGCAAGCCAGTTGTACACCTAAGCTAGCCTTGACTGATAGGTTATTATATACAAGCATGACATGGTTCCTTAAACCGCATATCCTCACACAGCACAAAATAAATTGTCTCGAGAAGTATTGGGGATCGATCTCCATACCAAAAGTTTTTTGACATCTTAATGTAGGTCCCTGAATATGCCTGGGCAAAATTAATATCACACAGTAGTAATTTGGTAATTTTGTCAATTTTGTGTTATGCTTATTTCACGAAATTTCTGAACTTATACCACTTTGCATAATTAAGTACAATTCACTGTAAATATTTGCCATGAAATATGCCATTCACTGTAACATTTTATTGTAAAAACACATGAACAACAGAACACGATTCTTATGTTGAATGTGTTCTCACGTCATAAATTGACACAAGGACACATTTCAAGCTAAAATATAGCGTAACATGACAGATTTGTATTTCACGTCATTTTGCATAATTTTGTTGAAAATTTTGCACACCCCCATCCTTGATCTTGATGTCCATGGTAGAGTGGCAGAGTCGAAAACTGATTTATCTGGCCCTGTTTTACAACTGCATTTGTTACAGAATATTAAAAAAATTTAAGAGACACTCCACAACAAAAAAGATTCCACCCACTATTGAAAACAAAGCTGCTTCCGGGTGGCTGCCCAAAGTGGGAGAGCTAGTTCAGGCGCAAATGTCTGGTAATCAAGTCTTCACACCATCTTACAGACCATCTGTTCCACTGGTTGGTGTATAGGACACATGCACTATCAAAAGAGGTAATGATAGGACGACCTTATTAGAGGAAACTGTCAGAGGTCTGAAAGAGGCATTTTTGAAATATAGTTATTTTAAGGTCCTCCATCACTAGCATGTGTTAGAAAACAAAAAGGTACTGGAAGCGAGATACGAACACTAGAAAAACTGGTTTTGGACACAGTACCAGATCGTACTGTTGAGATATAGATCTTGCACAATACTTCTGATTCTTCCCCATTAGCGTTCCACACAATGGCTATTTACTGCTTTGGCAACAGTGATGTTGGAGATTTAAGGATACAGGAAAAAGGTACCAAGCCCAACTTGATAAAATTGGCTAAAAGACATGCATGAAATGGCATCATTTGAAAGCTTAGTTCATAAAGTAAATGATAGGCTACCCCAATTTGAAGCAATGTTGGGATGTTTTCTAACGTGGCAAACAATGGCTGAATGGGTTCAAATGTAATGGTTTTTACAAATGGGATCAGAGGAATGAAATTGGAGGACAACCTGCATCCAGGTGTGTAGGGACTGATAGGCGACACATAGGAGATGGTACTGCTGAATAAGTCCAAACATAATTTTGGGCCTTCCTCTAGTAACCATAATGTTCTACCTTTCAATCTTAGGTACCACAAGAGATTGGGATTTTGGAAAAGGACTCCAAGGCCCTCATTACTAGTTCAGGGCTAAATATTCCTCCTTGCCCAAACACGTGTACACAGGGAATAGAATTATGAGTTGTGTGATAATTATCATACCCTCACAATTTTTCCCTGAATAATTCAGGCATGTCATGCCTGCTGAAATTAATTGGAGAAAAGGCCTGAAAAAAAACACATGCAGAATTCAGTGTGTTAAAAATGCTTTTGCAGGTTATGCTTTGTTTCCCTGTTTAAAACTCTGAATAAGAGGTATTTACATGTGGTAAATACCTCTCCCTGGCATAAAGGTATTTACCGTGGACTTACCTTGCATACAGCACCCTATTCTGACATTCCTGTAATTAGGGCCCTAGTGTGGGAGTTAAAAGAACCAGCCATTTTACATTATAGATTTGGAGGAGGGAGGGGAAAGTGGCAGCATGGAGGTAGTAAGTTTGATGTTTGTGATGGGAGTTGGGGGTGCTGGGTTTCCCCTTCGCCTCTTTTGACTTTTTCTGTAAAAGGACTGGAGATATGTTGAAAGTAAATGGACATGGAGATTTTTTGAAGATGCACAGAATGTTGTGTCAGAAATGCATAGGCAGAATATTATGAGGGAGGGAAAAGGGTTCATCTCTCTATTAATGCTGAACATGTTCAGCTTGCTATTGAACAGACAATGTGTATCCAATAAAGAAATAGAACACATACAAAAATTAAAATAAACTGAGTACAGCCAAGTACAAGGCAGCTGGAAATCTTCGAATTCCTGGGAGGAATGGATGAAGCAAGAAGCAAGCAAGAAGAAACTGTAAACAACTTGTGCAAAGGCCATAAGCAGGCACCTTGTAGTCAACTTATCCTTCTTGGCTTGCTGGAGATGCCACAGCTTCTGAATACTTCTATTGTTCAATTTAGGTATCGGGCTAAGAGTCTGCCTTAAAAACTCGTACAGGCCTTTTTTTCAGCTTAGCTAGATGCAAGAAGAAAGGACTGAGAACAGAGACTAACTCCGTCTTTTCCTGCAGGGAAATTCTGCAAAGATATTACAATGTTGCAATTATTTTTAATATTTACTTTATAAATCACTTTTATTACCACTATTTTGCTTATTTTCCATACATTTTCGTATAGCTATACATATTATTTGCACTAGGGTGGACCGTTGATTTTAACAAAGTCGTAAAATGTGATCCTAGTGTGTGCTTTTGATGTATCTATTTATGAAGGTAAAAATATTTGAAAACCATGAATAACAAATAATCATGTGAGTCTCACAGGCCTGATCACTGGCCAGAAATCAAATTTTTCATGTAATGCGAAGGTGGTTTGTAGGCTCCAGTCCAAAGGGTTTACTGTTGCTAGTTGGTAATTTGGCATAGAGCTTGCACATTTACCAGAATGTGTTCTTTTTTTTTATTCAATATTTATCAAGTAGGCCCACAGGTATCCAGTTGGATCTAAGCTGTTTATATACTCCTGCCTGTAATGACCAGTACATAATCTTCATCTAATTCATAGGCTGTGCGTTTAATGACATTCTTTAACCTATTTTTCAAGACAATGGTAAACAGGGTCTCCTGCCCATCTTGTTCTCAAATTTTACATAATTTTTTTTCTTGTTGGTTTGCCTTAATCAACTCGGTAGATTCTCTATATATTTTTCGACAGTGTAATGAAGATTATCCATTTTTGCTGTCATTATTAAGCACGGGTGGTGGACTCCGCTCCACCAGCAGAGTTTGAGGAGTTTTGCCAACTCCGCATTCTGCTGGGAACGCGGAGTTCAGGCAAAACTCCGACTCCGCAGCAGAGCAGAGTTAGCCCCTGCCCAAATGGCCCCACACTTAAAATTAGTAAAATAACAACACCACTTACCTGCTCTAGCGTCTCCTGGCTACCCCCTCCTGGCTGTGGTCTCTCCTCCTCGCCGCCTTCGTCCTCGCCAGTTGCAAGCCCCTACGTTGTACGTCTTGCGAGGACTGCGCATGCACAATTCAGCCTACCATTTCAACTTGTGTGTGCAGTTTTATATATTAGCCATTAGGACCTGGTAAAATTAACTTTTTGCCAGGCCCAGCCTTCCTTCTTAAGATATATATATATATATATATATATATATATATATATATATATATATATATATATATATATATATATATATATATATATATATATATATATATATATATATATATATATATATATATATATATATGAACCAAACGCCCACTGGAATGGAATGAGCCCAACATGTGCTGACTTCCCAACAGGATTTATTCGTACAAAAGATAAGTCAAGCAGAGTTCAGGAAACGCCAGGCAGACGCGTTTCTAGCGAGTGTGTAAGCTTTCATCAGTGCCGGTTCCCGTTTCCTTTCAGAGCCTTGCACCTGGGGATACTTGTAGTGTCCTGAACAGTCTCTGGCAACTCCTTCGATGGTTCCTCCCCGCCTCTGCTCGTAGCTGTGCTGCCTCCTATAGAGATGGTGGAACCAGAGGAATGCTGGTACAGCGAGTCCGTTGTGTCAGCCCATACAGTGAATGGCTGGCAAATGCACTATATATATTACCTACTGGTGGTCGCCAGTAGGTAGTTATAGTTAGGACCTAGTTTCCATAGGAAATCCACAACATTCTATTTGGAATAACTTTGACGCTGGTGTAGGAATCTTCGTGAATTTCCCCAAGAAAATGGCCTGCTTGGTTCCGCTCCTTCCCTGAAAGTTTGGGGGTGATTCGTCAAGTGGGGGTCGAGAAAAAAGGGGGTTCCAAAACGTGTTTTCCCCATGCAATTTTCCATAGGGAACTTTAGCCAGGGCTACAGCCCGAACAACTGAACGGAATTACACGAAATTTGGCAGAGAGGTAGAGTTCTGTTCGCAGCTTGTGCTTTTTGTTAAATTGTGTAAATCTGTTCAGTAGTTTCTGATAAAATTGCACGTAAAATCATAGCGATATCTATAGACGCAGTTCAGCACGCGTCCGGAAATCTGTTCAATTACGAGCGCGAGCTGCTTGCTGATTGGCTGTGAACTGCCTTTCAACACTCGAAACCAGGAAGTGTCGGCGGCCATCTTGTGACTCGCTAGAACTGAGTCACAAGGAAACAGTAAAGAGAAATAAGGGAAGGGGGTAGGCTAGAAACATTCTGACCCTCCAGGCTTGCTCAGGGGGTCGTACATGGATGTTTAGGCTCTATTTTTTATTTTTATTTTTGTAAAGGAAAATCGCGGCGTACGCGTATGGAAAAACGTACAATTACGAGCAAGAGCTGCATGCTGATTGGCTGTCAATACTGCAAACCAGGAAGTGTTGGCAGCCATCTTGTTTGTCGGGAGAGCAGAGTCACAAGAAAACAGTAAAACAAAGTTGAGAAATAAGGAAAGGGGGCAGGATAGAAACATTCTGACCCTATAGCCTTGGTCAGGGGTGGTACATGCATCTTTAGGCTAAATTTTTATATTTTTTAAAATAAAAAATGGCAGGGTACTAGTGCAGTACTTGTACACGGTGGAAAAGGTGAAATTTTATTCATTAGGTTCCGGGGGGCAAGTTACGGGGGCAATTTGTTTGCATAATGGTGGCTTGTAAGGTGCCCCGAGCACTGGGGAACGGCAATCTTCTGGTTTTATTTTTTAGTATGCGGGGGGAGTTACGGTCCTACTCCCCGCAGTCTCGGTGAGCGGCACCCCTTGGGTCTTTTAAAAAATATATATATATGTTTTGAGCTCTCTCTCTCTCCCCGTACACGTCGCGGGGAACGCCACCTTTCTGGGGCAGTGATTTGTAAAATGACCTTCCAGCTCCGGGTACCTGCATTGTCTGGAGTTTTTTATTAATGTTGGGAGGGTGGGCTTGATAATACATCCTTGTAAATTCCCATAGAAGCCTATGTTCTGGTGTTAACATGGGCTTCTATGGGAAATAACAAGGCCGTATCATCAAACTCATTATCACCGTTTTATCTGCAGTTTCCTGCCAATAAAACTGCGATAATTTTAACACCGGTCCTTGATAATATGCACCTACGTTTACTGGTCAAAAAAAGAGCAATGGGCCATATTATCAACAAAAGGCTATACATTATCGTCGCTTTTATCGGCAGGAAACTGCAGATAAAGCGGCGATAATGGGCTTGATATTATGCCCTTGTGAATAACCATAGCAGCCCCATGTTAACACCAGAACCTGGGCTGCTATGGGAAGTTACAAGGGCCTATTATCAAGCACATTATCGCCGCTTTATCAGCAGTTTCAGGTCGATAAAAGTGGCGATAATGTATCACCTTTTGTTGATAATATGCTCCTTCATTTCTATGATAGTATGTAAAGCTTTCCTTTTTTTTGTGTAGCAGTTGTACTCTCTACGCATGCGCAGCGTCGTTTCGAAGCCCACGTTTTCTTTTTCTTCAAGTTCAACAAGCAAACCTTTCTTTATTTCAGGTAGTAAATCTGTCGCTTTCTTTTCTTGGTTCATGTGTGTCATCCGCTGCTGTACTTTTGTACAGTATTAATAATCATATTTTTTCTATATTTATTTGAAAGGTAGTGCCGAGGCGCCAAACGTTGATTACGTACTCCGTCCACCGCCATTTTAGTAGTTTTTCACCGTTGTTTTTATTATATCTGTTAGTTAGAACGCAGTAGTTTTCAATCCTAGTCATGAATATCTTACTATAGTATTTCAACATTATTTTTATTGTGGACCGTTATACCCCTCCCCCACAAAATAAAAGAAGTATGTAGTTTTTTTATGACCTTTTATTAAACAATAAATATAAACGAAACTCAATTATAACTATATTAGAACTAAAAATAACTTTACTTTAACAAACAAATTGTGAAATGGATTCCAAAAGGTGTCCGATTGGTAATCTGCAAAAGAAAATAGAAAATTAGAGTTTAGAATTATGTAGATGTGAGTAAATGAGCTGAAGCATTACGGGGCATATTATCAAGAACGGCGATAAAATTTTCGCCGTTTTAGCGGTAGGAAACTGCAGCTAAAGCGGCGATAATGGGCTTGATAATATGCTCTTGTGAATTCCCATAGCAACCCAGGTTCTGGTGTTAACCTGGGCTACTATGGGAATTCACAAGGGCATATTATCAAGCCAATTATCGCCGCTTCAGCAGCAGTTTCCTGCTGCTGAAACGGCGATAATTTTATCGCCGTTCTTGATAATATGCCCCTACAAGTTTTGGTAACTCTACAGTTTTACGTGTGCAGTGTGACTTGTATATTCCAGTTCTGTTACAGTGCCGCGTTCAAGTGGTGTCTATATGGAAGTACCTATTGCGTTACTGACGCCCGTTATGCCGACTTATTTCTAATGTATTGCTATGAAGGCTTTGTAGATCTAGGCCTCTGTGCTTACCGTTGTATAAACCTTGCGGCCAAACCCATAAGAAAGTAGAGTTCACAACTTCATTTGAACAATTCTTCTACACGTCCAAGCAGATATCAGTGTCTATAAGTTTAAGAGAGAAAGAGAAATGATGTCACAGAGAGTGAGAGAGAGAAAAAGAGAGAGAGAAAACAACATTAAAACTATGTCGCAGAGTCTGGAGTTGAGATTTTTTTTTGAAAAGTCAGACGTAGATTTACTAGCTCCTTGCAGAACTTTACCCATGTTAAAAGTGACTCAAAAGTGGCGTAATAAGGTTGTGGATCTGTTTGTCAGACTGTTGTAACCTATCTGTTGTCACTGCTCGGAGGTAATTATAGATTTTACAGAGAAGCTACTGTACACTACGCACTCTGGGCCATAATATCAAGCCTGGGTGACAAAATTATTGCCACTTTATCGGAAGGAAAGTGTCGCTAAAGTGGCGATAATGGTTTTGATAATTTGCTCTATGGAATTCCAATCGAAGCTCATGTTAAATGTCCTTCACATCTAACATGAGCTTCAAATGGAATTCCATAGAGCATATTATCAAACCCATTATCACCACTTTAGCGGCACTTTGCTGCAGATAAAGTGGCGATAATTTTGTTGCCAAGGCTTGATAATATGGCCCTTTCTCTTTTCACAAATAAAGGTTACACTACAGTTTTGCGAGTGCAGTGTACCTGGTACATTTCACTTGTTATAGTGCCACGTTCAAGTGGTGTCTATATGGAAGTGCCTACTGCGTTACTGACGCCCGTAATGCCGACTTATTTCTAATGCATTGCTATGAAGGATTTGTAGATCTAGGCCTCTGTGCTTACCGTTGTATAAACCTTGCGGCCAAACACATAAGAAAGTGGAGTTCAGAACTTGATTTGAACAATTCTTCTACACGTCCAAGCAGACAGCAGTGTCTATGAGTTTAAGAGAGAAAGAGAAATGATGTCACAGAGAGTGAGAGAGAGAAAAAGAGAGAGAGAAAACAACAATAAAACTGTGTCGCAGAGTCTGGAGTTGAGATTTTTTCTTGAAATGTCAGATGTAGATTTACTAGCTCCCTGCATCACTTTACCCATGTTAAAAGTGACTCAAAAGTGGCGTAATAAGGTTGTGGATCTGTTTGTCAGACTGTTGTAACCCATCTGTTGTTACTGCTCGGAGGTAATTATCAATTTTAAAGAGAATCTGCCGTACACTGCGCACTCTGGGCCATAATATCAAGCCTGGGTGACAAAATTATTGCCATTTTATCGACAGGAAAGTGTCACTAAAGTGGCGATAATGGGTTTGATAATATGCTCTATGGAATTCCAATCGAAGCTCGTGTTAGATGTCCTTCACATCTAACATGAGCTTCGATTGAAATTGCTTAGAGCATATTATCAAATCCATTATCGCCACTTTAGCGGTACTTTGCTGCCGATAAAGTGGCGATAATTTTGACGCCAAGGCCTGATAATATGGCCCTCTCTCATTTCACAAATAAAGCTAACACTACGGTTTTACGATTGCAGTGTACCTGGTATATTTCAGTTGTTATAGTGCCGCGTTCAAGTGGTGTCTATATGGAAGTGCCTACTGCGTTACTGACACCCGGTATGCCGACTTATTTCTAATGCATTGCTATGAAGGCTTTGTAGATCTAGGCTGCTGTGCTTACTTGTATAAACAGTGCGGCCACCGGAGTTCACCACTCGACTTGAACTCTGCTTCTATACGTTAAAGTATATTCAATACGTTGGAGACAATTCCATTGCTGTTGCTCGATAGAACGTGGTTGCTTCTGAACGATGTTTGGTGAAGGAAACAAAAGGATATTTTGATTAGTCATCGTAAACAGAGTTGCGTAACTACTATCAAAAGTGAATTTTAATGTGGGTTATTAATATTCCGTAGTTAGACTGTTGCAGCTTCAGCAAACAAAGGAAGATCAATAACTTAATACAGGCCTGGGACGGCCTCGTGATGCAGAAACAGAAATACTATCATGGACGCACAATTAATAATAATAGAGGCCTAAGCATGTGGCGTAGTACAGAAATACGACACAGAATGCACGCACAATTTTTAAAATTAGAGGTGTATAGGACCTTGTGACTTATAAAGAAATAATTCAATTATGTAAGCACAATTTAAAACCATTGAGGGGTAGGAAAGCCATATGAAGGAGAAAAAAATAGCATTATGCATATACAATATACAGTGGAGGCTGATGTTGTGACGTCTTCTCTTACCTTTGTTTCTGTCGTCTTTTGTCGTGTCTTCAAAGGCTGCAGTTTTGCTGAGTCTGGGGTGTTTTCGACAGTCTGTCTGTCACCGCAGCACTGGCAGGCAAAAGAAAGCGTGCTCACGTTAGTGCCCGCATTATATGGGAACCGCAGGGGCTGACCAAACCAAGCCCAGGGCCGTCATTGGTAGCGTTTTCGCGGTCTATAAGAATGATGGCCTCGGGGGACATCCCATTGGGTAATGTATTGGTTTCCAGGCTTAGTGATAGCAAGCATGCTAGGTGGTGGCATGTGGGTAGTGTGGGAGGGCGTGCACCGTGCATGTGCAAGTATGAGTGTGTGCACTAACAATTAACAACAGAGAGAGATGGGGGCGGTGTTATAATGTACGCAGAGGCAGGCCCAGAATCGGATCAGCAACGAGTGAACACTTCTAATCATTCTCCGTAGCACGTCTGGAGCTCTGATTTGTCACTGAGAGGGTGATCGCACCATAGTTTGTACTGCTTATCATACTCAGCGTGTACCCGCCCATACGGTACGAATATGCTTTGACGTTACGCGTCGCATTAAAGCTTCCGTGTGACGTCATGTACGGCGTTCTGTTCTGTTTCTTCTTGGTTTAAAACATTTATTTATGTATTTAATGGACATACTAAGGGCAGACATTTGGGATAACTATGAATTTTTTTTAATACTTGTAACAATCATATATTACTTTTAAAAACAATTACACAAATCACGGTAGAACATCATGCGTACTGGTATCGAAATAGCTGCGTCAGCGCATCATAAGTGTACGCAAAGGCATGTGACTTTAAAAGTAGAGATTTCATTGGTTCATAACTTTTCCTATTGCGACAGTTGAAAGTTCCGTTCCATTAAAAGTATTCGACTTTGAGTTTCTAAGAAGAAGCATTTCTTCCAAGAATCTTCTCAAATAGAAGGAAGATCACAATAATAAGAGCAATGGAGTCATCTTCCAGCAGTTCTTCAGAGGGAGATTTCATTCCTGAAGAACGTCCAAAGAAGAGGAAAGAAGCTCTAATTTGGAAGTTTTCCACTTTTCCAGAAGGACAAAAAAAGGTTAATCCTCCAAAAGTAACCTGTAAAATTTGCGAGACAACTCTATCAAGGGGTGATCCATGCAAAAAATACTCCTTTGGCACAGCAAATATGGTGCGACACGTGAAGAACTTGCACCCCAAGAACTTTGCTCGAGCTGCAAGACGGAGGTTGCACGAGAACCCACCTGCTGCTACACCAAGCACATCAACTGCGGCAACAGCATTTTCAGCAAGCAGTCCACACTCACATATTGATTCTTACTTTGCTAAAGTTAAAATTCTATGCATTTATTGTGATAAACTTTTGTGTTATGGGGAACAGTCTATAGACCTGATGAAACGTAGGATGCAGGATCATTGCTGTCCTCGACATTAGTTGTTGTTTTTTTCATTCTTTTGTTCCGCTTGGAATTTGTTGAGAAAACACAAAAAAAACTACATAACTAAAAATACAAAAAAAAAGTTCTTTTTAGAACCACCTTCACTGGTCAAAGAAAGAACTATATTTCTATGTTAGTGTGTAAAAGTTTGTCAGAATGAATCTGTAGTTCATAAATGAATGAATGAATATATTACTAGTGTATGGAGAATGTGAAAGTGCAGAATTATAAGGAATTGCTACAGCATAAATCTATAAGGTGTTTATCTATAGTATACTGTAGTATGTCCGAAGCACTTGAATCTAACATATGTACATAAATATGTTACAAGTCTATGCTTCAATTTGCGCTGCTGGTGAAACTGCCTGGGTGAATTTGTATCAATCAATCAATCAATCAGGTCATTTGTATAGCGCACTACTCACCCGTAGGGTCTCAAGGCGCTGGGAGGGGGGGGGTGCCGCTACTGCTCGAACAGCCAGGTCTTGAGCTTCTTCCTGAAGGAGAGGTGGTCTTGGGTCAGGCGCAGATTGGTCGGAAGTGAGTTCCAGGTCTTGGCGGCCAGGTAGGAGAAGGATCTTCCTCCTGTTGTCGCTCTTCGGATGCGGGGGACGGCGGCGAGGGCGTGGTTGGTTGATCTGAGGAGGCGCTTGGGAGTGTAGAAGTTGATCCGGTTGTTGAGGTAGCTCGGGCCTTGGTCGTGTAGGGCTTTGTGCGCGTGGGTGAGGAGCCGGAAGGTGATTCTCTTGTTGACCGGGAGCCAGTGCAGATCTCTCAGGTGTCCGGAGATGTGGCTGCGTCGGGGGATGTCGAGGATGAGTCTCGCCGAGGCGTTCTGGATCCGCTGGAGTCTCTTCTGGAGTTTGGCAGTGGTTCCGGCGTAGAGGGCGTTGCCGTAGTCCAGTCGGCTGGTGACGAGGGCTTGGGTGACCGTCTTCCTCGTCTCGGTGGGGATCCACCGGAAGATCTTACGTAGCATGCGCAGGATGTTGAAGCATGACGAGGAGACGGCGTTGACTTGTCTGGTCATGGAGAGGGAGGAGTCCAGGATGAAGCCCAGGTTGCGTGCGTGGTCCGTCGGTTTGGGTGCGGTGCCCAGGGCGGGGGGCCACCAGGAGTCGTCCCAGGCGGAGGGCGTGGAGCCCAGGATGAGGACCTCCGTCTTGTCTGAGTTCAGTTTCAGGCGGCTGGTCGTCATCCATTCGGCTACGTCTCTCATCCCTTCGTGCAGGTTGGCTCTGGCGGTGGCGGGGTCGTTGGTCAGGGAGAGGATCAGCTGGGTGTCGTCGGCGTAGGAGATGATGTTCAGGTTGTGTTGGCGTGCGATGGCCGCGAGGGGGCTCATGTAGACGTTGAAGAGGGTTGGGCTCAGCGAGGAGCGGATTTGCATTTACAATCCCCTTGTGCCTCTTTTACACAGCCGTTGCGTCACTTTTGTGACACAGCGGGGGTGCAAAAGATATGCCATGGTATGTGCTACTAACAATGTTACGCATCTGGAGGGTGCACTACATTGTAAAGCGCTGCGCCAGAAGAGGCTTTCTTGTGCAGAAGGGGGTGCAGCAACGCCTCCTAAAAGTGACTGAGTGAAATGTATAACATTTCATTCAGTCACTTTTGAGCTTATGCTGCATCAAAACCTTGCACATGCTTGAATCAGGTGTAAGGATTGATACAGCATTGTGAGCATAGAGCCCCAAGAGCATTGGTGGAGCTGTGTTATACTTGCAACCGACGTCAAGCAATTATTAATCCAAAAATTCCTTTGCAATTTAGTTTTGTTATTATTTTATAATAAGAATATGAAATATAATCTAAAAAATAAAATAAATATAAATATTTATATTAAAAATATAAGAAATTAGTATAAAAAGAAAGACATAATAGTTAATACATTTATCAATTATCATTTACAAAACCTTTGAAATTCACTGAAAAAACCATAGGTTTTACACACGTTATAGTTAGGAATTAGCATTTAAAAATCCTTGCAAATTCATTGAAAAAACCATAGGTTTCACACACGTTATAGTTAGGAATTAGCATTTAAAAAACCTTAGAAATTCATTGAAAAAACCATAGGTTTCACACGTTATAGTTAGCTGAACATTTCTCTCATACAAAACCTTTGAAATTCCTTTGTTATAGTTAGCTCAGCTAACTATAACTCGCACAACATGGTCAGTGACATCACTGATGACATCACTGATGACATCTCAAATGACATCCCTGACGACATCACTGATGACATCAGCCAGTGAATGTGTGACTTTCTGAAAAATAAATATTTTTTATATATATGTGTAACCCCTGGGGTAGGCCCTAAACAGCCCAAAGGGCAAGGTACAATGTATTTAAAAAATAGGACGTGTTATTTTAAGTTTTACTTGTCCTGGTAGTGAAAAACTCTTTAATTAATTTTTCACTACTGCAAGGCCTAATTTCCTCATAGGATAACACTGGAGTTTTTTTTTCAAGTCAAAAAATAAGTTTATTATGACCAATTGGTTTTTTAACTACACACACCATCATAACACAGATAAAAATACAACTATAACACTGGAGATACCGTTTTACATTTAATAAGCTGTAATTTCCAAAAGGGAACAAGAGAACAGTTAATGTTTGATGTCTTTGGGATTGTAATGTAAAATCCTCTCTTTTGGTGATGCTAGATTTCTGGTTTAAATTTTGAAAATTTAACTTTTAGAAAGTTATTCAGGATGTGAGGAACAGCATCGAGTACGTACTTGCTGCACTGCATGAAGGGCAGTCTATCTGCCTCCCCCCACAACCTATGGGGTCCAAGTGATTAAAGGCAAAGAGGAGAACATTGTTTTCTCCCTTACTTACAAAAAATGAACAGTCCTGACAGAGTTCAAGCCAGGGAATAGTGTCCTATCTGGTAAAAGAAAAGGTATCCATCCCATTGGTTCTACCGAAAGCAGCTGACCCACTGGAGCGCAAGTATGGCTAAAACATGTAGACCTACAGTATATGTTCGATGCGAGGGACTCCTAAATATCCCTGTCAACATCTGCTCTTTGTTTTTATTCTTACCCCATGCATGTTTTATTAAATCATAGAGGTGTTGTGTAGGAGGTAATTTTAGATCACATTTCTTTTGTGTTGATTCAATCCCACACAGTTTTGCCAAGCAGGGAGACTGCCTCCTGGTGAAGGAAAAAGATCCGATAATGAAGCTACCAGTTATTAGTATACCAATGGTGAACAAAAAGATAGCATTGACCGAAAATGACTGTTGAGGGTCCCAAAAGATTTTTTGAAAATATTTTCTCAATGTGATCCTGAGATAATACTTGATCCCATTCTTTTTTGATACTTTTGGGACATACCTACTTTGGAAGTTGAGTGGGAAACTGACATTCCTTGCTTCAACCCTCCCTCTATTTGATATTGATACTTTTGGAAAGTTGGCTTCTTGCTGCCTTAGCCAGCTAGTGCTTGTACCCTGTCTCTGGGTCACATGACTGGGTGTAGCTAACAGTTTGTCTTTGTGTATTCCTCCTAAATAGCCACACACAATAGACAGCTTAGGTGTGCCTGGATGAGCCATTCATCACTAACAGGATGGGAGGGCGGAGATGGGCACAGCCCTACTTACACTTGAATAGGCTGTCTCTCACCTCTAAGCAAAGGGCGTCCTACCCCCTGTAGTTATTCTGGAGCCAGAGCAGGGACGGCAGGATATCTGGGGACTTCAAAAGGAAACCTCATAAAGCTTCTCCCCGACTTCAAAGGCACAACTGGGTATAAATACTGGACCTCATGCACAAACTATGAGAACTGCCACTTTATTGGGCTGCTGCTCTAAAGGAACTGCTGCGTTTGTTGTGCTGTCCTGCTACTCTTTATCTTGAACCTAGGCACCCAGAGTGACTCCAAGGGCTAGACTGCTGGCCTCTTGAACTGAGCCTCAGTGGCATAAAAGGCTCCTTGAACCATCACCTGGACCCATTTGCTGCGAGTTACTGACCCCAGGTGGTGACTTCCAGGTCCTTTACCATTTTTGTTGATCACAGGCACTGAAATCAAGCTTTTAGGCTCTCCACAACTACAAAAAGGCCCGTTTTCACCGAGACCTAGTCACTCGCACCACAAATCAGTATGAAGCTCCGTCAGCCAGACTGTTTGAACTGCAGCCTCGACTGCTCGCAGGGACTGCCACCGTGAGGCTCCAGGAATGCCCGCCGGTGATGCCAGCTCCCTCCTTGAGAAGGTAAACATTTTGTGGGTCTAAACTGGGACTGTATGAGACCTGTGCTTCATGACAGTCTGCCTAAACATTTGACTTTGATTCAGTCCAGCACAACCAGATTGCTGCAGTTGGCACTTTCTGCTTTCAGGTGCTATTATACACTTTATGCTTTAAAAACCCATATCTCCAGTTCTACTTTTTTGTCTTGTATTATTTATTAACAATTACTCTATTTATTTAAACTGGTACGGAATCCTTTTGTGGTGTGTTTTCACTGTTTTACTATTGAAGTGTTGCACAAATACTTTACACATTACCACTGAGGTAAGCCTGACTGCTCTGTGCCAAGCTATACAAGGCTGTGGGTTGAGCACAGGTTAATTTATTGTTTGCTTGTGACTTCACCCCGAGAAGAATTGTGGTTGCTGTTTGAGAAGAGTTTCATCCTCCTCAGCCAGTAACCAAATTTCTTACAGACTCAGAATGTCCCAAGAGGGCAAAACCCCTCACCGGTGGGAAGACACCTGGGCTGGCAAGTGTGGCGCTTGGGAAGTAGGTGGTCCCAGCTAGATTTGGGGAACAGGCAGAGGTTACCTTATTGTCCTTGGGGGATAAAGAGATGGTGCCAAAGCCCATATGCCTGCAAATACTTCTCTACAAACTTCTCCCATGTCAGAGGAGGCACCTGGCATAAATATTGGACCTCAGACACCAATTCTTCAGTACAATACTGCACCAGTGGAGACTCAGCCAGGAAGATGGACTGCTGTACTGCTAAAAGGACCGTCACTCTGCTGTACTGCTGCCCTGCTGGACTACTACCCAAATCAGAGGGATTGGACCTGCACCAGCACCCAGGACTCCCAGAGTGACTCCAAGGGCTAGTCTGATGGCCTCCTGTTCAGAGCCACAGAGACATACCAGGCTTCCAACCACCTACTCCAGCACTTAGATTCTACTAAGGCAAGCCCCTGACCCTTAAGTGGTGCTCCTCAGGGCTTGGACCCTTGGAGTAGCTTCAGTGGAGCTGAATTTAAGGTTTTGAGCTCTTTGCAACCGTGAATGCGCCAGGTGGTGCCAAAACCTTGTCCCTCGCAAGGCCCAATGTGAAGTTCCATCAATGGGACCCTTTGTGCTGGTAAACATTGTTTACCACGCATGCGATACAACGTATGCCATTACAAAGCGGTCATTACAATGACCGTGTTGTTACATCACATGCCACTACGACGCTAGTCTTCACAACGACTTGCTGTAGGGGGCAGAATTTGTTGGTAACCTGGTAAGGATAGCCTGGAATATGAATCATATAGGCCACTATCAATGATAAATATGGTTACCAAAACTTTTGGGAAAATACTGGCTAAGCGCTTGGGTATGGCTGCCAAAACGTTAGTTAAAACTGATCACACTGGAATTCATGGGAGGCTGCACAACTGCTACTAACTTACTGAAAGCATTCATTATTATAGAGCATGCACAACAAACTGGGAACACATAACACATTCAACAGACTGGATTTATATGAATAACACCCTTGACAGATTTGCTCAGGGTGAGAGTTTCATGAGTGGTTCTCCACCTTAAACACAGATTGCATTGACACACATGCCCTTAGGTCAAAGGATGTCAGATATATTACAGATTCAGACGGGCACTAGGCATGGGTGCTGGCTATTCCCACTAATATTTGCCCTAGTTATAGCACCACTGCCACAACTACTCAGAAGAAGACACTAGCAGAAAGGTATACTATTTTGATCTAAGAGGGTATTAGTCCATACACTGCAGCAAATGGACACTAAACTGATTAAATGAATAAAGGCCGAATGTGGAGAATGAAGGAAATTGCAATATCACTATGGAGGCCAGGAAGGATTGCTTGAATGGAAACACGAACAGCAACATCAAGAATCTGATGAGGAGGAAAAAGAAGAGGATAATGCTCATTCGGTCAATGTTACTTTATATGATGTGGAGCTATAAAAAGTAGAAATACTAAAAGTATTTGAATTTAAATAATTTACTGTAAATGATAATTCAGGCATTGAGTGTGATCTACTATATGTATAACAGGACTATTAGTGTGAGCTCCCCAAAGTAGGGAAACAAGGTGTAGGGGGTGGGTGGTTGCAGAACCCTACTTTTGTTTAATGATGTTACTCTGCGTTAAAATCAATAAAACTTATATTTTTTGAAGAAATACATTTGAAGCATTTTTCTAGCTTTATTCCAGAAATAGTAAGCAAGTAAAACTTTTAATCCTATCTAAACCTGTTCCGGTAAATATCTTGTAAAGCCAGCACAGTAAAATAGCTTTGCAGTACTATTTCTATCTGAGTGCACACTATCTCCAGTATATTTAGGGCCAGATGTAGGTAAATCTCATTTACCGATTCATAAATACTGAATTTTACCGATTCGGTATTTGTGAATCGGTAAATAAGATGTAGGTAATAAATCGGTATTTTTTACCGAATCGGTAAGATTCGGTAAATACCGAATCGGTATTTGCTATTGAATCCTATGGGCCTTGAAGCCCATAGGATTCAATAGCAAATACCGATTCGGTATTTACCGAATCGGTAAAAATACCGAATTGCAAAGGGGGACAGTGTGTCACTTTGACACCCTGTTGCACCCCTGTAACTGGCTTGTGCGCCATGTGGCACACAGACATGCCATTAGGGCATGTCTGTGTGCCACATGGTACAGGTGTACATGCACAGATGTGCATGTACACAGGGATTCGGTATTTACCATGCAATTGTATTACATGGTAAATACCGAATCCTGAAAGGCCTGAAGCACTGTTCAAAGTGCTACCTACATCTGAAAATACAGATTCGGTAATTTTACCGATTGGTAAATTTACCGAATCGGTAAAATTTACAGAATCAGTAAATTTACAGATTATGTCATTTTACTGATTCGTAAAATTACCGATTCGGTAAAATTACCGAATCTGTATGTTTTTAGAGCCCCTACATCTCCATAGCCCAATACCGGTCGGAAACGGCCGAAAATCAGTGTTTTCGGCCGTTTCCGACCGGTATTGGGCTACCTACATCTGGCCCTAAGTGTCTCCTATTTATATGTATTAGCACCATGTACTGTGGGCTTACAAGATACACTTTAGGGATGACTTATTATTATATAAAATATGTTGCACCTATGTGACAAAGGCACTTTTACATGTCTCATGTCACTGCAATGCTTTTAACCAGCAGCTCCAACAGAGCATAATGGTGTTCCTGACAGGCATATATCTTTGTCATATAGGTGGGTGGTGTAAAGACACACTGCAGCACACATATGACATTTAGCTTCCATGCTATAGGTACATTTCCTGCACATCTATAATGGTCTTACAGGATAATTAAATAGGCCGATTTGGTGATATCAATTTCACCACCACCATTTCAGGTTACGTGCATTTTCGCGCACTGTAGTACTAACTATCAGTGTCACAGGGCACAAATAGCTAATACCAGCAAAAATGATGTATTGTGTGGTGTGGCTTAGGCAGCGGCCAAGATGGCTGTTCATTGCTAAAACTCTTCTTGGACCCCGTGCGCTGGCCCAGAGAAAAACTAGTATGACAAAACAGTTGATGATACAGGGAAACTTTAGCCTAGTATAGCACCCTATAACAGCCAAAGCTGGCACAGCACAACACACGTCAGGAACTTTTGTCAAGAACTTGAAGAATGCTTTGAAAGAGTTAGGGTTATGGGATACTTGGGGGAACTGCTAGAGGACTCATGAGAATACTGGTTCTTCTCATATGTGCACATGGCCTATTCTTTAGTTGATTATGCTTTGGTCAGTGCTGCTCTCCTCCGATTAGTGGAGCCCTCCACGTTAATCCCCATAGTTATCTCAGATCATTACCCATTGGTTCATCTGATAGATTGGTTGGGCAGGCTAAGCGAGAGGGGAGGATGGGATATGACACTATGAGATCCTGTATTGAAGGGTGAATTTCTACATCATAGCACAGAACATTTTTAGATTAATAATATAGGGAGATATTAGCAGCAGAGGTGTGGGATTAACTAATAATAAACTAAAGCAATGGAAATATTGGAATATGGGACAACATTTAGATCAGTGACTATGATGAGTTATAAAGCTCTGGTTTTGAAAGAAATTTTAAATGAAAGGACCTCTCAGTTTGCCTCACGGGGGTGGGGGAGAAGATTGGGGTGTCCTTGTTCACCTCTGCTCTTTGCCATCAGTATAGAATAATTTGACATCAGGATAAGGGAAGTCCCAGCCTCACTGGCATGAAATGTGTTTCATACATTAATAAAATATTACTATTTACAAATGAAGTACTCCTGTTGCTTTCACCAACCATGGATTATTTTCCCATACTTCAAATACTAGTAATATAATTTGAAAATGTTTTGTACTTCCTGGCCAAATCTAAGATTCTGAACCTAAATCTTCACAAGACATAGTGAATTAAATAGAAGATTAGAATCAATTTTGATGGGCTACATGACATATCAAATACCTGAGGGGCAATATTAATTTCAATGTAGCCAGTCTGTATGGATTCAGTTTTGCAACCAACACTAATGGTGGCCTGAAGGCAGATCTCCATAGTGGGACTACTTTATCTATGCGTTGGCTCAAGAAAATTGATACTTTTAAAATTAATATATGTAAGAAAATGGCTCTTTTTGGCATAATCACCCCCATTTTCTGGACTGATGCTACTGTTTATTTTACTCTGTTGACAATACTCCAGTGAATGTCTTCTGAACCCTAAAATATGTTGAAATTGGCTATACACTTGATTGGCACGCCTACCTAGAAGTCCCTGGTATATAATACCAAGTGTACCTAGGACTTATAAGTTAAATGTCACTAATATAAATTGTGGACTGCAGGACATACTGTGCCACCACTAAAGTGACAATGCAAAACATGGCTGCAGGCCTGTCACCAGTAGTCTGGCTGTGCGAGTTTAAATTAAAAATTGGAAAATTGTGTGGTACTTAAGAGTAGAATTTGTAAAGGTTTAATGTTGAACATGTCCTTACAGTGAAGGGGCATACAAAGCTAAAAAGCTATGTTCACTGTAGCAGAGTTAGCTGTTCTATAGGAAAGCAATGGGATACTTTATTAAAGTTAATAAGGTCAACTCCGCCTAAAACATTGATAAATAGTTAGTTCTAGGACTATTAAAAATATTTATTCATAAATGGTAAGTTTAAAAAGTTACCTTTAGCCTGCCTAAAGCCTCTAGAAGTACATTTGGTTGAGCTTCAACTGTCACCCAGGACCTGAATAGCTTCTTGTTTAGGTGTGAATTGGCTCTGAGAGCTGAGACAAGGGGCATGGGTGTGGGGAGAAGGTACTCTTCTCCTGACAGGATGGCTGAGGGGGATATGCCCAGCCTCTTGCATATCTTCAAATGTTGTCTACCTTGTCATTGGCATATGTAGCTCACTCCTGGGCCTGCCTCCCTTTTGTCTAACTAACCAGCCAGGCACCAATCGCAGTAGGAGAGAAGCTGCCCCCAGTCCACTTCTAAGTGACAACAGAGGAGGATTTGCAAGTTTCCCTGACCACGCAGCTAGGGTGGGCACAGGAACTCTGCACAGGGAAAGAAAGGCTCTGGCAGGTGCTGAGGGGTTCTGTGGGATTGTGGGCAGTAAGGCACATGGGAACTGCTGGACAAAAATGAGTATGTTACCACTGGGAACTTTGTCCCTCTTGATTAGGGAGGGGGCAGATGTTACCCCCAACCCACAGGATAGAGCTAGGCATTACTGTGGCTCTCCTGTGCACCTTATTAAGTACACTGCAGGACCTGTGGAAGATGGAAGAAGGACGGCACCTGTTGATGTGACCTTTGAGAAGAACCCTAAGGGCTGGTCCTGCTCTTACTTGTACCAGGGAAAAGAAGTGGACTCCAAAGGTCAGTTGGCCAGTTGGCTGCCCTCCTGTTAAGATGCAGAGACACAAAAGCTGCAAGAAGAATTTCCTAAATGAGACAAGCTTATCAGGTTCGAATACCCCTGCCTTGGACCCTGATGGTGGCTTCAATTGGAGTCAGTTCTGACCCCCAAGTGTTGTAGCCCTTGATCTTGAATCGTTTGTTAGCCAGCAATTGCCGGTTTTCCTTATTGAGGAAACCCTGACTTCCAAATCAGTTTCTAATTCCAAACATAGAGTGCTTCGTTGGGCGCTTAGCAGCATAAGATTGATGTTGAGACCTTTCTCGAAACAGACTCAGACTTCGCCAACTGGTGGCTTTCTTACCTTCGACGACGACCACAGAACGACTCTGCACTTCAGCAACCCTTAGTCTTCAAGACAGAGCTAGCATCTTACCCCTCAGGCAACTTGTTGACAACAACTTTTTCTCCATAAGATTGTAAGTCAGAAGGTGAACTTTCCTTCGTGGTGAACCTGGTCCCTGTATTTGACCGCGATCTATTGTGGTTGGCCTTAACTTTTGACTTTGACGTGGTCTATCATAGCCAGTTGCTAGTAGTTTGAGAGTTGTGCTCTTTAGCACTATTTTAACATACAAATTTAGAAATTCATATTTGCAGTTTCCCTCATTTGATTTTTGTCATTTTTGTGTCATTTTGTTCATTAAAATATTCTCTATTCTTACAAATTAAAACTGCATTTCATATTGTGTTGTTTGTTAAACTTTGTAACTGGTTTGGTACCTCTAAATGCGTTACGCATTATCCTAAGATAAGCCTGTATGCTACAAGGGACTGAACTCAGGTTTAAGTTACTGAATTCTTTACAGGGCCTAACAGAAATATTACCACTAGTATGCCTGGTGGACTGCCATCCATCTCAAATTATAATCCACCTTCTCACAACATCCTAATGAGAGTGCTTGATTCATTCCAGGCCCTTCAAATAATGTGTCCAGAGGGTTTCTTTCCTAAAATAAAGAAAATGATTTTGAACTTCTACTGAAAGATATTATGCCATCCTGGAGAAGATGGTGGACTGGCAATACCAGATTTAAAGATTTACTACAGAGCAGCTCAACTAAGAGCATTACCTGTTTAGACTGCTGGGACACATATGGATAGGGCTATTGTGGGAAGGACCACGTGAAACCTCTTGTGGAAACCCACAGAGCACACACCTTTAAACCCATATTTGAGCATGCTCATGAGAGCTGTCTTGAAGGACTGGGAGGCCCTGAACTCTGGCCTCCAGAGAATGTTTTGCTCCGCCATTCAGTTCTACCCTTCCTTCACCACAGCATAAAACCCAGGCCCCTTTGCACTAAAGTGAGATTGTCTCCTGATTTCGAGTATGTTTACTAATGGGAAATTAAATAATTTGAGCTAAGTACAAAATAATTTAATATGGGGGACACTGAGTACCTGCATTAATGCATAAATCTGACAAAGGGTATTACATCTCTTGCTCAAAGCTGCTACTAGTCATGAACTAACACCTATCAAAAATGTGTGAACCAATCATCTGTCCTTAGAGATAGAGTAACCACACTGTATATTGTTTAGCTACCAATTCACATAAATTGAGATGGGTGACAACAATAGGCAAGGAACTCACAGTACACCAAAGAATCACAATATTTTGAAACATACCAAAAACCTATGCTGTATACTTGAAAGAGAGACTCACTACACGTGTATTTATGATTGGTACCTGTAATTCAGGAAAACTACACAGCTTTTGGCCCCAATTGAGTCTGCTGCATTATATCTGGTGGGAGTCCTTTCTGTATAAGGGTTGTCTGGAAGAAAGTGATAGCCACATTAAAAACAAGCTAGGCTATCCCTTATCAAATGGCATGGCCATAATTCTCTTAAGTGTCCACTCTGCACACTTGCAATATCAAACAAGAGCAGACAAGACTCTTATGCAGAACTGCTTAACAACAGGGGATACCACATTAGCAATCCACTAGCAGAAAAAGACCCATGGTCTAGCACATTATCATATGCCCACTTATGGCAGATGACGGCAATCGAAAGAATGACACATAACATAAGTGAAAATGTCATGAATTTCGACTCAGCATCTAGTCCTTTAATAGGAGGGCCTTATTATGACACTATGTCACCTAAAATGAAATCATAAACCTTTTTTCCTATTCATTCTAGGGTGGATTCCAGATTTGGGGCTCAATATAGAGGCAATGAAGTACCCTTTCCCCCAAATGGAATATCTGCCTGCCTCATTTAGAGTCAGGTGAAGCTTCAGCATGTCGACGGCAGAGACTACTCTATATCTGTCACCGACATACACCACAGACCGATACAGGAAGGATTGTCTGTGATTTGCCATTTTCCTTCCACCCTATTTAGAGTGGGAGTGCAAATGGCAAGTTTTTAACTGTCTGTGGTGGTAAGTGGGTGGTAAGGGGCAGTGAAAACTTCAAAATGACCCCCACTCCATGGGAGTAAACTCTGTAAATCTGATTATCATATTGGTTTTCCAGCTACACAGCATAAAATTCATATAGATTCTTGTTCCTTAAAACCCCAGATTGTGAAGCTCCCCGGAAGGCTATGTGGATTTCAGGGAAGCCAAAGGGATGGTCCATTAGAGAGTGAATACGTTCATATGCTGAAGCAAAAGTTGATATGAAGGTGCTGATTCAAGGATAGGTTTCTTTGAGTGGTTGCTTTGTATAAATGATTTTTCTCTTTGTGAACTTATAAACATAATTATTTTCTCTTGTTATGGTCAATGACAGACAATGTCTGATTAAGCTCTGCTCTCAATTTCATTCATTTTTCATTCTTTCTTGAAAATTAATAAAGAGATCAGTTTAAAAAATCAATAAGTACCAGAAAAAGCATTGGCATGGCCAATAGGTCTCGCCCTTGGGACCTTATAAGGTCCGAAAGGCGAGACCTATTGGCTATGCCAATGCTTGTTTGTTCTAGTTTAATATTTTTCCTTCCTCCTATTTGCCTATTTCCCATAGTGCTTGAAGTTTAAATATAGAAGTGCAGGTTCTCATTGTCTTACAGTAGTTGTTTGCACCTGAGAAGCGCCACTGCTCTCTCATTAAAGTTTTAAACCACAGCATATGTGTGCTCTCCCTTTTAAATGTTAAGACGTTCAGGTACTTTGTACGCGCCAGTGCCTGTCCATTAAAGGCACTGTTTTTCACTCCTTCTCTCTTCTGTGTCTGTGCCTGTCTCTCGCTTCTCTAACCCACCCCACCTCCTCTGCCCTCTCACCTCCATCCTCCTCTCTGCTTGTCTCACACTCTCCCAGGCTCCGACGGGTCAGTCTCTCCACAGGTTATTTAGGACCCTTCGTCTGGCGGCGGTGCTGCGGCTCCGGGGCCGCTGCCAACAGGAGCTGTGGGGTGCTCTGGAGTAGGGCTGTGAGGCATGACCGAACGGTGCCCAAGGCAGCGACCAGCAAGAGAGAATGCAAGAGAGATCTAGGAATAGACGGGGGCAATGAAAGGGATAAGTGGAAAGAAGAGTAGGAGATAATGGCAAGGAGGAGAAGCGAAAAGAGCGAAAAGAAGGAAAGAAGGGGAAAGGGAATAATGTAGGAATGTGAAAAGGGACCTAAGGAAAGTGAGAAAGATATTGAAGAGAAGAAGGAAAGGAAGGGAGAACAAGCGACGAGCGGAGGCGAGCGAGCGTGGCAGGAAAGAAAATGCGCGATAATTTTAAACACATGGTAATGATAAGAAACAGATGCCGCTGCTGCGGGTAACTGACACCAATGGGCCATGGGTGATTACATTTGTTGAGAAAGGTGGGACATGCACCCGCCTTTGACCAATTGCGTGCTGTCTTTGTTAAAAAGACGCATGCAAAAGCCAATAGCCTGTAACAATAACAAAAGCACACGCACGAGCGGGTGGTCAGCTTTCTGAAGCCCTTACATAAAGTCTCGCAGAGCAGCGCATGCGCGCTGCGCTAGGCTCGACCTAAAAAGGAAATAAAACATGTGGTGATCATGCAGAAAATGCTAATTTGCTACATTATGTAATAATGCTGAACCTAGGGTCAACATTTGATCTGAGGTAGGCACACATTTCCCCTTTGTTGCTTTGACCTCATAGGAAGTATAATCGTCGAAATCTATCCTTTCCATTTCCCATATTTCTTTTAATGCTATTATCATCATTTGGTTCTTTTTTTGTGTCCAATTCTTTCCAGTGCAGGCTAGCCCCTGCAATATTCCATTTTATTAGGTTCAGAGGACATTTGTTAGGGAACATATACCTTAAAGTATGATACCCTTGTGCTGTCCTTTCTTTCAATATATTCATCAAGCATGGCTGTATTTTCCTGTACTTTTTTTAGTCACTGTGAGCCTCTGGCTCTTATTTACCATTGACTGGTATACCCTACTCTCACTAGAGAGCTCTTGTATTTTTTCAGAGTTTGTAAATCTATTTTGTATCTATATTCACCTTCTTTAAAGCACAGCTTCCTTGTTTCTAGTCTAATGCAAATACATCAATCTTCTAAAGTTGTCAGCTGATCATAATATATCTTCTGGTATGTCACAGAACTGGAAAAATGGTAGACTTTTATTCAATCTTTTCAAGTCATCTCTGGAACAGGTTACCAACAACATTTCCTTCTAAGTTATTCTCCATACAATAAACTATGAATGCAGCACCTTTATGATTAATGAGCAGTTCACTGAGACCAACTCCTCATCTTAACAAAATAAATACTCAAATTGCAAACGTGTAGGGACCGATAACAAGTCTGGTGGTCCACAGACCACCACAATCGCAGGGGCGAGGCGGAGGAGGTCTCCTGACCGCATTATTATGATTAGGGCAGTCAGACCTCCTTTGCCCTGCTGCATCCGCCAGGTAACTGCTGTTCCCTGGCAGTGTTGCGAAGGTCACAAAGCCACAATATGTTTATTGTGCCTGCCACGCTCCTGCTAAGCATAATACGACGTTATAACGGAGGTGTCATGGAGGTTCCTACTCCATGAATACCGTGACAGAGAGGAAACAAAGAGGGGCCCTGCAGGGCCCCTTGTGCCTCCTCCGGATGGAGGCAAAACATGTGCTCCCCTGTGTGCATGCACCACAGTTCCTGCATGGCATGGACCTTTCAGTCCAAGCTGTGCAGGAACTGTTTTTGGTGTTCCCATTGCTGTGCCTATTTTCTGAGCCACCACTGTTGGAACACCAAAAACAAGCCCACCAAACAGGAGCAAAATCCTAATCTGGTGGGTAGTCTGACCACGGTTGTGGTGGTGCGGCATCGGGGCAGACCTGGCACCACACCGCCAAAGTAGTAATCAGGCCCCTAGTGTCTAAGATTATCAAAGGATTACTAAGAATCCTCTCTTCATGTTATCCATTTGACCCTATTTCCGCTCTTTGGATTTTAGCTCTTAGGTGAAGGTATTATTTGTTACATATCTTGTTCTACTTTCTCTTGATATCCCTGATTCCAGACCTCATTCTGAGCACTTTGGTTACTTAAGGTCTGATTAAAGATTTTGCAGAAACCTACCATGTATGAAATCTAGAGATGACTGCTGCTCAGTAGTCATCACTATTCGCTATCACAGTGATTGTTTTCAATGCACAACAAGTTTGGGTATGGCCACTGTTGGTTTTTAAAGCCATCCACCAAACTTTTTCAAAGTTTTTGTTTTTCACAATAAACTGTGAGAGGCGAGTTTATTTCTGAAAAATAAAACAACTAATGACACCACAACCTATGTGTGGGGGTCGTACATTCATTTACCTTACCTCCGTGTGGTACTTACATGTTTTTGTACAGATTTTACATACCTTTGTCATGCATCAACACACTTTCATGGTGCCTTCAATGGAAAAATAAGAGCCTTAAAAATGTTGTCAGCAACATTGCATTTTGGTTGTGGAGATTTACCAGCAAATTAATACCCATTGTTTTCTATTGGCCTTTTTAACATACTTATAGCCTTTAAAGTTTCAGGGCCTGATTCATACCTTACATTTTTGAGTAATTTTATAATTGTTTGCTTATTCACACACTTCGGGGCAGATTTATGAGTTCTGGCGCATCTCTGCAAATCAGCAGGGATGCACCAGAACTGATGCGTCACGCATTTCCCTCCTTGCGGCACCACAGATGCGCCGCATTTACAATGCGGCGCACCATGGTGCAAGGAAGGGCAGATGCGTGACGCATCTTGTGGTTTGCGGGCGGCGCATTGCTGGAGTAGCGTCGCAACTCCTGCAATGTACAAAGGCCACCCATACATAACGTGGTGCGTCACTCCTTACGCCTGCTTCAAGCAGGCGTAAGGATTTGACCCAGCAGCGTCGTAAAACTGACTCAGTGAAATCTTGTAGATTTCACTGCGTCAGTTTTACAGGGCTTTCCTACGAGGGAACGCCCACCCTGCGACAGAACGCCCACATGAAACCTGACGCAGGTTTCATGTGGCGCAGGGCTTTACAACGTGACGCATCTGCCTAGATGCGTCACGTTGTAAATAGGTTGCAAGGATGCGCCACGTTTTCGCGCCGTTGCGTGAGGCAACGGCGGCGTAAACGTGGCGCAAGTCCGACATAAATCTACCCCTTCGAGTGTAAGTTTCAACTAAAAAAGTAAAAACAGCAGTAGGTTCTGCACCACACATGGCCACCCCGTCGTACTGCGACACTCTTCCATAGAAATAATGAAGGAAGGAAATTAAAATGAAACCCTGTAAGAAATAATGTAATTGAAATGAAATTATATAAAATACTTATAAATATACATGAATATAATTTAATTATAAAAATAGTACATTTTTAGTATGTAATTATAAAGCATTGTAATGCCGTATTTTGAATATAAAAACAAACATAACGGTGTGAGAGAGGACCCAAGAGGGCGACACAGCACTAAATGGGTGCCGGAGCTCTCCCCGGTAGGCCACTGGCAGAGAATCAGAGAATACCCCTGAGCCCTAGGACTGAATGAGTATGAAAACGGTCACTTACTTTGTTGGTCGGCCTGGCTGCTGGTCCCGCTGCATTGCCGATGTGTGGAAACGCCGCTTCAAAGCGGAGTAGGGCTTAACTATGGTCTGCAATGCTGGTGGTCACCATTAGTCTCCCTGCCAAAATCCCAGTGTGGGGTGTTTCCCAAGTTTCCTGAGGATGTCCTGCTCACCTGGCTCATTGGGCAGCTGCACGCTAAGCAGCCCCGGAGATCTTCAGCTGGAGGGAACAGCGGCCGGTAGCTGGAGCGGTACGTGGTATTTTAGAGCTTCACATGGGCGTCCGCAGGGGGGGGCAAGGAGGGGCGCTTGCCCCCCCCTGGATCACAAGTCTGTCCGGTGGGCAGCACCCTCCCTTGGGGTGTTCAGTCGAGGTGCAGCTGCAATGCCCGAGGCGGGGGTCCCCCTCTCCTAGGCCATGCTGCCATGGGCTGAAAGTGTAATATGACCCCCAGATTCTTTTCAGCTGTGGCAGACTGGGCAGGGCTGGTTTTGTGGTCTTGATCAGCAACTCTCTCTTATCCTAAGCGCTGCATCTGCATGATAATTGCAGGTGCTTGAACTGGCCTTAGGTGTGAAGTGAGCCCTGCCCCTGCATGAATGATAGGCAGAGCATCCTGCAGGGCTCACAACAACAAAAAACACGAGTGACCTTAGTCTCACAATCAGCGCTGCACAGTTTCAATGAAGGGAAAAGGAGAAGAGCAGAAAATGGAGAGAGAGGCTATTCTTTTCTTTTTTTTGCAACAGTTTTCTTGTTTTTTTTCAAACAAGCATGTGCATCCAAAAGACATAGAGAAATAGAGGTAAAAATAAATAGTGACATCACTTGGGGGCAGATCTACAAGGGCGAAAACCCATTACAACGATGAGACAACATCGCGGGTGCATTGCAGAGCACATTTTACATCGCGACAACCGTTACATCGCATCACATTGCATCGCCATGCTGTTACATCTCCATTGCATCGTTTTTCAGCCGCGCATGATAATTTACCATTTACACTACGCAAGTGTGTGAACCATCGCCATCGCATCGCACACAACAATGTTACCATTTAAACATCACGGTTTTACACATCACACAACTTAATTACAATACAAACTTTTTCCTTGTAAAACTCTTATCTGTGCATTTGATTAACAAAAAATCTCATGGACATAGTCACTCTAGATAACATCATTTAACCTGTTATTATCACAGAAAACTCTTTCGGTAGTGGAGCAGCTGGTGTAGTCGTAAAGAAGTGTTGTGAAACTGTTGAGGTTCTCGTTTCGCATTGGGTTCAAAGTAATGCACTTTGCAGCGATTCCAATTGAACGAGCACCAACAGGATTGAGATATAGCCCCCGAAGAAGGGCCAGAAGGGCCCAAAATGCATTGGGCAGAAACCATTTACACAACGCAAGTGTGTGAACCATCGCCATCACATCGCAAGTGGGTGAACATTTACACTGAAACAAAGCTATGATGGAATCTAAAACAATTTTTGATTCAGGGGCGCGGTAGATGTTCTCTGGCTACTGAAATGCCCAGAATAGTTCCTATACTGTACCATTGTTTCTGGACCTCTACATAAACCAGAGGTCTGTAGTTTTGCCTTGACTGGCCCCAGTATTTCCATAAGGCAGGGTACAGCTGATGCTCCGGACCACAACCAGACCGTGGCTCCAAATCAAATGAAAAGGATAGGAATTGGCATTGTAAAATTAGGGTTGGGGGAGCGCTCCAAGGGCAAAATGTTATTTTACCTGAAGAGTTAATAATCCTGCCACCGTAGCTGGCTCTTTTGTGCTTCTGCAATGGATGGCAACTTCAGGCTGGTTGCAATCATCAAGTATTACTTGATGTTGTCGAGTCTGCTGGCATGTAGCTGGTATTATATTAGTCTTAAAAGAGAAACCACAACGTGATACTTGTGAATGTGTGAGGATGACCCTTCCTGTCATTAAAGTGATCCAGGGGACAATTGTTCAACTTCTCTACTCGTTGTCAGTAGCCAGCGCACCTGGGCGCAAGTGCACGTGTCGCAGACGCCAACTGGGTGATAGTAAAGGCAGCTGAGTGACGCCGATGTAAACTACACTGATCTCAAGGTCACAGTTGAAGCCCACCACAGAGCAGAATAAAAAGGCTCCCTATCACTGAAGTGCCACCATGCATGCATAATCAAGCCAATGAGGGGGACACTGTGTGGTGTGTAGATTAACCAGGACACTCCGGGAGTACTGCACTGACAAACGAGCTGTAGAAGCTTCTGGAGCTGGCCCGGCGTGAGTGTGATCCGGGCCCTGCGCCACGGCGGACCCAGGCCCAAAACACCTCGCTGCACACTCTTCTTGCCAGCAGGGTCACAGGGCCTCCTCCGGGACCTGGTAGTTCCGTGCAAGGGTTCCTTAGGGGCTCTCCACTGGTCGCGACCAGCACCAGGGCCACCGCCACTCCAGAGGGGTGTGCTCGTGCTGGGGGTGGTGTGTGTTATTTCGGGAAATAAATGCAATGTTAAAGCATGCGGGGTGTTTGTGTGCGTAGTGATTGTGTTTTGTATGCATTTCAATGATGGAGCGTAGTAATGGGTTGCGTTGTGACAGCGTGCGTTGTGAATGTGTGTGCGATGTAAAGACGGCGATGTGAATGTTTGCGTGATAACATTTGCGATGTAGCATCATACATCCATCTACAAGCCCCATGCGCCGCCGTTGCATCACGTTGCGTGACGCACCGGTGGCGCAGCCTGCTAAGGGATATTTGTAAGCACAGGTAAAGTCACCCTGCATGACTTAACCTGTGCTTGTAAATATCTCCCCTGTTCACGCAACACTTTGCGTGTTAGGGGTGGGACATGGGTGTTGCTGTGGGTGTTCCCACGCAACACCCATGTCCACTGATGCATTTCCAGATTTACGAGAAATCGTAAACCTGGAAATGCGTCAGTTTGCTGCGCCACCATAGGGGTGGCGTAGCCAAGAGAATAGAGGAGAAATGTTTTCATTTCTCCTCGTCTTTTCCTCTTTCAATGGGTGCTGCATTCTACAGCACACATTGAAAGAGGAAAATGCATGCTGTGATTGCTTTTGTGCAGGAAGGGGCCCCTTCCTTCACAAAAGCAATGTCCCCATGGCGCAGGAATCCTTGCACCACGGTGCAAGGGTGCCTGCGTCGGCGCATGGCAGCTGTTTCTGCGCCAGTTCAGGGGAGAGCACAGGAATGCGACATATCATTGTAGATATGTTGCATTCCTGTGCTCTGAAAGTTCTGCAGCGTGGGGCAGTCAAAGGGCTTGCGGTGCCGCGCTGCAGCACTTTCTTGTAGATCAGCCCCTTTGTGTTTTTTTATTTTCATGTAATTTACATAAAAAAAAGGAATAATGAAAAATTGGGTCGGTAAAATAATAGTGGAGATGACAACATTAAGTTGGTAGGAGGTAAGGAGGGGTGACTCCACATCCATTCTTACCACCCTGAGAGGAGTGCAGCAAACCCTCCAAGATACACCCAAGTTATAACCCCTCAAGCCACTCTCCATTACTTGTTTTACACATCTGAAAAGGTTGCGCTACTCCCCGGCATCATGTTTGTTCATATCTGAAATACTGAAGTCCCGTGTTCCTGGGTACATCTAAGGAGGTCTGGTGTCCACTTTTGCTTTTAATAGAAGTATCGAGGGAGAGGCACATCTAAAAGGGGCTAGACAAACAAAAGAAGGTAATAGGTGGGGGAGATGACAGAGCAGCAGAGGTGAGATCTGAACATAAGGGGCAAAACAACTACATAGAACAAGACGCTTAAGGAAAGGGAGATGGGGAAGGAGTGATGTGCATGTAATGGCAGAATCAACGAGAGAAGGGAAGAGTCTTGGTTAGTTAAAAGGAATAGCATGCAAAAGAGAAATGTAACAGGCTTGGAGAGAGTGGCAGGATGGAAGGGGAGAGAATGCTGTAAATAAAACAAGAGCAGTGGCGTAACCCAAAATGATGGGGTCCCTCTCCGCGGAATGTGATAATGGGCCCCTGAGTCTACCACATCTCACAGATATTCATTGGCCCTGGGCTGAATGGGAGCCGCGTGATGGGTTGGGGGCCTCCTGAAGTGTTGTGGGCCCATCTGTGCTGCGGGGGCCTGTATTGCGTCCTGGCACAAGAGGTGAAGTAAGGTAAGAGGCCGAGGAGAAGAGTGGTAAATAGCAGTACATGTACGGCAGAGGGGGAAGCTTGAGGGACAGAAACCGTGAATTTAGGGTAGAGGTGAGAGGAAATAAAACATGAAGAGTTGAGCATGGAAGGGAGAGGTGGACATAAAGGGGGCAGAACCCGTGAACAAAGTTGAGGCTGGAGAGAAAGATGAAAGGTGAAAGGATGTGCTTGGATAGGAGAGGTAGATATAAGAGAAGCGGAGCCATCAGGAGAACTTAAGTGTCATGGAGATGGTATGGCGAGTGTTGGATGTAAGAGGGCAGGACAACCAAGAGCAGGTGAGAGGCAGGGGGAGAGAGGCAGGGCGAGGTAGAATATAGAGAGGTAGAACCAGTGAGAGAACTTTAGAGGCTGTGACGAGATGAGAGGTGAAAGGTTCAGTAGGTAGGTAAGAGGTGAGTGTAATAGAGGCAGAATTACTGAAAAAGGAAAGAGACAGTAGTAGAGATAAAGTGAAGTGTTGAGCATGGAAGGGAGACGCGGATATAAGAGAGGCAGAAACAGTGAGACAAGGTAAGAGGCAGGAAGGTATAAGAGAAGAGGTGGGTGTAAAGGGGGTAGACCAGCAAAAAACACTAGGAGGCTGGAGGAAGAAATGAGAAGTGAATGGCAGTACATGCATGGGACATGTAAATGTAAGAGAGGCGGAACAATCAAGAAACATTACACAGAGAAGAGAGAGGAACTGGTGAGAGGTGGATGCAGAAGGCCAGAATCAGTGAGAAAGGTAAGAGGCAGGGGGAGAGACGAGGCATATATCATAGAGGAGAAAGGTGGATATAAGAGAGACATAATGAGAAAGAGAAGCAACAAAGTTGGGATAATCAGAGAGTTTGATGTTAAAGGGCACGATCCACAAAATAAGGGTTGCAGAAGAAACGAGAATAAGAGTAGAGGATGAATGGAAATAGGTGGTGTAAGTGGCAAAATCAGTGAGAAACTAATAAAGTGTTCAGGAGGACAAAAATGTAGAGAAGATGTAAATGGGGCAGAGCCAGTGAAAAAAGTTATAAGGCTGGTGGAGAGAGGAGCAGTGAAGGTAGTGCATGGATAGGAGTCATGGCTATAAGAGAGACATAACCAGCAAGAGCACATAAGCAGAGTTGCAAGAGAGAGAAGTGGATGGAGGAGAGAAGAACCACCAAGAGATATTAAGAGGTTGGATGAAGAGGGAAAGACGAGGGGAAGGTGGATGTAAGATGTGCAGAACCAGCAAGAGAACGTTAAAGGTTTGGTGAGAGAGTAGAGATGAAGATTAGATCAGGGAGGTAGAGTTTGATGTGAGAAGGGCAGAATCAGCAAGAGGAGAGGGAAGGTGGAAGGGGAGAGGTGTATGTAATGGGGCAAGAACAGCAAGAGAAGATAAAAGGAAAGGGGAGAAGGAAAAGGCATAGCTGTATTTAGGATGGCATAACCAACAGAGAAGATAAAGACTGGGTGGAGAGTTGAGAGTTGAAGAGTAGGGCAGGGAAGAGAGATGTGAATGTAAGAGGGGCAGAATCAGCAAGCAAACATGAGAGGAAAGGTGGGACGATGAGAGGTAAAGAGTAGAGCATGGAGGTATTAGGGCCAAGAGCAATGTAAGAGTGTCAGAACTAGAGAGAGAAAAAATGTGATCCTTATCAACTGTTTTCATTATATTAATTTATAAAATGTGAACTGCAGCTTTATGTTCATGAATGTGGTCTTTTAAAACCATACTCCTTATGTTTTGTAAGGATTTAAGCAATGGGCATTGACGCTCTTGCTTTTTGGAGTTGGTTTACACCTTTTAGATACAAAATGTTGCTTAAATTAGCAGTCAGATTTCAGCATGTTTTGCTTATTTTTGGTATCCTCAAAGTGTCAGTATGATAAATCGTTAATTTAATTGGGGAAGATGCCTATTTTTGTTAAAGTACATCTCGGGCTCTGTGAAATATAGGTACATAGAGGAATGCTATGCTATGTATTAGGGGTCACGGTTTCAGTTGGTTAGGCAAAACTTGAGAGGAGGCACATTGTGTGTTTGTGATACTTGTGCTTAATCATGTCGGAGGATGGTGATGAAGTAAAATGTTGCCCCCCCCTGGAAAAATTTCTGCGGACGCCCATGGAGCTTCACTGCATCATGGAGGGAACTAGGAGATACAGGTACTAACTGCTGCTTTCTTCAACACTAAGGCATCAACCCCTATAGTTTAATAGGCTCAGTACACAGTGGGGGGTGTCAAATAAGAGCAACTGTTGCAACTGCTGTAATCCCATTGTTTCACTGTGTTGCTACTGGGGGAAGCAGCTGCAAAAGCTTTAAAAAAACTCTTGCAATCTTTACTATACCAGCTGCAGCTGTTTGTTCTATTACTGGCTGCTGTTGAGAAAGTTCAGTCTCAGTGTAACTGGGACAGTAAAGTGGTATTTGAGTCCTGGGGTTACCTCATCAGTATACTCCTCCGCTGGCCCTTTTGCTCATCTGTTCTTTCAGGATGGCCTCCAAAAGCGTCTTCCAGAGGGGGGCCTTACTAAATACTAGCACATCACCGAACAATGGTTCATCACAGACTGTGGTGTAAAAGAGAAACTGCAGCAGAAAGGGGGTGTTAGTATGGCTAATAGGAGGAGCTCCGTCATGGCCACTACTGGAAACATTGTGAGTAAAGATGGATTGCACTCCATCCAGGATTCATTAGGGGCAGCAATACGGTACAAAACTCTGAGTGCACTCTTGAGAGGTCAGTGAACTCAGGCGAGGCTCGGTCAACGGACCACCCTTCTGCAACCTTCTTATCTATTGTCTCTGCCTCTCAGAAGCCCTTGGATATTGCCCCTCCGCAACCAGGTATCCCTTCCAGTAGAGACAGGCAAAATGTTAGTTTTCATGGAGAACCAGTTGAAACCTCAGTGGTGGATACTATTTGCACAGTCACCGCTGGCCTGGGGAATATGACTGCACCTACAGGACAGGCGTCCTCTAATGGTGCTACCTGTGAATGACAAGCAGCATTTACCTGAGATTCTATCAGTAACTACTTTGCTAGAGCCACCTGAGACTTTTTTCTCACTATCTGACTCCGGGAGCTTGTCAGAGTCAGGCTCTGACATGGAAAAGCACGACAACAAGGTGACTATATCTAAGGCTCAGTCTCAAGACACCCACATAGCCAGAGCTCACCGCTTGGAAGATTAATTGATCCTGAACAGAAGAGGGCAGGAGAAGGCAGATTCCATCCCCACTGCCTTGCACATCGAGAACCTCATAACTAAAGTCGGGGGTTGGTTTCAAGGAAGGTGGGGCGATAGGGCCGGATGTTTGGTTTGGGGGTCAGGGCCGATTTTTTCACTTCGAATTCATACTCGGGCGGGTTGGGTGAGAAAGAGAAAAAAAAATCAAGCCTTTTGGTATCACTTTTAGGAAAAGCTGGGTTCAAGTAAGACTTTGTGTTTTCCTAATTTAATAGGGTGTGCTGGATTCCAGATTGAGTATGTTATGTTTTGTAATGTTAGAAGCTTGTGAAGCACTAGGTTATTCCAATTCGGAGTGTCCCTGCGCTAGGTTTTCTCTTATAGTAATTAGTGAACCTGTCATGACAATTGATTTACCATCAATTGCCTGAAGAACCAGGCCTTTAGCTTTCTGCGATACAGAATTTCAGAGTTGTATTCTAAGGTTCACATGGAGGAGATTCCACATCTTTGCCACCAGGAATCTTACAGAGCTGCTTCCCAAACGAACTCTATACATATTATAGCCTGGCCATTCCTGAGGTACTGAGGCAATGATTTGGCAGGTAAGATTTGATCAAGGGAAACAGATATCAAGGACCCCTGTGATTTATTATTCTCTGGCACAAACATAGAGCTTTAAAAGCTAGACTGGCCTTAATAGGAAGCCAGTGGAGTTTGGCATGGGCAGGACCGAAAGAATAACATCTAGCGATATTCAGAAGCATTCTTGCAGCAGCATTCTGAACCCTCTGCAACATTCTCGTCCTGCCTTTGGAAATACCAAGATAAAAAACAATACAGTAATCCAAGCTTGACACTACAAGTGCCTGAATGACCGTCTTCTTTGCCGGATCCGGCAGAAGCTCTAAAATTCTTCGAAGCATCTTCAACATGCTGAAGCAGGTACCAGCAAGAGCAGAAATCTGGTAATCGAGGGTCAGTAGCGAGTCGAATCAGATCCCAAGAGTTCTTATCTTAAGTTTTGGAGCAGGTACCAGCCCTAATTCTGATGGCCACCATGTAGATGTCCATATAGACGGTTGCTTGCCATCCACAAGGACCTCAGTCTTTCCTGCATTGAGTCTAAGACAGCTGGCATCCATTCATTTTGCCAGGTCGACCAGGCATAATTTAAAATTAGAAGCAGCCTTACCTTTGTCCTCTAACAAAGTGATAATCAGCTGAGTGTCATAAGCATAAGACACCATCTTCACCCTGTGACACTCAACTACATCCACTAAGGAGTGAATGTATACATTAAACAGGGTCAGACTCAAAGCCAATCCCTGAGGCACTCCTTGCTGCAGGGGGAAGATCTCTGAGGTATACAACTGCTGGAAGACCTGAAAGGTGCAATCCTGGAGAAAATCCATGATCCAACAACCAAGTTCACAGCCCCCCACACCAAGACCCATGATTCGTTAAAGTAGATGGCCATGGGACACGGTATCAAAGGCTGCGCTCAGGTCCAACATAATCAAGGCTGCTGTCGTGCCCTGATCAGCAGATAATCTAAGGGATTTGGAAGCCAGGAGAAGGGCAGATTCAGTCCTCAACATAAATGTAAACCCTGAATGGGTCTTGTAAAGAAGATTGTTTTTTTCAATAAACTGCGTCAGCTTAGCATTGAAATATTTTTCAGCAACCTTGGCAAAGAATGGAAGCAGTGAGATTGCTCTCAGATTCCCAGGTATGGAAGGGTCTAGGGAAGGCTTCTTTAGCAAAGGACCCACCATCACGTGTTTCCAGTCTAAGGGGTCCCAGCCAGATGAAAACCAGAGGTTCAATCATTTGCAGAGCAAGGGTACAATGGCTTCCTCCCCCTCGCTCCAGCATGGTCGGTGAGATAGGGTCAAGAGGGGATTCAGATTTCAGTTTGGAGAGAAGACTTCCAGTCAATGATACAGTTAGGGTCTTGAGGTCACAGTTTCGCCCGAAGGGTTGGTCAAGACCAGCAGATCCACATCCTTCCTGGAATATTAAGTGTTTGAAGGCACCTCGTAAGCGCAAATTAATAAAGGAGGAGGTTTATTATCAGCACTGCATCTAGTAGGCTTACTGGAAACCCATCTCCTGAGCACACAGATATCTCTCATGGACAAATTTGGGTACCATGTGTTGGCCTCAGCCTGCTTTAATTCTTCTCTCGGAGGGATTGCCTTCTTGGATTGAGATAAGAGCTGGGTTCTCACTTACCATTGTATAGCTATGGGTAGTCGATTGAGTGGCCAAATGCACTTTACATTATGCATAATCAATGGTGCTAATAACATTTACAGCTCAAAAACTGGCCAGGGCAGCCTTGTTGCAACTGATGGACTCCTATGCTCCGGTGTATGTCTGGCGACACTCTTAGGTGTAACTATGGATTTATTTACTTTTCATCTCTGCATAATTATTTTTCCCAAATTGACATGTTTCTTGCTAGCAAATATCTTGTGCCACTTCATAGTAACTTCTTGTATACTAAGTTTATCTCAGGATATAGCTCACTTTCTCTTTTTATCCATGTGGAGGGCTCTTTATTAAACTCAAAGCATTGTCCTTTGACTTTTGATAGGAAGCTCCTTCTGGATGAAGCTTTTACTCCATTGATAAGGAGGTAAGGCATTTTATAGAACACAATCTGGGTTTGACATCCATTCTTATGGTACGGGATGTTCTTAAAAAGCCTTTTGCAGAGGCCACACTATAACATTTTCCTTTTTCCGCCAGAAACAGATAGAGCTGGCTGAGGCATATACTAGGTCCACTCTCACCTATTTAGATTCTCTCCTGGTTCGCACTGCAATTGCCCAAGATTGGGGGTCCTTTGTTTCTTTGATGGATCAGTTTGTAATCGTTCAAGCTTCCTTCGGGAATGCATGCTTGACAATACGGGCAAAAGGGCTTGGGCCAAATAATTGACCTTTTTTGAACAAAGCGAGGAATTGGGCCAACTACTCTCTTTTCAGGTCCGAGATAGAGCTAATGCATCTGCTATTCAAGGGATCATGAATTCTAAAGGAGATATAGGGATGATCAACCCCTATTCGGGAGGAGTTTTGTTGCTTTTATCAGAAATTTTATAACAAGGAAGTGATTCCCTCCATGGAGATAACTGATCAGTTACTTTGGGCCCACCATCATTGGAAGTTGTCTATCGCATAACAGCATAGGCTAGAAGACCCAATAGTGGCCTCTGAAGTAGAAGCTGCAGTTAGCAATTTGGCACAAGGGGAGGCCTGTAGCCACAATCAGATGCCACTTTAATTTTATGTCTGATTATCGCATGTTCTGGTACAGGTCTTCTGTCAACAATTCAACTCTTTTGAGCTACTCAAGCAGGTTCCTGGGCCATGGACTGAGATCAACATTATAATTTTACCCAAGAAAGGGAAAGATCCCTTTCTCTTAGGTTCATTTCAGCCTATATCACTGATTTAAGCCAACTCCAAGATTTATACCCGGGTCTAGGCTTTCAACTGTGATTTCTGAGCTAGTTGGAAAAAATATCCTTGCTGGTTCTCATCAACTAGATCAGGAATCACAGTTGAATGCCTGCTCAGGTTAAAACCGTCATCACAGTTCTTAAGGCGGGCTGCGTTCAAGCAAACCCAGTCGGAGTGATAAAGCCAGACGCCGAAAAGGCTTTCCACCATGTTTAGTGGCCTTTTCTTTGGGCCACTATTGAGGCTTGAGGGTTTGGATCAAGGTATGTCGCTCGGGTTCAGCAGCTTTATCAGAATATTACAGCTGGTGGGCGGTCTCTCACTACCATATTTACAAGCATCCTATCTAGCGATGTTCACCTCCCAACATGTCAAGGTGTTCAGGTTTGAATCATGGGGGCTAGGCTGTTTGTTTCCAGTATACCTTCCTTGGAAGGCAGATATCGCCCCATAATAACGTTATCATTGATACAGTCAACTTCAAGGGGACTCGTTGTAAGATGCTGTGGGTCTTCCATTCTATTGGGCCTTTCTGAAAATCTAATTTTGGGGATCATCCTATTTAAAGTATATTCTTATTTAGACTATACCCTAATTTCCCCAGGCAAGTACAACAAAGCTTTATAGATTGCTGCCAGGCATCCCATCTTTTTACACTGGGTTCTTTTTATGAGGGTGGTTGCCTTCTTTCTTTTGAGATATTATCCTAGAGATTCTCTCTCCTCCGATTTAGCTTTGCAAATCCGGCCCTTTATTAGGAGTCATAAGGTAGATGATGCTGACTGTTTTCTGAATGTTTACCTTGAATATCTGCAGCGTGGCCCGCCTAAGAAGGGCATCAGCCTGGCTTAAAAAATGATCCTGGTGGCTGAGGTGCAACGATGTCCTGATCCTGTTAAGATCATTGCTGATAAGTGGAACAGACATCTCGAGGTTCAAGTTACTGCTGGCAAAATTAGAACACAAACTTTTTTTCACATACAGTTTTGAATGTTTTCCAGGTCAAAACACATCAGTTCTAATGCATTAATGATTTCTACAATACTCCTCATTGTTTATTTATTATGAATCTTAGGCAGGATTCTAACTGCTTCCGATGTTCCAGAGACAGTGCAGATTCAGTTGATATTTTTGCTAACTGTCCTGCTATCTCTTATTACTGGCAGACAGTTTTAGGGAAGTTTAATTGGCTCCATCCGATCACCTTGAAGTAGGACCCAAAATGAATTGTTTTGGGCCATTCACCTCTTGTACCTGGTCATCTGAGGGGCAGTTATTTTTTTGCTATCATTTCAGCTCGACTGATCCTGGCTCAACATTAGTTATTAGCTCAGGTTCCCAATTCCATACTCTGGTGGCTTGAAGTTATCTTAGGAAGATTTAGACGCCATTCAGGGGATGCTTTCTGGGGTTTCAGTCTGGTCATTACCACCTTCCTCTATAGATATGTCATTCCTTTTTCCCTCTTGTGTGTCTCTTTTGTTTCTTGTTTAGTTCATCCAGCTACATCCTTCGGATTGCTGTAATACTATATTTCTTTACTGTAAACCAATGAATTTTTAAGGTAGTTCTATTGTATCTCACCTAAGAGCTCAGCAAAAGCATTTAAAAAAAATAAAAAAAATAACAATATTGTTTATTAAAAGGTAACAAAATAATATTTCTTTAATTGAATACATCACTATTAATAAGTAATAATGCATAGTAAATATATTTTAGGTTGGATGTTATTTTTATTTGAACAACAGAAAAATCATTTTCATTTTATTTTATACTAGCAGCCCGTCCCGACGTTGTCCGGGTATGAAATAGAATGTGTGTAATAGGCAATGGAAAGTTATTTTAAAATCTCGCGGTAGAAACATTTTTAGCATGAAGTATTAGCAGATGTCTCTATTGTGTATGTACTCCACTTCCGTAGGTAAGCGTATGTGAAAGTGCATTCAGTTGTAAATTTTGTGTCCCCGCGGACACGCTGACTCGCGTCATCCCCCGCTTGAGGCCCGGCTCCAGTTTTGTTTGATGTTGTGCTTGTGGTGTAAAGTCGTTGATGCAGAGAGTTGAGTGGGTGACAGCGCGCGCTGGAGACGCTGCGCGTGTGGGAAAGTGCAGTCAGTTCAAAGGTTAGTGTCCCAGCAGGCGCGCTTAGTCGCGTCATCCGCCTCCTGAGCCCGGCTCCAGCCCTGGTTGATGTTGTGCGCCTGGTGTCAATTCGTTTATGCAGAGAGTTGAGTGTGTGACAGCGCGCAGGATACTGTGCAGTTATTGTCCCTGCAGGCACGATCAGTCGTGTCTGCCCCCGCCTAAGCCCCGGCAATTGCCGCGCCCATTGGCCACGCCCCTTGGTCCCGCCTAATTGCCGCACCTATTAGCCTTGGCCACGCCCCCAGCCCAACGCACACGTTTGTTTTCCACATACCCTCAAGGCACCCTTTTTTCGGGGGGATGTGCCGCCGATTGTTGCCGGTTGTCGCGCCCATTGGCCACACCCCTTGCTGCCGCGCAATTGCAATTGCTGCGCCCATTGGCCTTGTTCACGCCCCCATCAAACGCCCCCAGCACAACGCACACGTTTAAGGAACGCTTTGTTTTTGTCGTCATGCCAGGCCACGCCCACGCCCACAAGGGACTACTTTGCTGGTAAGGTTCTTTTACCTTTCAAATGTATATGGTGGGCATCTGTATAGCCTATGTCCTTCTGCTGCAACTGCCCCTTCCAATGCTGTATTGGGTGTTGTGATTGGTGCTGTGGTTCCTGAGATTACCCGCCTCAAAGGTTTGGGCTCTCTCTTTATAATATTAGTATAGATATGTCCATTTTCTAAAGTTTTATTTGAAAAGTAAGTTACTAGAGCTGTTACATTTTCTTTTGTTCTAGATTTCAACTAAATATATATAAAAACCGTCACGCAAGCCCTCGTCACCAGCCGCCTCAACTATGGCAATGCTCTCTACGTCAGAATCTCCACCCATCTCCTCAAAAGAATCCAGACCATACAGAACACAGCAGCAATACCCAGCCTGAATCTCCCTAAATGGACCTGCATCACCCCTCACCTCCTCTGATACTCCACTGGCTACGTATCCAGAAGAGATGCTAGTTCAAGATCCTCCCAAGCATGTATAAAGCTCTACACAACCAAGGACAATTCTATATCAACCATCAACTGAACTTTCACCTGCCTGCAAGATACCTGCACTGCGCCTCACTCGCCCTCACCACCACTGCATCTATAGCATCAAGGGCCGCTCCTTCACGTGTGCGTCCACAGACCCCAATCGACGCGCGTGCCCCGGTCTGTACCACTTGAGAGGCAAGTCGCTGACAATAAGTCTCGCTGGCGACAGCGCTTCGCGCTGCGTCGCCAGGTGCGAGACCTAAAAAGCGAGGAGAAAATAAACATTTCTCCTTGCTGCACCTGTTTAAGACCAGATTTTCCCTGGCCTTAATTTTGGCACTGCCCGATATATACATTGCCCTTGTAAAAATGGGGCAGCATCATAGTCAATGGGTGGTGCGTGGAATGCCCACCACAACACCCATTGCCCGCCCCTTTCACGTTAAGTGTAGCATGAAAGGGGGCCTTATTTACAAAGCAGCGTTAAGCCACCTTAAGTGGCTTAAAGCTGCTTTGTAAATAAGGCAAAGGCCATGTCACCACAGGAACCTCACTACAAGAGACATTCCTATTGCGATAGGGGCTTGTAAATATGCACCTTAGTCCCTTACTGTGAGGGAGCTTGACTCTAATTTTATTAAAGTTCATTGTATGTTTGATCACTGTTTCCATATCTCTCAGGTTTCAATATAAAGGACATAGCAGTTTACACAGGAGGATTCTGTCCATCAGACTATTAAACCCAACGAGGTAGCTAGCCATAAATGTCTTTAAATCAAGCACATCCCAGGCTGCACAATATGCACGCTGCTGTGAGGCCCGCGAAGACGAACCGGCCCGATGTTTGCCTTCCTGCATCTGCAGCGACAGTTCACTGCTCCCTTTTCGCTGCATTAGTTAGCAGCGCGCAGACGCTGGCTGTTGTGTACACAGGTACAGGCGCGCGCTGCTTTAGTGCGGAGGCCCCGGGCCAGCCAGTGTGATTTAGTACAGAGAATGTCAAACATCTTCCCATGAGTCAGCCAAGGGTAAAGATGCATGGATGCTGATTTGATTCGGGAAATCCGCGGCATATAAATGATCGTATTTAACGTCGCCAGTGAAGGAGATGGGAGTTTATTTTATGCCTTAACGTGATTGTTCGCGAGGAGTCCTTCCAGACATTATTTCTCAAACCTAAGAAGCCTTTTTATGCCTAACTACCACATGCTGCGGTTTCATTACCAGCTATTTTTTTTTGTGGAAGCATGACAGACAGCCCAGCTTCCAACTAATTGTAATATTTAGCCTGTCTTCAGTCTATCCAAAAATTAAATCCCGCCTCTAGGGTCTGGTTTGGTTGTGCGCTTCACACAACTGGCCGTGGCACCCTCTGGGCCCTGATGATTGTGCTTGTAACATCAGACGTTTATTGTGCAAATTCATACCCTAAGTGAGGTTGCATTGCTTTGCTGCTTACATGTTCGCACTGTTATGCGATCACCTTTTATAGAACACGATAAAAAATTACTTGGATAAATAGTATAACGTTTTGCAGATATGATTGTATTGTTTGACTTCAAGAAATTCCCTAGCAAAGCTGAACTATTTCGGTGTGTCACACATTTGGATTTGGCGCCAATTTGTTAGCCCAAATGACAACTGTGTGTGTTGGGGAGTGTTACGTTTGCGGAATTTGCTTTTTGTATTATTATGAGGAATTTCAATGGACGTTCGCGTAAATACGCAACGAAAAGCAAAAGCAATTATTTTCTTGCCAAAAAGCAGTTGCTGGCGTTCTGGTCTTTCGAGTTGTTTCCATACGCTTGCACTATATCTTTGCCATGACAGACGAGTAATTACGCAACATGCCGCAACAGCATAATTTATGAAAATTCGCGTACCATTCATAGTGCGAAATTACGCGCCGTTACACCAAGGATAAAGGAAGTTTCACCCGGGCCTGAAGGCAAACTGAGAGCATAAATGGGCGGTGATCTCACAAGGGGAGATGCTGTATTTTAAATTATATTGAAGCGAGCAACTGCAGTTATACTATGAGAAAACAGGAAGTCAAAAGATAGGTGACCTTTACATGAGCTAGGCCAAGATTGATACATGGTGGTTGCCCTTACAGAACTGAAAGTGAACTATCTCTAAGGTTATAGTTTGACTTAACTGAGATGACAAACAAATCTATCATAAACCTGCATTCCTAGCAATTAATTTTGTGGCAACTGTCCTCATTGTTCAGAATGATCCCTGAACATCTTTGCTTAGGTGCAAACAAATGAATAAATACATCATGTATACCAGATAATGGAGTGCAAAATATTTGCACTGTAGGAAACATGGGCCAAATAGGTTTCCTGGGATCCGTGTTGTGTTTATATGTATAGCAATGGGGAATCATAGTCAGCAAGTGATCGGCAGTTGTCCGATTCAATTAAGTTGAATACAGTTCATAGTGTTTTTAAATTGTTCACAAGTAGGAGAGTGCCTGCCACCAATACTGGCACAGCTGGCCTTTCTGAGCAAGAGTATCTGGATTTTGTCTCTCTTCAGCAGAAAATAGAAAGTAGTTTTGGGGGTGCTTGTAATGCCAATTGTAGTATATTTGGTACAGTACCACTCTAAAGCATGCCGGTGTATCCCATGGCGTGCCAACCAAATGACACCCAATAGAGCCAAACAATACAAAGGAGAAAGAAGCACCCTGCCAGCAAGTCTGCTGCATTTAAAGTATCATTGCTATCCATGCACTCTTAATATAGTGAATGGTACATTAAAAAAACTATAAAGAAGGCCCCCACAATAGTTGGAGATTTTAATTGCCATCATCTGAGAAAAAATAAGCTCAAACTCTATAAATATAGTGAAGAAACTTCTTTTGAAATGCATCGATTTTTTGGTATTTTTAGTAATGTTGAAGGTATATTGGTGCAAGTGCTTCCTTAAAACCTAACCTGATCCAAATACATTTTTGGCACCACAGGCAAAACGACAAATTGTAATTTGTGACTCCATTACCAATGGAGGCTATTTTTGTTGCCATTTGTTTCAGACTGGCACCCTTTTGTGGCCTTTTGTGGAGGTGCTGTAAAGGCAGTTTTCTATATTTTCCTAAACTGAGCACCGCCATTGGTTAAAACATTACCAGGGAATAATGGAAATCTCTTCAGTCACGTTTCCTCGCAAAAATGGCTTCCTACAATAGATACACAAGCATATTTCTGAAAAGATGTGCTGTAACTTTAAGGAAAAGTAAAGCATTTAGTAAAACACAGATCCACTTGATTGAGTTGTAGGAGGGCAAACCATGACACAAAATCCACTTTAAAAATATATACACTTAAAAGTTAGAAAACTGCTTGCTATGGTTTGTCAACATAACGTGACATACTACAAGGGAGAAATGGGATGGTGGTAAAGCACTATTTCACAACTGGTCCATGGATGTTATTTAATAAAAGGTGTTGGAGTAATTGTTTTTTAATTATGTATTGCCAGCAATGGTGATTTTTTCATAGAGCATGTAGGAAATCCATATTTTCTGTGTGGTCACCCCAGAAAGTTTGCCCTTTTCTGTACCCTATTTTTGTTTGACTTGGAACTCTGTGCACGTTACCTCTGATAAACAGGAGTGCACTGCCTTTGCTCCCCATTTTAAGTGTTGTTAAAGTGCCATATGCCTAATTGATTTACTTAACTTGATTATACGGCCCTATTATGTGGAGTCAAGCTATTCTGGCTGAAGACGGATGATAGCCAGAAACCGGTCCTAGGATGCTTGATTCCGGTCCAGGGAGGACATGGCTTGGCAGTTTGGGCTGGACTGTTCCCATGAGGCACAGGGTCAAGACTGATTTGCATATGGCCATGTCTGAACTGGGGTGACTTGGTGAGCAAAATAACGATGGATTAAACCCAGATCTGTGACTGGGGGTGAATGTTTTGCCATTGTGCAACATTCCGTCCGTCATCTTGTGTGTTTTGCTGTTCACCCTATGTGGGAAGGGTATGCCCAGACGTGGGTCCTGTGCTCACTAAGCCACTGGAGTCAAGCTATTCTGGCTGAAGACGGCTGATATCCAGAAACCGGTCCTAGGATGCTTGATTGCGGTCTAGGGAAGACATGGCTTGGCAGTTCGGGCAGGACTGCTCCCAGGAGGCACAGGGTCAAGACTGATTTTCATATGGCCATGTCTGAACTGGGGTGGTTTGGTGAGCAAAATAACAATGGATTAAACCCAGGTCTGTGACTGGGGGTGAATGTTTTGCAATTGTGCAACATTCCGTCCATCATCTTGTGTGTTTTGCTATTATATGGCATAGAGACTGTACCCAGGGTCTGGAAGTTAAATGCCACCTCTTGACTGCACCACTTATTGTGCCTGTTAGACTTGGCATTTTTTGGCATGTTTCCCCTAACTTTATGCTTTCTGACCTCCCGGTTTTGACTCAGTTTTTGCTTGTGTAATGATTCTGCGCACTTTCCTCACAGCTGTCCAGTGGTAAAGTGCAAGTGCTCCTGTATAAAATGTATTATGGATTGGTGTTTCCATGATTGGCATATTTGATTTATGTGTCAGTCCCTAGTAAAATGCACTGCGAGTGCCAGGGCCTATAAATCGAATGCTGTTGGTGGGCTGCAGCACTGGATTGTGCCACCCACGCAAACAGCCCATAAAGTGTAAATCTGGCCTGCCATTGCAGAGCCTGTGCGCAGCCTGGGGCTGCCCTGTCGACTTGGCAAGTGCACACACTTGCAAGTCCCTAAACTTTCCTTTTTCTACTTATGAATCGCCCCTAAGGTACGCCCAACGTGCCCCCTTGGGCAGGGTGCATTGTATGTAAAAGGTAGGACATGCGGTGGTGTGTGTGGCATTTCCTGATAGTGAATTACGCAAAACCAAAGGGGATGATGGACGAAGTGTTGAACAATGCTAACACTCACCCCCAGTCAACTTATCTGGGTTTAATCCATCATCATTCTTTAGCTCACTCCGCCACCCCAAGTCGGACATGGTCATATGCAAATCAGTCTGACCCTGTGCCTCATGGGAACAGTCAGCCCGAACTGCCAAACCATGTCTTCCCTGGCCGGAAACAAGCATCCAAGCAAAGACTTAAAGCCCGGCGCTGCCTACGACGCCGCTGCCAACACCGTATCCTGAAGGCACCGCAGGGAGCCCCTCCGCAAAGCCGCACTGAGACCCTGGTCTCACCGATGATGCCTGCTGACACCGCCACCGAGCCGCTGCTCGCACTGCAGCCTGTGGGCACCGCACTCCGCACCAACTCGCTTCATGACTATGCCATGGTATCCCCAACGACGTCGCTCCACACCGGACTCGACGTAGCTGCTTGCACCATGGTTCAAGGGCACTGCTCGTAGAGTTACACGGCGGACCACCCTCATCCCGCACCGCAGTCTTGGCCTACCGACGCCGGTTGCATCAACTCCAGTTGTCAGCCAACGACGGCGCTTCAGCAACAGCGACGCCGCTGCCACACCGTGACCTGCCAGCACTGTGACGAGCACTGCCTTCATCTCACACCGCGACCCTGGCGTGACAACGAGAGGTCATTGACCACGTGCATCTCTGAAAGGTCCTGTTGGTGGGTCTTCCCGACACCGCAGCTCACCCGCTACACCGCAGTCAGTCAGAACTGTTTTGATTTGTTTATTCACGACACAGTGATAGCCCGGATGGAGCTATCGACATCAAGGAACTGTGGTTTCAACGTATCTGGCAAGTTAAAGACATCTTGCAACGCATCTATTTTTACAGTACTGTACTGTGGATTTTTATCGTATTTGGTCTTTTTTACCTATATATATATATATTGGATATTTTTCTAAACTGGTGTGGTGTCCGTTTGTAGTGCTTACACTGTATTACTGTGGGTTTGTACAAATGCTTTACACACTGGCTCTAAGATAAGCCTGACTGCTCATGCCAAGCTACCAAGGGGGTGAGCAGGGGTTATTTTAGGAGTGTAACTCCCTTATCCTGACTAGAGTGGTGATTTCTGCCTGGCTTTGGTGCAAACCTTAGCCAACCAGAAATCCCATTTCTAACATTGGTTGTCAGCGGTAAGGATAGGACTTGTGTTTGCCCTTGACTTACAGTGATTGGTGTGCACTACTGCCATATCGTAGACCATTACGTACCACATTCAGGTTCTTTTTCTTTTTGACCTATTTTTGATCTTGGCAGTTTGAACTTACTACTTCAACATGCCTGAATCCATTGCATCATCTATTGCATCAGTAGAAATTGCCTTTGAGGAGGATCGATTGGAAGCCTACAATGTCAAGGAGTTAAAATCGATTTGCAAGAACCTGGAAGTCCAGGTCAGAGGCCTCACCAGGAAGGATGAGCTACAGAAGGCGCTGAGGACCTGGGTAGCAGACCTGGGTAGCAGCCAGACATGCCAGTGGGCAATCTGGTAATCTCAGTGGAGAGGTGGATGAGCCTGGTCCTAGGGGAGATGTGCTTTTGGGAGGAGGGGAGCCCTCCAGGCCAAACAGCAGTAGCTTGTCCCCAGAGGAGCTGGAGGACAGTCATGAAGCAAGGAAGTTTGAATTGGAGAAACTTAGACTAGAACGTGAGAGGGAAGACAAGAGAATAGCCATGGAGGAAAGGAAGATGATGCTAAATCATGAGAGAATGATCAAGGAGCTGGAAATAAAGAGTAGAACCGGCTCAGATGGTGGCAGCAATTCCTCAGCACACACAGACAGGATTGTGCACATCCCCAAGAATGTAGGTAAAGAGTACAAAAAGGGTGATGACATTCAAAGGTGGTTTCAAGGGTATGAGCTGTCTATTAATATGAATGGGGTCCCTGAGAGGAACTGGGGGGAGGGTTGTGGCCTCTCTTTCCAGAAGAAGTTAGGGATACTCTGATAGCTTCGGGTAAGGGGCAGGACCTCACCTATGCTGACATGAAAGACGCTCTCTTCACTAGGTATGGACTCACTCCTGAAAAGTACAGGGATCAGTTTAGGTCCCGTAAAATGGCTGAGGCCAACACTTGGTTGGAATGTGTGGATATGTTCTGTAGGTCGCTGGATGGCGGGGTGAAGGGCAGTAATGTAACTGATTTTCAGGGTCTCTACAATTTGATTACGTGGGAGCACTTGTCTAGTCTATGTTTTGCAGATCTGCGCCAGCACCTAGTTGACAGTAAGCTAACTGACTCCAGAAAGCTTGCTATGGAGGCAGACCGCTGGGTGAGTGCCAGGGTCCACAAGAAAGCATTTGAGGGAGACGCAGCCAAAGGTGGGCAGGGTCCCCAGCAGAAAAGTGGGGGGGGGACAAGTGTAAAAGTCAGGAGTTCTCTAAAGGGCCCCAAACTAGTACCCAGGGTAAAAGTTCCCAGACCCCAGGTGATAAGAAGAAAGGAGTCTCTTCAGGGAAGCCTGCTGAGACCAGCCCCGCAAGTGTTATGCCTTTGACCTGTTGGGTTACATGAAGGGGGACCCCAGGTGCCCAAAGGGGACACAACCACCCACCGGTGGACAGACCAAGGTGTTGGCTAGTGTAGCGCTTGGAGAGGAGGGGTGCCCACAGGAGGATGGGGATCCCGCAGAAATGACCCTCGTCTCACTAGGGGACAGTGAGATGCTCCCAGGAGACCAGGTGCCCCCTAACACAAAGAAATATAGCACCTGGCTGACCATTATTGGGAAAAGGGTAGAGGCTCCCAGAGATACTAGAGCCAGTGTGACCTCAGTCCGTTGTCCCCTGGTCTCTGAGAAGCAGGTAGTCCCAGGGGCATTCCACCAAGTAATTGCTGTAGACAACTAGGAGCGCCACTCTAAGGTTGCACAGGTTCCCTTTGAATGGGGGGGTCTCAGGTCCCATGAGGGTAGTTGTGAGCCCTACCATGCCTGTAGATTGTCTGCTAGGTAACGACCTGGAGCAGTCCTTAAGGAAGGATGTTGAGTTCAGGTCTCACTTGGAGGTGCTTGGGTTGCCAGAGTGGGCATGCATGTCTACTCGTTCAATGGTGACCAGAAAGGGTGATCGAGAGGACTTGGAGCCTGAAACAGTGGCCCAAGTCCCTGACAAGAGAAAAGGCAGGGGGCACAGGAAAATGGCCCCTGAAGTTCCCACATACCGGGAGGAGGCGGACCTTGAGGGGGACGCCCCGGTGCCTACAGGGGAGCAGGTATTTCAGCTATTCTACTTTACACTCTCGCATTGCGGGTGGTCTCTGACTGAAGAGCGGCCACTCGCGGATTTTAACCTCCCTTTTGCTATTTGATTTTATGTAGTTGATATTACATTTTTTCCTTGGTCTTACCTTTTGTCCCCATTGCTTGCACGTTAAAAGAGCTAAACCCACCGCTGTTGGGCGGACCTTTTTCCTTGCTTCATTTCCAGGTGTGGATACATCGGTGGCGGACATCTTGGGGCGGTCTGGGCTCATAGCGCGTTCTAGTCGTCAAAAGGACGCTAGAAGCCTTTAAAGGAGGGAAAATTAGGCGTCCTGGTAATTTCAGCTATTCTACTTTACACTCTCGCGTTGCGGGTGGTCTCTGACTGAAGAGCGGCCACTCGCGGATTTTAACCACCCTTTTGCTATTTGATTTTATGTAGTTGATATTACATTTTTTCCTTGGTCTTACCTTTTGTCCCCATTGCTTGCACGTTAAAAGAGCTAAACCCACCGCTGTTGGGCGGACCTTTTTCCTTGCTTCATTTCCCGGTGTGGATACATCGGTGGCGGACATCTTGGGGCGGTCTGGGCTCATAGCGCGTTCTAGTCGTCAAAAGGACGCTAGAAGCCTTTAAAGGAGGGAAAATTAGGCGTCCTGGTAATTTCAGCTATTCTACTTTACACTCTCGCATTGCGGGTGGCCTCTGACTGAAGAGCGGCCACTCGCGGATTTTAACCTCCCTTTTGCTATTTGATTTTATGTAGTTGATATTACATTTTTTCCTTGGTCTTACCTTTTGTCCCCATTGCTTGCACGTTAAAAGAGCTAAACCCACCGCTGTTGGGCGGACCTTTTTCCTTGCTTCATTTCCCGGTGTGGATACATCGGTGGCGGACAACTTGGGGCGGTCTGGGCTCATAGCGCGTTCTAGTCGTCAAAAGGACGCTAGAAGCCTTTAAAGGAGGGAAAATTAGGCGTCCTGGTAATTTCAGCTATTCTACTTTACACTCTCACATTGCGGGTGGTCTCTGACTGAAGAGCGGCCACTCGCGGATTTTAACCTCCCTTTTGCTATTTGATTTTATGTAGTTGATATTACATTTTTTCCTTGGTCTTACCTTTTGTCCCCATTGCTTGCACGTTAAAAGAGCTAAACCCACCGCTGTTGGGCGGACCTTTTTCCTTGCTTCATTTCCCGGTGTGGATACATCGGTGGCGGACATCTTGGGGCGGTCTGGGCTCATAGCGCGTTCTAGTCGTCAAAAGGACGCTAGAAGCCTTTAAATGGAGGTCACGCTGACGCGCAGCGGATACGCGCTGCGGGAACGCCGGTCTAACGCCGGAGTTACGCCAGAGTTCAGCCCGTCTGCGCCCGTCCGCGCTGAGGACGGGCTGGACTCTGGACCCACTCCTCTTCGACCTAAGGTACTTTACTATTATTCTTTAGCGGATTTATTAGCTCTCAAGCCTAGCATTTTACCGTGTACCCATAAATTCTCTCCTGATGGTATTTTGAATTCCTCTTGTTGCCATACATGTGACTCTGCTGTTCTACCCCCTATGCTCCCTATATTGGCACATAGGAGCAGTTCCAGCTCCTCTGAGAGTCTAAAAATAAAGAAGGGATTTTTGATCAACGCTAGGTCCATCATTAAGAACAATATCGCCTTCCATGAGTTTGTGACAGATAGGAAACCGGAATGGATGTTTGTTACAGAAACTTGGGCTTCTGAGTCTTCTGGCCATGATCTTTTAATGGCTATCCCTGAAGGGTATAGCCTGTTTCGACATGACAGACCTAAACGTAGAGGAGGTGGACTGGCCATTCTTTGCAGTACTTCCTTGCAATGTACGATTAAACCTCTTTCTTCAGTCTCGGATTCCTTTGAGGCCTTACATTTCTCGATATTATGTGCCCCTTCGGTCTCCTTCTCTGGAATCCTTTTATATAGACCCCCTGGTTCCAGAGCTTCTTTTACTGAGGAACTTCTTAGAATCCTTGAACCCTACTTTGGTAACCCTCGCCTGGCCATTCTCGGGGACTTTAATTTCCATTTGGATAATTTGGGGGACCATGATTCCATCAGGTTGGTGGATGCGCTCGCAGCCTGTGACTGTATCCAACTTGTAAAAACTCCTACTCATCGGGCGGGCCACATTTTGGACGGAGTCTTTACCAATGACGAAAGACTATCTGTAGACACTCCGGTGCCCTTAGTGTGGTCTGATCATTTTGCCATCCCTCTTCGGATGGCCTACTCTTTGGAAGGAAAGTCTGATCCTCTCACCTTCGTTAGAGGTCCAAGGAGGAGCTTTAAAAACATCACGAATGATGCTCTTGCACCATTTAAAAATAAAGACAGCTATTCTGCCTCATGGGATGTGGATGGAGGAGCCCAACTATTCTTTGATTCAATCGCTATGGCGGTGGATGAACTTGCTCCTTTGTCTTATAGATACTCTGCGCGCCGTAAACCTACTGCTCCATGGTATACGGAATCTCTCAGACTTCTGCGACAGGGTTGTAGAAGACAAGAGAGGAAATGGAGAAAAAATTGGGATCCACAGGATAGGGAACTTCATAAGAGATTGCTAGTTGACTATAAGTTTTCTGTCATCAGAGAAAAGCAGCAATACTTCACCAATCTCACTACTTCCCTTACCTCCTCTAGGGAGATATTTAAGATCGTTGACTCACTCTGTACCCTTCAGGTGCCGGATCCAGTAGTAGGCTCACAGGAGCTCTGTGACGACATATCAGAGTTCTTCTATAAGAAGATTGACGATATCTATCTGGCCTTGGAAATGCAAAGAAATAATATGGATGATTCTTCTTTTCAAATCCTGAATAGTTTGGAAGCCTGGCCTAGTGACCACGCTAACACCCTAACGGACTTTCCGCCCCTTACTTTGGATGAACTTGACAATCTTCTTGATAGGATTAAATCTTCATCCCCTCTGGATCCGTGCCCTCTGAAAATCCTGAAGGATTGCAGAGCCACTTTGTTGCCACCTTTGCTAGAGGTGATGAATGGCTCTATCACCCAAGGTACCTTCCCTTTATTGTGGAAGAGGGCGATAGTGAAGCCACTACTCAAGAAGCCCACGCTGGATCCGGAACAGTTGAAAAATTTTAGACCCATTTCACTGTTACCCGCTCCCGCAAACATACTTGAGTCCTACCTTAATCGTCATCTCTCTACCTTCTTGGACTCATCTGGGTATCTTGATGGATCCCAACATGGCTTTCGCAAAGTCCACAGTACGGAGTCTGCGTTGACCATGGTGGTAAATAACATCCGTATGAAGGTAGATGCTGGATACACTACGGTGCTGGTCCTTCTGGACCTTACCGCAGCATTCGATACCCTGTCTCCTTCCATCTTAACATCTCGGTTGAGGGAGGCAGGGATCTCCGGTGCGGCTCTTAACCTTCTGCACTCTTTTTTACAACATAGAGAGCAGAGAGTCAAGCTCGGCGAATTTCTCTCCCCTGTTAAATCCCTGCAATGTGGGGTGCCCCAAGGGTCGGCTCTTAGTCCGACCCTATTTAACATTTATGTTGCACCCCTTGCAAGGCTAGTAAAATCTCAGGGGATGGAAGTGGTGTCATACGCCGATGACACTCAAATCATGGTGTCACTAGCCCACTCAGTCTCTACATCCGCCGCCAACTTCAGAATCTGTATGCAGACAGTATCTGACTGGATGCTTCAGAATTCTTTGAAGTTGAACGGCGACAAAACTGAGATCCTGGTGTTTGGCAAGGACCAGGATATCTGGTCTACTGAGTGGTGGCCGTCAGTGCTGGGAACCTGTCCTTCTCCTTCCCAGTCAGCCAGAAATCTCGGCGTAATTTTTGACACCTCGCTGTCTATGACTCTACAGGTTAATCGCACGGTTGCTACCTGCTGGGGGGTTATAAAAATACTCAGGAGAATTCTTCACTATCTTTCTCTCCCAGCTCGGAAGCAGATAGTAGTGGCATTGGTGGGCTCCAGGTTGGACTACTGCAATGCACTCTACGCAGATGCCAACAAGGGGCTCACCCAGCGGCTACAAATTGTACAAAATGCTGCGGCCCGTTTTGTCCTAGCACTTCCCAATACCTCCTCTGCCACTATGGCTAGAAAGACTCTTCACTGGCTCCCTATTCAACTGAGGATCTCGTTTAAAATTCTTTGCCTAGCCTATAGAGCTCTGTCAGAAAGATCTACGCATCCTTTAAGCGCTTTGCTTACTCCTTACCAGCCTGGGAGAGCGCTTAGATCTGCTGAGATGAACCTATTGGTCGTCCCTCGAGCTAAAAGAGCACGATGGGGAGATAGGGCATTCTCCATTGTTGCACCAAAGCTGTGGAACTCTCTCCCCCAAGACATTAAGACACAGCCCTCTCTTTCTTCTTTTAAAAAGGCGCTCAAAACCTGGTGTTTCGTCAAGGCCTACCCGCAATAGTTGTACTTGAACAGCTGGTACCGTTTGGTTATGCGCCTTGACGCCCATTGGGCTTAGTTGCGCCATAGAAATTGCTTTTAATAAGGTAGCCGAACTGGGAGACATCTATGAGCTGACCCATTGGCAGCAAGAAGGGGGTCCCACCAGGGAGGAGTTCTACCGGGAGCAGAATGAGTGCCCTATTCTGGAGGGTCTGCGGCAGCAGGCTGCAGACGAGGCAGCTGGTATTCAGTCCGGGTCACATCTGATCTACTAGGAGAATTGTCTCCTGTACAGTGAGCCTAGGGTCGCTGAGCCTGGGTTTTAATGGCGGTCGCTGCGCGTCGCTTGTGAGTGACCTCTGACCTGCCTTTGGTCAGGAGCTCGCACCCCCATGCGCGCAGCACAACCTAGCTGTGCCCATGTCCCTGACCCCCGCCCACGCTGCTGTCCGCGTGTTCGAGGCCCTCCTCCATCCGCAGGCACCCACCAGCGCCTCATCCCTGGTGTCTAGTGGGCTGATGGTAAGGGTTCCTAGACTCGTGTATTTGTGCCTTGTATTGATTGTGCCTTGTTTTATTGTGCCTTGCTTTTACTGTGCTGCTATTGCGATAGTTTTTCATTTTGTGCCTTTTTTGTGCCATTTTCGCCCCTTGTGCGCTCCCCCTGCCGGCTCTCCCTGAGCCACGCTCAGCCTGCCCGCCGCTGCGTCCCTGCAGCCCTGCCCCCCTCGCGCCCCCATTCGCTTTCCCCTCCGGCCTCCCAGCTGCTCCTCCTTCTCTCTTCCCTTCTTAATGGCGGTTGCTGCGCGATCGCGCAGCAGACGCGCCGCTGGCGCGCCGGAGGCGTGCCAGAGGCAAGCCCGTCAGCGCCCATCCGCACCTGGACCGCGTCCCCCCACACCTCCAGACGCCATTATACCACCAACGACCTCCACGCCCTCAACACAGGACGCTCTTCCACCTGTTTCCAGTACTCCCCCAGGACCACCAAAGGACCCTTCGCCTGCCGAGCCTGCCACTTCACCTGCACCTTAAAGCACCACGACAGACCTGCCAACAACCACCTGAGCTGCAGTCTACTCAACACCCGCTCCATCCACAAACGCCATCGAAGTTTGGGACCTGCTGACCTCCACTTCACCGGACATCGCCTTCCTCACCGAAACCTGGACAAGCTCGGCCTCTGAACCCGACATTGCCATTGCCATCCCTGAAGGCTACAAGATCATCAGGAGAGACCGCACCAATAAACCAGGAGGAGGAATCGTCATAGTCCACAAAAGCACCATCAAAGTCTCGACCAGAACCCACTACACCCTCAACTCCACCGAACACCTCCTCTTCAACATCTACGTCAACGCCAACACCACCCTTAAAGGAGCACTGATCTACAGACCCCCAGGCCCCCGAGCACAATTCTGCGACACCATCGCCAACATCGTCAGCGCCCAGGCCCTTGCCTCAGCGGATTACATCCTCCTCGGGGATCTGAACTTCCACCTAGAAAACAACGACGTTAACACCAACCACCTGCTGGAGAACCGCGCTAACCTCGGCTTCAAACAACTCATCACTTTGCCCACTCACACCGCAGGCCACACACTCGACCCCATCTTCGCTGCCAACAGCCACGTCTCCTTCAGCCACACCACCGAGCTTGACTGGACAGACCATCACTGCATCCATTTCTCCTACCAGAAACCACCCACTCACCACCACTGCACACAACCCCCCGACGCAACTGGAGCTAAGTATCAACGGAACATCTGATCTCCACCCTCGACCAGACCCTACCGGCAGGAACCTCAGACCCCGACACAGCCGCCACCGACCTGCATCGCTGGTTAGCAGACTGCGCCAACACCCTCGCGTCGCACAAAAAGTCCTCAAACACCCTGCACAGCGCCAAGGCCAGCTGGTTCACCCCTGATCTACAGAACTCCAAACGTAAAATGCCGCAAAAGAGAGAAGGCCTGGCGCATTGATCCTACCGAACCCAACCACATCGCACTCAAAGAGTCCATCCGCAAGCATCACCAACTGATCCGCACCACCAAAAGAACCCACTTCAAAAACCGCATAGACAACAACACCCACAACCGTAAAGAACTCTTCGGCATCGTCAGAGAACTCTCAAACCCCAGGACCTGCTACAACGAACCCCCTCCGTCACAAGAGCTCTGCAACTCCTTTGCCACTCACTTCTGCATTAATATAGAAGACATTCACAACAGCTTCAGCCCCAAACAGACCGCAGACACCCACGAACCCGAAGCTCCGAGCAACACCAACCTCCTCCACACCTGCACCCTCGTCAAGAAAGAAGACGTCACTCACACCATGGCCTCCAACCACTCCGGATCCCCATCGGACCCCTGCCCTCACCACATTTTCAATAAAGCTAGCAACATCATCGCTCCCCACCTCTGCAACACCATCAACAGCTCCTTCGAGTCAGCCACCTTCCTGGAAATCTGGAAACACGCAGAAGTCAACGCACTACTGAAGAAGCCCAAGGCAGACCCAGATGACCCGAAGAACTACCGGCCGATCTCCCTCCTCCCCTTCCCAGCCAAGGTCATCGAAAAAGTCATCAACACCCAGCTCTCCCGCTTCCTAGAAGACAGCAAGACGCTCGACACCTCCCAATCCGGATTCCGAAAAAATCACAGCACCGAGACAGAACTCATCGCTGCCACAGACGACATAAGGATCATGCTCAACAAAGGAGAGACCTCAGCACTCATCCTGCTGGACCTTTCTGCCGCATTCGACACGGTATGCCATCACACCCTCCGCACACGACTCCACAATGCCGGAATCGCCGACAAGGCTCTCAACTGGATCTCATAATTTCTCACTGGCAGAACCCAGAGATTCCGCCTTCCGCCATTCCTGTCTGAGGCCTCCAAGATCATCTGTGGCATCCATCAAGGATCCTCCCTCAGCCCAACACTCTTCAATGTCTACATGGCTCCTCTCGCCAACATCGCTCGGACACACCACATCAACATAGTATCATACGCAGACGACACCCAGCTGATCCTCCCCCTTATGAAAGACCCCACTACTGCCATAAACAACCTACACAACGGACTACACACCATCTCCAACTAGATGGAATCAAGCCATTTCAAGCTAAACACCGATAAAACAGAGATCGTCATTTTCGGCTCCAACCCCTCAGCATGCAACGACTCCTGGTGGCCCAACGCCTTAGGCACCGCACCCTCACCCACCACCCACGCTCGCAACCTGGGATTCATCTTGGACTCCATTCTCAGCATGACTCAGCAGGTCAGCGCAATCTCCTCCCCCTGCTACAACATTCTCAGCATGCTCTGCAAGATCTTCAAGTGGATCCCTGTAGAGACCAGGAAAACCGTCACCCACGTCCTGGTCAGCAGCCGATTGGATTACGGCAACGCCCTATATGCAGGAACAATGGCCAAGCTACAAACCAAGCTACAACGTATCCAGAACGCATCCGCCGCCTCATCCTTGACGTCCCACGCCGCAACCACATCTCCCCTGACCTCAGAGACCTACACTGGCTACCCATACCGAAAAGGATCACCTTCAAGCTCCTGACCCACGCACACAAGGCACTCTACAACACCGGTCCAGCCTACCTCAATGACAGACTTTCCTTCCACGCTCCCACACGCCATCTCCGCTCCACCAACCATGCTCTCGCCACCATCCCCCGCATCCGCCGCACCACCGCCGGAGGAAGATCCTTCTCACACCTCACCGCCAAAACCTTGAACTCTCTACCACTCCAGCTACTCCAGACCCAGGACCTCCTAACTTTCAGGAAACGCCTCAAAACATGGCTTTCCGACCAGTAGCATCCCCTCTCCCCAGCGCCTTGAGACCCTAACGGGTGAATAGTGTGCTTTATAAGTATATTGATTGATTGATTGATTGGGTCAGCCCATGTGCTTGTGGTATCTCAGCGCTTCAGGACCTTCCTTCTGGGTCTGGCTCATGACGTGCCTTTGGCAGGACATTTGGGGCAGGAAAGACCCTTGAAAGGCTTGTCACCCACTTCGTTTGGCCCCAAATGCGAAGGTAGTCAGATGCACACTGTAGGTCTTGCCAAACGTGCCAGGCAAGTGGTAAAAGTGGGAGGAAGGTCAAAGCTCCTCCCCAACCTTTTCCTGTTGTTAGAACACTCTTTGAAAGGGTAGGGATGGCTATTGTGGGGTCACTGGATCCCAAGACAGCCATGGGCAACAGGTACAGCCTGGTCTTGGTGGACCATGTCACCCGGTACCCGGAAGCAATCCCTCTCAGGGCAATGACAGTGCCAGTGGTGGGCCGGGCGTTAATGGGGATCTTTTCCCACGTGGGATTCCCCAGAGAGGTGGTTTCTGACAGGATGACCAATTTTATATCCAAGTATATGACATCCCTGTGGAAGGAGTGTGGTGTAACGTACAAGTTCACCACTCCTTACCACAGCCAAGGAAAAGGTTTGGTGAGAGATTCAACCAGACCTTGAAGGGCATAATCAAGGGTCTCACAGAACACATGAGGCATAAGTGGGACTTCCTCTTGCCATGCCTGCTCTTTGCATAAAGGGAGGTGCCTCCGAAGTCTCTTGGGTAAAGCCCCTTTAAGCTCCTGTATGGCCACCCTGTCCGAGGACCTCTAAGTTTGGTGAAGGAGGGCTGGGAGGCAGCTCCCAGGAAAACTCCCCAGGATGTGTTTAGTTACATGCTGACCTTCCGAAAGCAGACTGTCCACTTCAGGAAACTCGCTCAGGCGAACCTAGAAGCAAGCCAGGAAGAAATGAAGAAGTGGTATGACCAGAATGCCACTCTGGTCTAATTTCAACCTGGGCAAAAAGTGTGGGTCATGGCCCCAGTGGAACCTTGTGCCTTGCAGGACAAGTGGACTGGGCCATACAAGGTGGTGGATGCAAAAGTGACGTCACCTACCTGGTGAATTTGCAGACTCCAAGGAACACTCTGAGGGTCCTTCACATGAACCGCCTCAAGCCCCACTTCGAGAGGTCTGAAGTGAGTATGCTCTTGGCGACAGATGTTGGGGTGGAAGAGGAGAGTGAGCCTCTTCCTGACCTCCTGTCTACCAAGGAGCATGATGGGTCAGTAGAGGATGTGATTCTCTCTCCTACACTGACTCCAGAGCAGCAGGGGGACTGTCGATAGTTGTTGGGACAGTTCATCCCACTGTTCTCTCTGACCCCGGATGTTACTCACTGGTGTACCCATTTTATTTATTTATAAAATTTCTAAAGCGCACAAATACCTTCCGGTGTCTCGGCGCTAGAGTTCACAGATTGCAGAGGAATTCCATTGATAATTTACTGATTGAAAAGCCAGGTCTTGAGATGTTTTCGGAATGTTAATAGTGAAGGGCTAAGTTTAATGTAGGAAGGGAGCTGATTCCATTGTTTTGAGGCAGCCACCACAAAACGTTTGTCTCCCCATGTTGCCTTTTTTGTACGTGGAATTTGGAGCTGTTGGGCTGAAGATGAACGTAATGTTCGACTAGGCTTGTACACATTAATTGCTTTTTTGAGGAATTCTGGTCCGTTTTTGTTCAAAGCCTTGTAAATAATACACATGGCCTTAAACTTTGTCCGGCTTCTAATCGGTAACCAATGAAGCTCGCGAATGATGGGGGAAATGGATGAGTATTTATGTGTGCCAGTCAGAATCCTTGCCGCAGCATTTTGAACAAGCTGTAATTTGTTCAGAACTTGCTCCTGTGCGTTAAGCAACAGGCCATTGCAGTAGTCCACCTTAGATAATACTAGGGTGGACATTAGGGTCTTGCCTGCATTTAGGGGAAGAAATGGAAGCAATTTCTTTACCATTCTAAGGGCAAAGAAGGAAGATGAGACCACTGCGTTGGCATGGCTGACAAAGGCTAGCTTGTTGTCAAAAAGCACGCCCAAATTTCTCACTTTAGATACTGGTGGTGGGGGAGTTCCCAGCTCCGAAGGCCACCAGACTGGAGACCAAGGCGGGGTCAGTTCACCAAATACCATCACCTCCGTCTTGTCAGAATTTAGCTTTAAACAATTCTGATTCATCCAGGTACTGATGGCTTTCATGCCCTCCTGAAAATTCGCTGCCACTTCTTCTCCATTTTTGTGGATCGCCAGGACCAGTTGGGTGTCATCGGCATATGATGTTAAACCTATACCAAATGACTTAATCACCCTCGCCAAGTCCGACACATAGATGTTAAAAAGTGTCGGACTTAGCGAAGAGCCCTGAGGAACTCCACACGGCAAGGTAAAGTCAGGAGACCAATAGCACCCCATCTTCACGGACTGCACTCTCTCGGCCAGGAAGGATGTTAAGGTTGCTCTGGCCCTACCCTGAATGCCAATGGCAGCGACACGGTCGATCAAGATGGTGTGATCGACCATGTCGAAGGCTGCAGATAGATCCAGAAGTATTAGGATCGCTGCACCACCCTGGTCCATGATTATCCTGACCTCCTCTGCTGCCTTTATCAAAGCAGTCTCGGTCCCATGGCCCTTCCTGAACCCAAACTGGGTGTCGTCAAGTAGATTGTTCTGGTCAATATAATTCGACAGCTGTTGGTTCATTGCCTTTTCAATTATTTTTGAAGGATAAGGGAGTGAGGCAATAGGGCGATAGCTTTTGGGCTCTAGAGGGTTTAAGGTGGTTTTTTTTAAAAGAGGTTTTACAATTGCCTTTTTCCAGATTGGGGGGTAGTCGCCTGTCTGAAACATGGTGTTACAGATGTTGGTAAGCACCGGGGCTATTAAGTTGGAAACTGGTTTAAGGATAAGTGGAGGACATGGGTCCAGGGGTGATCCTGATTTAACAGTATTCATAAGCTCTGCCATGGACGATTGGGATAATGGAGAGAAGACCTCAAAGATTGGTTTTGGTGAAATGAGAGGAATGTCCAGAGTGGCAGAACCGGTGGTCATTTTTTTTGTAAAGTTATCAAAAATATCCTTAACCTTAGCCTGGAAGAAATCTGCTACTTTGTTGCAGAATATTTGGGATGGTTCTGTGGTGGGGGGGGGCAGGAGGATTCGCTAGCTTTTTGACCACCTGATATAGCTGTTTGCTCGAGTTATGAGCTAGTTCTATTTGCGTGCTATAAAAGTTACATTTTTCTGCAATAATAAGCTTTCTATAACTCAACAACGCTTTCTTGTATGTTTCTCTATCATTGTTGTCATAGTTCCTGCGGCAACGCCTCTCCAAATTTCTGCAGCGTTGTCTTTCGAGCCTTAATGACTCCGAAAACCAGGCCGCAGAGGGTTTGATGCGATTTGGCTGCAATTTTTTTTTGGGAGCTAAGTGGTCAAATGCCTTATGCAGCCAATGCTCGTAGTTATTGGATGCTTCATGTGAATCCGATGTATCTTCTGGTATCGTAGATTCCAGAATACTATGTAAAGCAATGGAATCAATCTTTTTCCAGTTACGACATTTGATCTGAGAGTGTGTATTAGTAGCAGAGTTCTTATGGTTCCTAACTAGAATTGTAAAATTGACGGCTGAGTGATCCGTCCATATAAGTGGAAACACTGTGAGGTGCGTAATATGAGAATTATTAGTAAATAAACCGTCCAGGGTGTGTCCTGCTTGATGAGTGGCTAAAGTGACCTGCTGTTCTAGACCAGCGGCTGAGAAGTCAGAGATCAGGATTTGCGAATCTTTATCTGCAAAGTTTTCTAAGTGGAAATTAAAATCTCCCAGTATTGTGTAGTCTGGGTTAGCAGCTACTGGTTCTAGTAGGTGATTGAGGGATTTCAAAAAGGGTGTGCGTAAGATAGGTGGTCGATACAACAGAGTTCCCTTAAAAGTTTGTATAGGGGAAAGAGTTATTGTTATTGTTATTGTTATTGTTATTGTTATTATTATTGTTAGTTCCGGCTTTTATAGCGCCAACTCACCGGCAGGTCTCAGGGCGCTTGTGACCGAAAGGCAACAACTACATCATTATCGGAGGGAGGGAGCAACAAGAAGTTTAAGCTGAGCTTAGTGCATCCCTAAACAGGAAGGTTTTCAAACTTTTTCTGAAGCGAAGGAGATTACCTTCTTTTCGGAGGGTCTCAGGGAGTTTATTCCAAAATTTTGGGATCAGAGCAGAAAAGGATCTCTCCCCTTTTGTGGCCAGCCTAAACCGGGGGCACACCAACAACTGTGCGTCTGAAGACCTTAATCTTCGTTCTGGTTTGTATATCTCCAACCTTTCCTTTATATAAGCGGGAGCTTGCCCATAGATTGCCTTATGGGCTATACATAGACTTTTAAAAACAGACCTTTGCCCAATAGGCAACCAATGAAGGTTCTGCAGCAATGGAGAAGAGTAATAGTGAAGGCGAGAGCTTCCACAAAGTCATAGTCAAGAGGTTCAGTTTTAATGGCTAGCTTGGCTCGGTGTATGATAGCTAGACCACCTCCTCTTTTTCCCGAGGATCTGTCTAATCTTATTACATGATAGCCATCTGGCGTAGCGATATTGAAATCCGGGCCAGATGCAAGGTCTGCCCAGGTTTCAGTTATGAACATAACATCTATGTTTTGATTGACTATTAGTTCGGCCACATCATCCCTGTGTTTTATGAGAGAGCGAGCATTTATGAGTATGCAGTTTGTATATTTTTTCGTTATTGTATCCAGAATGTAGCAAGGAAAGTTGTTGGGAATAGGGAGTTGTAATCGTGAATGCGCAGTGCGGACAAACATTAGAAGGTAGATTATTCAGTGAGCTTAAATCAAAATGTGTGCAAGTCCTGTCATGTAAGGTGTTTCCTATGCTCAGGAGCTGTGCTCTGGGGTACGTAATTACCTGTGGCATTAGATGGGCTCTACAATGGCCAGGGGGTCTAGCGCATAGCGCAGTCCCAGCGCGGACTGGCGCAGACTGGCACCCCTTTGGCACGGCTTTGGCGCGGTACCGGCGCTCCCGTTGCGCTCGACCGCTGCGCTTCCGGGTGGTCATTTTATGTCCTAAGTCCCGCCCCCAGCTGGAACACTACCTCCTTCCTAATCGAGGAGCCGGCCCAGAGGCACTATGGAGCTTACCCTGCCCTCCACACAAACGGCACGAAGCCGCGGTGGAACGAGGCTAAGGGTGCAGGATATTACTGTATTTACAGCACAACTAACAGGTAAAAATCATTTTTTTTAAATTAAGTACAGTTCTTAAGTCAATTGCATCCTACAGGTAAAATACGTGTTTTAAGCTATTTGCACAGCAAAAACAGTGATACTGGCTTCAGTAAACATGCAGAGGAGGGTCCCCTCGCAATCTGCACGAGCTCTTCCACACAAACAAACAAGGAGCTGCCACCACCTTGTCAGTCACTCGAGCTTCCAATCCCGCTTTACTTATGTCCTAAGCCCCGCCCCCAGCTGGAACACTACCTCCTTCCTAATCGAGGAGCCGGCCCAGAGGCACTATGGAGCTTACCCTGCCCTCCACACAAACGGCACGAAGCCGCGGTGGAACGAGGCTAAGGGTGCAGGAGATTACTGTATTTACAGCACAACTAACAGGTAAAAATTGTTTTTTAAAAATTAAGTACAGTTCTTAAGTCAATTGCATCCTACAGGTAAAATACGTGTTTTAAGCTATTTGCACAGCAAAAACAGTGATACTGGCTTCAGTAAACATGCAGAGGAGGGTCCCCTCGCAATCTGCACGAGCATGACTTGGACACTGGTGACAGCCCTCCTGTAAAGCACAAAATGTACAGGTTGACTGACCGGGTCAGGGCCAACATCAAGGAGGAGGTCTCTAAGATGTTGGTGTTAGGGGTGATTGAGCCCTCGCACAGTCCTTGGGACAGCCCAGTGGTCTTGGTCCCAAAGGCTGCTGCACCCAGTGCCACTCCAGTACTGCGGGTGTGTGTGGACTACCGTGGGCTCAATGCCATCACCAGGACTGACGCGTACCCCATCCCCAGAGCTGATGAGCTCATTGATTGGTTGGGAGCTGCCCAGTTCCTCAGCAAGTTTGGCTTGACATCTGGGTACTGGCAGATTGCCTTAACCGACGGGGCCAAGGAGAGGTCAGCTTTCTCAACCCCATAAGGTCATTTCCAGTTTTGGGTGATGCCCTTGGGTTGAAGAATGCCTCTGCCACCTTTCAGAGGATGGTCAATCAGGTGACCGCTGGGCTGGAGGATTTCAGTGCCGCCTACCTGGATGACATTGCTGTGTTCAGTTCCAGCTGGGAAGAACATGTACAGTACCTTGAGAAGGTGTTGAGGGTTCTGCAAGGTGCAGGCCTCATGATCACGGCTAGTAAGTGCCAGTTCGGGCAGGGTTCGGTGGTATACTTGGAAAACCAGGTAGGAAGCGGCCAGGTGGTGCCCCTACATCCCAAGATTGACACCATTCTGGCTCGGAAGCCCCCCAAGTCCCAGACCAAGGTGAGGGCCTTTTTAGGTCTCACCTGCTACTATAGGAGATTTGTTAAGGACTATGTAACCATTGTTGCCCCCTTAACAAAGCTGACTTCCAAGAAGCAGCCCAGCAAGATGATCTGGACTGAGTCCTGCCACGAAACCTTTAGTGCCCTGAAGGCAGCCATGTGCACGGGGCCCGTGCTCAAGGCACCTGACTTCCCCAAGGAATTTGTCGTGCAGACTGATGCTTCTGAGCATGGTGTGGGAGCGGTGCTCTCACAACTGAATGAAGAGGGCCTGGATCAGCCTATAGTCTTCCTTAGCATGAGACTACTCCTCAGGGAACAGAGGTGGAGTGCCATAGAATGGGAAGCTTTTGCTGTGGTCTGGGTGCTGAAGAAGCTGAGACCATACCTGTTTGGGACTCATTACCGGATTCAGACAGACCACAGACCCCTCAGATAATTCATGCAAATGAGGGGTAAGAATCCAAAATTGCTGAGGTGGTCCATTTCCCCACAAGGGTATGGACTATATGGTGGAACACCGCCCTGGCATAAAACACGCCAACGCAGATGGTCTGTCCAGGTTCTTTTGCCTTAATGAAGAGAACTCCCAGTTCTCCTTACTATCAGCTGGAGGGGACATGTGTTAGACTTGGCATCTTTTGGCCTGTTTCCCCTAACTTATTGCTTTCTGACCTCCCGGTTTTGACTCTGTTTTTGCTGGTGTAATGATTCTGCGCACTTTCCTCACTGCTGTCCAGTGGTAAAGTGCAAGTGCTCCTGTATAAAATGTGTTATGGATTGGTGTTTCCATGATTGGCATGTTTTATTTATGTGTCAGTCCCTAGTAAAGTGCACTGCGAGTGTTAGGGCCTATAAATTGAATGCTGTTGGTGGGCTGCAGCACTGGATTGTGCCACCCACACAAACAGCCCGTAAAGTGTAACTCAGGCCTGCCTGTGCGCAGCCTGGGGCTGCCCTGCTGACTAGGCAAGTGCACACATTTGCAAGTCCCTAAACCTTCCCTTTTTTGCATGTGAGTCGCCCCTAAGGTAGGCCTAAGGTACTCCCATGGGCAGGGTGCCTTGTATGTAAAAGGTAGGACACAACGTGGTGTGTGTGGCACGTCCTGATAGTGAATTACAGCCACTTCATTTTTCACTATTGCAAGGCTACTTGTTCCTCGTAGGCCAGAATGGGCAGTTTGATTATTACATCCCATAATCCTAACTGATTCAGGGAACATAGTAGAAATTTGAGTTTAGCGTGCCTGAACTCAGAATGATAAAATACATCTTTTACTGAAGTTGGTTTTAACATTCTGTGGTTGAAAATACCACTTTTAGAAAGTAGGTATTTTCTGACCTAACCATCCAGCCCGCCTCTGCTAGCTTGTGTATTAGCTGTCTGGTTTGTGAGTGACAGGGGCTGGGGGAAACTCCAGAAGACAGGGGGAGTCAGCAGGGCTGAATAGGCACATCTACACGTAGATGTGTGGGAGGAGTAGCACCTGGGTCTGAATAGGGCTGGGCTCACCTGCCACAATGCTGGCTCCACCTCCTGTGGTGCGTCTGAGGACCCTGGCCCACACTGACAAAGGAAGAAGGTGCACCCTGGCAGAATGCACCCCAAACTGGTTTGAACTAGGTCCAGGCCCCTCTACCTTCAGAGGACAAAGGAATTGCTGGTATAAAGTATTGACCCTTTGCTGTGTTGTTGCTTTGTTGGGTTGGCCTGCAGCTGCTGCTTCTGCCTAGGGAAGTGAAAGCACTGGACTGAACTTTCTCTACTTGTGCTGAGTATCTCCAAGGGCTTGAGGCAGAGCTTGCTCCCTGTTCAAAAAGTCTCAGGAACAGTAAAGATTTCAAGCCCGGTGCCACCTAGGATGCCGCTGCTGCTACGGTATCCTGAAGGCACCGCAGAGAGTCCCGCTGCAATGCCGCAACGCGACCCTGATCTCACCGACGACGCCTGCTGATGCCGCCACTGAGTTGCTGGTCACACCGCTACCTGTGGGCACTGCACTCCTCACCGCCTCGCTTCATGACGACGCCTTGGTATCCCCGACTGTTAGAAGCGGCTGTCTCTAGTTGGCAGAGGTATACACTTCTGACAATAAGGGACACACCTTTTCTAGTCAGGGCAAGGGGATCACACACTTAGATAACACCTGCTCACCCCCTTGGTAGCTTGGCAAAGCAGACAGGCTTATATTAGAGGCAATGCGTTAAGCATTTATGACCACATACAGTAATAAAGTGAATACACTACAAATGGACACGACACAGTAGTATTATAAAAAATAAGGATGTTTATATAAGGCTTAGCACAAGACCAAATAACGACAAAAATATACCACAATCTTAATAAATACTCTTGGAAGGAAAAATAATAGTTCAAGTGTAGTTTCTTCTTAGCACAAAGTCTTTAGTAACAAAAGCAACTCTTCTTCTTTAAAACACAGTTCTTGGCAACAATGTAACCCACACGGGAGTCACACGACATCGAGGCAAAGTTAATCCAAAGGTTCGGCGACGACCGCGAGGAGCGCTACGTCGAGCCTGGAGTCGCACAGACCCCCACAACACAGTACCTTGGAAAAGTGAAGCACACGATGATCAGCGGCGTCGAGATGTCCGGCGTCGCGTCTTCGGCGTCGATCGAGCCTCGGGGGTCGGGGCGATCTGCAGCGGCGTCGACAGATGTCAGGCAGGAGCAGCGCTCACGAGGCGAAGCAGGATATGGCGTCGTTGTCGATGTCGATGGTGATGTTGCAAGAGTGAGCAGCAGGATACGGCGTCGAGAGGGCTCGGTGTCGATGCGATCAGCGGCGGCGTCGACACGGGGTCACTTGGAGCTGGAGCCGAACTCGCTATTTACTGGCGTCGCTACTGGCGTCGATCGGGCCCGGCGGCCGGCGTCGAAGGTGCGGGACACGGGAGCTGCACTCACGATGTCGAGCTGGATTCGGCAGCGTCCGTCGGCGTCGGGATTGCTGGATTCTTCAGAGGTGCTGGATTTTCAGGTTCCAGCAACAAGCACTTTCAGCAAATAAATGAAGTCCTTTGACCCTGTGACTTCAACAGGAGACTGGCACTCTTCCAGTCCTTGGGGATTTTCCTTGGCAAAGCTTGAGAGTACACACTCAGTTCCTCTCTCCTGCTTCCTTGGCAAAAATAAAGAAGCAACTGCAGGATTCCCCCAACAAACAGCACACTGGCAGAAGGGGTAGGCAAGTCCTTGGATCAGCAGGCTTCTTGTCCTTGGTTCAGGTTTCCTTGTCAGAAGTGATCTAAATTCTTGGTTCAGGGGTCCTTCTCTTATACCCCTTTTTGGCTTTGATCCCTTTGTCCATGCAGGGGAATTTCCCCCCATCCTGGGTTTGTTGTGGGTGTTGCCAGGCCGAGGCACCTGGCCTATTCACTGTGCAGGGCAGAGTTTTCAGCCGCCCAGCAGGAGTGGAGCCAGCATTGTCACTGGCAGGGGCAGGGCCATCAGTCGCCCGGTAGGAGGTGGGGCCAGGATCGTCCCTGGCAGGCACAGAGCCATTAGTCGCCTGGCAGGAGGTGGAACCAGCATTGTGTCAGGCAGGGCAGGCTATCAAGAGCTACTCTTCCCCTACTCTCAATGCAAATGCCCCACTCACCCCACACTGACTCATTCAGACCTCTGGAGCCACCCAGCTCCTGTCACACGCACACCAAACCAGCAGAGACCAGTAGACAGTCAAACAAGAAAATAGCCACTTTCTAAAAGTGCTATTTTCAAACACAGAGTTTAAAGACATCCACCCAAACGGATGCGTTATTAAACCCTGAGTTCAGGGATACCAAACTCGACATTGCACCATGCTCCCCGAGCCCGCTAGGATTATAGCATTAATAATCCTGGGAGCCCATTCTAACTCATGGAGAGCGGGTTACCTTACAATAGTGAAAAACGAATATGGCTGTAATTCACTATTAGAACATGCCAACCTTGTCAGGCTTGTCCTACCTTGTCCTACCTTATGCTTACAATGCACCCTGCCCTTGGGCCTACCATAGGGGTGACTAACATGAAGTTAAGGGAAGGTTTAGGGACTGGCAAGTAGGTGTACTTGCGCACGTAGGTCTAGCAACGGCAGACCTTTAGACACATTTTACTAGGCCGCTCTTGTGGGTGGCACAACACGTGCTGCAAGCCCACTAGCAGCATTTGTATTTACAAGCCCTGGCACTCCTGGTGCGTTCTACTAGGGACTGACAGTAAACCAAATAAGCCAAACATGGAATCCAATCAATACATGAATTTCACATAGGGAGCACTTGCACTGTGGCACTGATCAGCAGTGGCACGGTGCCCAAAGCAATATACCAGCAAAAACATCGTAAACAGAGGAGGCAAACAGAAAAAATGGAGGAGAGACTTATGCCAGTGATGCCAGGTCTAACACATGTCCCCTCCAGCTGAAATGTGGGGAGAACTACCCTTACCCTAGGGAGTCCTCATCACTAAGGCGGAAAAATCTGGACAGACCATCAGCATTGGCGTGATCTGTACCAGGGCGGTGTTCCACTGTGAAGTCCATCCCCTGTAGGGAAATGGACGACCTCAACAGCTTTGGATTCTCACCCCTCATCTGCATCAACCATCTGAGGGGCCTGTGGTCTGTCTGAACCCGGAAGTGAGTCCCAAACAGGTAGGGTCTTAGCTTCTTCAGCACCCAGACCACAGCAAATGCTTCTCGCTCTATCGCACTCCACCTCCGTTCCCTGGGAAGTAACCTCCTACTGATGAAGGCTACAGGTAAGTCTCAGTCCTCTTCATTCACCTGAGCTAGAACAGCCCCCACGCCATGCTCTGAAGCGTCCGTCTGGACAACAAATTCTTTAGAAAAGTCGGGTGCCTGGAGTATAGGTGCTGTGCACATTGCAGTTTTCAGGGTGTCAAAGGCCGTCTGACAGGCGTCAGTCCAGATCACAAGTCTTGGCTGCTTCCATGAAGTCAGCGAAGTCAAGGGGTGCACAATGTTACCATAATCCTTGACGAACCTCCTGTAGTAACCCGTGAGACCTAAGAAGGCTCTCACCTGAGTCTGGGTTTTGGGCGGTGCCCAAGCCAGGATGGTATCAATCTTGGGTTGCAGGGGGGCCACCTTGCCACTCCCTACTTGGTGCCCCAAGTACACCACTGAACCCTGCCCAATCTGGCACTTACTGGCTTTGATTGTGAGGCCTGCTCTGCGCAGGGCCAACAACACTTCCTGGAGGTGGCGCAAGTGTTCCTCCCAGCTGGCGCGAACACTGCTATGTCGTCCAGGTAGGCGGCACTGAAATCCTCCAGTCCAGCCAATACCTGCTTGACCAACCTCTGGAAGGTGGCAGGGGCATTCTTCATCCCAAAGGGCATAACCCGGAACTGGTAGTACCCATCTGGTGTGGAGAATGCTGACCTCTCCTTTGCCCCATCAGTCAAGGCGATCTGCCAGTACCCAGACGTTAGATCAAACGTACTAAGGTACCGGGCAGCCCCTAACCGATCTATGAGCTCATCAGCTCTGGGGATGGAGTGCGCGTCAGTCTTGGTGACTGAATTGAGTCCTCGGTAATCCACACAGAACCGAAGTTCTGGTGAAGCACCAGGAGCTGCAGCCTTCGGGACCAAGACAACTGGGCTGGCCCAAGGACTGCTAGAGGACTCAACCACCCCTAAGGCAAACATTTTGGAGACTTCCTCCTTGATGTATGCTCTGACCTTGTCAGTCACTCTGTAAGCCTTGTGCTTCACAGGAGTGCTGTCCCCGGTGTCTACATCATGGACACACCACTGAGTGACACCAGGAATCAAGGAGAACAGATCAGGGAATTGTCCCAACAGTTGACGACAATCTTGCTGCTGCTCAGGGGTCAGTGTGTCAGAGAGGACAACACCATCCACTGACCCATCTTCCTCTTTTGCGTACAGGAGGTCAGGAAGAGGCTCACTCTCCTCCTCTATTCCAGCATCTGTAGCTAGGAGCATGCCCACTTCGGACCTTTCTAAGTGGGGCTTTAAACGGTTGACATGCAGGACTCGCAAGGGGTTCCAGGGAGACTTTAAGTCCACCATGTAGGTGACATCGCTCTTTTTCTCCACAACCTCAAACGGTCCAATCCACCTGTCCTTGAGCGCACAAGGTTCCACAGGGGATATGACCCATACTTTCTGACCAGGATGAAGCTCCACCAGAGTGGCCTTCTGGTCGTACCACCGCTTCATCTCTTCCTGGCAGGCCTCCAGATTTGCCTGAGCAAGATCTCTGAAGCGCCTAGTCTGGTTCCTAAAGGCCAGCATGTAACTGTATACATCCTGGGGAGGTTTCCTGGGAGATTGCTCCCAGCCTTCTTTGACCAGACTCAAAGTTCCTCTTACCGGGTGTCCATACAAAAGCTCAAAGGGGCTGAACCCTAGAGACTTCTGTGGCACCTCACGGTAAGCAAACAGCAGGCATGGCAAGAGGACGCCCATTTACGCCTCATTGGTTCTTCAAGACCCATAATCATGTCTTTAAGGGTACGGTTGAATCTTTCAACCAACCCATTACCTTGAGGGTGGTAAGGAGTGGTAGGTTACCCCACACTCCTTCCACAGAGACTTCATATAATTGGAAATGAAGTTGGTGCCCCGGTCTGACACCACCTCTCTGGGGAACCCCATTCGGGAGAAAACACCCATCAGTACCCGTCCTACCACGGGGGCCGTCACTGTCCTGAGAGGGATGGCTTCCGGGTACCGTGTGGCATGGTCCACCAAGACCAGGATGAACCTGTTGCCCATGGCTGTCTTGGGGTCCAGGGGCGAAACAATGTCAATCCCCACCCGGTCAAAGGGGGTACTGACGACGGGAAAAGGTTGGAGGGGAGCCTTCTGCTTCCGCCCGCTTTTCCCATTTGCCTGGCAAGTTTGACAGGTTTTGCAATGGATATCTGTATCCCTTCTCATCTGAGGCCAATAAAATTGGGTGACAAGCCTGTCATAGGTCTTGTCCTGCCCCAGATGTCCAGCTAACCGAACGTCATGAGCCAAACCCAGTAGGAAGGCTCTGAAGCGCTGGGGTACCACCAGCACACGGGCTGACCCAGGCTCAGCAGCCTTAGGCTCGCTATACAGGAGATCGTTCTCCCAGTAGACCAAATGTGACCCTGACTGATCACCCGTTGTCTGGGCTGAGGCCTGCCGCCTCATACCCACAAGAGAAGGGCACACTTTCTGTTCAGCACAAAATTCTTCCCTGGAGGGACCACCATCCTGCTGCCAGTGGTTCAGCTCGGGCAGGTCTCCCAGTTCAGCTACTTGTTCACCTGTGGGTTCCAGGGCATCCCCCTCAGGGTCTGCCTCCTCCTGGACCACGGGAACTATGGGGGACGGTTTCCCGCGCCCCCTGCCTCTTCTCTTCACAGCTGGGTCCTGGGCCATACTTTCAGGCTCCGGGACCCCATCAACACCCTTACTTGCTGTCATCGATCGAGTGGTTGCACACACCCACTCTGGCACACCCAACATTTTCAAATATGTCTTCCTCTCCACCTTAGCCCAAGGGGAGTCTTCCAAATCATTGCCCAGGAGACAATCAACAGGCATGGCGGGCCTTACAGCAACCTGAAGAGTACCTGAAACTCCCCCCCATTCAAAGGGAACCTGAGCTACCTCACATTCTCTCTGGGAGTTGTCAGCAGCTATCACAGGGTAGAATGCGTGGGGAACCACCTGCTCTCTGGACACCAAGTGACACTTGACAGCTGTCACACTTGCTCCGGTGTCTCTGAGAGCTTCTACTCTATGGCCATTAATGGTCACCCACTGCCTATATTTCTTAGTGTTACCAGGCAGAGGGGGTGGAGGGACCATTTCCATATCTCCTAAAGAGACTAGGGACATTTCTGCGGGACCCTCCCCACCAGGGGCAACCATCTCCTCCCCTCCCAGGGCTACACTCGCCAACTGACGGGGGGGTGCACGTGGTGGTGCATTAGAGTTCTTCTGGGGACACTGGGGATCATAAAAACGGTGTTCCACCTGCTTACAAGCGTAGCAGGTCATTGGGCCCCTATGAACAGGTTTACCTGTCGGGGCCTCTGACTTCTTCACTGGGGGAGGCTGGGAACTTTTCCCTTGGTTCCCTTGGGGATTACTTTGCGGCCCTTTCTGGAACTCCCTCTGTTTACCCTTGTCCCCCCCACTCTTCTTCTGGGGACCCTGCCCACCTTTGGCTGAGTCTCCCACTGGACCCTTGCGGACCCTGGTACTGACCCAGCGGTCCGCCTCCTCAGCAAGTTTTCTAGGGTTAGATATCTTGCTATCAATAAGGTGCTGGCGCAGCTCTGGAAAACAGTTATTAGACAAGTGCTCCCAAGCAAACAAATCATAAAGAGCATCATAACTTTCCACTTTGCTGCCCTTTACCCAACCATCCATGGCTCTGCAAAAAAATGACACATATTCAACCCACGTAGTACCAGGCAACTTCTTACATTCTCTAAAGGTTTGTCTGTACTTTTCTGGGGTTAGGCCATACCTTAACATTAAAGCATCTTTCATATGAGTATAAGACATCCTATCCTTCCAAGGAATGTCCAACAGGGTATCTCTTCCCTCATTCACAAAGCGACCCCACAACCCCGCTCCCCAATCCTTTTCAGGGACCCGGTGGGCCAACAATGCTAACTCATATGCTTTAAACCATTGTCCAATATCCTCATGCTTCTGAAAATCTTTGATCACATCTTTGGGAAAATAAAACCTACTTTCTGCAGGCACAGATGGGATGCTGCCACCAGAGGTATTCAATTCTAAATTCTTAGCTTTGAGCTCCATGTCCCTCACCATTTTCTCACGCTCAAAAGCTAACTTTTCTCTTTCAAACTCCAACCTTTTGATCTCCATATCAGCTTCTCTCCTGCCTCTTGCATTCTCTAACTCCAACTGCCCATCTATCTTAAGTTTTGCCATTTCCATGTTGTATGCTCGCTCCTTCGCCCTTTCTTCTCTTTCTTCAGGAGAAAGACCTTTGGAGGAAACACTGCTGCCGGGGGGGGGGATCCAGGCCCATTCACTGGTACCTCCCCTTCCCCTTCCTCTAGCGGTACCACCACCGCATTAGAGGGATCTCTGGCCTCTAACCAGGCCTCCAAAGCTTTAAGAGTTCTTAAAGCTTTGGAGGCCTGGTTAGAACTTCCTCTTTGTTTTTGCAGCCTGTGGTAGGAACATTCAACTGCTTGCAAAAATAGTCCAATTGCTTTCTCTTGTAATCTTTGATCTGACTTCTATCAAATTCCTCCACAACAACAGGGGTAGTGACTCCGGCATCACTCATGGTCAAAACTGGCAGTTTCAAAAATCAAGCTCCAGGAAAGCGGCGAACAAAAATAGAATATCCAACCAAAACATATTGTGGCTGCGCTATGGTCTGCTTTCACTATGTAGCGCACACTAATCACTGCACATGGGTCATAAATGCAAAGTTCAAATCCCACCGCTGACCCTCCAATGTTAGAAGCGGCTGTCTCTAGTTGGCAGAGGTATACACTTCTGACAAATAGGGACACACCTTTTCTAGTCAGGGCAAGGGGATCACACACTTAGATAACCCCTGCTCACCCCCTTGGTAGCTTGGCAAAGCAGACAGGCTTATCTCAGAGGCAGTGCGTTAAGCGTTTATGACCAAATACAGTAATAAAGTGAATACACTACAAATGGACACGACACAGTAGTATTATAAAAATAAGGATGTTTATATAAGGCTTAGCACAAGACCAAATAACGACAAAAATATACCACAATCTTAATAAATACTCTTGGAAGGAAAAATAATAGTTCAAGTGTAGTTTCTTCTTAGCACAAATTCTTTAGTAACAAAAGCAACTCTTCTTCTTTAAAACACAGTTCTTGGCAACAATGTAACCCACACGGGAGTCACACGACGTCGAGGCAAAGTTAATCCAATGGTTCGGCGACGACCGCGAGGAGCGCTACGTCGAGCCCGGAGTCGCACAGACCCCCACACACAGTACCTTGGAAAAGTGAAGCACACGATGATCAGCGGCGTCGAGATGTCTGGCGTCGCGTCTTCGGCGTCGATCGAGCCTCTGAGTCGGGGCGATCTGCAGCGGCGTCGACAGATGTCAGGCAGGAGCAGCGCTCATGAGGCGAAGCAGGATACGGCGTCATCGTCGGTGTCGATGGTGATGTTGCAAGAGTGAGCAGCGCTCACGGCATCGAGAGGGTTCGATGTCGATGCGATCAGCGGCGGCGTCGACACGGGGTCACTTGGAGCTGGAGCCGAACTCGCTACTGACTGGCGTCGCTACTGGCGTCGATCGGGCCTGTCGGCCAGCGTCGAAGGTGCGGGACACAGGAGCTGCACTCACGATGTCAAGCTGGATTCGGCGGCGTCCGTCGGAGTCGGGATTGCTGGATTCTTCAGAGGTGCTGGATTTTCAGGTTCCAGCAACAAGCACTTTCAGCAAATAAATTAAGTCCTTTGACCCTGTGACTACAACAGGAGACTGGCACTCTTCCAGTCCTTGGAGATTTTTCTTTCCAAAGCTTGAGAGTACACACTCAGTTCCTCTCTCCTGGTTCCTTGGCAAAAATAAAGAAGCAACTGCAGGATTCCCCCAACAAACAGCACACTGGCAGAAGGGGTAGGCAAGTCCTTGGATCAGCAGGCTTCTTGACCTTGGTTCAGGTTTCCTTGTCAATTAAATTAAACTTAATTTTTAATTCGACTGCAAACAAGCAATTGCAGCTGTAAAGTTTGGAAACATTGGAAAAGTTTGTAAAAGTTTGTTTGACTAGTCCGGCACAGCTTGGGCGACCAAATCTGACATGGAGAAGTTCTAGGGGGGAAAATGGGGTAGATTTTGACAGTTACCTGGACACCAGAGTGTTTTCTAGTCCTGTTTCACACTTTACAGCACAACCGCCATAGCAATCAACTGAATGGTCCTTATCCTGAGGATGTAGGAGATAAAGAAGTTCAAGGATGCTCTGGGCACAGTGCGGTTGATTATTATTAAATTACATTTATAATTAAATTAAATTTATAAGGCACTCAGCTACCCGTAGGTTTCCCGGCGCCACAGGGCCACACGAAA